>NC_044498.1:18897564-19547564 GCF_902362185.1 Chanos chanos | reverse complement strand
AACTATCCCTGTCCCTAACCCTAACCCTAAGCAAAGAAATGTCTTGACACTTCTAGGTAGGGCTGTACCCGCCTCAGAATTTTGTCGGTCGAATCGGATTTGGCTGTTTTCTAACGAACATTTGACTATTCAACCCCATATCAGAAAATGCATTGGAGTGAATTTCAGTGATCATTTACATTAACATGGTCAAACGCAACAGAGTCATGGGAACATTTTTTTTTTTTTAGCATTTAGGAATCAATAAAAGACAGCTGCATATGATGCAAGATTTGAAATGCAGCCTATTTGCATTGCCGACAATGTTGGCTTACCATATGGATTTGTCGGAATAATGAGACAGGCAGCACACATGTATTTCTGTTTAAATCAAGCTCTTATAGCCTATTTTTTATTTCACTTTAAACATTAAAAACAACGTGTTTATTGAATAAACAAATAAAACAGTTTCAAATCAATTCACAGCTTTGCCCGCTATGAAATAACTTCTCGTCTTCAACAGGATAGGCTTATTAGGCTACTGTATTTCTCTTTCAGCTTAATAAATAAATCTTAAGTGTAAACGAATAAATAAACACGCTTGCAATTTCAGATTATGCTATGCAACTTAACCGTTTCAAGTGGTTTGCGGTATTTGATGATGTTGAATGATTAGTGAATTATTACATTCAGAGTTTGCATTTAACTTTGTTAGGGTTGTCCTTCAAAGTTCAAAAGTCCACCATACTTTAGACTTCTTCTGAGACATGGTTATAGCCAGCCTAGTTTACTCACCACTCCACCTCAGGTTTCAGCTTCTCTCATCAGTTAACCACCAGCACATGTCGTCACGTGGATTTTTTTTTTTTTTTAGGAAGCGTGCCAGCTAGCCCTGCTAGAATAATAAAAATATATATATGATTCCCCTTATTTATAATTTCTCGTTGAAATGTTATCCCTGTGCATTTTTATAAGCTGCCATCTGTTTTATCCTGTTATCGTAATGCACACTGACTGACGAAAAAATTTAAAAAAAAAAAGAATCTTGGTTGACTGACAGGTGATTCGACCTGTTGACTTTCAGGGGACAGCCCTACTTTTAGGTTTACCAATAACAACAATATACTTTAGAAAAACTTTGTTAACTTAGCGGGGAACAGCATTTTGTGCCCCACACCGACTTCATTCCCCCACACCGTGAGTGTGCAATCAGGTGGCGAGCCCCAGGTAGTTAGCTTTACCTAAAACACACACGTCACACACAACCCTCTCACATTGCAGATACTTTCATACAGTTCTCACAGTCTGACTTGCCCTAAAGACACACAGAAACACTCATATGTCAAACACACACATCACACAGAAGCCTCATGTAAACAGAACACACACACACACATATTTTACAGATCCGTCTCATATACCACACTTTCACACAATCTCAAACACACACTCATTCACACACACACTCTCTCCTCTCAGTCAGGAGCAGCCCAGCTGAATTTTCTGAGTGCCTTGCCCTGAGCCTGTGGTGCAGGTCACAGATCAGAGCTCAGCAGACTGCGTGTCACTCTGGATCGGCTGTCTGATGGGTGAGCCTCCTGCCCTGGGGGTTTGTGTGCTGATGCACTCACGCTCCTCCAACTCCTCCAAGGCATGAGAAAAAGGCAGTGCCATGGAAACAGGGACAAGGGACAAAGACCAGAGTTTAACAGTAGCGTTTAGAGTTTAGTGCCAACCCACCCCTACCCCCCTCCCCAGAACAGGTTTAAAAAACGTCAAGTGTTGTGTTTTTTCTCAGAGCCCTACAGGAGCATGCCACTAATAGATCAGAAATGGCCCTGGCTACAGATGCCTTCCATTAGGCGTATGATAAAAGGGTTTGTTTTTATAGCTCTAACCACCCATGACCTCAGTATACTGCTGCTCTTAAATCAGCAAATTTACTCTTGATTCAGTTTAGAGTCTGCCAGCCCCGCAAATGCTCTTTTTGACCGTGATTGGTTTAGTGATGGAGCAGACGGTCTGTCATATATCGAGCTGCCGCTGTAGAACGATGGAGACAGACATGGGAGGTGCCACAGTTGATCCGTTCTGGCGGCGTGTGTGTGTGTGAGAGAGAGAAAGAGTGTGTGTGTGTGTGTGTGTGTGAGTGTGAGAAAGATTGTGTGTGTGTGTGTGTGTGTGTGCACGTGCACGTGTGTGTGAGATAATGTGTGTGTGTGTGTGTGTGTACTGTTCTGGGAAGTAGCGGATGCATTTGGAGAATTACATTTGAGAATGAGATAAATGGATGTAATCAGAGTTTGATTGCATTGGCAGATGCTCTCACTGTACGTTTGGCTTTTTAAGCACCATTATGATTCAGTGGGCTCTGTAGGATTGCTATCGATTCCTCTCAACTGTCTTTGCAGCCGTATGGCAGGTCACAATCAGAACCATGGAAAACAATCATTTAGCCTTGTGACCTTCCACAAAATTCCTCTGTTTATCAGCTTTTGGACACGTCTACACACTGAACCGTCACTGGAGAATTAATAGAGGACTGTGTGCAAAAGATGAGGTATACTTTTCCCTAGATACAACGGCAGGGTTTTCTCACTAATGTATAAAGGAGTGCCCACTGCAAGTGAATTAGTCACAGCCTGGTGGAAGATCCACGACTCTGTCCAAGATGATCCACTGTGTGTGAGCCACCTCGGGGCCAGTGTTGTGTGTCCCAGTAATGTGTTTGGTAATCCTAATGATAGCGTGGCACAGGGGATTCCTGCCAGAGCCCAGCACAACGGCCGTCTCAGCAGCAGTGCTGCAGTGCAGAGAGAGAGAGAGAGAGAGAGAGAGAGAGGGCCTGGCCTCACATATGGCAGATGGCTAATGCCATACACATCTCCTAATGAGACACGACAAAGGGAGAAGAGGAAACCCCCCGCTCCGTCCGCTCTCTCTCTCTCTCTGTCTCTCTCTCTCTCTCTCTTTCACTCACTCTTTCCTCCTCCTCCTCGTTTCTCCTTAAGCAGATTAATTAGTGGCACTTTTCCTTATCGGCCAGGAAAGCACTCTCACTGAGTCCTCAGGGAGAACTCGCTAGAGAGGCGCAGGCGCAACCCAGCCTTGCCTTGTTTATATATATATATATATGTATACTGTTTGTGTGTGTGTGTTTATTCTATCTGATAGTGTGTGTTTGTTCATACAGTCAGGTATTTATGTGTGTTTCTCTGCATTTCCTCCCACTCTCACAGTCCTTATGTATCATTATATTTCACACGAATCTTTCACTGGGTTGCTTTCCTTTTTTTTTTACCTATGCCCTTATGACTGTAACTCGGTTCATTTGTGTGTCTGTATTTCTAGATGTGCATAGCAAAGCAAACCATCATTGCAAATCCCCAGACTGACAACATAGTGATTTTACTCACTTTTACAACTGTCCTGTGCACAGTCACCTTCAGCCTTTAGTGGATGTTCACCGGCATCTACTGTCGTAAATGTGACACTCATAGCAGTGATGTCCTCATGTCTCTCAGTGTCACATTGTTCCAATCACAAGTCCCATCTCAAGAACCATCAAGGTCACTTTCTAGAACATTCTTGAGTCTCTCTCTCTCTCCTCCTTTCTCCTTCAAGACTAATTAACTTTTTATCCACGGCTCTTTAACATTGCCCTTAAATGGTGCTGGTGTGTGATGCTGAAATCTGATTTCTGGCAGATGGAAGCCAAGCATCCTATCACTGCCACAGGGCTTCTGTCCTCCCAGTGCTGGAGGTGTAGGATTGAAGGTGCACAGACAGGCTTTAATAATCATCAGTGGGGCTGACAGAGAGGAGAGAGACTGACTCTTCATCTCATAATTTAGTGATGAATGCCAGGCCAGTAGAGAAAATTGAATTTTGCATTGTCAATTTAGGGACATGATTTGAAACTGAAATGGAATTTTTAAATTCGCAAGTTTTCATGTACAGTTTTCTAAATTTGTGTTGCGGATGTCAGTGGTATGGTTCTTATGTTTTTATTGCTCGTGTGTGTCTCTGATATAATGATGTGTTTCTCATTTCTCTTTTCTATCTGGTTGGAAGATTTTGTCTTGGTTTATGTTCTTTAATTCCACTGTTACTGACTTCCTTTCTATCTTAGGCTCCGCCCGCTGATATCATCCACACCCAAGAAGAAGAAAACACCTGCACAAGTAAGCTCCTCCTGTCGCTACTTTTCACACTGATCAGCAACTGTTATCATTTCTGTTTCTTACATCAAATGACTAGTAAAAATCCGTCCTCAAATTTCACCCTATTTTTTTTTTTTTTAGTGAACTGACTACTACTACTACTTTGAATCCAAAACGTAAAACTGAAAAATAATCATAATTAGATCTTGATGAGCATTCCTGGCATAGAGAATGAAGAGGTGCATTCTGCATTTGAGGTTTTTGGGTTTGGATCCAAGTTGCGTTACAGTGGTTGTGTGACAATAGGATGCTGGCAAATGGAAGCGTCACATGGATAGATTCAGCCTTCTTTCACAGAGTTTGGAGTTGAGGGGGATAGTGATCCCCTTCCTTTGATTTTTATATTGGCCTCTGTAAGTGGTATGGAGCTTTATCTTGCCATGAGGCTCACGGTGTGAACGAGATGCCGTGTCTTGTTTTGTGGAAAGCTAAGGAAGCGATGGTTTTTAATACCTCAGATTTTGTGTATCCGTCATTTGAGCTTGAAACATTTACACATAAGACTGTTTTTTTTTGTTGTTGTTTTTTTTATGTTTTTGAATTTTAGCCTTCAGCTGAAATGTTTTCATTTAAAAATCCCCAAAGGAGAGAGGGAATTATATATCAATATTTGAAATTTTTTAGCATTGAAACTCACTGAAACCAAGTCTCTATCCACAGACAGGGAAGATATTTATGTATGTGTATGTGTGTGTGTGTGCTTGTGTGTGTGTGTGTGTGTGTGCGTGCGTGCATGTGTGTGTATATATATACACTTCTTTTGATATCTTCCAATCAAAAGCCTTTTACTAGGGAATTGATTGTGCTGGCCTAAAGCCATCATTTGTGGTTGTACTTCAGGGTTTGATTTGATGTTGTAACTCAAGCCCACATAGGCCTCCTGCTGTAGAGCCTGCATTAAGAACCAATCATATAGCCTGTAAAATCAAGGACATTCTGTACATGTACAGCTACATTGCTACATTTGTGAGATCCTCTATCAAGACCCAGCGGCAGTTCTTTAGTAACTGGATGTAAGAATCTTTGGTCTATGCTGCGCCCACATCTTGAGAAGTCGAAAGTAAATGTACAGATAAAACGAACAGCGTTCCTCACTGCATGATGTTAACAAACGCGTAATTTGATTACTAGATGCTATTCTCTGTTTGTTCCCTTACAGAACCAACATGAGTTTTCTAAGTGTCAGCAGACCAGACCTCATTTTTTTGCTTGTCCATGGTAAAATCTAATTGACCTGACATCACCTGCTAACCCCACATAACCGAAGCAGCAAATTTGCTCCTATGATTGAATAGTGAACCGTAAAATGCTAGGACACAGGAAACGGGGAGTACATGAGGAGTCCTTCCGTATCATTTACATTCACAATTTTATTTGATTTCTCTCTGTATTGTGTCTGTAATAACATTAAAAGCACATGATGAAATGGATTATTGTTCCTCTGTGGTAAGTCTGAGGCTTCACACATACGGCCAAGATTAGACAGAGCACTCTCTGTATATTAAGCACAGTCCTTATGGATTTCAATGGGACTACATAATTAACTAATATATAAATGAAGAGAGGAAATAAGGGAGTGGGAGTGGAAGAGCACTTACAGAAAGCTGGCAGGGGTCAGCTGGGCTGTCGCTAGGCAACCCCTGGTCCTGTCTTGGTTGCAGAGGAGGGGCTGCCCTGATTGGCTAGAGTGACTATGAAATGAGGAGGTGTTGCATAACTCTGTATTCCTGCCAGAGATGGAGGGGAGAGTCTTTTTTTTTTTTTAAAGAAAGGAATCATCAGTAGCTTACTGTTTAGTCTCTTATCTTTCAAAAGTAATGTTGCAGTAACAAAAGAATATGCAGTCTTAGGGACTCTGAAGTTTCGATATAAAGAGAAGTCATTGAATGTTTGGATTTATTACAGAATTTTTCAGCTTGTCGTCAGAGTGAATAACCCTATGAAATTAGCCTCCAACCCAAACAAATTCAGATCCCATAGCTTTGTGTGTGAACCTGCTCTTGAAAGTCTTATCGATTTCCCAAAACATCCAGCCTCCAGCCCACTGCCAGCTGCAGCGCCAGCAGTCCCGGCTTTGGTTAATTTAGTCTGGCTTTGGCTCTCAGGAGAGCTGTAGGCTGTCTGTGAGGCCTCCCAGATGTTAGTGAAGGCTGGGTTCAGGCTGGTGCTCTAAAGCTGAAGACCTGCTGACTGAGACTGCCTGGAGATACCCCTTATGCCATAAAGGCATAACTGTGCTATAATTAGTTCAGAGTTTCAGACCCATCTTCACTTTTTCCTCGACGTGATAATTAATTAGGCCTCTCTCTCCCTCAGGCGGGACTTCCTCTCTGATTCCTGCTGGGATATATGGCCCTTCTGTTCGCTTTTGTACTCACTATCTCTTTTCTCTTTCTCTCAGTCTTTCTCCCTCAGTCTTTCTCTCTTTGTCTCTCTCTATCTTTTTCTCTGTCTCCCTGAAACTGTTTTCTTCTCTCAAATCATCATCAAAATGCACTATGAACAATGAGTATTGCAGTTTATACACAGTAGAAACATTTTCTGAGCCTTTCAGCTGTTCTTATTATGACATACTTTTTCCATGTTATTATATTCTTTCTCTGACATTCAGTTAAGCTTTTGTTGGCCATTAAGCCCAAACTGTCTTTGCTAATTGGTGGTCTGAGAAAAAAATGTAATAATTACTCATTCTTTATGAAGTTTTTGCACAAGCCAAAATTAGGCTCATAACCCAGAAGTATCTTCACTTGTCTTTAATCCAGCATCAGAAGACTAGAACAGGGTTTCAACAGCATTTTGCCCAAATGTGTGAATGTCTACATAATCACTGGAATTAAAGCTAACCTTACATTTACCAGTATTCTTTTGTTTTGTTTTGTTTTTAGATGGTCTCCACTGTGATCACACCCCCTGCACCACCACCACCGCCACCCCCTGCACCTACCCCACCCCCAGTGGTGGAGACTGGACCTGTGGCCTATGAGGAACCTGTCCAGGATGAGGAAGAGGAGGAGGTGGAAGAAGAGACCTGTGTCAGTGCTATGGAACTAATGGGAGGAAATGGTAAGTACAGGGTGTGGCAGTGTTGGCCTTGTCCTACAGAGTCACACAGTATCTTTTTACTCAGACCTTGCTCAAACATAGCTGATTTAGATGATCAAGGCCTCAAGGTGATTGAGTAGCAGAGTGAAAGGTATCGGAGTAGGGAGAAAGCACTGTCGGGTACAGATGGAGAGCTGTGTTAGAGTAGTGTGGTACTTAGAAGGTTTCTACTTTACAGACGCTAGCATCTGAGATACAGAATTACTGCTGCTCTCTGACTAATGATGAATCACAAACGAACGTCAATTTCTCCGGAGGGTTTGATCTTTACTCGACAGGGTTTCGAATGACCCTTTTTCATTTGTCATATATGAACCTTTGTACACACACACATACACATGCACCGACAGCAACAACAACATGCATGCTACTCCTAAATAAAGTGTGTTAGCCTGTCATGTTAACCCAGTTTAAAAACGGTGGCAGAGCCCTTATTGGTTCCATGCTCATGGCAGATACTCTGAGACTCTTCTCTCCTCTGAGCTCTTTCTGGTTCTCAGTAGCCTGAATTGGACTAATTATTTTAACCCACTAACTAGTGCCAACTAGAGGGGGTGCCCCCCGCCTCTCTCGCAGGGTGTCCTCCTATTTATAACCTAAGTGTGCTTTTTCATGCCACTGTTGCCTCAGCAAGCTTATAGGCTAACGTGATCTATGTCCTGATATTCTATGAGGCAGTATGGCTTTGGCTATGGCTGCTGTGTATATGGCAACGCCTCTAGATAAATCATTAAAGAAATGAACTGACCTGTGTGTATGAAAATGCCAGACATTCTAAGTCCTTTGATTTTAATCTCACCAAGACATTCTCTCCCTTTACAGAGTACGGATGCGAAGCAGAAGAAGAGGAAGCCTTTTAGTCCTTCATCTTTTTTTAAAAACTCTTCCTCCTCTGGATTTAACTATGCATTTCATGTGCAGAGTGAATCTGTTTCCTTCTTCACTGGGAGGAAGGTAGAGTTTACAGCATAAAAGGCATAGCTTTAGTCCAGATGAACACTACGGGAGATGGAGAGAATATTCACTTCTTGTGCACAACTGACACTCTGTAGCACCTGGGGGACCAGAAAGACAGTTTGGTTTATGTGAGGCACGTAGTGAATAAGTTGTCTGGGAAACAGAGGTGCTAATGTGGACCCATCATATATATCGGTCCATTATCTGTTCATATGGGCATTGTTTTCCTGACTTTTAGCATCCATCTCTGAGAATGGTGTGCTTAGGAGCACATATGCAGACTGAACTGAATCAGAGTGCTTTACTTAGATGTAGTTGGAGTCTGACTGAGATTATTCCTCGGGTGAATACATGAAAGCTTGATCGTTCCCTCCTTTATGCTGGATGGATCACAGATCAAGACTACGGCAATAGTTCAGGCCCGCCTCAGCTCCACAGTGGGATAGATATAATGTCTTGTATGTGGTTTGTGGGTGTGCTTCGGAGGATAATGTTTTCAACAGAAACTCATTATGCATTAAAATAATTTTACCTAAGTCTATGAAAGCACAGAGTAGATTCAGAGACTCACACATCTCTATGCTCCACTCAAGGAAACAAAGTAATCAAATTTGGTGTAGTGGAGCAATGAGAATAAGGTGACCTTTGACCATTATGAAAACAAAAAAAAAAGAAAACAGTGATGCAGTACGTTGTCCACTTTCCACATTTAATCATATCGTTCATTGCAGCTCAGACTCAAAAACAGCTAGAGGACAGAAACTCTTTATAATGTATATTATGCTATTGTAATGAAGAAGTGGATATACTAAAGGACAGTATATGCTTATAGGCAGCTCATAGTTGCATTTTTAAATAGGATATTATTGTAGTTATTTTTTTGTATATAGTGATTTTTTTTGTAATGATTGTATCTTTTTAATGTCATTTTATGTCATTTCAACATGTAAATATTTGTCTTAATGTCTTTATTTTAACTGGAGTCCATTCATATATGTATAATTGTAAATATAACAATAATGAAATATTACATGTTATATTATGTGTATTAATTGACTGGAGACTTGCATTTATTTTACCAAAACACCTTAAGCTCTATGTTTCAAATCTGGTTGTAGCAAAATTATGTGTTCTGTTCACTTTTTTGATTCGACTGTGAATCACTGATTCAGTGAAGGTTTATAACTGTCCTCAACACATTTCTGAACACATTGTCAATAAAGTCTCTGTAAACCTCCGCTCTTGTTGATGGATCTCTTTCCTCTGTGTGGAGATGGAACAGTGTCTGTGTGTCTATGCTTGCATGCGGAAACCTGTTTGATCCTTTGATCAAATTCTTTTTGACTGCTGTGCCCTTTAGTACCAAAAAAAAAAACCCAAAACATAATCCATCATCATTTCCCATGTTATCAGAATCTGATATAGCAGTTGATAGACTGTCTGTTTACATCGGAGTCTGAAACGGATGTTCCCAGACGCATGTATTCTCTGCTTTTGGTGTCATTGGTCATTGAAGTGTAAGCAGCCCATATTATGGCTGCCATCTCTTTCTGCGTGTCTGACCTTTTCCTGCACGTCATCAAGCTTACATGCAAGCCCTCTACAATCCCTGAATCAAGCATGTAATGTAACACAAGTTCAACTACAGACCTGCACACTTCCCTCAGTTGTGCGTGTGCGGCTGTGTGTGTGTGTGTGTGTGTGTGTGTGTGTGAGATATGTTACTCTGTGCATTAAAGGCTAACAGATGGCGTTCCCTCTTCAGCACTCATCATCATATTGCTTCATGAGTCAGACATCAACCACGAAGTTCTTCTCATTAATGTAACGTCTTCATTTCACTTGATTATGCAGAGTAACGGCTATTATTCAGTGTCTCACAGAGGAATGACTGCACTGAGTACAATAAAGACAGGCAAGTATTGTTTAAGAGTAGCAAACTATTGTTAAAGTGTTGACCTTGTTGTTTCAAAAAGAAAAAAAAATATTACTTATTACTTAGTTACCACATGACAGTTTATCTTAATATAACTCCTCAACGCTAAGAATAACAAACACCACACTGAAAGTTTATGGTAATTAGTATAATTAAAGTTAATTAAAATTAATGATGAAAGCAATATTGACACAGAATGACTCTGTTGTAATTAAATGCTTGTGTTTTGAATGTTTATCAACCAAGAGTTGTTGTTGTGAGCATATCTGGGATCTTAGACCTGAGCTTCCAGTGTTCTCTTCAGGCTGGACTCTTATGTGCTCTATGGCTGTCTTATTCAGGGCACCTTATTTCTGCACATTTACCACTGAAATCTGTAGGTAAGGTGACACCGTAATGACCTGGTTCTCTCAACACTGTGGCTTTCCTCTCCTGTATGATTTGATTTGTTCACAGCTGCAGGGCTAGGGGCAGCTCTCTAGATCAGCTGTATCAAGTTCACATCCTCAAAGCTTTGAGCAAGCTGAGTCGTCTGCCTCTCGCTGTCTTTGGTTTCCACTGCACTGCATCACCGCTTACCAGGCATTCAGTATCAGGTCACCTAAGTGCAGAACTCCAAGAGGATCATATGATATTTAGGTTTAATTTGGTCAACTAGGCCCATGCCTTGCTAAATTTATTCATTTACCGAACACAGCAGACAATGACAAAGCGTATATGTGTAAGTAGGAAAACTAACAAATATGTGTAGATATCTGTAAGAGAAAATCTGACTCTGATTAAAATCTTTTAGAGAACTGCTAGAGCATTTGAATCGTAATATTAGACCAACACTAAACAAATCTGAATTGGTTCTGCAGCCCAGCACACACATTTCAGGTCATGTTACAGTATCAGAGAGAACAGAAATGAATTTTGTTATACTTACTAAGGTCATTTGCACATGTAAAACCAATAACAGAAGCAAGGATTGGTGTGTTACATATGCCTTGACCAATCGCTAATGGTGTTACAGGTTTTTTTAAGAGAGAGAGAGAGAGCAAAAAAGCTCAAACTAAGTGAATTAGGCCCATTATCAGTAAGGCCTCTTTAATACAAAGTGGTGCTGTGCTCCTTAGAATCTGTCAGTGTCAGTAGCCTGACCCTTTTGCAGTGACTGTGGCCTCTTGTTTGGCAGAGAGGAGCTCTGTAGGCTCAGAGCCCTGCAGCCTGGGAGAAAAGAGAAGGCCTGTGATTGATTCTGTGTGACTGCTTGTTCTGTTCTCTGTGTAGCCAGGTTCAGGAGCTGTCCCCCCGCATCGCTCTCACGCTACTGGACTTTGAGGTGAAAGAGAACACTACACGTCCCAGCCTAACTCAGCATATCCCCCACACTCCGGTCAGGGACGGGCCACATGGCACATGATGATGAACTGTGTGTGTGTGTGTACAAGGGTTCTGGAGACAGGGTTATGCATGAGTATACGTGTGCGTGTGCTTGCATGTATGTGTGAGTGGGAACCGGATCTGTCCTGTCTTATTTCCCTCAGTCTGTTGAGCTCAGACAGGAGTGAAATACGTCCTGGCCAAACTCAGGATAACCCGTGCTCCAGTAAAAAACAGGCCCCATGCCTGACAGTGCTAATAGTGTGCTTCTGTTCTCTCTCTCTCTATCTCTCTCTCTCTCTCTCTCTCTCTCTCTACGCCACTTTCTCTCTCTTTCAGTGTGTGTCAGCATGAATATATGTCCTCAGTGTCACTATTGTTAGTGTCTGTCCATACTTTCTCTCTCGCTCTCTTTCTCTCTCTCTCTTTCTCTCTCTCTCTCTTCCTCTCTCTTTTTCTCTCTGTCTGTCAGAATGAGAGTGTGTCCTCAGAGTACATGTTATCAATGTCTAACAAGGCCGCTCCTCCCTGTTACTCAGGGAAACAGAAATAGACAAGGCCCCACTATCAGCTCCTGCTGTGTTGCAATTATGTAATTCTCCAAACCTCTCAGGGGTCATTCCAGACACACCAGCACACAGAGCCAAAGAGGCTGTCAAGCCACTCTCAGATTGTGGGCCACTGCTCGTTGTGTACAGAAAACATCTTCTCCATGACTCCCCGGGGAGCCAGCCTTCTGTGGAAGTCTGCGTAAAGTCCCCCCTCTTCACATTCTGATGTGTCTGTTGGGAACCAGCACAAAAAAAAAACAAAAAAAACCCCCTGAACTGACATATCCATTTATTGTCAAGACATGCAGGGAAACGATTTGTCTCCTTTCAAATATGCGCTCCCGTCCTCAACATGTCAAAACCTCCCAATTGTTTTGCCATTATCGTAAAAAAAACGCCTCTCGCCAATGAGAAACATTCTCAGAATATTGGACAGGTTCTTATCAATTCAGCTGAGCGTTGTGTCAGAAACATTCCGGCGATGCTCTGAGTATCTCATCAAGACGATAAATAGAAATCTCCGCCCGAAATATTCTGTAAAAGGCACAACTTTGCGAGAGTGTAAAAAAAAAAAAAAAAAAACTGGGCAGATTTTTTCTTGTGGGTTTTTTTTTTTGTTGTTGCTGTTTGTTTGTTTCCAGAATCCAAAATATTGGGTCATTCCCAATACCTAATATTTAGTCTGAATGTCTTACACTTGGATACGCAGCGGCACACCATGTATTTGTAAAGGCACATCGTGTATGTCGTTATAGCCTTTTATATACAAGCTCTCTGACAATTGCAAAGCTGCTCACTGGGGGATTATTGGAGTGAAATATTGGAATGTGAGTGGGAGCTGGACTCTGGAGTGCTCGTGTGTGGACCCCCTCCCCCCCACCTGCGCTCGCACCCGCACCCACCGCCCCCATTTTCTCCAGTTCAAAACCATCTGCTGCTCATGCCCACTCATGCCTCCTGCCATTAGCATTGGAAACGGAGGAGGTGGAGAGGAGTGACAGTACACACATGCTGCGCAGGGCTGGATCATCAACATGTAATCATACAAATGCATAATTTCCACATAAGCATGATGAACCCAAAGACAGCGGAGATTATTATGTGTATACATACACAAATGTATATAAACAATACATTTATGAATATTTATCATTCCCAGCAACTAACTTCTCCTCCATTACTCTGAGGGACAGCTTGCATTGATTGTCAGAGCTGAATCATTGGGTTTAGTATGGGAAATCAGATACATGTTGACGAGGGCTTTTTGCCAAAACGTCTGCGCTGTATTTCCTCAACGCTTAAAGTAATAGTGAAAAAATGATTATGGATAATGAATCTGTCATACAAATAACCTGCCCTCAGACATGCATAATTATTCATTATGAATTTCCACAATTGAGACTTGAGTGTTTTATGCTAAGCAATTATGGGGATTTATTTAAATACGTAACATATGGTAAATGCAGGTATTAGTCTTGATGAAAATACATCTTCCTTGTTCAGTTGTATGTGTGTAGAGCTATAGGGTACATAACTTTAAAGGTCTTGTGACCTCTCCCTCTCTCTCTCTCTCTCTCTCTCTCTCCCTGTATGAAGTATGGCTAACCTTCAGCCACTGTCCCCATGGAGCGACCAACTGTCACCTCTCTCTGTTCCCCTCATTTTCTCTCATCCCCTTCTCATGTGCACTCCAGTGTCCCCTGACCTCTGTATATTGGCAGCCATTACAACACATGATCTATAGTGTATTTGCTGGTCTCTGTAAAAAGTAAGTGTGTGTGTGTGTGTGTGTGTGTGTGTGTGTGTGTCTCAGTAGGTCTCTTTATAACTCGCTTGATGATGATCCTGATAAAAACTCCAAACTAAACAGAAATGACTGTTCACAAATCACAGATCAGTGTCGTAAACTGAGAAATACATTGTGTGTATGTGGTATGGCATGGATTTGCCTGCTTGGAAAACTATAAAGGCAAGATGCTTCATTCAGGGTCTAAAGCATGAAAGATTTCAACACTTAGCTGTCCCTGTTAACAGTCATTTCATCCCAAATGCATGCCCTGTGTATTTTATATAGGTTATTCACACACAGTTATTGAGACTTGTTCAAATGTAAAATAAACAAGAAGAATCTCATAGTTGTTTTTTGTCTGGATATTTTCTTAGCTCTCAAAGCCTCTGTTCACATAAAACTGACATTGAATAAATGTTTTCAAAAGGTAACAATCTGCCTTGTACACACAGTGATCACAAGCCTTTTGTAATTTGTACAAAACCGAAAACCAGCTGCTTTGTTGCCACTGGCTTAGATTGTACCCAGATCTCTGAGTGGATGATTTCCATGAATTCACTGCATTGCTGGGCTGAGCTCAGCTGTCAAGGTGGTATTATTGTGAGTAGGGCCAAGCTCTGTGTGTGAATACGGTGATGGATGGCTACCTAAATCAGCTCTCGTACCTCCAACAGTCCTTTCCCACCCACTTCATGTTTGAATGACCTCCTTCAATTCCTCACCTGCAGCCGACAATGCCTCTCAGCAAGCTCGCTTTCCCATGTTGCCGCAATGCAGGGACAAACTCATCTTTTCCTCTCGGGCAAGGACAAATTTCCCTTGGACAAGATTGAGTGGGTGTAGAATGCTTCAGTAATAATAAGCTTCTCCCCAAATTCCCCACACCTGCTGACTACGCAACATATTTTTCAATTTCACCATGCAGAGAGATTTAGCCTCAACAGAAGGGTGAAGTTGGCTAGGTGACACCCATCATTCACTGTGTGGTTTGTTTTTCCTTTCAGAAATAGTGTTGCACCAGTTTTAACTTCGATACCAACTTACCACAGACTTCTCTCATTCATGCATGAACTGTCAGACTACATGCTAAACTTACTGGGTGTACTGGAATTAAATGCATGTGAAGCCAATACCACAAAGAAAATTGAAGAAGCATGACAAACAGATCACTTGCTCAGAGATGACCCAAAAGTTAAAACCATCCAGTGCTCTCTGTCATTTACTAACAATTTCATTCTTTTCAATGAGTTACTCTCACATCCCTCTGACTCAGATGAAGTCATGCAAACTGATCAATAGCAGGGCAGCCGGATTGTCTAACAGGCTAAGAACAGAGTGTGACAGTGTGTGATGCACTGCCCATCTCTGGTCTCTGAGGACTACGTTGTTGTCCTACTCATTTGTTATGTCCTCTCTGACTCCTAAATGCTGCTATTAAGAATGCCAGCCCTCTGAGCAGATTCATCAGTGGAATTAATGGAAGCTCAGCTGGGTGAGACTGGGGGTGATAATCAGAGTTAAGGCTGATTTCGGGGTCATCCGTCACTCGGATTGCTATTCATCTCACCCCACAGAGACGTGCATACACACACACACACACACACACACACACACAGAAGCACGCCGTACATTCAGATTAGCACACAAATATGTATTGATGAATGAATGAATACACAATGAATGGAGCAATAAATGTATGTGCATACAGATATCACTTATGCTGTAATTAGTCATACACACACACACACACATAAACGCAGTATAGTTCACACATGTGCACAGACACAGACACACACACATACACACACACATACACAGTACATTTAACGCATGTGCACACGCAGGCATACACACACAGAAAAAGAGGCTGTAACACTGATAGATGCCTGTAAGCACAGGCCATAAGGGTGCCATTTTTACCCGTCAGTGGAGCTTTTAGACATGATTACACATGATTAATACTTTTGTCTGTCATAGCTATTCATTACCTCTCTTTGTCCCTGTGGAGCCACTGATCACAGTAGGGAAAAAAACCACTCAAACATTTTGTTCTTTCTTTCTTTCTTTCTTTCTTTCTTTCTTTCTTTCTTTCTTTCTTTCCTTTCTTTCCTTTCTTTTTTCTAAGGCAGGGGTCAGAAGTAGTTCCTATGTGTCTGGTGATACACATGTACTTTGTTGGGTCAGAAATAGATCTGTGAAAATTAATGGGATCTGGAGCAATCACCTCAGATTATTCATGGATTGATAAAGGAATCACAGGGTGGGAATAATTTGGCATAGATGCAGTGGCATTGGCCAGCGCGGTTTGGAATTTAGGCTTTTAGCTTGAGTGTTTGAATCCTTGATCCTTTTATGGAAGACTGAATATTCCAGCATTTGGCCTTATCTTATACTTTGTGTATCCTTTTGCGTAAAAAGCAGGAAACAGGGATGTTTCGGTAAATTTTCAACAATTTGGTTGTGTGGGATTGCAAAATCCTGTTTTTCTGTTCATCTACTCGCACTCATTTGTACAGTTATTTATGAAGACCAGCAAAGACCAGCATATGGGCATGTGGTTGAACTGTCCAGTATTTGGAAAAGCACAGTCAAACTATTTGTAAAGTTTGACCACAGACTGTGAGTCAAACTCTTGGCATGTTTAGTACAGGTTTTAGAGAGAATTTGGTGATTCAAACCAACAACTGGCAAACTATGCACAGTACAATCTAGGCATGTCTAGAGTGGCACAATTTTTGTTTTGATGATCTACGCTCAGAATTCATGTTTTCTTGAGATACATCTGCATGAAGCATTGTTCATCTATTTACAGCTTGTTGTTTTCAATGTCATTTCAGTGTCATTTCACTGTCATTAAAGCATAATCAACTTACCTTTTACCTTCAAAGGGGCAAAACAGACAGTTTGTCCTTTGGCAAAATCAAGACCCACATGACTGTCCAGTAAATGTTTGAATTACAGATACGTTATGGCCATTTCATGAAGTTTAAATTTTGCATAATTCAAGACAAGACAAGACAGAAAGGGCCGAAATAAACTGTATGCTTTCCAAATATACTGTACATACTCCTAACAATTTACAAAGGGGGAATAAATCAATAGGATGGAAATATTTAGGTATGCTTATTAATAAAAATTAAAAAAAAGACATGGCATGTCAAGAAAAAAACAGAAATCATACAATCAAAGCCTGATCCACTTTTGCTGTGCTGTGATGCTGATGGTGTATTGCTTTTGGCTTTACTACTATTTAAAAGTTAGGTTGCACCCACTAAATCACAAAGTATTACTCAAAGTATCACTATATTCTTGTCTTTATAATTATAGTAAATTACAACATAGAAAATAGATTAATCTCTGAAGACTGCTGAATCTTATTAGTGCTTTAGAAATCATGAAACGGTCTTTTTTGGAAGAGCTCTGTCATCGGCTAATTGGCTAGAAGTAAATTCCCTCCCCTGAATTTCAGGCCTCTGACTTTCATATGAATATTTAATTAAAACTTGCTCGAGTTCTGTTGCTAATATGAAAGGGACTTGAAAGAAATTGCTTCCAAAATCAAAGAACTCTGAATGTCTAAATGTGTTTTAGATTACCAAATGTTTCCCTAGAAATTACAGAGCAAAATAAAGATATCATTACAAAAGCAATGCTCATAACTGATCATGACTGAGTCATAAAACATCTTTGCTGGATTTAGTAGAAGTAGAGGAATCAGCTTTCATTAAATAACAGAGATTAAGTCTCTGGTCTTACATATACCAATAAGCTTCAAAACGGCTATATCATACACATCAAAAGTATTTGCCAATTCAGTAATTACATGATTAAATAATGACAGTTGTAAAATGGATTGGGGCTAAGTCATTTGTCTGGAGTCATTTGAAAATTCATGCTACAATAATTGTGAAAATGACATTTGCCACATATTAATCGAAGAACAATAAGCAGGGGCATTCTCTTGGTTTTAGTACTGAAGCCTAGAAGACAGTTTAAGCCACTGATTTCCACGCAGAATGTCAAAGCAAGACCAATGCTACTGAGTACAAGTTTGGCTTTTTAGCCAGACTTTATTCTAGCTAAACTCTAACTTCTTAGCTCAGAGAGGAAGTTCAGCAAAATCACATGACTCTCTAAGGCTCGGCCAATACAAAATGATTGAGTGTCTGTGACATACCCTACTCAGTGATTAAAAAAAGAAGGGTCTATTATCATTATGGCCTCTTGCTACTCTGTACTGTTGAGTTGTAGTTTGACAGGCTTGGAGAATAAATGAAAAATAATTAAAATGGCAACATTAACAGTTGGCCTTATTGAGCTGCTTGACTGAACTAGCCTACCCAAAGCAACTAAGAAATATTTTTAAGAATGTCATTATGGTGAAACTCAAAATCGAACCATAACATCAGTATGGTTAAAACAGTGTATTTACACCGAGAAAACAAGCAAAAACTTGCTCCCAGCACTATCAGATCAGAATTCCTTTAGACATTATACTGGTTACCGGGCCTCCAGTTTCGTCTGAGCAAAAGAACTGAAGCTAGTGGTGAAGTTTCGCTAGTTTAGGTGTGATCAGATCAGTATGCTGCCTGTAAAAGAAGCTGTGTTTTAAAAATAAAAAGCAATATAAAATTAAACTCATACAGACTTACTAAAATTGTTAGTGCACCATCCACCATGCCAACCTCTAACCACTGTTATCAGAATGAGGCAAAGCATTAACTGAGCAGTGTTTGGCATTGCAACAGTTCAATCTATTTGTCAGCGATGGTGTAGCGGGTTGGTAAATGTTGATATGAAAGAGGTATCTATACAACATTATTTTAATGTGTCTCAATGCATTGCACATTTCAAACACCACTTACATGACTTACATAATCTTATATAACATACTCTAGCATTACAACCGTAGTTTTAACCACTTCTAAACAAACTAGAAAACATTGTTCTGTATTAAAAGCTATCTGTTAAAATAATGGATGACTTAAGTGCATTGCATCCCACGGAGTGTCAGTATAAAGTGCTCATTAGGAACTCAAATGCATCCATCTGCAGCGTCCAGTCAGCTTGCCAAGGCAGAGGAGATGTCACTCCAACAGTGGGGGCTGGATGTGTGGAGGCGTATTGGAATGGAAATGAAGGGATGGAAGTGTGGGTGGAGATGCAGGTGAGACTACTGATCCATAGTACAGATCTTGCAATGGCTTGAAATTTAGGCCTGAGTCCCACCATAACTCATAATATTTAGAACCAAGTTTAACCAGTGCATGACTTATTCATGAAAAAACATGCCGTACCCCACCCATATCCATGTGATAAAACAGCCTGTCAGGCTGTCAGGTTGGAGATCAACAATTCCTTTCATCACATTGTTCTACGGCCTCCATTACCTCTGGCTTCCATGACATCAGGGACATGCTGTATCATACAGTTGGTTATGAAACGAACATCCATTCTTTTTTTTTTTTTTTTTAATGTTGGGATTATCATTTGGCAAGTCAAAAGCTTCATTGCATGTGTAGATGTTGACCCTCTCTAGAGCTGGGAAAGTTTCCACCAATGCAGTGCATGACGCAGTCAGAAATAACCCCCAAAGATTTGATCTATGTCATCAAAAAAGTCATTTGATCATATGAGAGACATTAGTTCCGGAACAGTTCTCTCTTTTGAACTCTATTTGACTGCAGCCATAGATGTGTGAATTTATCAGGTGTAAAGGGGCGCGCCCAGGTTTTGTCAAAGCTTTGTACAAATCTTTTCAAATCTCCATAGCACATCGTATCCCATACACCCCACTTAATAAAACAAAGATCTGGCCAACAGAATAACTCTGTTGGCAATGTTATTTATGTGGCCTTTGCCTGCTAGCACAAAAATAAATTTTATGGTCCCTCAGGAGTTTTTTTTTTTTTTTTTTTTGTATCTTCAGGATACAAAATTCTTCAGAGAAAACAACACAAAGGGAAAAGTGGTTAGGTATCATGGATGTCATTTTCAGACATTGTGAAGCTAGCTAGCTCGATAACTTAACAAGCTGGATGCAGCTGCAGGTGATGACACAAGGTGAATGCAGTGCTATCTAGTGAGATTGCCCAGCGGGTGTGGTTGTGGTTACGGTTCTGTATGTGAATCTGAAGGGGGATTTGGGGAGTGCTGAGGGTAGGGGTTAGCTCCAATCCCACACTAACCCTCCAGCCTTCCGACCGGGGGAGGGGGGGGGGCAGTAGTGCTGCTATAAATAGGTTCATAGGTTCTTCACCTGAACCAAAAGGGACTTTCTATTTTCCTGTGGGCTGCACCATCAGCATTGTGTGTTTTCCTCTAGAGCTCTTTGACCCCAGTTCCAAACTTGACCCACACTATTTTTGCCACAGAAAAAGGTTGCCACAAAGCCAACTTAAAATCAGTTTTCAAAAACCGGTATAAAACGCGGAGCTTATTGTCACAGTCATAAGTTGTAAAACATGAAATTTCAAACGTCTCCATTGCAAGCTCAGTGAAAGTTATTTTCCTTACTTGCTGAAGTAAAAATAAATGTCCAAGAACGTCTTAGAGGTTCAGGTCAAGTGCCTAGGAAAATACACTTTGACATTCTAAACTTCAAGCCCATTTCAAGGGATCGTGTCTTAGAAAATAAAGATAGAATTTAGCAGTTGTCCATGGAGTACCTTGCTGATGGTCAGTTTGAAGATTTTGAGAATTTTAAGGGAATTCAACTGTAGTGATGTTGTTAATGACTTTTTTCAATACTGACGTGTGTTTGCGTTCTTGAATGTGACGAGGGATGCCAAGGTCCTGACATTTCACAAGATGTCTCCTTTTATTACAAATTTTAACTTGGTCAGAAACATGCCTCTTATTCTGTGTGTACATTTATTAAACATAGAAAAACAATCGGAAAAGCGATACTCTCACAAAATCTTCTTTCTGTATAAACCCTCCCAAAGATGTCAGCAGTGCTGTCTGTTGTTCAGACTTGTCCCTGTGTCTGGAGCTAGTGGAGGAGGGGACCACTGATTGTTTTCTTGTCATCCCAGAGTCCTGCTGCGGTTGGACTTTCCTCATTCTGCTGTACCACGAGCTGGTGTATATGTGTGTGTGTAATTGAATTCATTAATGGATTAGGGGCTCCCTGTAGAAACCCCCTTGAGGCACTCAGCTGCACACAGTTCCTTTTGTCACTGGATCCTGATGAGCTGGGCCAATTCAGTCCAGTAATCGGATCCTAGGCCCAAACTTTCTTTTTGCCTCCCTCAACTCCATCCAATGAGCTTCTGGGGTCTGTTAAGTCTGGCCCTCGCCACTTGTTACTCTGTCTACCGCCATGACAACGCCATGAGGGGGCCGCTCAGAGCCTGTCCGAACGACCGGAGGGCAGTGACCTTTGATCCCGCGGTCCCATGTTGACATGAGGCGTGGTAATAAAAGTCAGATCTCTCCATTGTGAAGTGCAGGTGGAGGCCCACATCTCTTAATGAAAGGCTTGTGCAGCAGGGCTCAGATAGGCTGGTCCAGGCAGATGGAGATACTTAGAGAATGCCTACAGAGGGCTTCTCTTTTTTTGAGCACCACAGACTGTGGTTTGTAATTTAATGAAAGCTTTGCTTGCTCTCTTCTTGAAAATGAAAGGGCGATTTACTCTCCTCCTTCCACTGAGTCGGTTAATGATAATCTGGAAATTTATTTTAAATTTATCTTGTGGAAACCTATTTTTTCAAGTTACTTGTTACTGTCAGGTAATTACAATAAAAGATACTCTGCCATAAACATTAAGCATGAAGCATGACTGAATAACTGAATTGTCTTTTTGTGGATGGTAGCTGTCAGTAAATGTATGTCCATTTGCCTTGTAAACAGATACTCTCATTATTTAACAGTACCTGGCCAGTAGCTTATGATTTGCCACTGCTCTGGGGAACAATCTTTGATCATTTGAAAAACAGAGTAAAAAATATAAATGCACTGGCAAAGAAGTAGAACATTGTCCTCTGGGAATTACAGAGGGAGCTTTGCCAAGTTTATTTTGTGAACATCCAGCTGCTTTTTAAAGAGCACTTTAAGGTAATTGAGAGGCATTGAGTACCATTCTCTACCACCCAGGGGTCGGAAAGAGTTGTTTTTGCTTTCCTTTTTTAAGGACATTACAAAAAAAAAAAAACGAAAAACCATGAGGCAGAGAAAAGTGTCTCTTTGTCATAAGCACTTGCGTGAGTAACATCATTCAAAGCATCCATCTTTATCCCATGTCACCATCTGGCTCATGCATATTCTACATTAATATGTTGATTAATATTCATCATGACCAATATATTATTCATTATAATGTGTTTCCATTTCAGGTGCATGTTTATTCATGTTACGGTCATTACGATGATCAAAATAAAAATTCCAAATTACTAAATGATGGAGGTACAACGTTGTAAACAGGTTCTGAAATTAGCTGGCTGAGGTGCTTTTTTCTCTCTCTCTCTTATTCTCTCTCTTTTTTTCTCTTTTAACCAAGGTTAAACCATTATTACATATCATTAGGAAAGGGGTATTTGTACCTTAGAAAAGTAACTATTCAGTCACTGAATTGCTGTCAGGATATCCTCATATAAATACTGTCTAAAGTAACTGTTCTCATGTGGAATTTCCTTTTGGTTTGTTGTGTCCTGATTACTACTCCACTAATACTGCTCTCAGTGAAATGAGGTCATGTCTTATGGGCAAAAACGTATCTGCTGACATAATAGAAAAATAATCAGGTAGCCATTGGAAACAGTGTTTGTTTGGTTAATGTTTGATCAAAAAGATAATTAACCTCCTGAGGTCATTTGATCCATATTGAAATTGACCACGGTCATACATAGCGCAGTGTCTCTTGAATTTTCAACTTCTACTTTTGGAGTTGCTGAGCAAAAGGCAGCATGAGCCGAACACTAATGTTGTTACAAGGCTTTGGAAATGAAGGTTGGGGACTTTTTGTTTTTCCTCACCTGGAGTGTGGGTGTTTGATTTCTGATCCCCAGTCAAGTTCAGAGTCTAAGGGTAATTAAGAGAACTGAAAGCTGGTATTTAAGATATTATGATTGCAGGGAATTTCCAGGTGTAATAGGAGCCACAGTGAGAACTGCAGACAGAAATTACATGTTACATTTTGCAGGTGGCACAGTGAGCGTTCTGTTGCTTTTGTGTGAGGTCGTATTTCAAGTCAAATGTCTTGGTGGAAAAACCTGGCTCGGCATCGTAGTTTATGTGATACAAATGTTTTTTTGTGCATGGGTGATAAACCTGACTGATCATTGTAAATGGATTTAATTTATGGATGGATTTAATGTGCGTTTAATTGCCCTGCGAGGCAATTCATCTGAGCCTGTTCTCTCATCTCATTCGTCCAATGTTCTTGTACGTACTAGCGTTTATGTGTTTCCAAACAAAAGGGTCCAAACTGGTAACTGCTGGATAAATAGCTCATATAATGAAGTTATAGCGAAAGAAATAAACTGACATGAAAGAGAAGTCCAGAACACTTGACAGCATCTTGTATATGTTTGGCTTAGAGTGCGTATTTGGAGGTGGAGGCCAATTTGAAACACCCTGCCTCTCAGACATCAGTTGAAGAGACCATGTGATCTGTGGTTGGAGGAGGAGGGGGTCAAGAGAGGAGGAGCATTGCTTAAAAACAAGCTGATGGAGCAGAAAGTAAGCAAGGTTTTCAATCTTTGTGACTGGATAGGAGGGAGCATAATGGATCTCTATTCAACTACTCCTCCTGAACTTTTATGTAAAACCCCGTTCGTTAATTCAAGACAAAACGCATCCACCAGAAAGATGTGCTGACTGTACAATGCAGCACAGGACGTTTCTGCATTCATTCTTGTTGCAAAATCCTGTGAAAGTCCATGTAATTTTGAGAAAATCAGCAGAGTTACATGTATGACATGTGAATTGTTTGCCATGGTGTACTTTGAAATGTATTGGAATTTATTGCACAGCTCTTTTTTTTTGTTTGTAATAACACTACATTTCCCTTTGTTTAACCTGTTCTGTGAGCTGTCAACACTGATGTTTATTGGCTTGTAAATGAGTCTGAAAATTGTCAGATAACTGACATCTGGCCAAACTTGAACAAAACCATCCTGAACAACTTATGACTGAGAGAGAGAGAGAGAGAGAGAGAGAGAGAGAGAAAGAGGGAGAGAGAGAGAGAAAAAGAGAGATATTCAGATTTATAATAGTACAGAAAATTAGCGGCAAATTGTAAAATTTAATCTTCTAGCTGTACAAAGACATTGCCTCAAAGTTAGATGAATAAATAAAAAAATAAACTAGAATATCTCTGCCACCATATGTCTGTGCAAAAAGCGCAGACCGAGCGGAGTCCCTGCATGTGCTCGGAGGAAAGTGACACTGGAGCCAAGATACTGTAAATGACTGTCCGTGCATAATTAGTTTGAAATATGAATACACTAAGGGTCAGAGAAGGTCCTTACATTATTGCGCATAATGGACACTTCTGCCAAAAGACGTGACTCCTCACTGTGTGAACTGCCTGGTTCGTAACACGTTAAGTCTGAGTAACTGACATTGCTGATTATGCCAAATTGTTATCGCTGTTAAGGTCATAGCCGTTTTTGGATTTCGGTTCATATCGATGAATGTGTCTGCACTGGCAAGCGTTTAATTGGGGGTGCCTAGAAAGGCGGGTAAACCAGATGGTCCCTCCACCATCCCCCACCACCCCCCCTCCCCCGTGCTGTGAAGTTTCAGCAGCTCTCCCAACATTGTGCAGTGCTGTGTGGATAATGAATTTTCATCAGAAAAAGAATGAAAGTATGGCGTACAAATTGAAGTTGACACAAAGGGAAATACTTCTAGAAGTCAGAAACAGGCCATCAGCTTACAGTTTAATTTTGGACCACTGAATTTGAGCGGTTCTATGCGGGTACCACTGGCAGGGAGTATATGGAGGATGTGTTAACAATGAAAGGAGGAGAAGTAAGAAGAGACAGAGACCTGAGCCTTCTCATCATAATTGTAAACCTAGAGAAAGATTAATCGCCATCAGTGTCAATGTCCCCCTCATTATTCCACTCCCTGTTCTTAAGCAGCCGCTGGGATGTCATGGATTTTCTTCAGAAGGTTAACATCAGAATTATTCTAAACAGTTGATGTCCATCTTTGACTGATGTCTGGAAACCATTTTACACTGTTTTGAGTGTTTCATGACATTGTGAAAATACAAAGTGTGACATTTTCCACATCACGCATTTTGCTACAGAGATTTGGCTCTTATATTGTAATTGGAAACCAACCCTTTGGTTGTGTACAGTTCAAGATTTGGACTTTGCCTGGACTTTGGCATAAACAACCCCATCAGATGGTCACTGGATGAACACTATCTCAACACAACGGTGGGCATGAATGAGCGGGTGAGATGGTATCTGTAAGTTTCCTTTTAATATCCATCTGTATTTTCCAAAGTAAACAGCCTCGTACCATCCTGATTATTCCTGGCATAAATGAAGACATCTGTCAGGTTTGTTCGGAGCAGTACGGCAACAAACATGTTCACACTCTGCCTTCTGCCACAGCTCAGCTTCCAGGCTTTAATAAGGGCTAGGGTTTGGGCACTAGGCCTTACAAACTGGAAACAGGCTGTCTCTCACAAGCCAATACTGCCCTCAGGCTCTGCTCCCTTATGTCTGCCTGCTGGGATCTCCATATAGCTACCAGGACTGAACCAGTACGCAGTGGCTCGGTGAGTGATAAAATTCCAGCATGCTGAGATTCAAACACCCAGCCCCGTTTTTCTTTTCACTGGAGGAGTACAACGTTTATTCAGCTTGAAGCAAGCTGCAAGTTTGTTTATTTGTTTTCACCTGGTGAATGAAAGATCTGAGTGTTGTACGGAGGAACTGGTGACAATGAATTTCCTGTCATTGAATAGATCCTGCTTCCATTCTCTTTCTGAATGATTTCTTTCTTTTTTTTTTTTTAACTTGATCCAAATACAACTTCATCTGAATTCAGTTTAGTTTACTATGTTCTTTCTTAGGGATGTAATGTTCTCCTGATATTAGAGGGGACGAAAAAAATCATTATTAATATGATACAAATATTTTTTTTCCAGGATGTTGCGCTGGTTGTTCATTGCTAATGGAACCAAAATAATCCTATTATTTAAATTGAAAAGACACAGTCTCTCAGAATTTTGAGCACTCTTTGTTCTCTAATTCCAAGAGGCTTTTCTCACAAAGCTGCTTTGAACAAGAGTGTGACAGTGGTGCTGGACCACTGACAGGCATATTGTATTTTCGGTTCATTTAACCTATCACTCGTGTACATCACAAGAGATGGTTTATAATGGGACAGACAAGGAGACTAGAATATTCAGGCTCCATGTTTTTGTGTTTTACTTTTTTCTGTTGACTAGGGTAACATTTTACAAAAGAAGATTTGTAAGTTAAGAGCATACCTTTAGTAAGGTACGATAAAATGAAATATAATTTACAGATTTCCTTGTGGAAATAGTAAAACATGGTGCTGGGGCTATGAATTGCAAGTTATTTGGTGAATTTAGAAATCTTGCATTGTGATTTACTCCTCTGTTGTCCTCTGAATCAAAAACAAATCGTAAAGTGTAAATTGTAAATTGATTCAGTTGTAAACTTGAATCAAACACCCACTTTCCGCTCTTATTCCAGATGGTTGAACTTTTAACTGTGCAATAGTTTTAGACTCCTCCAGTCTAGTATTGCATTTGGGCAATTACAAAAGGGCTGCCTGCCTCAACATTATTAGAAGTCACTTCAGTGAGTGTTTTTGATTAATGTGCTGTATCACATGACTTGTTTTTCTTGATGTTTTTGCCTACTGTTTCAGCCGACCCCTTATGGCAATGCATTGAAGGAAACATGTGGTACTCCTCATAGTTGAGTCTATGAATAAAGCTAAACGTGTGGATATGAAATTACACACAAGCTGCCATGGGTTTGTTTAACCGACTCAGGCAAGCTGTTTGTCCCTGACTGTCTAGTGTGAGGGAGAGACAGCAGACTGTCTAGACTTAGCCAGGAACTTATCCTTCCCTTTTTTTCTTTCTTTCTTTCTTTCTTTCTTTCTTTCTTTCTTTCTTTCTTTCTTTCTTTCTTTCTTTCTTTCACATTCTCTCTGTCTTTTCCCTTCTGCATGTATCTTTCTCCAGTCGTCTGCACTGAAAAGCACTGTGACAGTTTGCCACATGTGGCATTACCCGTGGTGCACCTCATGTGAAAAGACATACCCCACTGGTCCATTCCCAAGGGTATGTGAGCATGCCAGGGGTGTGCAACAGAGCTGGGGATGACAGAGTGAGACAGAGTGTTCAGCTCATAGGCAACACCGGCACACTGCAGTAAGAGAGATAGCCTTTGTGTAAGCAAATGAAGCAACCACAGCGGGTTTAGGTGGTTTTATTTATTCCTTGGTTTCCGCTTCAGAGGAACAGCCTGAAGCCTGAAGCTACAAAAAAAAAATAGAAAATTGCAAAAGTTGGACATGTTTAGAACACCAAAATAAAGTTTGTTATGATTTTAAAAAAATGCACAAAGACTTCAGTACAGTTGTGATGGATTTTTAGTGTACCATGTTGTTTTAATATGACGTAATCTTTAGGTTTACAATGGCTACTGAAGATGAAACATGTAGTACTTAGAATGTATAATTTTTATTTCATGCTTACAGTGCCCTGTTTATGGCATTCAGGCTTATGGCAGGGAAGTCTTATTACAGAGTACTACATATTTGATTATCCTGACCCCTCCAGTGACCCAGGGATGCCATCACGTGTTCTTTTAAATCCCCAAACAATCTGAAAGTATGTTTTTACAATGACAACAGAAATCCATAAACACATTTCCCTGCCAAATCACCACATAAACCTAAAGATCAACTATGCATGGATCCAAAACAGTGGCAACTGGTATTCCTTCAAAGAGCAACCCACACAGGATGTCACAGACAGGAAACCTGACACATTGTGCCCTATTTACACAACAGGAAGTAGAGCTCATTTGGAAAGAAAAGATGTTGAGCAGGATGAACCCCCCAACCCCCCCACCCCCCCACCCGAAGCCATTTTGTTTTCCTTGTCAGTGTGTCAGGAAAATGGGATTGTCACTTTAGCTGTAATTCCAGTGGATCCCAGGTGTGTGGTCTCTATCAGTGATCAGAGGTTTCAACCTTACTCTAGGGTCATGTGTAAACACATCCTAAAAAGACTTGGTTTTAACATTCAGTGTAGGATAACAAATACATAGTGACACCAGATTTACCTGGTGCGTAATGGGCGTTGTGTAGGATGTCAGTCAGTTTCGTCCTTTATTGATCAAGAAAGATGAGATGTGGGATAGACCTTATTTTCAACTCCTGTCCTCTTCCTGCCTCTTGCTTCCTCCACCCCAGGAGGTAAAACCAGCCCCTGCCCATTACTGATAGATCTACTGGGCCATCTGGATGGCAGAGAAGGACAGCAGCTCCCCCAGATGTAAACACCAGAAAGCCCCGCCCACTGGCCCCTATGGGAATAACTGTCACTCTGATCAGTTCAGCGCATGACAGCGTTCTCTCTGTCTCCCACACACATACGGATGCACACACAGATGCTCACACGTGTGGTGCACTCACAGACTACATCTACATGTGGAGGGTGACAGGTAATGCAGTGATTATAGCAGATTTTTAAGTTACGTCCAAGCAGATTACTGCCGATAGAAGATATGGCCGATATAAGATCGATGACATGGTAGAGTCTGACATTAGTATGGCATTGAATGTGTGACAGTGTGTGTGTGTGTGTGTGTGTGTGTGTGGTGGGTCTGGTCTGTGTGTGTGTGAGTGCGCGTGTGTGTGTGTGTGTGTGTGTGGTGGGTCTGGTCTGTGTGCGGTATTGTGCTTTAAAGACAGGTATGTCAGAAGAGGAAGGGTCCAGGGGGCATAGGGGTAGATTGACTGATGGTTGCAGTAATGGGGTAACTGCAGAGCCTACAGGCTGAGTGGTGCTGGGTGCAGCCCAACACTTCAGAGAACAGCTGCCACAGAATCTGCACAACCAGCCTGTGCCAAAGTACTCTGATAAAACATCTCATTCACACTTACAGGAAGAGAAAGACACACACACTTACGCGCGCGCGCACACACACACGCACGCACACACACACACACAAAATGTCACACATTCAATGCCATTCTAATGTCAGAAACTCACACAAGATGCACACAAGACACTCATACTAAAAAGCGCAGATGTGACTCTAGGGGATTTGGTGAGGGGAATTTTTTTACTGGATCATAAATAACAGTAGTGACCCAGACCAATGTCAAAGCCCCTAACCCTGTACGTGTTGTACTCATCATATGAAAAAATGATTTTGACTCATGTACCTGACTATGGTTAGCAGTATTGGTTTCCCTTTTGGCTTTATTAATCTTCCTGTATTCCTGTAGCCTTTTGTGTAGCCTATTCCTGTTTGCCCCTTGTTCGTTTGGACTATGTTGTCTTACTACTATCTGCTTTATATCCTTTGACTTTTTGCTGTTTATTCTGAGTTAATATGTTTTGAAGTTAACATACACTCAAAAAGGATTTGACTGTTTATTGCACATCATTATTTAGCATGTTTCTCCACACCAATATTTAACAATAGTCACAACTGCCTTCAGAAAAAAAAAGACTACAGAAAGGTAGCAGAGTCTAAAAGAGACATCACTCAAAAGAAAGCTTATTAAGTATTAATGTGTGTTAGTTCTCTGGGTAAATGAAATATTCATTTATTGATCTGGAGGGAGGAGAAGCAGCAGGAATGGCTGTTTGTGACAAAACAATTAAAAAGCACACTGCTCACACACACAGGAGATTGAAGACTACACATAAAAAACTTGAAGCCTGATACACACCTCCACTCAAGCATTTAACCTGGTCCTCTTCAATGTTTCATGCCCCCAGGGTACTTGCCTTCATTGGCTTTAAGGATTCTATACACTGAATCAAATTTAATTGCTGTCCAAATGAACTAACTGCTTCACCACTCATACTGCACCACGTGTGGATCTATCCTAAAATGGAGGAAATCTTCTTTCTGGTATATATACGAATGGAAAGACGAGGTTGATTTGGCATTTTAAGGTCTCGAAATGCATAGAGTGGCTGTTGTTGGTGGACTAAATTGTTTTGCCAAAGACCTTCTTCTTTAGCCAGTGTGTAATTCTTGAGTGTTTTAATGATCATATGGATTGCAGTACAAGAAATGTTTGGCACCATAAAGATGATAATCGCATATCCATATCCAATCACATATTCATAGGCATTCTTCAGACATATCCTAACGTTTAGACTGCTCTGATTGGATAGACTCTACACAATAATAATGTCTTTATTTAAATTCATAAGCTTTAAATGAATACGGGGGAGTATCTCTCAAGTTCACATGTCGCCTTTACATTTTGATTCTTGTGGAGCTGACCGTGATTTGAGTGACAGACTTATCAGATCACAAAATAAGGCCACCCATAATTAAGGGCGTACATAGACCTGAATCTTTTATTCAGTAAGCGCTGAGATAATGAATTAAAGTATATTAAAAAAAATATCACCGCAGCTTTACTTGTCAGATATGTTTGCCATGATTTAATAACCATGACGACCAGTCTTTGCCGTGTCCAGTGGGATTGCTCACAGCTGACTACAAGAATAAGTCTGTCAGTGTGTCTGAATGGAATAATGTTGTCCGTGTTCTTATTAGACAACAGTTCATGCAGACAGTGCTGGGCAGGAGGGAGGCTGTGCTTAGATTGACAGCTTCCTCCTCTGTATGCAGAGAAGATGCCACTTTTTTTCTCATTTATGTCATAGTCCTACGAACTGCTGAACATTTACCACGAGGGAAAACTGGGCTAAAAAAAAAAAGAAAGAAAAAATCTCAAGCGTATCTACTTCAAAATACATTTTCTGAATTTTCAAATACATTTATGAATGTAAAATGTATTTATATGTATCTAAAATGTATGTATAATTCATATCATCAGCTCATTAATACTTTCACCCACTGTCAATAACAGACAACACAATGAGTTATGACTCATAGTGTTATTATACTGTTATTATATGAAACAGTCATGGGGAATTGGAACTAAAAGCTAATGAATTTAGCCACGGTTTAATATGAAACACTGCAAATATGCTACTGCATTAATCTGCCTTATGAGGCATTGTAATACTCACTCGTAATGCTTAATCATCTAGGCATATATATTCACACACTGTTACCAGTGTGTTTGCTGTGCTTTCTAATCATAATGTGCTATGACAAAGCATGTAAATTAGCATGGTCATATTCTTAGTACTTTGTAGAGAGCACAGAGTGCATGAATCGGGAAATGAAGAAATTATATAGGTCATAATTTTAGGTTGACGTCCTTACAATTACAAGCTCATCCATCTGGTATGGATTTGCATATCGCAGAAGAAGACCGGAGACAGAGAGAACAGCTTAGATACATATCAGTAAACTCTAAGCGAGGACTCTCGGCCTCTCATGGGCATGGCTGCATTCACAGAGGTGAGACGGTTTCTAATTCTGGAGTAATATATCTTCTCCTCTCCTCTATCTCTTTATATATATCTCTCTCTCCTTCTTCCTTTTCATCCTGCTTTATCAAAAGGCAAGAATGTAAGGTGTTTATTTACATTGCTTACTTCAGTGCATCTCTGTAATGGAGTGCAAGATAGAAAGCAAGAGCAAAAGCTCGTGTGTATGTTTGTGTATATGTGTGAGAGTACATCTTTGTGTGTGTGTGTGTGTGTGTGTGGGAGAGAGCGAGAGAGAGCGTGTATGTGTGTGTGTGTGTGTGTGAGTGTATTTGTATGCGTACTGGATCAGTGTGTTGGTCTCTGCTCCTGGCCTGATAGTGTGTCTTGTCTGTGGGTGATAAGGATCACTCCCTGAGCCAGAGTCTAATTGCTCATGATGAGCAAGGGTGGGGATGATTAGGGCTCTTTTACATGCCAGCTGCCTCGTGGCAGGCTCATGCTTGTTTTTTTCTCCTTTAATCTAATCGCAGGAAACAACTGCAGGCTATTGATTTGTAATTAGACTGTTTTCAGAATGGCCGCTGTTTTCACGTTCTCCCAAATAGGAATGAGTAATGGATGCAGAGTAGTATAAGAACAAATCAAACACACTAAACTAGTCTTCAGAACAACAGAACACTCTAGGTAGATGTGCAAAATGTTTGTCAGCTGGTCGGTCAAGCACAAGTTGTTGTTTGCACTAAAATCTTCCTGAAAATGCATTTACAGTGATCACGAATCTCATCTGACCTCTTTAGGTGTTGTCATATAAGGAGCGTCCTGGAAGAAGTGCTTCATTTTCTTTTGGCCTTATTGAAGAAGAAAAAAAAAAAAGCTCCAATTTCCTGAGAAGATTGGCCTTATCATTTTGGTAATGCGAGGTGCCTGCCGATGGGTATCGCCGTGAACTGTCACTGAGGAGGAAAGACATGGTGCATTGATTTCCTCCCAGTCTGCTGGCCTAGCCCACCCTGGTGCTTCCCTCACACACTGAAAGAGAACTCACACACCTCCCAGCATAACTGATGCTAATCTGCTTAATTGAGTGTGTGAGCCAGCCTCTGAGAGAGAGAGAGAGAGAGAGAGAGAGGGAGAGGGAGAGAGAAAGAGAGGGAGAGAGAGAGAGAGGGAGGGAGAGAGAGAGAGGGAGAGGGAGAGAGAGAGAGAGAGAGAGAGAGAGAGAAAAGGCCCGTTGGAATTGATTAATTCTGCAGAGATTGGCTCTCATGGTATTTTTTCCACCGACCTGAGGCAGATTCCTCGTTAGTTTAATCTTTCTTTTTTTTTCACTCTTTCCCCCATCAACCACAGTGAGGTATTTACCCTCTCTATATTCTCCATACTCTGCTTTATTATGGGGAGCTGGTGTGCTTTTTTAACTTTGTAAAATTAACTGATGTCCTCTTCTTTTTTTTTTTGACACATCAACCTAAGTGGGCATCCTATTTCATTAGTTAAAACCCAAAATAATAAAATTTCCTGTCCATTTATCAGTGCACTGACAGTTCTTGGTACCCTGAATCTGCACCGTGCTGTCACATAATTTTGAGAGGCTGTGAATTGAGGTGATATCTCTTGCCCTTAATAGCACCTTCCCAAGAGACACATGCATCACCTGTCCCATTGTGACATCAAAATCTGTGCTGCGGACAAGGCTCATTAACAGATCTATTTTGAGAGTGGCACTTTTCTGATTGGATGGCCTTAGCTGTCACTCAAAGGTTCTTCCTTTCTCTGGTCCTTTCTTGTTCCTGTGGTGGCCCCCTGGGGAGGGCTGTACACAGTTCAAGTGGAAAATGACAAGACTTCTCATTAGCATTTGTTTCTTCTTCACCTCTCTGGGAACCCAACAACCACTGAACGCACTGTGATAAAAAACTGGCAAAGGGAAAAAAAACTCACAGAAGCTTGAGTGACTTTGGCCCCCCTGCTGTGAAGAACTTTGTGGGAGAGAAACATTTATACCACAGTGGGAGAAACACATTACTTTTATGTCATCTCTCACCACACACACACACACACACACACACACACACACACACACACACACTCACACACACACACACATTTACACTCACACAGGGAAAATGGAGCCCACACAGAGACCAAAGCTAGAAAAGTTTATGCCTCGTGCAAAAAAAATCCCTTGTCATTAGGCATGTTTTGACAGCTGAGCATGCTGTAAAAAGTATGAAGAAGTGACACAAGCTGTCTGTACTGTACTGGAGGGATACGCTGTCTCTCTTGGGCAGATTCCCAGACGGAAGGCATGATGCTTAGAGATCCTGTTCTGGAAATGAAATCTACTCTTCACTTCATCCAAAGAGTGCTGGAGGTTGAAATAAGATAGCAAGGTCATCAGAACATCAACTGCCCCCAGTGTCTGTGACTTCAGCTCCAAAACGCCAGCCCAAGGTCGACTGCTTTTAACTGTCATACGTCACTGTCAGCATTGTGTATTATACCCAGGGACAGCCCTTAGAGAGAGAGAGAGAGAGAGAGAGAGGGAAAGAGAGGAAAGAGAGATGCTCAAAATAGAAATGTCTAATCGAAGACAGCCAGTGCTGTGGCTAAATGGAGAATCTGCTCGCTGTCATGTAGACTGCTTTCTGGTTGGAATGTGAACAGGACTGACAGCCACAGCACCGAATCAACTTCCCTTGTGGCCTGTGTGTATCTGTGTGTGTCTCCATGTCTGTGTGTGTGCGCTTTTGTGTTTTGCATGGTGTATTCGAAACATATGTAAATTTGAATCTCTGGTACATTACGGGTTGTGTATCAGCACCATGAGTAGAGAAAGACAGACTATACAAAATACAGAACTATTGCACCATGTCCTTCCACAGCCCGAGGAAAATGTGCGTTTAAACTGAACATTTTTCAAACTGGATACTATTAGGACTTTCAAATTTTGTTGTTAACTCTGTGGTGGTCAGAATGTCAATGCCGCCTTAGTCGTTATAGACTCTGGACAGTTTTAAGGGTGAATAGGTCAGAAACTGAACTGGCATAATGAAAGTGCAGAGATCTGATGTCAGTTTCAAGTAGAAGGTGACCCATAATGGCCTATTTAAGACCCATCTTTAACAATTACCTCAGTGAGACACAAACGTCTCTGGAACCCTACGTCTATACTAGCAGTGGAGCAATGTGAAACTTGCATACCTGGGTACTAATGAGATGTTTTCCCAGTACCAGGTTGAAACATGCTCATCATAGACTGCCCACCTTGTTTTGACTGACTGCATTAATTTTTCCACCTTCAGTCCTTCCTGACTGAGAAGAGTGCTTCTCAAGAAAAAGAGCAGGTCAAAGCAGAGTTGGAAGTTTCTGTGGTAGATAGACATGTTTAAGTTACTGAAATTACTGACATTGCCATAATCTTTTTGATGTTTGCCCTTAACGCAAAGTTCACCTTTTTTTTTTGAAGATCCATTCTATCACTTGTCTGGGCTGGTTTTCCAATTAGCAACTTTATATTTTAGTTTGTTTTTTCATCCATATCCTAAGTTTCTGGATTGACCTAAAACTACATAGATGTAACTTTGTCACTTTCACTTATGGTGGTGAATGTTTCAACAATAAACTTCCACATAAATGAAAAAAAAAAGCAAAAACAATTTTTGTCTGTGTCGGGTGAACTGTTTCTACACTGGGTGTTTTTGTGAATCAGACGACAGTAATAAAGAGTGAACCCAATCCTAGCTAACAGAAGGTGATTCATATGGTGCATCATTTCTTATGCTGTTCTCCTTCCTCACATGATGCTGGATAAAGTGAGTTAGGACGTAATGTTGTTTTTGTTCAGTCAGCTTGTAATAGTCACACACTAACATGCGTTCTGTTTTCCAAAAACATTGGTAAATATCAGTCCATTGCGGTAACGTTTCAGGAACAATTTGGGTGGAATGTTTGGATACAAAGAAAATCACCTCCTTGTAATTAAATGTCCTTTTATATTTTGAAAAGTTTGCTGCTTGTTCTTAGGGCTGACAGTGGAAAAAGTGCTGTTATCAACTGTTATAAGAAGGTTGGTGTGTTATGTGCAAGCTTCAGTGTAGTGCCAGCAAGAAACCATAGTCCCAATCTCATTGACACCAAAATATATGTCATATTCCTATACCAGTATTGTAGATGTGGTGTTCCTCAAAGTGAACCATAGAGCTATAAACTCTCCTTCTGCAAAACTTTATGACATCAGAGAGGGAGAGAGAGAGAGAGAGAGACCAAGATAGCACAGTTCATCTTTAGATATCTGACTGCTGCAACAGCATGATTTGCACCTGCAGGTGAGGAAAGGAGAGGAAATTTAGAGATGATAGTGCAGTGGAAGAGAGCAGAGTAACGAGCGGAAATCCTTTCCGTGTTTCAAACAACCCTTAAACTGTATTACGTATTACATTATTTATTAGCTTAACATTAAGACTGTATGCGGGTGTCACTTACGACAAGATACTGAATATTCCAACAGTCATTAACCTCAATCCAGCACAACACAGTTACAGAGTACTACCCCTGAACTCAGCTCTGTTTTGGCCCTAAAGGACCAAAGTCCCAACAACAAACGAAAACTAACTTCTTATGACATACATCTGTATTTTTACTGTGTTCATGTAGAGTTTTCTTAGACTGCGGATAGAGTGTTGACCTTGGTTGGGTTGTCCTGTCAGGCTGGTTTCTTGAGTCTGCACCGAGTGTGCAGGAATGCTGTAGTGGGTCTGTGTTGAGTTTTGTGGTATACTTATTTCTGGTCTGCCATACTGTACAATAGTCTCTGTGGATCACACCACATTGCCCCCATTTGTCAAAGCTGTCAACAGAAACACACCTCAGCAAACAAGCAAAATGCAATTGCTCTACATTCTCACACATAACTCTGGGCGAACTTCTCTCTCAGAGGTCAACTCAAGGGTAATGGATTGGCTGAGTATTGAATATACTGGTGACACTCTAATTAGCTCTAGTTTACTGCCTTCTTGATATGTAATTTATATTATAAACAAACAAGCGAACATAAGGTCACCTCAAAACAGTGCCTAAAGCTTTGTCGCCTGTTACCTGCTCAACTGAATAAAGGAAATAGTAAAACGATAATAAAAAAAAAAATCTATATCAAATTACTATGATCTCATATACACCAAATTATATTTTTCTACCCCCGTTTCCTTCTGTCTATTTGCTGCTAATATTCTGAAACCCTCTCATTTTCATTACTTAATACTTTCCATCTGCTGCTCTATTATACTTGAATTAGAGAGACTTATCAGCGGAAATGGATGATGCTAAAATACAAATCTAAGCCACAAGAACATCCTCTCTTTTAAATGACCACAAAGACTGTCTAGGAAAATTCATTCTGGTAATGAAGAGCGCTGAAAATACAAAATGTTCCCACCATCTGGTAGACTCACAATGACGACCAGTATTCAATCTTACTGCCTGATGAGACTGTCACTGAGGGCAAAAAAGTCCCTTTTATAAGCCTTTGATCCTCTTTGAGTGACATAGAGCGGCAACAGAAATATTACTTAAATTCCACAGTCCTTACGCATTGCTTCCCTTCATAATCACGCCTAACGCTTCATTAGTAGCTTTTTTACAGGAAGCATGTTGTCTCCTTCTGCTAATCCTTTGCAGAAATGTTCAAAGATGAAGAAAGACTCAATTTGAGCTGGTAAAACACTATCATAAAGTGTCAAAACTCTCTGTAAAAAGCCTAAAATGACATATGACAGCTTCTTAATGCGTTATGTGTGTAGACTTTGAGTGACATGTTACTGAGATATGTTCTCTTGACCTTCATTCCAAGCCAAGCGACCGAAACGTGTCTTTTTCCCCCCACTGGACAGTATGGAAAACCCACTGACAGAGGGCAGCTGAGTTTCTGTAAGTGATATCTACAGCTCTGACAAGTCTATAATAATGAATTACTCAAGTGGAGCTCAGAAGACTGAGCTGCTAGAGCTCAGTGTACTTTGACTGAAAGAGACTGGAGGCCAGTGTCTCGTGAGAAATATTCTTCTCGTTCAGTTTCTTAAACACAAACTGGAAATCTTCCACGTGTGACCACTATGCTCTCATGTTGTTCTGTCAGAGGTAATACTGAGGAGTGAAACTGAATCTTAATCTAATTTCTTATGTTTAAGTTTACAGATCAGAAATTTTCACTATATGGTAGGAAATAATATAAAACTAAAAAAAGTTATCTATGCACAATAAAGAAATGGTAGCATCCCGTCCTTTAAACAGATCAACCGAACCCCCAAATCTGAACCATCTCCAAACAGTGTCATGGTGACCGTTGCAAGGTTAATAATCCTTGAGCTATGGGAGCTCTCCGCCATGTTTCATTTTTCATAGTGACATTTTCCATCATTACAGACACCAAAAGATTCCCCATACGGTTTGTTTTGTGTGGCTTTGGGCTTTTTTTTAGTTTCTGTTTTTTTCTTCAGTGCACATGGCATGAAACATTTCTGCTCACTGCAATGGTAAGAATACTGGGACACATGCTAGGGAAGTCTGAAAGCAAGTTGCCTTTGAAGTAGCTATAGCATGAGACTATAGAGTCAAATGCTGTACACTAACAGTATTTTCCAATCTGGCCCCCAAGGGCCTGTAATTCTGGACACTTTAAATCTCTCTGAGCTTTAACTCATATGATCCAGTTTACCAGAGCCATGATAATTAGCTGATGAGTTGAATCACATGTGGGAGAGTTGGGAGAGTCATCAACTGTGTTGTGTTGTGGGCCCTGAGAGCAGATTGAGAAACAGTGATCTTGTATAATAGAGAAGATTTATTGCTATATTCACATTATGTAACCTCCCCGTTCCCAGCCCCCACCTTTGACTGAACAACACTTTTATACGAGGAGTTCTGTGTTATTAATAGTTATAAATGATGACCTTTGTCCTTGTGTTCACAGCTCCAGTATTTGGTGAAAATATTTGACTACTTTAATGGGATTTAGTCGTTTAATGAAAATAAGAGTTTAACTGATAGGTGAGCGAGTCTTAGGTCTGTCTCTGAACCTCTCCACTCTACTGTGCACTGTGAGATCTGTGAGAGATTTATTAGTTTGGATGCCTGCTCTTACCGAGAGGGCAGTAATTCTGATGATGTGTGTGGTCTTGAGTTTCTACCATAACTGGGGCCTTCCTTCAATGAGTCCTTGCTGATTTAGAGGTTAGAAAATCAGTAACCAGTGAATTACTGGTTTGTCTTACCAAAATTATATTGGTCTGAGTCCTTAGGAGCATTGCTGTTATGTTCTTACACATCACACTTACTCTTAAAATGGGATCATGTGACTTCCTGTCTACCACATCCATGAAAAGAACCAAAAAGGTGATTGACACCACATGTTATGTGGAATTAGTATGGGCACAAATATGTCTGACCCTTTTAGAGTCAGCGTGTGTTTCTGTATGCTTATACATGTGTTTTTCCAATTAACCATACATTATGTTGTGAATAATTCATGCAGAAACACAGATGAGCTGTTTGTTGATACCCTCAAGATGAAAGTTGTCTGTAGTGATAGGGTGGGTCCACTGAGGATGTGGGCTTTGGCTGAAAAATTCTATCAGTGCTTTGAATAGACATGTTTCTGTCACAATTAGTGTTCCTGTGAATCTTTGGTTACAGACTCACACCTCGGGGCATTCTTACACAATACATGATGTTTTTAAATATGTTTTTACTGAAGTATACCACGGTCCCACTCAAAGGCACTAGTTTAATTAACTCAAGAGCAAGCTGGGGGTCGCTCATTTAAACAATTCATTTTTGACTATAAACACAACATGTTGGCTGAAACGATTTGGGGGGTGGGGGGGGGGGGGGGGGGGTGGGGTTCAGGCCCGTGGAGAATTTGTTTCACACTCCATGGGCCTGAACAGGTAGTGTACAGTGGACAAGTAACTTCATCACTGGACGTCTCGCTTGGTTTCATTTGTCAAAACTGGGACTTTGCTAAGCAGTAAATACAGCTAACGTTTCGTCAACAAATTTATGGGCGCAGTAGAACTCATCTCAGCAGCAGGCAGCATGTCTTGTAAATTAAATTAAAAAGTCAAGTTCTTCTCTCAAAGTAAACTAAATTACTCTCATGGGTCCTTCCAGAGGACAGATTCATCATTTGACCTTTGAGATTTTGTTACATCTCTAGAGGCCACAAAACTGTCTGTACTAAGGCTTGTGTTTTTGCTTAGGAGACTTTGATTAGGCAAATGGGGTTTATAATTAGGGGATGTAATAAATGTTTGCTGACGAAAAATGTCTATATTTACTCCCAGTTGATATGATGATGCTCTGTTCATGTCACATTTTCACTGAACTGCATTTTCTTCTTTTAACAGTCATTAATAATTTGCTTGTTAAGTTGTGAGTGCCACAGTAAAGTGGTACATTGCAGGACTAGGCTGCAATCTATCTACCCTGTTGTATTATGGCAAATCAATACTAAAATCCGCTTTAATGTGATACAAAGTAACCCAGCTTTAGACACTTCTGATTGCCTTGGGCTATGTTTATGAGATTGAGCGTGTGTATTTTAGTCAACCGCCCGTCATGTGATCATCAAGCTAATCAAAACCAATACTATTGTTCAGTACCATGATGAAGCAAATTAAAGATGACCTTTGACTTAATTTCATGGACACAAAATAGTTTAATGTAATTCTGTGTCCTTACAGCAGTGCTCTAGTGAATGTTGGTGATGACCATCCACCACTTGTTGGTTTACTTAACTCCAAAAATGGGAGCAGCAATAACATCAGGAATCCCTGCATTTTTTTTCATGATCTGCATACAATGGGCTACCTGCTTCACTTAACATATTTAAAATATCTTAAAGTATATAACATACTCTCTCTCATTTATATGCTGACACTGCCCCTGTGGATAATGTCACACCAAGTGTAATTTTTCATAGGTGTTTGACAGCATATACTCATTTTTTTTTTAATTCTTTAAAGCATTATCTATATCATGGTGTAATGCCACAATATCCACACTGTTTTTGCCCAGAGGGAATTCAGTTAACTGTAAATATAAACCTTTGTCTCTGGTCGTAAGCTACCTTTGTTTCAGCCCAGAATGAAACTGCACAGCCCAGTGGTAATATAGCTAAGGGCATTACTGGCGGTAATGCCAAAAGCATATGTTATATATTTTAAAGCATATTTGTGTATTCCAGGATGTACTCGATATGGAGTTACCTTCCTTTTAGAGACACACTCAAGTCTTGGCACTGTTTGCTGGAACCGAACTGTTGGCACCAGAGAATGAATACGGTCCATTCCACTGGGGAAGGCCACATCAAAGCCCTCTGGATCACACCCAGGTTTTCTGTTCAAAGTCCCTAACACTAAAGGTTACATTAGACACCCAGTGGGCCTACGCTCTTGTTACCAGGGATGTGGACCATGTGTGCCTATACAAGTGGAGCTCATTAAGAGAAACGTTTGGGTACCTTGTCTAATGGGCTAAATGAGCTCATGACTACTGTCCTCAGCACTAGTGAGTAGCGTAGTGTCCTTATATCGCCTTTTAATGACATTAGACTCAAAGCCATTGGATTCAGTTTGCAAAAGATTGGAATTAAAACGATTCGTATCTGGATTCTAATTTAGGTGGTGCCGATTTTGTGTCACTTAGTTCTGTGTTTCTAGATGCAACATGTCTCAAACAACACAAAGACCTAGATTTCATAAAAACACAGTGTAGTAAACAACCTGGAAACATTGCTCTCTCATACATCAACGCTAACGAAATTCAGTTCCCCTAGAGGGAAAGTTACGAATCAGAATGAGGCAATAATGACATTCTCAAGCACTGCTAAATTCTTTTGCTGTTTATTATGTTTGTGGGCAAGGAGTCTGCTCTGTGTGCACAATATCGTCATCTTTTCAAGCCTGTTCTTCTATTTTCACAACTGAGACAAAGGTTTAGCAGAGCCAGACACACTGTCTTCCTTCAAAGAGATCATACCCACATACAGTGACAGATAAACACATCTTTTCCACATCCATGATAACAGATTTGTCAATGGTACAAGGCATCAAAACACTTTTAATGACATTTAACAAGTTATGCTGACACAACAGTAGTTTTTTTTTACATGTAAACTCAGATGTGTTGTGCTTACTTAGATTAAAGAAGAAGAAAGCCAGTGCTTTTATATCCCCCTCATCAGTCTTCACAATGATCTGGCTTATTTGTGACCGGCTCCATCATTGAGGTGGGCAGATGAGAGTTTATGAAATTGCTCAGATGGACCCAAGGATTTAAAATGCCTGAATTGGTTGTAACCCCGGTGCCCTCATCTGTGTGTCTAGCTTCAGCTGCTGTCACTCATACTCTAGATTTCTGAGAGAAAGCTTTTTTTTTTCTCTGACAGTGTAAGCCGGCATGCATCTCTAATTAACTCCCCCTGTTCACTTCCTTCTAATCAGGGTCTGCGTGGCTTTCCTTGCACCCCTCCTGGTTGTGAGTGTCAGTTTGGCATAAATAGTCTTCAAAAAGAGGCTAATATCCTATTTCCCTGTGTTTTAAGTGGCTTTCGAAGCCAATCAGACTGGTTGTGCATGTCACTCAATTAGGGGCTACTTCTCATGGGAGAGTCACTGCCAGCCCCCAGCGAGCCATAAGGATTATAATTCAAAATTCATTTCAATCTGGCATTAAGTGCTACACTCACAAGCAATTTAAATATCAAGCCTGTCAACGTGAAACATACTATGTGTATGCCTTTCTGTGAATGTCTATATTTACATCTTTTAAATAAACACACCCATGCATGACGTGTTTGAGTTTAATGTGCATAGATTGTATGAATTTTGTTACATGAATTTGGTTATGAATATGGATACGCACTGATTGTACAAACACTCTTTTCAGAGATCGCGCATTATTTTGACATACATAACACATAACTGTGGGCATGCCATTTTTGGTTGCAGTCCAGACACATAGTTCTCTGTAACCAAAGACGGTGTCTGTGTCTCTAAGGTGAAATAATAGGGATCTTAATGACTTTGTAAATGGAAAGTGAACAGAGACCTTAAGTAAGATCCATGAGGATTGTTCTGGAGGAGTGGGCTAAGAGCTGTGTTATTCTGCCGTAATGCCTGATTGATTGGGGTGCTGCATGGTGCTATACTAAGTCCCATTAGTTTTGCTGGCAATGTTTGGCCTAGCTCATGTGAGATTAAAAGCCAGCGCTATAACTTACACTACGACCTCATCAATCACCTGCGTCCTTCCAGTATCAGCACCGTTCAATGCTCTTCATTCAAGCGAGTCATTGAGAACGTCCGTCTATGTTGCAAGGATTTGTGTCCATTAAGAATGGAGCTTATCAGAATTTTCACAAAAGATCTTTTAAGAGCATCTGCATTGATGTTTTATAGGTCCATCAATCAAATGCTAAACACTTCAAATCTAGCAGCACTTCCAGCCAATAGGCAGAGAAGCAGGAGGTAAGAGGAGGGTTTTTTTTTATCTGTCCCCTGCATTGCAGATCTGTCATGTAAATGAAAGACAGAATGGATGAAAATATTCTGCAAAGGACAGCTTTTTCTGTGACCTCTCCCTGACCTCTGTATGAATGTAGTCAGTTTTGATAGAGTGACCACTGAACACATGCAACATTGAATTTTTTTACATTTATATTATAAGTATACTGGAGATAATCATTTACAATGCATTATTTCATTTATGTGTGAATGGTCATATATAAGATTAGTAACATTGCTATCTTTGATAGAAATTCAGTGTAGGGGCCCTTTTAATCATACCTCGGATTGTATGAGTGTCATTAGTATGAATACGATTTTTTTTAGCATTGGTACTATGAGGAGAACACAGCCTCTGTGAATATTCAATGACAATCTTTTCTTCTTTGAATGCCTTCGTAACCTCCTAGAATCTCAGTTGTAGAGGAAGTATAAAAGAGTGTGTCAGTGACATGACGCATTCGACTGAAACAAAGTTGTTCTTGATTCCAACCTAATTTGAATTTCAAAACTTGTGTGTGTGCTCACTTGCTCCCAAAACTCCGCAGCTGAGGTTACGTAACACACAGAGATGGAACACACTGAGCAGAATATCAAGAGCACAGATTTGGAACACATATCACCTTGCTACTGTTGGTGTTAACTGGTAAGAAACAGCAAAGAGAACTGACTTCCCAAAACAGGCAAAAATCTTATCAACCGACATCAAAACGTGTAGCTGAATAATGAGCAGCTTAAAATGAATAAAAAATGCAAAAGGTTACGGCATTCTCCTCTTCAGTCATGGGTTATCTCTAACCTACCTCTAACACTCCTGTTCTAACTTTCCACTTAGCACCAAGCTGAGAATTTCTTAAATAGAGTCATTATTATAATCATTAGTTTTAGCCAACAATTGTCTGTGGGGCAAAAATTGTATGACAAAACTCAGCAGGCATGTTGAAAGGAGGGCCACTTTTCAGGTTATCAAACTCAGCCACGACCAAGCTGATTTTGGAGAATTAATATATAAAAAAACTTTTTAGGCCCAAAAACAAAATTCTTTTATCTGTAGATTCCTTAAGCTCAGATGAAAAGCTCTCCAATTGCCATGTTTATTTACAATGTGATATATTTTTTTTTTCTCAGCCAAAACCATTACAAGATACTTCCCAGAGTGCTGTTTATGACGAAATATGGTTCAGTGGTGCAATGAAAAAAGGTTTATTTAAAGACAGTCAGGTATTTGAACTATACAGTCCGGCAGTTGCCAGTTAAGAACTGACTCCCACCTACTTCATCCCACCAATTTCATCACCTACACTAATTGTAGTAAATGTAAGCAAATAATCTCTCAAAACCCATTAGACAGGCCTAGCAATTGCAGACTGTCATTAAACTTGGCATGTTTACTGCACGACACAGTAGCACAATGTGAAATGTAAGGCTGGCTGCTAATGGAGGCAATAGGATTAAATCAAGCTTTGCACAAGTGTAACTCTAGCTACACTCAAAGGAAAGCCTTCTTCTTCAAAGAATAGGTACTTCTCGTTTTTGTGCTTCAAGAGTCCATATCTGCTTCCATCCCAGTTTTCATTTTGAATTTTCTCAAAAACCTGTCAAAGATGTTGCATTGAAAGCATTTGTTCACATTGTCATAAAATTTGGTGTATGAGATACCTTGTCTTTGTTTAAAAGTCACAGAAATCTAACCCATCAATCAAACCATACCACTGAAACAATATAATCAGTTTTACCAGGCGGCTTATAGATTGCCAGTTATAACTCATAGTCTTATAAACCAGCTAATTAAGCAGTAAGGTCAAATACACTAAAGCTAGAGTGCAAATGAGTGTCAAGCAGTAGTTTTGTGCAAACAGTTTTAAAAAGAAACATTCATCTGAAGCACTGGTAGAGACATCAGAACAGGTTTAATCAAAACTTGCCTGAATTTTTGCTTATTTTATGTAAATAAAACTGCAGTACAACACTGCACTCGGCCCTAAGCTCATTGCTTTGTGGTACAGCTAAATCCACAGTGACCTAGACTATGATTCTATTCAAATCTAACCAATGCGCTTGCTTGAAAAGCTAGACTATGAGTGAAAACATTTCTTTGTTTGCTTTCAGTAGGCTTATTAGGATGATTGACATTGGACATTCAGGTCTGTACAACATTAATGAGCTAGTCCAGTGCAGTGCTCTCCAGTTGTTGAAATAATGGTATTGTTGCATAGGGAACCAATCAGAACTGAAGTTGTACTAAGGATACAAATTTGAAAACCAAGACTGAAATTCTTTGGATGTAGAGTGTCTGGAATTTATAGTTGGCTTTTGCATTTACAATTCTGTAGGCCAGATGAAACCAACACCTGCATTTTTAAATTCATTTTCAACAAGGTGGTAGAGGCACAGTTACAATTCAAATTAGTTCATTACATGTAGAGTAATGTTTTGCCAAAAAAGTGAAAGGATTTGGCCATTTATATGACAACTTTGATTGATTATTTATTGATTTACAATCTTGGGCATACAGCAATTAGTCACTATGCTCTTGCCGTCATCATATTTGTGCTAGAGAGTTGAATCAGACCAGGTTTTGAGAGCAGAGTCAAGGTTGTGCAGAGGGAGGAGGACAGGCATAGAATATTTCTTTACCCAAGTGACTCACTCCTAGAACAAGTAACCATTGTGTATGTCCCATATTGTTATCGTTATCGTTAACTCGTGCAGTATTTGAGTGTGTGTGTTTGTGTGTGTGAGTGTGTGTGTGTGTGTGTGTGTGTGTGCCCACATGCATTTGCGTTTTCCTTTGTGTGTGTGTGTGTGTGTGCGTGCGCGTGTGTGTTGTTTGTGAGTGTGTGTGCGTGTGTGTGTGTCTGTGTCTGTGTATTTCCATTAATGTGTGCATGTGTATAGGTTTGTATTTATGTTGACATTATGCCAGATTGCAATGAAGGAAATAGAAACTCAAGATAGTGTGCTAGGTCATGTGGTATAAACAATTCAGTGTGGATGCTCCATTTTTTAAGGCATCAGAAATAGCTGTTAGCAAGTCAGTGAGCCACAGTTTGTGCGTCACAGTCTGCATATACCACAAAGAAACCAGGGACACTGATATATAGCTGTGTCCTGGCTAGTCTTATGATGTATGCATTTAATTTCTCTCCCTTGTCATAGGTGCATTTTTTCCAGGCTATTTATGACGGGGTGTGGTGTGGGGAAAGATATTTTGGTCTGCATCAGGTGTGCATTTTTTTAATCTTTGTGAATGTGTGTGTGTGTGTGTGTGTGTGTGTGTGTGTGTGTATGTGTGTGTGTTTGTGTATGGATGTGTGTATGTCTACGTACGTGTTTGTGTGATGTCCAAAATTGTGTGTGTGTGTGTATGTGTGTTGACGTGTGTGTGTATGACTGTTAGCATGTTTATGTGATGTCCAGATGTTGTGTGTGTGTGTGTGTGTGTGTGTGTGTGTGTGTGTTGTGCAGGAAGCTTTCCCTCATCACTGTTTAGTCCGCCTGTCGTCCCGGATGAACTCTGACACTTTCATAAATATGAGCCCAGACAGACAAAGGAAAATTCAATTTATTCTCAGCACAGGAGACCTTCAAAACACCTCTCCCTCTCATCACCATGATGGACATGTGTGAGCTTTGTCTGTGTGGGCCTCTGTATGTACACTGCCGTCACAAAACAATTACACCAGAACTTTTTAGAACCACTTGCTGCACCATTACCAAAAGATATTTTGTTTTTTTGTCGTTAGGGAATGCTTTGCATATTATTAAGTTAACATAAGAACTTGTCTTTGTTTGAGTGTGTATTTGCATATGTTTTTAATGACTGTGTTTGTATGCAAACAGGTGACCATTGAACCTTATCACTCTTTCTCCCCCCCTCTCTTTTTCACTCTCCCTTTCTCTCACCAGACACACACACACACACACCTATGTGTTCTGTTTACACAACCCTGATCAAGCACCTTTAAACTGCATTCTGTATCCATGGCTGATTCACTCATTTATCATACTGACAAGACCATGGTGGTTGTGGTGGCTGCGGTTTGTGTGTGCATATGCGTTCGTGTATGAGGGTGTTTGTGTGAGTCAACGTTTGTTTAAGCGTGTGTGTGTGTGTGTTTGTGTACATTTGTGCGCTGTACGCAAGCTTGTGTGTGCTTGTGGGATGATTGTGTTGCATATTAAAGGTCCTTATGAGCCCTTAATGAAATCTACAGTTGAGGTGACATGTAACACAGAATGTTTGTTTCAGTGAATGATATCTCCAGGGTTACAGGAGTCATATATAACAAAAGGAAAATGATGGTGTGACAGCTTATCTGCTGTATATCAGCTGGGTGGTTCTGTAGGCACAAGCACTCTTTTCACAGCCCAGTTACGTAATATTTTCACAGTGTGAATTCAGAGGAAACAAAAGAGAGAGAGAGAGAGAGAGAGAGAGAGAGAGAGAGAGAGAGAGAGAGAAATGTACACAAACACATCTTTCTTTTGTTGTTTGTTAAAGATTACAATGCTATAGATTTCCAGCTATTTACATGAACGCTAGTGGGTGGTGTTTGTCTGCTGTGTGCTGTGTGTTTTTCACTGATGTGATCAATAATTGTCACAGTAAAACCACATTGATCAATCACTGGCCATGTTGCATGTACAAGTTAAAATCATTTGCAAATGTTAAAGGTTACTTTCATTAACTCTGATCCCGTTATGTTTTAAAGTATGACGTGAATGTATTTCTATTGTGCTTATTATTGTATATAAATGCGTTGATTGATGGTGCAGCTTTGTTCATTAAATGATATCACTGTATTGTCTCTTTTCACCCGAGCAGAGTATTAATGTGGTGCTTCCATGCTATCACACACACACACACACACACACACAGACAGACAGACACATATACACACACATACACAGACACACACACACACACACACACACACACACCTGCATTATTGTCTTCCAGTCTCTGCGGAAGGAAGGAGAGTTAAGATGTGACTGAGTCATTATTAAAGTCTATGGCTGCCTGCACCTGCAATAAGATGACTGGGAGTCAGAGGCTGTTCAGACGAGGAGCATGTGTGTGTGTGACAGCCACTGTCTAATGACAGTCCCTCTGGGCTTCTCCTGGGAAATTAAAGCCTAACTCCCACTGTGGACCCGGAGGAGGTACGTCTCTCTCTCTCTCTCTCTCTCTCTCTCTCTCTCTCTCTCTCTCTCTGTTTCTTTCTCTCTTCCTATGTTGTGGTTTTGGAGAACAGAATCACGCTGGCCTGACAGTGCTTTTAATGATCATCCACAGGGGCTGGCCTTGCCCAAGCCTGTTGAAGGGGGCTGATTTTGGGGGGTTAAGTGGTACCTTGAATGCATTTCAACTTTTCAAAATTGCGTCTCCCCTCCCTGTGCCCCCCTAACAGGGACCTCTCTTAGAGGTCCAGCCTGAGGCAAAGTATTTAGAGTGAATCTGTATTCATTTGCTGTGTTCTCTGTTGCATCTCAGATTCACAGCACTGAGGGACTACAAATACCTATCTACCCAGAGTACCAATGAAAATACACTCTAATTTAGTCTGGTATCCCCTTCAGGGCTCGAGGTTGAAGCTTTTGGGTTAGTTCTGTAACAATTTCAAAATTGAACGTGTGCAAAGTAGGCTTTGTGCATATATATAATGTCTGGAGATTGTCTGGAGACCAATCGTTTATTTTCATATGCATCTTTTAATTGGGTGTGTCTGTGTTTACAAGAGCGTGTCCATGCTCTATGGAAATACTATCCCGTTTTTTAAATGAATCTTCTATCCTATCTTACCAAACAGATCTGTTATTGAGGTGGCTCATTTTAAAGATGAAGTAAGGGTGTTTAGGAGGACTATGTATAATGTTTGGTGTTAAATGTTTTTGCCCCACATAACAACTCATTGACTGGTGGAGTTAAGTGTAGTGTTGCCGGGTTACGGTGTGAACTTGTATATCAAACTCTTTCCTTCTTTTTGGGTCTTTAATTTGACCTGTCTGAGTTATGAAGGTTGTAAGAGACGGATGGATCTGAACTTTGACGTGGCCTCTCTGATGGTCAGCACTAACAACTCTGGTCGGTCTAGTCTGTACATCACAGTGGAAGAATGTAGTTCAGAGCTTGCTCTCTCTCTCTCTCTCTCTCTCTCTCTCTCTCTCTCTTCTTCATCTTCCTCTAACCACTAATTATGAAGTCCACAGAACCACCCAATACAGGCTTTACACAGGGAGCAAGCAGATTAGAACTCTGTGTGTGTCTGTGTGTGTCTGTGTGTGTGTGTGTGTGTGTGTGTGTGTGTCTGTGTGTGTGTGGGGGTATGGGCAGTAGGTGGGTGTGGGTGACTGGGTGTGTCTAATAATTTGTAAAACTGATAGGACTAATGCAAACCAAAAACAGTGTTATGTTACGGAAAGATAAAGTGAAAAAAATAGTAAAAAATATTTTCCCTATTTCAGTCAGATCATTTTTCCCATCTCTAACTACATGTTTATAACCACATTTTCGTGTGGTATCTCTTTGTTCCTCTCTTCTCCTGTATTCACCATCATCCTTTCATCTCTTTCTATTTTCCCAGTACCTCCCCTTCCACTCGTTGTTTGCCTGTCCTTCTGCCTGTCCCTGGATTCAAACAAACAGTTTGCATGTGTATGTGTTTGCGCACACATCTGTGGAGTTGTATACATCTGTGGGTATCTGAGTGTATACACATGTGCGTCTGTGTGTCTGTGTGTGTGTGTGTGTGTGTGTGTGTTTGTGGCTTGTAGAGAATCCTGTTCGTGTAACATTTACACCCCACCAGCTCTGTTAGCAGAGTGTCCGCCCACTGTAGAGTCATAAAGGACTCTGTAATGGGTGAATCATAGCTGTGCCATCACTACAGTGTCTACAGCATCAGTCACACGGCCCTGTCACCTCCCCTGCAGGCTCAGCTGCAGTCAGGATACCTGACTCACAAAGGGAGAGAGCAAAGGAGCAAAGAAGACGGGAGAGAGAGGGGGAGAGAGAGAGAGAGAGGGAGAGAGAGAGAGAGAGGTTGTGTTTTTCTTTTTCTGTATCAGTGCTCACTGTTGACACACGAAAGATCACACACACGTGTCTTTTGTATTCCCTGGTATGCATGCACACACACACACAGACACAGACACACACTTCCGTGTGGTTGGGGGCTTGGGTTTGGTCTTTGTTCTCCCCAGTGTTCTTAGGGTCACATCTGTCACTGGACTGGGCCTGACTGAGTGTGTGTGTGTGTGTGTGTGTGTGTGTGGGCAGGGGTGCTTGTCCTTCCAGACAGGAGCTCAGTATGGCCTCTACAACAGTCTCCATCTGCCTTGAATATCAACAGATGTTGCACCAGAGGAGTCTCCCCAACACACTCACTCACTCACACACACACACACACACACATTGCACCACACAGAGTTCTCCCTTTTACTCTTCTAACCTCTATTGTCCTAGCACACTTCATTCTTCTGAAATGCAATTACAACTATACGACTAAACCCAGCCCCCCTCTCCAATACTCCACTACAGCTGCTCCAGGTCTCAGGGAGTTTTGGCAAGCTGTTACTGGATAAGGTACTTTTAGGGCAGATGTCGTTATTATACACATACACACACACACGCACCCACACACACACACACACACACACACACAAAGAGAGCACTGCTCACATCATTCCAACACACAAGATTTCCTCACACAAGGGTGACAACTTGACATAACACTTCATTGCACACACAAAACTTTCCTTTCAAAACATGGGGACACTCAAACCCACAGAGAGGGCTACGATATGCAAACACATGAACTGAAAGATTCTCTTTCTCTCTCTCACACACACAAATACACACACACAAACATACACACACACACACACACACACACACACACACACACACCATTTGTGTTTTAATTTTCATTTATCATTGAAGATCATAACAGGTCTGAAAACTTAATTAGAAGAAGCAGTAAGCAGTAAATAAGAGAGTGCTCTTTTGTGAGATCCAGATCGATCAGTTACGATCTGAGCAAGTCTGACAGATGAAGGTATGTGTCTAAACACATCTGCACACAAACAGACAGATGAGGAATTCAATGGTTTAGGCTGCAGGGAGTGTCTAAACAGTCCTGTTTTCAACAGCAGGCTCACTCCCCACTTCATCCAAGCTCCTTTTTTTGTTTCCATACAGGGGGAACAATCCCTCTCTTTATCACCGCCCACCCTCCCTTTAACGACCTTATCACCTTTTTCCCAGTAGCCCCGTGGGTGCTCAGCCACTGATTTTGTCATGAGGAGTGGATGAGTCATTGTTCCATTGAACTCAAATAATGGAAACTCTGGACTTGAAAATAAACATTTTCTGTCAAGTATGGTAACCCCATGCTCTCTCTCTCTCTCTCTCTCTCTCTATCTCTCTCTCTCTCTCTCTCTCTCTCTCAAAGAAAACTTGTGTTACTTGTGAAATAGTTGTGTTTACATGTGTCTGAATCTATACAGGCAGAAGAAATTTATATTTTCAGAAATATTCTGAATATTCTGGTTTTCTGGTTTGTAGATTTACCATTTAAAAGTGAAGGTCTGAATATTTATAACTGTTAGCCTTGGCAATTCTCAGCCATTGTCAATACTATTCCATTCCATTTACAACAAATCGTTTTTAGGAATTCAACTGAAAATCCATAAACGTACCAAGAAATTAACAGATACATTTGAATCGAAGAACTGAGATGCTATTCATTGGCTGAAGTGAAAGTGAACAGTTTTAACGTTGGCCTCTGTTACTATAACCCCAAAACTCACTGACTCCACATAAACCCCCATTTTCAGTGCTGTATTGTTGTAACAAACGACAGAATGAAAAAGTTAGTGTGAAAGACAGCTTGAGAACTTTGCAGTGTTAGGTCTGGAATTCCCACTGTTTCCTTACAGTCTTTTGTGATCTTGACCTCCTCTGTTCTTGGCTGATCGGCTGGGGGCGTGACTCCAGTGTGGCTCTGTCAAAAGCACCAGAGCAGTGGGCCCATACATGATTGGTGTGGGGTTTGTCCTATCAGAGGTAATTACAGTTTTTTGTGTCAGTTGGATGCCCACACATAAGGTGGATTTTTCACTGAGCGCAGTGGACGACTGCATTTGCTTTATGCGTGCAGTTTAGAAAGGCTATTCCCCAGGGAAGCTTTTTACCACAGCTAAAAATGGTCCACAAATTACTCTTACATGGGCGGCTAAAAATGCCCTGTATTTATTGTGTGCAAAGCGTATGAATTCAGAAATTGATTAGGTTAGTTGTGTGTGTGTATCTGCTTAGGTCTGTGTCTGTGTGATCATATATGTTTTCAAATGCTAACGTATCCACAACTAACCTAACCCAAAATATACATTATAACCCTGGAATGTGTACTCTGTGCTCCCCTCTCTCTCTCTCTCTCTCTCCATGTTTTCTTTACATATCTCTCTCTCTCTTTTTTTTCCTCTATTTCTCTCTCTCTCTCTCTCTCTCTCTCTCTAACTGTTTGTGTGTAAGTGAATATGTGTGTTTTGTGTGTTCATGTTTACTTCAGAGGCTCATCGGTGTGTCTTTGTCAGAGAAGCACTTGAGTGAGCTGAAATATGCAGTGCCACTGTTTGGTGGGACTCATAAAAGGAGCAGCTTCCTTTGAAGAATAAAGCATTCAGAACATTTGGAATGAATGCTGTGATGGCAAAAGAATATCAAAAAAGGAGGGGAAAAAAAAGAGAAAATGAACAACGGAAGCCTTTCGTACTAGCAGTAACAAGTCAAGGAAGAGTTGGCCCGCTTGGGATGACTGAACTTTCACAAACGTTTGGTCTGTCGGCTGTGAAAGAGAAGAGAGAGAGGTGAAAGGATGAGTGGAGGCTGAGAAGAGAAAAGGAGGGGTGAGGAGAAAAGAGGAGAGGAGATGAGATGAGAGGAAGGCGGGATGATGTGCTTCAGATTACATAATATAATTCATGACAAAAAAGTCCCTTTTGTTCAAACCCTCTAAAGAGACTGCTGTTGTTTTTGGCCTTCTCCTGCTTGGTATCCTGGGTTCTGGTACAGGTTTGCTATAACAAAGAAACTATCATTATATATATATCATAAATATCATTAAGTTCATCATTATTCTCTCCCTTCCTCTCTCTCTCTCGCCTTGCCTCTTTCTCTTTCATTCTCTCTCTCTTTCTCGGTGGGACAGTATATATAATAGCCCAATGTAGCTGTTTTGTATCCTGCCATCTCTGTTACCTGCATTTTCTCTCTCTCTCTCTCTCTCTCTCTCTCTCTCATTCCTTCTTTCTCAAAATATATTGATGAAATTTATTGCATTTTTCTGATGCAAAGCACAGAAAACGTCCACGTGTCTGAGGCAATGTCAGGCTGTACAGATGATGACGGTCTCTTTTGGTTTAGAAATTGAAGAGTAGAATGATTTATTATTTAATTCCATTTGATTTACAGAGTGGGATGTGTCTGTGGGTTTGTTTATTTCTCTGTAGGGAATACACACAAACACATGCTCTCAAAATGTCCATTATGTATTTTATACTCAGTGCAATGTTCCCCCATTTTTTCCCAGGACCAACAATCAGTGATTTTAGCATGTGTTGGCACGACGACAGAGTGGAGACACAATACCATGGTGATTTATCGCCATGAGAACGGGAGGCTGGTTCTTCTCAACGGATGACAGTGGAAGCAGATCTAACAGACGGTCGATAGGGCTGTTTCTTTGTGTCAGAGACATTGCAGGACTTGTCAAATAATGTCTCTTGAACCCACATGTCACAAAGTCTTCAGAGGAGACACAAATAACAGAGGCTAAAACTGCAGTTGCAAACCTGAAATGAGTCAAGAAGATTTTCCATCCAGAGAATTTGAGAGTTTTTTTTGTTTGTTTGTTTGTTTTTTATTATCCTGCAATTTACTGTAATTTATGGGAGGCACATAATATTCAGTTCTTTATTTTTGTTGAGGAGGGCTTTAATTTTGGATGACACATTGAGGGTCGTGGTTGAACAGTACAAGACTGGGAACTGAGATGCTGTCATTGTTATGTGGTTATGAGTAAGGTTATTATGTCTTGAAAATTATAAAAATGCTACACATTTTAAATAATAATATGCCATCATTTAATTAGCACATTTATTAAAGGAATGTATCATGACGTTAAAAAATACAGAAACATGTCTACAATGAACAGAATGGTCAGATAAAGATCAACACTGAAGGATAGAAAAGAAATTAAGAGAGGCTTTCTCATAGCAGATAAAAAACAATGCAAATATCATGTATATTTTTGCTTTATGTCTTATTTAAATAGTACTTTAAATCATTTTAAAATAAGCTGAGGTGTCTAAAAGAAGTCATGTCAATCTGTCTAAAGAAAAAATTTCAACCCACAATTTATCTCTGTGAGGTGAATGTCTCTGACTTTGAAAGATATTGCTATTCCTTTACTCTTTTGACATACAGTTTTTATGTAGCAGTCAAACATTTGATTTAAACTTCGGTTACCGAGCTATTTTTGGGTTCAAAGCTTAATGTCTTTAGCAGAAGGAAAAAAGAACAAAGAAATTTCTAGAATAGAAATTTGAGGAATACCACATATAACATCTACATTCCTTCAAGGAATGGCCCATCAAATTTTCCTTTTTTAACCACTGTGTTCTCATTGTGGGCCAGCTCTATAATGGATTCCACTGGCAGCAATAGCTGAGTTTGAAGATCTCAACCATTAGCATCCTATACCTGGAATACGTTCAAATATCATAGCCAGTAAAATGCATCTAACTGCTGTATATGGAATTTATGACGAAAGCATGATGTTGAACAGATGAAAAACTGATTATCCTTTGCTACATTGAAAATCCTGTAAACCCCCCCCAAAAAAGTATACATTTCTATATGTTGAATAAGAGTTAAACTATCTAAACTAATGCAAACACATTTTGAAATTGACAAACGGTGGTTTTGCAATCTTTTTTTTTTTTTTTTTAAATTAACCAGATAACCAAAAACACTTCTTTTAAAACTTTTTTTTAAAGAAAAAAAATATCTTTTATGATCCTTTGAGCAACGAATTGGACTCATGACCAAGAACCGGAGGAATCTGCACTAGCCTGTATGTTTAGCTGGAAGTCATTTAGTACTTTGATGCGAGCAGAGTCAGTAGATTCAGATCTTGACAGCAGAATGTTTAGGTTTGATGTTGTTATGCTTTCCGCAGGCATAGTTCATAGACTGAGCAGCTCAGCTCTTGATCACAGCGCGTGTGACATCTGTGCTCCTCCCTTTCTCATCAGCCTCCACGTACCCATTAACTGAAGATGCCTGACTGATCAGAGGAGACTCTGGAGAGCTGATCAATATCTTTCAGCGGGTCCTCTGGATGTCACTGTGGAGAAAGAACAGAGACAGGTGCACACACCAACTACCACACCCATACTTTGTAAAGACGGTCCTCCAGCATGCCTTGAGAAGAACCGTTCATGAATTTCAAGGGCTAAAGGACATAAGGAGACCAGTTCATGTATTTGAGCAAGGTTACCGTGTAGGAGGATTTATCATCATGCTTAGAGACACATTCAGTAATGCAATATAAAATATGATAAAATATGCAATATAATTCCCAAACAAAGATAAGACAGGTCCATGAGCAGGCACCAAAAATACAGTACCTAAACGAACATACCTACACTTGGATTCAGTTTTTCTCTGGTTCTCCTTCTCTCTCTCTCTCTCTCTTTTTATCTGTTTCCTTACAAGGGTAAATCATGTCTGAAATCCAGTAACTGAAACTAAAATGTAAAGTCCAGTAACTGAAGACACCTCATTCTCATCTTTTATCAGAATGACTCCCAAGAGTGAGTGGATTAGCACTAAGAGTGACAAGATGAATATGAATATGTCTAAACAAGGCCTATACTCTAGGAAAGTCATGGCCCTGTCGCTGCTTTGAGTAATATATTTAATAATTGAAGTATCTGAAGCTTGTTACTTACAAAATATGCCATACTCAGGAGTATTTTCCTATTTCTTTTTTTTGGTTCGTGTCCTCTGTGTCCCGTAAATGACTATTTCTCTCTGTCTCTCAATATAATTCTCATGGGATTCACATCTGATGACAGGCAAGGGATGATAAATTTTGTTCAGAATTGAATTGACCCTCTGGACACCATGTAATTAAGATAGAAAACAACGAGCAGGTCACGTGACGAAAGCATTTCTGGGATATTTTCTTGGTGGTGAGAACCTTCAGGAATAAAGCTACAAACTAATGAGTTTCATAAGTGTGGAGGACCTTGAAAGTGCTGAAAAGAGGTTCTCTTTTCTGAGTATCGTCTTTTTGCTGTTCTAAAGCCAGACTTCAAAAGTTCTTTTAAGCACTGGGAGTAATTAGAGGATGACAAATTGTCCCGCTGTGTAAACAGAGTTGAAAGCGAAGATGTTCACTGATGTCAGGATGAAAGGATGCTCTGAATGAGAGCGAGAGAGAAGTTACCTGGCCACACAGGTCCAGACGCGCTCAGAGACTGACCGAGGGTATCGGATCATCCTGAAGAGAACCACACTGGCTATCCTGGTCTGTTGACCTCTGATATAAGGCAAATGAACCTCATAAGGTCAAATAGTTTTCAGTGACCCATTTATGAAAAGGACATTTGATGTACACATCACAAACATTTTTACCTGAATGAACTCAAAATTCAGCTACTGGATATTACTACTACCACCACATCCACTACTGCTACCACTAATACTGCTACAACTAATACTATGACTGCTAATAGAGATATTTGTAATTTGTAGCCAGTTGACACAAGCTTTCACAGGTCATTGTTTTCTTCAGATTTTAAATGCCACAACTATAAGAAATGAGAACAAACAACACCACTACAAAGTTTCCAATTAATCCATGCTGCTTGCTGTCTCCTCACTGTTTTGAGCACTTAATGAGTGTGTGTGTGTGTGTGTGTGTATGACTGAGAGAGAGAGAGAAAGAGAAAGAGAGAGAGAGAGAAGCAGGTGCCTGTGTTCCCCTTGAGCCTGTCCCCTGCAGGGTTCTGTCTTTGAGGATTCCTCAACTTAAAAGAGCAGCTGCCTCATTCCTGAACACACCCCTCCTTTATGGTCCTGTCTTCCACACAGTGAGCATCCCTCACTTACTGATGCCTTGAAACAAATAATCACATATGTGTCTCTGTGATGATAATAAGGCTGAAACAATGCGTCATTTGACACCTTCTTTACATAAGTGACAGTTTTATTTGCTATCCCAACAGTCTCCATGTCATGAATTATGAAGCAGTCGCAATTCAGAAATGGAACATTTACCGTATATGGTTCAGTGTCCATATTCAGGTTTCATTTATTAGTGCAGACAGGGCAGAGTCACAGCAGTAGCTGAAGAAATTCCTCTCTGGCCTTCTCCTCCTTCATCCCGTTGTGTCCATTCCTTTTTTTTCTGTATCACATCTCTTCTCCTGGAGCTACTGACACACATACACACACACACACATACACATACACACACACACATACACACACACACACACACACACACACACACACACACACACACACACACACACACACACAAACCCTGGCAAGCCAGTGTGTGGTGGTAAACCTTCTCTGTTCATTCAGCATAAAGCATGCCTAGAATTCATATGGGACACCATCTTTGTTTGGGCCCAAACATTCTTACTACTCACCCCACTCCCTCCAGGCTGGGCTCTTCTCTGATGAGGCCGATTGGCATTAGCACCGTAGCAACCACATTCCACACCATCTCTGAATGAATTTTCCAGCTGCCGATAATCAGGTTTCAATTAACTCATGTTTCGGGGCACCAAGAAATTAACATAGTAATGCACGCCACATTCAAAAAATTAATTCATTATGAAATTAATAAACACACCGTCCTTCAAAATGATAGAGCGTAAATGACCAGAATCAGCAGCATGAGGAGGGTCAAAGAGAAGACTGAGGTAGACTAACAGCAAGGTTGTTTTTTGACCATTAAAAAATAAGTATTTAGTCTGTAAACATCTCCCATCTCCAGCAGATATGGTTTGAATAAGGGATCTTACAGATATTTCCTGTCATTGCAGTTGGGTGGGGGTTCCAGCTCATCCATCAGCGGTCCAAACATTATCCTATGTAATACATGATAACATCTCTCTTTTTTTGTCAATCAGAATTTGGAAAGGGGCTTTTTTTGGGGGTGCTGGTAGTACTAGGATACAGCAAGCCAGTGTTTGGGAGGACTGAACCATTTGTATTGTTAATGTTAGTGAATAGGACCATCTGCCTGCTGCCTGCTGATGGCTGTCTTGGCTGGTTGTTCTTCAACAATAAGGACATGAGGCCGGGTTTTTGTGGCCAGGCGTCAGGCTGGACAATGGGCAGGGAGGGGGGGTGGGGGGTGGGGCTAGCTAGGGTCTAGCACACAGGCATACTCCACAAACACAAGTTTAGATGAGACCTTTCATTGACAGATCAACATGGCAGTCCAGAACAATGTGAATGATGCTAATTACTCAAAGCTGCATGCATAACACATACACCGGAGCTCTCTCTCCCTCTCTCTCTCTCCCTCTCTCTCTCTCTCTCTCTCTCTCTCCCTCTCTCTCTCCCTCTCTCTCTCTCCCTCTCTCTCTCTCTCTCTCTCTCTCTCTCTCTCTCTCTTTTTCAGATGCTAAGACACACAGCTGAGACCACACATGCAATATTTCCTATTCCTCCTCTTCTCTGTCATTCAGAAGACGTCTGTATTCACACGCTCAGATGTCAGTGTTTGGAAACACAGACATACGTACCATGTGCCTGTCCACGTCAACACAGTTGCGTGTACATGCGGTATCTTAAATATGGTGTTCTATCTGTTTCTATCGTAAGAGCCCAAATCTGCTGTTGGCCTCCTTAAAGTTTCAGCGAGATTTGTCAATGGATTTAATCCTTCTCACATCTGTTCTTAACACTTTCAAACACAATCTCATTCTCTGTCAGCTGTATCTTGTCCATTTCGTGAGTTTTCTGAAGCATTCCAAACCCTCTAGACAAGTTTAGCATTTTATTTTCCTTTTTTTTTTTTTTTTTTTTTTTTTTGCACAATCTGTTCAATCTCCCCAGTCCTGAACCCCAAACTGAGGTTGTCATGTTTTGTGCTTTTCCATCCAAACAGAGAGCGGGTTGTGAGGAGAGCAGGTTCCCCACCTTTCACCGCCCATCATTGTCATAACCAAACCTCTCTGAAACTTGCTGAAACAGGAGAAAAAAACCCCACACTTTTCTTTGATAAGAGGTAAGCCACGCCATTCTAAAATGGAGGGTCAGCCGCCTCCGTCTACCGTTGTGACTCTAGGTGCCTGCGTTTGCTGCTGAATTATGTATAAGACCAAGATGAATTTTTCATCTACCTCGTATCTGGGGGTTTTGGTCAGCAGGGGTGGGGCTGAGCTGTATGACCCATGCGACTGTAGCCTCTTCATTTTTTATTGATGTCGCCTTTTAGCTAGCATAGGCTAATGATCAAGTCACTGCATGCTCGGCCCAGTGTGGGTCCTGTGGCAGGTGGAACAGAGCTTCGAGATTCCAGAACCCGGAGACTCGTGGATTTATCAAGGCGGCAAGAAGCGTGTGTGAGTCGTTTGTACATGCAGAACTGGGTTTTAGTTGCCCTGTTACGGTCAGTCTGAAATCTGCATGTTGCTGGGAGTGAGATCTGGTCTTTCGACAATAAGAGACTTAGTGTGAGGGAAAGGCAGCTAGAACAAACTGGGCTCTCCTTTTTTCAGTTCCCAACATTGTCCTGTGTGAACTGAACAAAGCCCATAAGGTAAATCCATCACTGGACGGTCTGTCTATTTAATTGGGGTAGAAAACATACTGACATCACCGTATCATCAAATTACTGCCACAGACTTACCCACTCACACCACAGGCATACGCGCGCGCGCCCGCACACACACACACACACACACAAATATGCACGTATTCACCGCCCCCGCTTTGTCCTTGAGTGGTTAATAACTAAACCTGCACTGAGTGCAATTAGTATGATTGACGGATGCCGAAAGCCTCTTCGCTGGCTTTCCGATTTAATTAATTCCATTGTTTAATCAAGCACACCATTTAATCATCGGACTTCAATAGTGCTTTTAGATGTGGGCGGCGTGCAGGACTCTTTGAGGGACACTGTGATGACCGCATGCTTCACAGACCAAATTAACATCTCTGTTCAGACCAGACCATGATCACAGCCCATCAAAACAATCTTGCACAAAAAAAACTCAGCTGAAAAGAGACCTCATGAGCAGTGTTTAGATCCATTTCACACTAGGAAGTGAGTGAGGTACTAATTGTACGAATTTGCGCCTTTTCAGCCATCAGCAAAACTGCTGCAAAACACTTTTTTTTTATGTGAGGGTAGTCTTTAAGTCCAAATGCTGTCAACAGCTGCACAGCAGGATGTCATCAGAGCAAAAGATATATTTTACCTGCTCTTAATCATGATATTTCTACTGAAAACAACATTTTTACACTTTCACTGAATCAAATCAGGGCAGCTGTTTCATAAATAGGCTACAGAATTTAATCAGATCTACAAACTCTTACACACAGTTGAAAGACACATAAAGAGTTCTAAGTGCTGAACCAAACACAGATAAACTAAACTGGCTTCATCAGGGGAGAGGGCAGCCCATGGATCCACCGCTAAACCGGGAAGTCGTGGGAGTGTGTCGGGCTATTAAACATGTAAAAATGAGGGTAAAAGACATGGCTTGCCCTAAGTAGAGTATTTCTCTCATAGTTGACAGAGCCAAGCTCTGAGACAGCTCTGAGTAAAGGAAACAGACAGCAGCAGTTAGAACCCAGAACACAGCTGGCTTACTGAGAGACAGTCAGGAGAAAGACCTGTCAGGATTCAGTGAGCTAGCCTCTTCAGTACAAACTGTTCCCTCTCTCCCTCTCTCCCTCTCTCTCTCTCTCCCCTTCTCTCTTTCATAGGAGAAATATGATACTGGCTAAAAGGATTTTTCCTTTTCTGACTTTGTGTCTCTGGATGAGTCATCCATTCTTTCATCCTCTAGCATATAGGGTATGTATCACATGAAGGAATTTTAGCCTTTTGGCTTTTGTTCATGTGACAATGCAGATTTCTTGATCAGTGTAGTCTGTAAGCTACAGTGAAGTACACACTGCACCACTGCCTTCCACAGGGAAGAAATGACAATGGCTGTGGTAGAGACTGACTGTGAACATGTGACAGAGGTGATAGATTCTCCTATCTTGTATTATCTATTCTTTTTGTTTTGAAAATGATATGCTGTGAGTTGAAAGGAAGACTTTTAATCCTACCAACCTCCTTCCCACAGATCCCAGGCTATTGACATGTATATACAGCCAAACTGAGCAACGATTAAGCGATGCTCACAGCCACAGGATTAGTTTGAGAAAAATGTTTGCCTTTGGGACAGAATGCCACCTAGTGGACAATCTGAATCTCAGTCGTCACTTATTCGTTTACTCTCTCAGATTTTATATTCAAGAGGGAAAAAATACATTTTTTAAACATCCATTTAGATAATTGTTGTAGTAATTTTATTTTACATTGATTAGACCATGAATTTGAAGTGCTGAGCTCAGTATTTTGATGAAAATATTGGATTGGTTGATTGCATTGTCTTTGAAGTATGTATTGCACAGTCAACAAATTCTTTTCAGATGGTTTGTTTATTTATTTTATTCATCTCAGGGGAATCAATATTGTGGCTCTAATCAAAAAATGCAAAACTAATTGAAATGCAAAAGTAATTTTGAATATTCAGTGTGGCTTTTTTCCTGCGGTGTGTGTGTGTGTGTGTGTGTGTTTGTGTGTGTGTGTGTGTGTGTGTGTGTGTATGTGTGTGAGTGTCTGTGCTTCTGTTGTCCTGTTTTCCATGTCTCACATATTCTTCTGTGATAATTAAGCCCCGAGGAATGAGTGAGCTAAATATGGTTATTCCTACACACTCACATGTCCCTGAAGACTCCCTGACACCTCATGTTTGACACAAAGGAAAAAGAGCAAACTGAAAATGAGAAAGACAGCAAAAACAGCAATACTAAAATGTGTACAAGCATTGTTTGCCATTGAATTTCTTTGAATTGATCCACAAAATGTGTTTATTTGTTGTAACTGACTAATGTCTCCATTCATCCACAACTGATTACTCTATATTCCACTTGTAAACAAACCAACAGGATGCGCAGAGTAATTGCTTCTGCCTGTGTTGTGTGATTTAATTAAGTCCAATGCATTTACCAAAACTGAGCAGACCGTGGAGTTTCCATTGTCCTGTTGTGTAGAATACTCAGCATGTTTAGCGCAATATTACATTCGCCTTCACAAAATATTTCACTGATAGGACCTTTTTTAACACTCAAAACTCAGACAATAAACATTTTCTCTCTTCATTTAAGAAAAAGTAGCCATTTCCATAACCAATCTATGATATATCTTCCTTGTGTTCCAAAACAACCAAACAAAGGCGTAACACTCCAGGCAAAACAAAAATATGCAAGTGAAGCACCAATTAAGCAAAATAATGAAATTCAAGCAAAAAAAAAAAAAATCCCTTGGTAATGAGGTGTTCAAGGTTGCTTACTCTATGCATAATTAACTCTGGGCTGAAGATTGCTATTGTGTCGACTTAAAGCGAGCAGCTCGTTAAGGAATAGTCAATTATGCCCCTGGGACAAAGAGAGCCACGCAAAGTGTTAAAGGGTTAATGCGTTCAAATTTACTGAATATCATTATCTACCCACACAAAGTTGAAAGGAGGGGGTGCAGGTACATATCTGAGGAACACATACCTGAGTAAGAGCTCCTTCAACATTCAGAAATAGTAAAAACCATTTAAAAAAAAAAAAAGAAGAAGAGAAGGAAGAAGCACATTTTAAAATTTGGTCTGTAAGTTGGAATCTCTCATACAGAAAGCAGTTATCTGTCATAGTGTGCAGGCTCTTTCTGAGGTGTAGATTTGCCAGCTGGCCAGGTTAATGACGGGAGACTAACATGAAATTAATGACGACGAACATGCTGATCACATCGACATTAATCATCTTAATTTACCACCTGAAAGCTTTTATGTTAAAAAAAGCAACAGAAACAGATAAAAGGATAAGCAACAGGACAATGTTAAAAAAAATTAGGATACAAATAGTTTTTGACAGAAATTCAAGCAATTGTTAGCTTATTATGCATTTTAGTCATTCTCACCAAGATGACAACACATTATTGGTATGCAAAAAAACATGTATTTTGTTCTATCTTATGGAGACCGAAGCGAATCTTTAAACTTCCAATTCCGAGTCTGCTGGCATCTCCCTTTGAAGCTTATTGCCGTTGGTGATGCAGATAAAAGCTTTCAAGGTCATGTACAGATAAAGGGCATTATGGAGTCAGGGGAAGGTACAACAACTATGTCACCAGTGAGGAATTTCTCAAATTTAGTTTGGTAAATGTATGAAAATTCTAGGAAGGCAATCCTTCTCCTGAGTTACTCTCATGTAGGACTTGTTTCATTTCCTTGTGACACGCTCAGGTCCAGAGCCCCTCAGGATACGGATGAACTGAGCGAGGTGTGCTTGCGTGGAGCTGAATATTTGAAATACCTCACAGGCACAATGGGGGGACTTCTTACCTCTGGTCTATGGGTTCTCTTCTTTGTTTCTCAGAGCAAGGGTTGTCCTCTGAAGTACCTCAAGGTTTTGCTGATCATAGCATGTAGTTTTGACACATTGCATGTTCTGTTGCCTGTGTTCTCATTTCTTGCTTGGTAGAGTGAAAAAGCTTCTCTCCTCTATCGAAAAGATCACTGCCCTGCTGTCTTCATCCCTCCTTTTTGATTACTTGTTTGTACTCTATCTGCTTTGAAGTGTTTGTGTGTGTGTGTGTGTGTGGTATCCACTTTTTTTTCCTTCAGTCAAAGCAAGTCACTATTGACTTCTGCTTAATAGTAGTCCGGTACTTTGGTGGTTGAGTCTATTGTTGCTGCAGTTTTTCAGACAATGGAATATGCAAAATGATGTTGCAAAAGCCCGTACAATCAGTCCTATGCTCAGCGTTATGCTCAGGTCAGTATGCACGCACGCACACACACGCACGCACACACACACACACACACACACACACACACACACACGGATGGTTTTACATTTGTGTGATTGTGTAGACAGTATCTGTGAGACCTTGAATGTTTCACAATGTCTGTGAGATTATGGTCAGTAGATATACAGCGTGTTTCAAAAGGTCTCTCAAAAAAAAAAAAAAAAAGATGTTTCTGCCAATTTTCATCCTGTCCCCCTTCCCCCCAAAAAAGCACCCTCAGTTCTGCTCCAGTGGTTCCTCTCCTTAACCCCGATCCACACATCAGACAGCAGAAACTGAGACATTAAAATGTAATTTTATCCAACCACCAGGCATCTGAGGACTGTCAGGAGTCTGAAATCATCCGCAGCTCCGCTCTGATCTCACACACTGTGTACCGTGTAAGTTCCATCAAAGGCTGAGGTAATCTCCGGAAGGTTCAAAGTCCAGAGAGTTCCTCTAAATTTTCCCCTTTTTGTAACCAAAAGATTCCCTGTTCTGTGTCAAAATGTGTATGATCTGAGATCTCTCTGTTGTGGAAACACGACAAAGTATCACCTTAGCATTTCTCACATGAGCTGAGCAATCAAAAGTGAGAGGAAAATACTAGAGTCTACCCCATGGCGTCGTTACCTGACATATCTGTGACCCAAGTTACTACATTAGCTATATTAGTAAATAACTCCATTTATTATTCGCATTAACTAATATTTTGGGAACCTTTTCTTTAAAGAGAGCTATAGAAGAATAAGTAAGACTTGTCAAAGCAAAATGGGCGGCTATAATAAATGAATCTGTGGGGTGGGAGAGGAGCAGATCAAAGAGAAACTATCAGGTGTTTCAAACAACTTGCTGTATTCCATAGACATGTTTCTAAAACAGGTTTACATACGGGTATTTGAATAGATCTGCTGTGTCATACAGAGTGGCCTTTATGCTGTCATTTCACTAAGACTTCTGACTATAATCTGGATGACTGTGTCACATACCTAATCCACACACCTGGTCCTCGGCATCCTTGAGCCAGCGCTTCTAAAACAAAGAACTGAATTCAGTTCACTTTGATTCGTTTGTGATTCAATAGCACTTTTCAGAATGAAGATTTTCTCAAAGAAGCTTAAACCAAATCCAGGGCCTGAGATTCCCGGTTTGAATGCCTGCAGCAACAGTTCCAAGGAAAAACTCAATTAGGCTATAAATAGGAGGAAATCTTGAGCATAGCCGAGAATAAAAAGTGGGAGGCTGTTCTCATCAGGCTGGCCTTAGGTTGACCAGCGAAGAAAGAAGTGATCTGATGTGTTTATTACTTTCTTTCCCTGAGGTAAGACCTCAGAGAGGGAAGAAGGGAAACTTTGTCAAGAGCTTTTTGGCACTGCTGTACCTCTCAGCTTCAGCGCTCGGTATTGTAACACAGACTGGACGCAATGCTTCAGGCAAAATATCCTGCATGAGGTTCTTAATCCTGAAATCATTACTCACCAACTGTGTGTATCAGGACATCAGCTCTGATGGAATGATGAACACAAGGGCAAAGACAGTAGGAGCCTGATAGGCTAACCAGTTCTCAGTGGGAAGCCTGATTGGTTGCTCTGATCTCCATGGGGACCCTGAATGGCTGTTCAGGGAAGATAATTACAGTTCATTCACGGTCTCTAGCGTCTTTATCCTCTGTCCTGTTCTCTGCATAAAATCACTTTGAGATCAAATACAGATGAAAGAAGAGGTCAGTGGAAACTCTCAAAAAATGACTAACTAATTAACCTTTTGGTAACTTTTCTATGATTACACTATGAAACACAGGTGACTGTGACCGAAATGTCTTTATTTAAAGGGAATAACCAGATGTTGGCTTTGATTCTGACAGTTGCTTTCTCTATCAGTGGACATTTTGTTACATTGTTGGTGTCAGTCTGTTCCACACCTTCTCAAATCAGTTAAATAAGTGATCAAGAGAATCTAATGAATCCAGCACCCTGTTGAACATGTGGTCTAAAGGTTAGAGAACTGGGATTGTGACTGGAGGGTTGCCGGTTTCATTCCCAGTCCCAACATCCATGGCTGTGTGCCCTTGAGCAAGGCACTTAACCCCAATGCTCCCTGGGCACAAGGAATGCTGCCCACTGCTCTTGTGTCTGGTGTGTGTGTTCACTACTGGTGTGTTGGATGGGTTAAATGCAGAGGACAAATTCACTGTTCACAGTGTGTGTGTGTGCAATCATGGAAACTTAAACTTAATTTCTGAGTTAGTGTTCTGCTCTTTTTCCAACCTCACATTCTCATTCCTTGCTTTATAACATAAGGTCATACACATGTCTGCACCATACAAGTCCAAAGTGTATTGGAATTTCACTGAATTCCTCAAAATATCAACATTCATGAATCTGTATATTTCCCTGATCCATATTTGGAGTTAATACCAAGTCTTTTTTGCTGCATGTTTCTTTGTTCTCATTGTTTCTTGGCTATTAACTAAAAACAAGGCATACGACAGTGCATTGCCCAAGGTGGAGAATTTATTCATAATCTTTAGTTTGACATTATTAACAAATACACTTTATGGTTACATATAAGTCACACATATCGACAGGCTGTGCTATGCACTTATAATAGGAGCAGAGTGATTGCTCCTCCTACTGGACAAGAGAGGCAATGTTTCAACATAACAGACCCATCATCCTTAGTCAGTAATGCAATTTGCATCAACCAATCCCAGTCAGTAGTCACTGCAGTCTTGGTTCATGACTTCATGACTTTTTAACAATTAACTTACTAGCTATCAAATTAACTAAAGAGTGAATTCCAGTGGATTTCCTTTTAGTCACTACATTAATATACTTAAAATATGATAATAAACCAAACATTTGTATCATTTTTTTTGTTTTAGTCATTAATAATTTTGCAGTTGGTATAATACATTATGGAACAGTTTCATTATATATTGTAGTAGTCACGCACCATTAAAGGCGAGAGGAAATTTGCTCTGGGTTAAATGGTGTAACAAAACTTATTGAGGATGTTCAGTTCTTAATTTACTTCTCTGTCTCCCCACCCAGACAACCCCCCCCCCCCTCCCCCCAACACACACACACTCACACACACACACCACCCACGCATTCCCTGCTCACCCACTCCCTGTTCTCTTCTTTCCCTTCATCTTCCTGCTGTAACTTAATTTCCACCATTAATTCATTACTGTTGGCTGCTGAGCTGGAAACATCCTGTTTGCTTGCTGTCTCACACAAACTGCCTCATGCTTTTAGAGAGCAGACAGGATGAAAAGGAGCAGGCAATACTCAAGCTGTTTAAAACTTCTAATGTGTGTGTAAGGAACTGGTAGACAGATAAATAGAGAGAGAGACAGAGTGGGAGAGAGAGAGAGAGGGACGGAGAGAGAGAGAGAGACGGAGAGAGAGACAGAGAACGTGTGTGCCTGAAGTTATCAGTTGTGTAAATGTGCAAACAGATATGTCTGCGCATTATTAGTTCTATGTCTACATTCTTGCTCTAAGCCCCAGTAAGATTAAGGGATTGTTACTGGCCAGAATGACCATGCCTTCACACTCCTTGCTTTATGACATAGCGTGTTTTTCAATAAAGGTCAGTGACATACAATTTCTAAACATGCCAGGCCTACAGAAATTCTCAGAGCATCACTGGAGGATATTTAATTCATGGATCTGTTCACTTTCCTGATCCATGTGTGAAATTCATATTGTACTACCAAAAATCATGGGATATCCATTCAAGGGTTTCTCGGTATCTGTGCTACGGGAATTTTGTACCATAATAAGCCTTGTTGCCTTTAGCACTTTTGTTTAATAAAATCTTTGCTTGTCTTCTTTTGTTAGAGCATGTGTGTGTGTGTGTGTTTGTGTGTGTGTGTGTGTGTGTGTGTTTGGGTGTGTGTGTGTGTGTGTGTGCATGCTCGAGCAATCATAGGAAGTTTAGAGGTCAAATTCATGAGTTAAACAGCAGATAAAAGTCACATGCTCTCAGTAGTTTGGCTGTGTACGTGTGCTTTCCTGCATCAAGTCGTGGGAAACCTGTACAAAGGGTCTTTGTATGATCACCATCCTGTGTTTAATTGTGTTTTATACCCAGACAGAAACAGTGCTGCCCAGACCTTTAGGCTCTTGGTCTTACTCAACTAGAGCCAGACCAGTGACTTTGTGTTTTCCTGATAATTTGTCTATGGTCACTTCTGTCTAGTTCTTTGTCTCAACATATTTTTACTTTAATTTATTAATTAATTTATTGACAATAATTTATTGTCAGTACATGCTTTCGGAGCTTAATAGTGACCTGTTGAGGATGTTACTCTTCAGTAAATAATGGTTAACATTTGCTTGTCTAAGCAGATAAATAAAATTTTCAGTTATCAGCCGGGTTACATTTATTATGTGAATAAATCAGTGCTGCCTACTGAGCAAAAAAAGAGCAAAGCCCACAAAGCCATCACTAGGTGGCGCTATTGCCTAATCAAAGTGTGACCAGCTGTCCTCTTGCCTTATTTAGGCTCCCTTACCATGTTTGTGATTGAGGGAGGACATAGCCTGTGTCTACATTTGGATCTCTCACCATACACCCTGTCTGACATGATGCATCTTGTCTGACCTTTTGGAATGGGATCATATCAAAGATTGGCACTCTTGGCAGGTTTATGTGACCACTCATTGACACATTGGGCTTTACTGCAGTTAACTTCATTTGTGCAGTACAAATTTAGGAGAGCAAATTGTATGGCACCCGTTGCTTGTTGCAGCCTGCTCCTTTGCCCCTGGATGATAACTCATTTGCATTTATCATGAACCGTACCCATCCAGATTTGCACAAGATGAAATCATGGCCAAGCATATTCACCCTCTGTTGCTTGGCGTGTCTCCTGTCACCTGATGTATTTCAGCTCTAAGTGAGAGCGTCAAAACCCCACCTGATCTCACCCTCCTGTTGCGTTCCCTGAACTGCACTTATTGTTTTTTCCTGTGCTTTCATTAAGCGTAAGCCAGTGACTGATAGATGGGCTCGACTGAGACATGGCCTTGGTCAGGCTTGTAATTAGCTGCCTGTTGTTGAGTCTTTTTCCAGACGGTGAGGTCAAACTCCATTTCTCCAGGGAGGGACGTGATGGCCCCTCTAGATTCTTGACACGGCTCTCTCTGCGGCGGGACAAAGGCGACCGTGTTGTTTGTAATGTATGAGATAGATAGCTGTCATCGCCGTCAAGCATCTGGAGATTGCTCAGCATAATGTTTATGCCTTATTTGAAAGCGTGTACGTTTATTTTGTGAACACTTGGGATGGGAATAGGGGTAGAGGTGAGAGGGGGTCTTAATCCAGGCACACCATAGATACCACTTGGACCACAGCTAATAGATGGCTATTAAAACTGACGGAACAACTTGTATGGATCCAAAGAGAGATAGTTAGCATAGTGCGACCTGCATTTCAATGACTGAGGGATTTAGATTTCAGGTTGATGTCTATGGCACAAATGAACTCAGTGACCCTCTTTAGATGAGAGACATACAGTTGTGTGGGAAAGTTTGGTCGTCCCTAGTAAACATGCCTCAGTAAATTTCTAAGCCAACAGAAACTAGCAGTACGAAGTGGAAACATGACATGTTATGCAAATTTTGACGCAGAATTCCTGTGCTGAATTTTTTCTATTCATTAGAGATGTCTCTCCTCTGGCTACTCTTTAATGCAGATCACTGTCATGTGAGGGCCACTGTATAGTTGATCTGTTAACCTGGTAACCAGTGAACCAGTGTTTGTCAGTTAAACACCTGTGTGGGTCCTGAGCGATGCTTTGTGGTGTCTGGTTTACAGATCTGACTGATATTAAGGCATATCTATCAGAGATGATCTTTTATCGACTGCAGTTGTTAAATTGGATAGGATAATTAAATATGGATAGGCTTTACCCATATTGTGAAAATTTAACTTTATTTTCACAGCCTAAAACAGTCTGACAGTTATTTTGATCTAATAGATTAGAACATACAAAGTGTTTTCAGACTAACACTTCAACCCTGAAATTAATGTCACCTGTTTTGTGGGTGTTAGTAATCTCCTTTTTAAAAAGCAGAGGAATCATCCCAAATGATAGGCAAACTTTTGCACATACCATACTAGTATAAAGCACACTGTTTTCACGCCACCCCGTCAATGAAAAACAAGAACAATGCAGAATCAGCCACATTGCTTACAATACAGAAGACCAACAGACGCCAAGGTAAGGGTTTTAATGGGCCCATATATCAAAATTTCTCCTTTAATCATAGCAATCACTGTGTGGTTGCTCCACCAGAATGAAATGATTTGATTTTCATATAAAAATCTGTGAGTAGAATATCAGAAGGATGTGGCAGCACAGAACAGCTATTTAATGTGGCTATGGAATGTAATATTTTTATAACCTAACGTTACACAGAACATATAGAAAAGAAAGAAAGAAAGAAAGAAAGAAAGAAAGAAAGAATCACAGCTATTCTTAAAGTTTGTTTTTATAAATTAGAATACAATACAAGCATAAGGTTTTCTATTACTGTATTGTTAATGGGAAGTCTCAGGCATTTGTTTGGTAAGAATTGGAAGGATTCCATTCCCTGCATGCAGTTGTAAAACTGCTCATCCTCAGAATGGGGAGTGTATGGGTGAGGATGAACTCCTGTTACCCTCACAACATTCTTCAGTGCCTACCTCTGTCACAACAGCAGTGTATAAATAAATATATATTCATCAGTTTCTCTTCCATAACAATTTTGAATGTTTTTCTTTTACGAGCGACATGTCTCTAACTTGGTCTGACCGTGATCATAATTGGGTTTTCGTGCCTGTTTAGTTTTGGTTTTTGATTATAAACTGGATTAGACCTCTGTTCACCTTTAACGCAACCAAAGCTCCGCTCATTTAATCATTCTATCAGTCTGATTGACAGGTGGTGCTAGTAATGATTATTCCCTGTTAACGTAATGTGCTTTCTTCAGGTACAAGCCCTCAGTGTGCTTGGAGTGTGCCAGTGGATTTAGGATTTCTGAGTTTCCTTGGTGCTAATCCCTTTATTCAAAGACAGTTCTGCTCCATAGCAAACTGTCCGCCCGGTGCCCTCCTTCAACCGGGGAGCAACGTGAGAGAACACGTTCCCCTCTGGCTCCCGCCCACGCCCTCTCCTTGAAGTAAGAAACACCTGCCCTCTTTTTTGCTCCCACACACCATGGCAGCTGCAACACACTCTTCATACTTTTCGTTCATGGCACGGTTTTTTGGTGTGTCTCCACTCTGTGTTACAGGGATTACAGGAAATGACTATTCATCAAGGAAGTTGTCCCCCATCCTAGACGGATGTACTTCCTTTGGGCAGACTACAGGACAAGCCCTCAGAAAATAATATCCTCTTAGAGATTTAGACCTTCCCTGCTCTCTCTCTCTCTCTCTCTCTCTCCTGTATGAGTATGAGTATGAAGACTTTTCAAGATATCTTTATCACATTAGGGTGGAGAAATGACGCAAATAACCACAGCCACATACTTTTTCTTTTTACACAACATAATGTTTGTGACACAGGACTTTCTCTTTTACAAACTCGTGGTCTGTGGATGTTGGCTGTCCTCACATAGTCGCTTCTCATAAACTTTCCCATGCATACTTGCACATAGCATAGAGCTTGTCACAGTTTTGAAGACGTTATCTGTCGTGAATCTGTAGAATCAAGGGCTCCAGCACTAAACACGTGTTACTGATAGACGAGTGGGGTTGGGAGGTATGTTTCAGTCTTTAGTTTTCTTTCATTTATTTATTTTTTTGTTTAATTGTTGTAGTTTCTGACTGGTTAGTGGGGGCGTAAAGGAATGGGCTATTTAATCTGCAGCAACAGAAGAGTACCAAAATGTTATGGCAATGACCAAAACAAACTAAGACGAACAAAACCAAACAGCAGTTTTTTGGTTTGTTGCTCTTTAGGTGCATGACTGTGCATGATTTGTGTGTAAATTAATGGATTTTTGTCAAAGAGTGAGCATCCTGAATGTGTATTTGAAGGAGCTCAGAAGTCTAATGCTTAAGCATCCATTGTCAAAGCAAGCGTGCACACGTTTGAGGAGCACAGGAAAACACATATATGGTTTGAATAAGAACTATCATTCATTTATGTACCAGCCCTTTTTTTTTTTTTTTTTCGTTTGGATTTTTGAAAGTGTGGTTTGATTCTGTGAAGAATGTTTAGCAAGCACTGACAAGCTCTCTGACCCATCGCTTACTTGTGGGCACACACACAGGTGTGTCAGTCTTCAGGAACCAACCTAGTATCAAACAATAGTGTTAAGCTCTATCCTAAGGCAGCAAAAAAAGAACACACACTCATACCCATACATACTGGAAACAAGCTAAATTTTTCCAATTGTGTCCAAAAACCCATTCCGTGTTTACGATTTCTTATGCTTGTGCGTAGACCATAATAATTCATTAGCGTGTCCTTTGCTACTTGCACACACATGCGCTGCCCGTTTGGTGAACAATACAAAAATGTTAGGCACATTACATTATTACACATCTCATCAATCTAGTACAATGCCAACAGCCATTCTAAGTGTTGAACTGCTATCAGAGTTATCATCGAAGGAAGTGATGAAAACTTCGTGTGTATTTTAATACCCTCCCCAGTCGTACTTTGTTGAGACTTCCCGCCGGTCGCCCAGTCCCTCGTGCTGCCGTGTTTGTTCAGAGTGCTGGTCTTATCAGGTCTATCTGACAGCACTGGCGGAGCCTGGCGACTGACAGCGAAGCATGTACAGTGGGAGAGAGATAAAGGCAGTGCTGTTTAAATAAAAGCAGGGACGGCAGTAAAGTGGGCCCGGAGGAAGGCTTCCATTCTACCTCCAGCACAATGGGCTCATTCTTTAGGCCAAGGGGCAGAATAATATTGGCCTTCTAGAATGGGTGGCACAGGAAGAGAGCCTCCTGGGAGTTACCCGAAACCCGCCGGCTTTATTTACAGCCATCCACTCCGCCACATACTGTACACCCCCATGGGAGGTAGTCTCAGGATTCAAAAGCAATGCACGACCAAACAGTCCAACTCTGCATAATAGACCTTGGCCTCAGCAAGCTTTTCTCAAGGTCTTGTGCTCACAGCTTCCTGGTCAAAAGGATTGTTGGGGGCTCCTGGCATTGAATGAAGGTTTTGGTGCCGCGATTGAAATGCAGGTATTCTTAGAAGAGGGTTTGATGGATTTAGGGCCACCAGTGTGTTTTGTGGGGTTTTTTGTGTGTGGCCCAGATGCATGCGAGTAAATGTACGAATGTGTGTCCGTAGGCTCGGGTGGTGTTCCAGAGCAAAGGAAATTTGTTTAGTTTGTGAGGGATTCTATTCTTCATGGATGCATAAACACTTGTGTCCAGAAGAGGTCGCTTGTCCCTCACCAAGTGTTGCTCCCCTCACACAAGGTATTCCATTAAAGAGAGTGGTGGAAAAATTGCTATCCGGAGCCAAGGGAGTATGTGACTGAACCACAGAACCATTTGAGTTTTTCAGAGATTTTTGTCTGTTCTGCAAAATTTGTCCACTGAGCCATCTCATCTTTGTGCCAAAGTCACACCTTCACTGAGCCTGATGCTTCCGGAAGACTTTATAGTGGTTTCCTCAATACTTAAATCAGTGGATTAAGCACAGTTAGTATGAATTGAGATGAAAGAGCTGTAAGCTTTATAGCTACAGCCCCTATATATGCAGAACTCCAGAGTAAGACTATTCCAGGCCTTCATAACTGTTTACAGAACAAAATGCTACTCACTGTTGGGAGAGCACAAGTCCTTAATGCAAAAATAGAATAGGAAGCATGAACAAAATCAGAGATGGGGGAATTTCACAAAGACAGAAGATCCTTGTAGATTACTAGGAAACAGGAAAGGCTTCAAAAAAGCATCCACTCATCTCCAAATGTATTTTGTCTACAATGTGTTTCATCATCCTCATTCCTGTGTCTGGTCTAACACCGTTTCATATGCCATATCGCAAGATTTCTCTTCCTTTTTTTTTATATCACCAGGGGTGGTTTGCTCTCCATCTCTCACTCTTTCTCTCTGAGCCAAAGGTGAAAATGAATGCTAAGCGTTTAATGAGGGTGAGAAACTTGTCTTTCACACTGATAATGAATTCTCCCCCAAACTACCAAATACTCAAATGAGCGCCTGTTTGACACTCTGTATCGTTAATGAACTTGACAATCTAAAAGTGTCTGGCTTTGCTCGTGGAACTATGATATCCCTTGTACATAGCAAGACAGACAACGAAAATCCACTTCACAGTCAGACAGTCTCATAGGTGTAAACAACAGTCAGGGAATGATAGGCCTGGTGAAATGCAAGATGCCCATTTTTAGAACATGCTACTGGCACCGGGACAGGTTTGCTAATGATTCCGCAGAGATGTCAGCCCATACCTGGCAGCACCTGAGTTTAATTGCCCCAGGGGTGTCTGCCTATCATCCCTGCAAATTATTTAAGATTCTGGAAAGTTTCCAGAATGTTGGGAATTTTACAAGTGAATGTTATGGAAGTGTGTGTTGTTTTCTTGCAGTTCCCAGTACACAATAACATTCACTTGAAAACGCTTGACATGTCTTTGGGGCCTTCGTGTCCAAATGTTTGCCACTAATTTTATAAGACCATATAAAATGACTTCAAACTTAAAACATCTCTCATTACCTAGGCCTGCTTTCCATAGCTTGGAATCATGCATTGTTTGTGATCCCGTAGTGGCATGCCCAGTGCAACAGCACAGTGCTTTTATCACAGACCTCTCAAAGCCACCTTACACAGCATGGCGCGCAAAGACCCCCCCAGTACTGCTTCTCTGTTTCCACATAGCTCTCTGGCTTTGCTGCTGATCAGGTGACCGCTACAGAGTGTGTCATTAACATACCACTGCCATGACAAAAGCACTAATTATTATTCTCAGCCTGGAGTTAATGAACCCAGCTGCAAGAGAAGCCTCTCTGTCATTGTGCCTAAACCCTCCTCCACTATACCACCCACCCACCTCCAACCACCAACACCACCACCCCCCACTATAACCAAACGACCTCACCAATATACCAGCTTACTATGTCTCCCTCCCCCACCGAGGAGAATAGAAAGGCCCCTGGAATTAGAGACGGGAGAAACATGCCTCTGTCATGCCTCTGCGTTTGGACAGTTGGTTTAATGTGTCACACCGTGTCGCCTTTGTGTGTTTCCCTCTAGTCACTTTTTCCATGTTTCCATTTAACCTCATCGCTCCATACACCCAGGCTACGCCCTCTTTGGAGGAGCTCGGGTTCATGGAATTGGGTTACGTGTCATTAACAGTGTCTCTATAGGCCCATTCAGCCGAGTAATTAGCAGGAGAACGTGCATTCCCATGGTGACACAAACCGTAAGCCATCACATAAACACCCAAATATGCATAAAGCCAAAGCTTCCATCTAAAGCGACACCCTCCCTACCAACCAAGGGGGGGAAAAAAAGTAATCATGTTTCTCTGGTTTTTGAGAGGCCATGCATGTGTGATGTGCCTTGAGTAAAAACAATAGGATTTAAGTTTCAAGGTAGTTAAAATAGCTCTTCTCTACAGGGGAGGGTGGGGGCAGCTGTCTCACAGTAAATTGAGAGAGAGATCAAGGTTCAGGGGGGCTGTCAACTCTATGGCTCTGTAATCCCCTCAGACAGCTTCCACTTCTGTCTGACGTGTGTGTCCTTTGCCCCTACACCAAAAATATCACTTGCCCCCCAAACCCCCCTCACCCCACCCCCTTTACTCTCGATATACCACCTACCCCTGTATCACAGACATGCATTAGGCTAACCGTTCAACTTCTATTTGCGTCCCTCGGTAAGATGAATTGGCGTCAGTGGTACTTTACGATAAAACAAACTCTGGGCGTGGTGGCCATTCTTGCACAGAATAAAGATGAGAAAAGCGAGAATCCTGGCCTTGTTGGGATAACACATCCAGGGGTCTAAGAACACAATAATAGCCCTGCCTGAAAATACAAGGAACAAAATAACAGTGGAGGTTTCCATTACAAAGGCCTTGGATGGACAGCAGGCCTGCCGCTGTTGAAGGCCTATTCAGAGGAAGCAAGTTCCACAGGGATCGGGTTGCCTTTATTTAGTCCCTACCTGGAAATGGAAGAGAGGCAAGGAGCTTGTTTGATGTGACAGGCGATGGCCCTTCTTATCCCGCCACAGCCGTGCGCCACACACCTGCCTGAATGGTGTCACATTTATCAGCCCCCTCCCCCAAACCCAAACCCTCCCACACACCTTACCCCCTCTACCCCCTCCCTGCCGTGACCTCTCTTTCTCTCCCCGGCTCCTGTTGTATCAGCATATTACTACAGCGTCTAATGACACACCAGAACTTGGACAACCAAACAAGTAACAGACGCTCCGTCTCTAGATGAAACTAAACATGTGACAGATTTAATGCCCCAGACAGTAATTAAATTTACGCTATCCTGTTTTAATATTAATATTGTGATGGTGTGATAAGGAGATTTTGAATGAACCTATACCTACACCCAATGAACGTACAGTATCGATTGATGAGAATATTTCAGGTGGAAGAGAGCAGAAGAGAATGCACGTGAAGTGGGAGAAGTGTTGCCGTGAAGGAAAAGGAAAAGCGCCATGGTGCATGGAGAGAGCGGCGGAGACCATTTGACCCCTTTTTGTCACTCTCGGCTTGGCGACTGACCGTCGAGCCTGCTGTCTGTAGTGGTTGTCCCGTCAGGTCCGACGCCCTGTGACCGCTAACAGAGATGACACAGGCACCTCGGTTAAGTGCATTCCCAGAGGCCTGAGCTCTCTCATCTATGGCCACAAAATCTGTGCTTGACCTGTGCTGATAAACTCACTATGGATAGACTGTCTTAAGAGACTGAGAGGGAGAAAGAAGGAAATCTCAAAAAAGGATGGCAAGAGACTTCGTGGCCCTGACATGCTGCTAATCCAGAAGTGTCCTGGTTTGTGTCAGAGTGGCTGTGGTTCCTAATTTGGAATGATGGGATAGTCCATGTCATAGTCTTACCAAGGGGTGCACAGAGGGTTGTGGGATTAGCACACTATGCACTCAGATAAGAAACTAAGACTTTTTTGGGCGCATCTGAAGGGGCTGATTGAGCATAGGGAAATACAAGGGAATCCGATATTCACTCTTTCTCTCCTCATTTCTGAGAATGGCTAGGTCAGTATAGGTGTAATGGAGTCTAACTCCTCTTCAGTAATCCTCTGCTGTCAAATAGGAAACGATAGTTCACAACTCACTCTTTAAAACACACATTAATAACAAATTTAAGTAAACTGTGGATCATAAAGAGTTAGCAGTTACCAAACGTTTGACCATATGTATAAGGTCTGTTCAGTTTTTTGACGCATACTTACTTTGATCTATGTTTAAGAACGATGGGTCATTTTGACTTCAGAGGGGAATGTTTGAGAGAAAAGATATTTAGACCATCTATTTGGTCAAAATGAATGGATTTTCACCCATTCATAGAATGATGTCTATGTCACTAAATGACTGCAAACATTCCCTCACATTTTTTTTCCCTTCTCCTCTCTAACGGCAGGCCTCTTGACCCCTCTGAGAACTTTTCCTTCATCTCTGAATGGCACCAAGGACCGTTCTGTGTCTCCAGAACTATCCGGCCTCTCGGGGCCAGCACTCTCCTCCCACAGTGCTTATCAGAGCCCGCAGCCTGGTTCAATTATCAAATATCAATCGGCCAGGGTGGAGAAGAAAGAACTGTAGGTTCCCGTCCAGTTGCACATTGTTTCGTCTGGCAGTGTTTATTTAGATGTAAATCAGCCTGCAAAAGTGTTACATCCTGCTTGTGTATGGAGGGTGGGAGTCCTGGACTGCTTGAGGAGGAAACTGGCTCGCAGAGATTGGGTCCCAGGGAATGTTTTGTGAAGGAGTGCCACAGTTTGAGGTGGGTGACATCATCCATTTTCCCTCCATCTTACAGCTTCAAGGCCAGGCGTTCAGGGGGTGACACACCTCCTCTCCTCTCAACACCTTCACAGGCCACCACTCTCAGTCCTGTTATGATTGCACTGATTAGTATTTTCGTTAGCGGGACTACAAGACCACACCATACAGTACTGCATCAGCTGCAGAAAGATGTAGGGAAAGGTGTATACTTCAAGTTAACTGGTTTAATTTCCTTGCCACCTTATCAGACTTCTTTCACTCAACCCTCATCAAAAGCTCATGCCTCAGTTGGTAGCAAGATGACACAATGATAAAAACCTATGGTAGTGGGTTGAATATGAATGGGTGGTATCTGTTTTAATGGTTTGGCAGAGTGGGAAAAAATGTTCTCAGAGTTTTGATTGTTAGTTGGCCATGTTTGAAAGAACACTGTGAAGGGTGCGGAGAGTATTGTGTATTGTACTGTATTAAATCCCTGTTGTTCTTGAACTGCAAGGCTGAAGTCAGACTTAAGAATTGCCAAAGTGGATGTAACAGAATACAAAATTGAATGACCGGGGTGTAAGCACTGACGCACTATTACGACGTATAAGCACTCAACGAACAGTGTGTTACTGTATGATAAGACACTGTATGAAACATTTAGGGTGAAATAATAGATACTCAAGATGTTCAAAACCAAGCACATGCACACATGCAGATGCACACACACACACATACACACACACACACACACACACCATCAAGATATACATGTATGCCATAATATGACCTTTTGGAGATGAAGAAGAAGAATTGGTTATCTGCTTTCTAATGTGACTCTGGGGAGGGAAGATCAATTACATCCCCTCTGTGCCTCTGACCTTGACACAGGAGTCACAATAGGTCCTCAAGTGGCGTCTTCAAGGAGCAATTAGCCGTTGGCCTAATTCTGTCTCTGAAGTCATATCTGTATTCCTCCATCAACACAGACACTTTATACCTGACACAGCCAAGGTCGTCAAGAGGGATTTGACTGTGACACTTACTGTGAAAGTAAATTTTAAAAAGTACTATCAGTTCAACAAATCGGCAGTTGTATGGTTTTTGTGTGGTTCTCATCAAAGTGTGTCTAAAATATGCTGATGTTTTGACAAGGTCAAATTTCCAACACCATCACCTGCTGGGGACACATTGGTTCAAATGCTGTACTATTTTTATTTCTGCCTTGAATGTTCCTTTACAGAAACTGGGGCAATTTAAGCCTATTTTCAGCTTGTCCTCAGAGGGCCACACCACCAAGTGTTTTAGTGTGCTGTGACAGCTAAATTCATTTCTTTACCCACGAAACCGCAGTGTGCCGCACTGCCACAAACCACATTCGATGTGCAGAAACAAGTGCATGTGTTTCACAATATCTGAAAAGCAAATAATCACAAATAATCAATGAAATTTCATCATTGTATCCTCAGGCACATAAAGTGTGTGTGTGTGTGTTTGCGTGTGTGTGTGTGTGTGTGTGTGTGTGTGTGTGTGTGATGAGCATGTTAAAGGAAGGAGTAATTTATCTCTATAGATGGACTAAAAGAGGAAGAGTACACGTTTCCAGCTGGTTCACATGAACTTTATGCCAAAGCGGGCAGCAACTAATTCTAATGATGTCTTACCCTTGAGTCTTACATATATCTGATCATGTGCAAAAAGTAATCATTCACCCTTCTTTGATATCGTATGCATTTAAAAACGGTCTTCTCGTCAACGTCAGAGTCATATATTATTAAAAGAAAGGAGGGGCTCAATACCATGCCAGTTTTGCTCTAGCATATTTAAAAATCCATGATTGCATGGCAGATCTTACTACCTTCAAACAAACATTTTTCCCCAAATATAATTCCTTTTGATGGAGTTGTTGTCATCAGTGGTCTTTTGAAATAAGACAGTTTGAACAGTGTGAAAGTTACTTGTAAAGATGAGCCAACATCTGGAGAGACTTAATGAATTAATTCACATAATTTCTTTATTGTGCTGGAATTACTAAACAATAATGTTAGAATGAATATGTAGAATTTCCTTTACTGTATACAGACAACCCTCTGAAGTCTGTAGCCTGTGCATTCAGTTTTATCCATATTTTACATTATTTCTTAAATGTTGAGGAAAACTAAACATTTGCACCTGTGTACCTGTCACCCTCAGAGACTCTCATTTTTTGTTAGAATACCTCTTAGTCACACCTGAGTAGCTTTTGATATGTTCCCCAGGTTCTTGTCATGCTAAAAGATCAGTGAAGACTTTCCTCAGGGAAAATCAGGCTTTGTTCTGTATCCAGCATGTTCTTCTCTAGCCTGATATGTGGCCCTTTACATGCTGATGAGAAATCATAACATCAGGTCAGTGCATGTTTTGCCATAGGGAAGGTGTTTTATGGGTAATGTGTTGAGTGCTGACTTTGCGTGATGTCTAATGCATATCTTTGGTCTAAGTTCCACTTTAGTTTGATCAAAACAACAACAGCAAAATAAATTGTGCAGCTGCAGACATTCTTGAGTTTCTTAATTCTTCAGAATGGAATTTAAAATAAATTTGACTTTTGGATTTGTATCTTTATTGCTTGCTGTATGAGCACATTCTATATAGTTTAACTCTGATTTAGTCTGAAGCTCAAACATCTTCAAGTGACTTATTTGTGACCAACATATTTGTCCATTCAGAGATATATGAATGGACATACTGACTTTTTGTGATATTACATGGCTGAGAATGCATAAATAGTGTCCAACAGTAATAGCATACTTTAATAAAAAAATCTTTAAATTATAATATTTCTTTCTTTTTTGTTTCTTTACCGTCTATTTTATTTTTCATGCTTTACAATTCTACTGTATCTAATTCAATATGAATTTGAAATATCGAAGTAAATGTGTGCTGTGTCACAAAAAGTAAGTAAGTAAATAAATAAATGTCCTTTCAAGTTTTAATTCCTGGATCTCTTAAATTTATGTTTATCCACGAGCTGTGTGCGAACATCTAACCGCTCCGGAAGTGATTTGTAGTTGAGGAATTGATTTGCAGCTCTCAAGGCCACCGGGATTGCTGTACTGGACTGTAAAATAAATTTCACTGGAGATTAATCATTTGTCTAATCAGGCTTCTAGCACCATGATTCTGAGGCGTACTTGGAGTCTTGGAGTGACGCGGCAGTTCTCCTGTAGAGGCGGGAAGTGGTTGGGTAAGACCAGCAAAAGACCCTCGCACCTGAATTGGCGCGACTAAGGTGCGATAGTGAGTACCCTCGGCTTGGAAAAGGAGCTCTCTTCCAAATACCTTATAGTGGACTTAGACCATACTGATAACCAGTTTCAGATGCTTATTTACAAAAGAAAAAATTGCCACCTGTCACTTGTACCTTTTTCAATTTTGATACACTAACAACGTTGTATCTCTGTCTGGATGTAGCACTTAAGGCACTATAAATGTAGAAGCAATCTATAAATGTAGAAGCAATAAAGAGACATTAGCCATAGTACTATTGTTAGCAAACCTGCTGCAGTATTTTATTGGAACAATTTGTCTCCTGGTATAGACTGGCAAAGTTCATGGTTATTACCTAGAAGTTTTTTTCTTACAAAGAGGGTACGGGAAGGCGCATTGAAAATACTGCAAAGATGTCATCCTGTCAATTAGAGCATTGTTAAATTTAAGTTAAATATTGTCCCTCTTTGTTCCTTTTGTAACAATGTGGATGAAACCATAACCCAATTATTTTGGGATTGTGCTTTTAGTCAGAATTTTTGGAATGACCTTAATATTTTTTATAAACAAATTAGGTGAACGACTCGGTTTAAAATTTAACTTATATTGTTTGGTTTTTATAATGATGAGTTTTCCGCTAACAATGTCTATGTTATTAATGTTATTTTTATTTTTAGCCAAGTTCCATATACACTCCAGTAAGTTTGAGAGACAGAAGCCTAACTTTCCTGTTTATATGTCCTATGTGATATCATATCTGGATACAGTAAAGCATTGCTTAAATCCCAAAGCCAGTAAGACTAGTACTCCATGTAATGAATATAATATTTAGTGCTTTGTTGTTGTTTTTTTTTTGTTATTTTTTTTTTTTTTATATATAACCTCTAGCATTTTCTTTTTCTCTCTTATGAACATATGTACCGTATATTTTTCTCACGTGTACGTTGTCAAAACCAGTTGTGACTTGCATTCTGTAAATAAACTAAAAAAATCTATTAAGGTCACAATATATTCGGTTTTATTATGGCCTTAGCAGGCTTCCGTAGAAATTTGTCTCACTCTCAACTCTGCTCTGCGGTTGTCTTTTCTGTTGTGTGAAATACCGGTTGGCAGCTATCTTTTAACGATGGAACAAATTAATAATATCCAGGTCGTTCCGTGCACCAACTCCAATTACCTGAAACCATTCAGGGTGCATTATAGCCAGGTGAGTTGATAAAGCTCAGTCGCTATCATCTGTATGAGATGCGAACACACCATTCATTTTGTTGTCAGTAGCCCAACCCCCATTCATTTTGTCATTGCCATTATTCTGTAACATTGTCTCTCACATTTCGAGGCAAAAACACCAACGGTATGCGTTTCGAAATGTTCCGAGTAACCGTTCAAGACTCTATAGTACCGAGATATTATATTGTTGGCTTTGAATAATTCAGTCATAGCATGGATAGCCTAACGCTAACCAGCTTCTCTGTGGTGAACATCACCTACAGTTAGTCTCTGGAGCACATGCTTTACATTACGAATCACAGTCTTACCGCTCGACCGCAAGCTGAGAATTATTTGCAATAAATTCGCTTTTTACTTTGATTTGAAAGTGACTCGTTTGCTATGTAGAGTTAATCGGAGATTACGCCTGTAAAAGAAACAGAATTTTACTGTTTTGCAAAGGCTTAGAAATGGTTATAAGTACGTAATAAATAATCAAATATTTACCCATGCTGTGTGTTCGCGGTGGTGCACTGAGTTGTGTTATTCATACTTTTATTGTTACAATGATAACTGATTCTGTACAGCCAACAATAGCATTACCTGCACAGTGCATACGAATGAGCAGTGGTCGTCTGGGTTTCAGGAGATGAAGTTGCCTAATACTGAAGGTTAAGTTTGTCATTAAAGGTTTTCTAAAAATTAGTTTGGTTTACAAACTTTCTGTTATCCTTTGACCTGTGTTATGTGTTTTAGAAAGTCCCTGAAATGTCCCGTTAAAGGGATCTTGCTTTTTGTTTGCTTTCTCTCCATTTCTGTGGAATGAGGGGGACCAGAGGGGGACTGACAAGGGGATTTCAACGCTACTTTTATGACTCAAAGTGGATGTTGCATCAAATGCAATTTGCCTGTTCCTGTGTTAACTTAATTTTTCCCTCTGTTATCCTAATGTATGGAGAGTATTGTTTTTTGGAGGGGGAGACACCTGCATGTGTTTCCTCTCTGATTGTTCCTCCCATCTGTGTGTTGCAACCAAATCAGTAATATTTCCTTCTACTGAGCACTGAGACTCACTTCCCCCAACCCCCCCATTGTTGCTTATGCTACGTCTTGGTCATCTGCATCCGCTTGCTGACACGAATGGAATGCGTGGTGAAATCACGCCAGAGTCTCGTGTGATTGCAAATCGCTGGAGTCAATGAAAGTGTGTGAAGATGTGGGGTTGAGGGTGACTGTTATACATACGAGTCACTCCCAGATCAGTCTCACCTAAAACTCATCTGCACTGTCCCCAGGTTTGGTTAGCTCCAAATCAGAACTTGAGGAGAAACCAATCAAAGTGCTCTTTAGCAATTAGCAATGAGTGCTAATGTTGCAAAGATTCATAATCCTACACAGCAATGGCAAATACAAAGATGCCAGCCTTTATTAAAAATGCACTCTTTAATGTGTTTTTAAAAAAGGATCCATCTTTTTTTTTCACACCTTTGATATATGCATGGTTTGTACTTACAGTATCCATTCTGTTTCTTATGGCACCCCCTCGTCTGCATTAGAGCATACACCATCACACAGTATTTGGTATGCATTTTTTGTGATTAACATTTAATATTTTAATGGAGAAAACACAGCGTTGGGTCTACATTGTACATGGACTGAAGGGGACTAGAAGTTTGTACCTCTGGAGTAATGGGCTATGACTGTTTTGATTTAAAGTTTGCCTTACCTAGACATTGAATTGTATTGGACACAACTACACATGAATGGCAAAGAATGCTTTTGAGTTTTGTATGTATTTAAGGTCTTTATTTACCAAGCAGTATAGCAGTGAAATGAGGTTTCAGTTGGAAGGGCCCAAGGTAAAAGCAGGGACTGTAGTCAAGTTCATTCTGCTTCCAGATGCTGATTTGCAGAGGCTGCAAATATGTGTGTTAAAAGTAACACATCCAAAAAAAAAAAAAAAAAAAAAGGGTTATCTAGAAATGGTGGGGCTGTTGATAGTCCTTGTCATTTCCACATGGTGAATGATGAGTTACATTTTTTGTGTTTTAACCTTTTCCTGCCTACTTTGTCAAGGATAGGAGTGATGAAACTTGTGGAAAAAGAGATAAGCTTGATAACTCAGCCTCATAAACTGATAGCCTAACAATGCCTCTTTTTTTTTTCTTACCCTGATTGGAAAGTAGCGATAAAGAGGAAGGAAAGTAGGAAATGTGACATCTTGGGACCCTAGTCCTACCCTCCCCTGTCGGAAGAGCCTGATTTTTGCAGCAACAGCAGCCGCAACACTGAGTCACAACGATATGCCACCCACTCGTCCCTGCTGGCACTCTTTGTGACAAGGCTTTAGTCTGCTCATCTGTAACCCCTATAAACTATTGCCCTCCCCAACCCACACACACACATGCACACACACACACACACACACACACACACACACACGCCATACAGCAGCACTAACCTTACCCCACACCTTCAGCATCAGTACCCACATTTACCCCATGTGATTTTTTTTTTTCCCAAGCTGTTTTTTTTTTTTCTCCCAGAAGCTAAGGCATTAGGACTTAACCACTCATTCCGTCACAGTGAGGAACCATTGCCAAGAAGAAGCCTTTATCCTGGATTCCTTGCATATCCTACATGTGCCTTACTTATCTCTTTGTTTGAGGCCTACTGATGGGATCCGGCCATGTTCTGTGCTCAAAGCTTTGATTGTGTTTTTGCAGTCTTACATAACTATGGGAGAATTCTTTTCAAGCTTTAGGAGTTTATTTCCCAGATCTTCCTTATATCATCACTGCCTTTTAGACTGTTTATTTTGCTGTTTACTCTTGATGTTTGTTTTCAGAAACCTGTTATTTATTTTACCTAAGTTTTTTGTTGCCTCTGAATATCAGTGTTCTGCGCAACTGGAAATAATGAGAAGGTTTTAGCGAACAACCTATGCCATGCAAATGTATGCAACACACGGGTGAATATCTATACACAAAAGGATTCGGGAGTCGCTGGTACTTGTGTTTCAGGTACAGTAATCATCAAACGCTGCACCACCAGGGGTTCTGCAGTGGATTAAGACTTAATTAATTAGTTGACTGGTCGGATAATGAAATTTGTGGCGTGCTGGGCTCCCACAGTGGTTTTCGTGCGGAGCGCAACCAGTCACGCAGGTCCCTGGAGCCGGCAGCTGAGCCAACACGGTCAACCACTCCAGCTGCCAGGCTGCTGCTTTAGCCACAGGGGTTCTAGCCGAGGACAGGGGGGTATCAAAGGCAAGTGTGTTGAAGAGAAAGGGGGGTGAGGGGGGGCTGCGGAGGTGCAGTTTGGATTAAAGCAGGGGTTGGTGGGCGGACAACAGTGTGCACTGGGAGGGGAAGAACAGATGAGGAACAATAGGAACTGGGAGGCTGAAGCAAGCAAAGGGGTTAGGAGGCCATGGGAAACGTGTGGCGACCATCGCCCCAATACCAGGCCGCTGGTCGCACTCAATAGGCACAGGAAATGGGATTTGAGCGAGGCAGATGTGAGGGAGAGAGAGAGAGATAGATGAATGCATTAGTGCCCAATGAGCACGATAAAGGTGACAGTGGCCGATGTGCGATTCCCATGAAAGCATTCTCTAAGCGCGGACCACTTCTCTTCAGGCTACTCAGCACTCTAAAACAATGAGAGCAGAGGAACAAGAAAAGACAGAGAGAGTTGCCTCAGTCCTACGCTGTAAGGTTGGCCTGTCGGTTTCTAGTGGCTAGCCTCCCCCTTTCTAGTGGCTAGTTGTGTGCTGCTCTGTTGAACCTGTTAAAGAACCCGGGAGATCTGACGGACAGGTGGTCGGTGTGGCAAACGGTGATCTTTGACTTCTCCTTTAGGTGGTCCATGTGCTCTCTCTAGACTGTCTCTGTGGTCCTTCTTTTTGTAATCAGGGAAGGTTGTAAATTTACTGGCTGTCCACTGCTACTCAGCTAGGCCTGTGCTGCCTTTCTGTATTCGTGTAGAGGGAACTGATTGGGAAGGACATTAAATGACTGACACTTAGTTATCTCTAATTAGATTTGTCTACACATCACATGCACAGATGTTTGACCATTAAGTCTTTCACTGGGCTTGTCAACAATGAAACCTTTATACAGAAATTGGTGCGATTTTACAGCTTTGGTAGATTGGAGGCTTGGATCTACAGTTGTCATGTTGAAGAACCAGTTTTACTGAAACCTTTGCTGTAGGCACATTAGTTTAGCATGCACAGAACTGCTAACATGGCCAGTCATTGGTTTAGGACTTGCAATGAAGCAGTCACTTGTCATGCTGTTGGTTTTTATTGGCCTAATAGTGTTGTCATATGCAGATGATGTCTGAAAATCTTTCCTTACGATATATACATTCTATGTTATCAGAAATTTTGTCTGCAGCCCCTTTAATGGAAACTTATTAAGCTTGCCAAGTGAACGTGCTACTCTCCGTGGACGTCTCACTCCACGTCTGTAGGCACAGAATGTGTAAGAGAAAGCAAATCAATTAGTTTTCCCAAGATTGTATGTGGGTTTTTTTTTTTTTTTTCCAGCTAAAGCCCGTCCCTTCCTACAGCTGTCTCCTCCCACCGTTGTCAGAGATGTCATTTACCGGGGTTGTAATTGCGGCCAGGAACATTTTCCCACTGTATGGCGTAGTTACTGTTGTGTGCACGGGGGTTTTTCTCTGACCATTCAGGGCATTGTATTTGCGTCCTGTGTGTCACTTCCCTGTGAGATTGTGGATTGTTCATTGGAACAATGATATGTGGTTCTTCTGAAAGCTTCATAAATCACTCATGCGGTAATGAATTTAAACTGCATGGGCTGTCTCGGTGTTGGATGGAGATTTTCTACGTTCTGATTTATTTTTATTCCCTCTGTCCGGCAAAAGCATAAACACTGTGATAAACAACAATGCCCTGAAATAGAACGGCATAATGGTCACAGGCAACCTGTGACTTATTACACTGATATATCAAAAGAACTGAACAGCTTTTTTTTTTTTTCTCTCTCCCCTCAATCCATCACCCAGCTGTGTAATTGAAGGTTGTGGAGAGGTGGGCAGTGCTAATGGCAGTTGGAACATGTAGAGGTTGAGTTGGGCAGTTTGCCCTAAGGGCAGTAGGCCCTCTTGGGGGTCATACCAACCCCTGAATGGGTGACAGAGTAGAAGGACAGAGAGTCTGTGTCTACGTGTGGGTGGGGGGTCATTTTGAGAGGTAGGCTTACACCTGTGAGAAGGGGGCAGAAGGAGATTGGAGTTTTGGAGGGGGACTGGGGGTGGGGGCAGCACAGACAGCAGATGGAGACAAAGAAGTTGAGCTCCCTCTGTTCTTGTCTCTTTCATCCCTGCTTGTGGAGCGCAAGAGGAGGGGAAACTAAAAAACAAAGGCTTTTTTTTTTTTTCGTTTAAATGAACTGTGAGCATCTCTTCCCAGGCTTCCCCTCAGCCTTTCTGTATCACACATTTTAACGCCTTTGTGGAGATTAAAGAAAAGACTAGCTTCTCTAAATGTCACCAAGACCCTCTCTACCATACACATTAAGTCTCTCTCTCTCTCTCTCTCTCTCTCTCTCTCTCGCTCCTCCTCTCCCCCCTCTTTTGCATGCGCGCATGCACACACACACACACACACACAAACACATGTGGTGTATTAGCTTGTAATAAAACCTGCCCTCAATTAACATTTATTGCTTGTTTTGTCACCTCCCTCCAGTTTTGTCACAAGGCTTTTGATTGTCCATGTACACTCTGCTGGAGCAGCAGAGATTCTTGTCAGGTGGTGTACTTTGATTATTTACACAGAAAGTACTTTGCACGATGGCTACTGGGTTCAGTTGCACTGATTGCCACTCGATGTAATTAGTCCTGTTATTTACTGTGGTGATCCAGATTGTTTATGCTGAAGTAGTTTTGAGGACTCAATTAACCTACATACCCAAATTAAGTGGTGCGTGTGTGAGAGAGAGAGATTTCCCTCTAACTCATGCTACAGAGAGTGTCATTGTGACATTTCGAGGAGCTAAGAAGCACTGTAGTCTTTTTCATTTCTTTAATCTGCTTGAAGGCGTTAAAATCCTGTCACTGCACACACACACGCACTCTTTCCCTCTCTCTCTCTCACCCTCATGATCACACATTCGTAATATCAGAGTGGCTCAACACCTGATTGCCTGGTGGGAGTGGAGTGTGGAGAGGGGCTTAAAATCCGTGGAAGTTGAATAGCACATGGTGGGAATTAAAAGGACGGGATTGTAAATGGCAGCGTGACGGCAATCGAATTCTCAGCAGCTGCTGGGGTCACAGCATTATAAACAGAGAGCTGATGGTAATTAGACTTTAAGCACCCAAAAGAACAAGGACTCCCTCTCTATCTCCCATTCACTTACAAGCCTTTATTGCTAGCGTGACCAAGAGACCACATTAATTTCAGGGTTGTGCCTCCCCAACCACCCACTCCTTTTTCTCCGTGTAATCTGTATCATAATCCATGTTGCCGGTTATTCTCAGTGTCCTAGAGGGGCTTTTCATGCTGAACTAGTGAGTGGTTCTCATAATGAGGCATCCCTACCATCTGTGTACGGGTCCAGTGCACCAGCAAAGAACTAAAAGTAACCCGAAGAAAATCTCCTTCCGAAGTCGGGATACAGAAATGCAAAAGTGAGACCTGAGTAGGTCTGCTCTTACACGCTACTGAATAGGTCTGCTCTTACACGCTACTGTAAAGGCGAGGTTATTGGTTAAGGTGGGAATTTACAGTAACCAAGCTGAGACCGTGTTAATTGAATTGAGCAATTGTTCTGAATTCAGCGTTGATCGATAAGATTTAAAACAGTGTTTAACATTGTATTGCTCTATGCTCGCTTTTCTATTGCGAGATTTGGTAGCGGTCAGAAGCACTCGTTTAGCCATTACGCCTTTCAATGCCATTTCCTCCGCGCTTTGTTGGATGTCCAGTGTAGTTTGAACCCAAAGCTGTCAGTGAGTTGTTTCTGAACTGGAATTTCCATGAATGGCTTCTACAGAGGACTCTTTCTTCAACTTCACTTTCTTGCCAACTCGCATATGTTATCTGGAGGCAGCAAACTAAAACACTACAAAGGTTTTTAAAAAAAAAAAAAAAAAGAAAAACCAGTCTCACTGCTGCTGACATGGTGTTAATCTTCCATTTAAAACATATGGCAGTCTATGCTGAAATACAGTAATGATTAAAAAAACCCCAAAAAAACTACAACCTCCACATGTCATGCCAGTCTTAAAACAATTTTACCAGCCACTCAAGGAACTATGAGGATTAAATGCTGACGTGTTTGTCTTGACACACTTACTTTTGCACTGGTAATTATATATGAAGTAGCTGCGGTTTGGAAAGCATGAGGCAGAAGTGTATGCTAGACACATTTGTGTCTGTTGATGCTACAACATCCCAGGGGCAGGGTGATAACAGAACGTAGACATTGACCTTAAGTCTGATGGACAAAATCCGTGGTCCAACCTACAATGTTTTTTTAAATCAGTCTTCTATGAAACCCTTAGAAACCCATTGTATTTTTTTGTCTTTTTTCGTTTCCTGTTATAGCATGTGCCTAGAAAACCACATCATGCACTTTCGCTTTCTGGACTCGTCATAGCCCCCCTTTCTGTGCTGTGCATGAACTTGTACTTGCCCCCCCCCCCACCCCCTGCGTGACGCTCCTCTCAAATTGACACAGTGATTGTGGTTAAGAGGGGCGTGAGTGCCAGAATGCAAGCACATATTTTGAGGTTTGCATACCTGGAATCTGAGTTCTATCTAAACCTAATCTAGTTGGCATAGCCAAAAAAAAAAAAAAAAAGTCAGGTTTTGCCTGAGTGACCCAAGCGGTCAAAACATAACCTGGCGTGTCCTAGACTGTCCTGGAAAAGTTGCATGTTTGGTCATCTCAAAAGGCCCCCCACCCAGGTCCCTCTTATAAACATGTCCACCTCCGCAACTATGCACTCAAGTACGTGCTTGCTATGGAATGGTACTTTTTTTTTTCCCCTCTAAATCCTCACTTCTCTCGCCCCGGGAGAGAAAATGATCGAGTACACACCTACACAAATATGTCTGAATCACATTTGTGAGGTGATGAAGAACACACACGCCCCTGCCCCGACCTGTGTTTTTTTGTTATGTACGTCTTAATTCTTAACAACAATTTTTTTTTTTTTGCGATGTGTACAAAAAAAAAAAAGAAAGAAAGAAAATGAAAGATGCACTGTTGGGACGATGACTTGAGCCTACCTTGCGAGTTCTGCTAGTGTAAGTTATACCAGCTTGTAACTGGCACACTGAAAAGGGCCAAGGATTTTCTAAGACAACTGCACACGACAAAACAAACCAAGCAAACAAGCCTGTCGTTTCTCACAGTGAATTTAACATCCTCTTGACATGGCGCGTCTCCTCCCTTCATAATGGCTAAATGGCTTTTATCTCCCCAGCCAGGAGTTGCTATGTTTTTTGGTTTTTTGTTTTTTGGCTTGATGATGGTCATTTGACACTTGTCTGACACTTAGAGCCTGTTCCACTACTTCTCAGCCTCCCTCCAAAACCACTACACTCTGGAGCCAAAAGTCACAGGTCAGTGGCGCTGGCATGGCCCAAAGCAAACATGACCCCATCAGCATTGCTGGCTGCGCTTCACTAGCTGGAGGTGTGTGGTATGCACGCTCACTCTCCAAGCTCTTCATTCACTAAAGGTGTGTGGTATTCATGCTCACTCTGAGCTCCAGTTTTACTCTAGCGCTTCTGGTTAACAATACCCCTTTGCCGTTAATGGAGCTTTGTCTCTCATTAACTGAATAGCTTGCTCACCTACACCTCTGTCTGTTTGGAACATGGAATAAATCTTTTTGTTTGGAATGTAGAATAGCATTTCTTTTAAACAGCAATTGTTTGAGCATTGAGCATTGTTTGAGTGCTATTGTCTGAAAACTGTTTCTGGTCACTGGACATACTTCAGTGGTCACCAACTGGCCCTGTAATCTAACTTGTAAGTGAAAAGTCCTTTTTGATTTTTTTTTTGTGAAGAGACAAAAAAAAGATCAAATGGAGTTTGTAGGTTGTTGATTGTTCATTGGTTGAATGAGATGGTTGAGTAATCTCTTTAAGGGAGGTTTTATTTATATGTTGTGCAGTATTGAAACTAGGGAGGTACACATATGATACAAGTGAACGCCCATATAAGGCATGTATGGCAGCCACTTGTATTGTTCTGCGTGTGTGTGTGTGTGTGTGTGTGTGTGTGTGTTTATGTGTGCGTGTGTGTGTTTGTGTATTTTTGCCAGTAAAGAGGTTAAGGGTGGTTAGTTTCAATAAGGTCAAGGTGTCAGCTACATCAACCCCAAAGTCTGGCTCTTTTTGTGTTCAAATTATAATAGCACTGTTCGACTGATGGAATTTTTGGTGGTTTTGTTTGGTTGAATTTTGGAATTTGTGGTTTCCACCCTTTACTCTGACATGAATGGAAAGTTTGTGTAACATGCCAAACACACCTTGAAATAGTCAACCTTACATCCGAAAGTAAGTGGCCCTTTTCGTACTTGCTGTGTGGGATGCCTGAAAATTTTGTTGTCTTTGTCAGTGCACTAAAGGGCAGCATTTTGAAAAAAAAAATCATGTTGCTTAGAATAACAAATATACATGCTTTAAAATAAATTCCTTCTCAAGGTGAGTCCAGCTCCACTTCAGGAGTGGACAGTTGATACAGCTCCAGTGGACAGTTGGTTGTTTTCAGTTCTCATGATTAGTTGGTTTTCTGACACTGAAATTAGGGTAAGGGGTTGAGTTAAAGTGTCCTTTGTGGCCACTTGAGTAGGCAGTTTATCTCTTACACTGAATATGTTACAAATCAGGTGAGTTTTTATTTTTTTTGTCAGTGTTGCATCTTGGAAGAAAAAGCTTCTTCCAAGGAAACTTGTAAAACCTCTCCTCAGCATGCCCAATGCACTTTTTCATCCTGGAAGGACTGCTTTGTCATATCAATAATCAAATAAGCACCTAGTTGCTTTGCTGACATTCTTGCCTTCTTGTATTAGTGGATCAGCATTAAGGTGTGTTTGCATGATAATACACACACACACACACACACAGACTCTGGGGTGTAAGCCCAGCTCCTTGGCTGCAATCTTTTCTTACAAGTCTACTCTTGTGAGTTGCATGTTTGGCAGAATCCATGTCTCAAGGCGGCGAAATGATCAAACATGCCAGAGGTTTATTTAACCAAGGTAGAGTGCTTTGGTGGTTAGATTTAACATGGAGGCATACTGTATACTGAAGAAAAGCTTTCGTATCTTTGTGATTTAAAGAGAAATAGCACTCTCATTATTCAAAGTTCATACAGCATTGCCTCAGATTATGTTGTCTTTTCATGTTTTAGAAGACTTGCCTCTTTGTTAACTAGTTGATGCATAGCCAAATCAAGACCAAAAGGAAAATGGTGCTGTCCTTCAAACCTACTCTATTCTATACAACTGGTTTCTACTGGACTGTTAAACTGAAGGGTTTTAGATTGAGGTTGAAAGATGAGGTCAGTAAGTCTCTCTGAAAAATAGAGGGCATATGGGGCAGATGTTTAGAAGGTTCAAGATGTCTTGACACAATTTTGAAAAATTACTAGGGCTTCAAAAAAGAGATCAGACACGTCCCTTTTAATTTGTTCTTATTGAGATAAGGACCATCTAATTACGTTAAACTGGAAATGTGTCCTTTTTTGTTGTCTTTTTTCAAACATTTTTAACAGACCTCCTTTTCTGAAGCCAGAATTCTGTTGAAGACCTGGGCACAGAGTCATGAAAACATCTTTCAGATTTGTAGTATTACTCTAAAAGTTTGAATTAGTCACCAGATGCTTAGATGCTTCTTAGAGTGTGTATCCATTGCAAATGCTATCATATTTTAACTTTTAAATGAATATGTGCTTTGCTTTGGATACAGAATCAGTAAAATGTAGAAGCATAAAATGGCCATGTTCTCACCTATTTATTCATGTCTTTGTTCATTTCTCTATCTCCTTTTTTTCTACAGAATGGGACCAAGAAATCCTGGGACTTCATGCGAACCCATGATAGGTACAGATTTTACATTGTGCGAGATTCAAAACAAGTTGAGATTCCATCCTCTCGTAGACAAAGGAATATGTTTCAGTGAATAAAGACATTGCTTGACTTGCATTTTCATCATTTACTCTTTTGGTCATGTAAGAACTGACATTTTGATGCATGGCTCAGATTGATTGGAAGCAAATGTATCAATCACACACACACACACACACACACACACAAATGTATCAAACACACACACATTCTCCCTCTCTCTCTCTCTCTCTCTCTCTCTCTTTCTTCTCTTTCCTCTTTCCTCCCTTCTACCTCTCTCCCCCTCTGTCTCTGTGTCTCTCTCTGTCTTAAACCCGAAGCCTGCCCTGAGATCTCAGTTGATTTAAAGTAGTGGGTAGGCAGTATTCCAAAATGCTAATGGTTTGGTGAATACCACAGTTTTGGGGCTGTGGTCTGGAATGTGTTTGGCACAACAGAAAAAAAGGAAACATCAAATGTAAATTTGTTGGCTGAATGACATGCCTGTGCTTTCTGAAGTATTCTACTGAGTTAAGAAATTTGCTGAAATGTTTGAAATGTTCAGGACTCTTGCTTTTACTTGTTAAATCAGCAGGGACATGTACCTGCTTTTCAGGCCCTTGGAACTGGAATAATAACACAGTCTATATTTTACTATGTTGATTAACCGTGAGAAAACCGTATTCACACCGATGAATTTACCCCTTTCCAGAGGAAACATTGTTTTGGTCACAATGTATACTAAATCCACCCTTAATTTAAAGGTATTTGAAAAGTCTTTTCGTGTAAGAAGAGGAAACAAACAGTCCATCTGGGAGTTCACTGAGAAATGCTGGAGAGAGAGAGACAGAGAATAGGTCCCCATTCCATGACTCCTGACAATTCTGACTATTGAGAGGAGTCACTCCACCAGGAGGTCAGTTTCTCTTCATGGCACTCTTGTTCCGATTGATGGAGACGTTATCTCAGCGTGTGGTTCAGACCTTCAGGGCCTCCCAGCACTTTACCAGTCCTGAGGGGGAAGGAAAGATTAACCTGTTCCGTAGCTCATATCCTGTCATTTCCATAGTGTTTTTTCTTTTTTCAGGTAGCCTTTTTTGCATTGTTTAAAGCGTAAATCAACTGACAACTGAAAAGCAGTCATAAAAGTTAAAGGATTAGGAGTCAGCAAGCCTGGAATGTCTCACCTCAGTGTTACAAGAGGAAAACTCCTTCCCTCTCTCTCTCGCTCTCTCTCTCTCTCTTGCTCGCCCCCCCCCCCTCTATCAGCTCTATATGCTTATCCTCTTCAAACAGTCCTTGTGCTTAGAGACTTACTTCTCCCAAGTGTACTCATTTCTGTTGCCAGAACAACTGAAGAGTTCAAGAGAGTATCAGGAGCAGTAAAATTCAAGTCCTGTTTCCCATAGAAAGTAAAGCCCCTCGGTGTACCTTGACTGGCTCTTAGGCACTTATGTCTCAGAACTGCCCCTAGACACTCTAGAATTTTCCATTTTTGCCCAGACGGGCAAAGGTGGACGTGTTTTAGTGGTTGAAACTTCCCAGAGGAGAAGGATCAGCGTAGACTAGCATGTTTTATTTTCACTGTCAAAAAAAGAGCCAAATGTTCTTTCTTAGAAAAGAAAATTGTGAAGACGTTGGCTAATCAGGAGAGTGGATCAAATGCCTCATTTATGCTCTATGGCAGCGTGTCAGAGCGTATGTTCTTTTCACTTTTATCTGTGGATTTTTTGTTGTGTTTCTTTTAGCAGGAGAGCGTTGGCTATTGCGTGTGGGGGTTTTTTTTGTGTGTGTGTGGTGTGGGGGGGGACTTCAGTAGAAAGGTAAAAACATTAAGGGAGTCATCTGTTGAGCTCATTAGTGCCATGGTAGCACGACTGTGTGAATTCTGGATCCTTAGGAGGTAAGGAGTGCACAGAACTGGTGTCAGCTGTTCTTTGTAAAGAGTAGAGTGTACAAGGGGAACAGGGAAAGAGTGTTGATTATTGTATGTGTGTATGAGACAGAAAGAGAAAGAGAGAGAGAGAGAGAAAGGACTTGCTTCAGGGGGTTTCAGGGAGAGGGTGTTGATAGCGTATGTGTGTGAGAGTTGACTTACGTGCGAGTGCGTCTTCATGAATATACATGTGTGTGGGTGTGAGTATTGAGTGTGTGTGCATGTGTGTGTGTGTGTGAGAAGGTACAAGAGGGGTTTCTGCATCTCAAATTAATATCCAGTGCCATATACTCGCAGTCCTCAATCTTTCCATGTTATCTTACAGTAAAAGTAAAAGCCTGCGAACAAATCACCAGCTTAATGGTGCATGAAATCTCCTGCTTCTCTCTTTGATTGCGTTCCCTGAGCAGAGAATCAGTGCGAAGCAGCTCAGAGCGAAACACTAACATGCCAAGGCTGGCTACTACAGTCAACCCAAAGCTGTAGGTCGCGTCCCATTTTGCTTAGCTGCTGTGAACAGGACATCTAAGAGGGAGAAAGAGAAAGAGAGAGCAGTTTGAAAGCTACTTCCTCTTTGCGGAGAACTGGAGAAAGGGAGGAGGAGGTTAAGAGATGCCAGTGCCCTGATAGAGCTCCTTAAAATGGACCTGGGCTCTTAAGCAGGAGCCATAGCACAAATGAATCACGCTGCCTTCAGATAAAGGGTTTTCCCCTTCTCTGAAATTCTGTGTGTGTGTGTGTGTGTGTGTGTGTGCGTGCGTGCGCGAGTGTGTGTGTGTTAGACTGACCAGGCTAAATGGCCCAGTTCAATGCTTTCACCAGGAGAAAGACAGGGTAGGGCTTCCTGCTTCTTCAGACACATCCGCTTTCCCAACACCGCTCACTGGGCTGAGTCTCCACGGCCATCAAAACACACATGAGCAAACACTTTATACAGTACACACACACACATAAACAAACAGTTTAGACAGAATACCCACAGCAAATCCTTACTCATTTACTGATCAAATACCGGCACTTTGTTCAAGACAATTCGTGCAAAAGTTATCCTCAGTCAACCTTCATGCTTGTAGATCACCAATATTGCATCATGTGCTGTTCCAGATAGCTTTTTGTTATCCTTAACCACAGGAATGTGCCAGGCTCATAACAGAATCTGTGTAGCACAGTTATTCCCCAAAAGGTCTGTTGTCCAATGCACTGCACATGGTTCCTGCTCCATGTTATTTTTAATACTATCTTCCCTTCTTGTGTGGTGCTTTTTTTTTTTTTTTTTTTTTTTTTTTAAAGATTTTGATTTTTCCCTTTTTTTTTTTCTTCAATAAACCGAAATTTTCCTGAGCATCGTCTAGATGTCAGAAATCGACAGGCAGAGCCAAACCAAAATATGGATGGCTCACTCAAATACCACTTCAAAAATGCTGAAATGCACACATGTTCATGTGTGAACATGACCTATCATTATCGAGCAGTGTTTCCCGGTCCTCCTTGCCATCAGCCTTTTTTTTTAATTGTTTACACTGGCACTAAGAAACCTGATTCAGCTCACTGACTGATCACATAGTTCACGAGCAGTGGAATCGGTTACTGCTGAGTTAAAACATGAACGTGTAGAACAACAGGCCCATCAGCGAGGTTTTGGCACGCAAATATTGATATAGGCAAGTTATGTCAGGGTTAATGAACAACCACCGAGAAAGATGTAAAATGGTTTTGAAACACTGCTGTATTTTATGGTTTTGTTTTGTTTTCATGACCAGAAGAGATGGACAGATGGATGGATGGATGGACAGATGTATGGATGAAGCGATGGATGGATGCATGCACTCAGCTCATAGAGAAGAGTTGAACCTATAGAACAAAGCATTGATCCCTTGCTCCACTGAACGATTAGCTTGCAACATGCTGTGGGGGGATTTTCTTTGTCCCACTCTTAGAATCCTATTATCCTGAGATCTTTAATCTGCTGCTGTTTGTTCTGATCGGTTGTAGGAGTTTGCCTCTGTCTTTGAGCCGAGTGTGACTGCAGACAAAGGCCAGAGCAATGATGCCATGCAAGGGTTGAGTTTGAATGGAGAAAGACCTGAAACACAATGTATTTTCCTTCTCGCTCTCTCTCTCTCTCTCTCTCTCTCTCTCTCTCTCTCTCTCTCTTTCTCTGTCTCTTTCTCTTTTTCTCTCTCACACATACATACAAACTGTCTCTTAATTCAGGCTATGCAATAGTATTTTTCAGAGCACTGCAGTTTCTTCACTTGATATGCTGGTGAAAAGCAGTAGGTGTTGAGATATGGAGTGCAAGGGTTGCTTTCCTTACATTCCTATTCTTGACCTGCATATTAAGCAATACACTAAACTAGGTCAGCACCCTGGACTGAAACTGTGCCATGTTACCTCTCTCCCCACAAATAGTTTTTACTGTTATGATGCACATTATAAGTAAGTCATTCCTCAATCAATTCACTCAATTCACTTCACTTTTTTATGTTTTTTTTTTTTTTTTTAATATCTCACCTACAGTTGTTTTGTTTTTTTTCCACTTTTTTGAAATGTTGTTTGTCTTCATCAGTGTTGCTCATGGTTTGCTTATAGAGAATGGAGTTCTGTCAGGAGTTATGAGTGTGAGAAATGAGCTGTGTCCACACAGGCAGTAATTCAGAGCGTATCATGTTCACCCATCATACAGGCTGGCTATAGTTATAGAAATGCCATACATCTCTACCCTACAAAATGCTAGCATCGGTGCCATTTGACAATGATTAATTAGGCACATACACCTGGTTATGTCAACTAACTGGGAGGTTCATTTCTCTGAGGAGATGGAAATAATGACAAGACACTTGTTGCTGTGTTTTTAGTGAGACGTTAATGGAACATAAACCCTTAATGTAGCAGATTTAAAGATAAAATTGCACACAAGGCAAGAAAGTTGTCAAGGGATCTATATATCTCATGGCACTCTCTCACCCCTCTTCCATTCCTCCCTCCTTCCCTCTCTCTTTCTTTTCCAGTGTCTCCGTGCTGATTTTCAACACTACCTGTCACTGTTTTGTCCTGGTCAAGCAGTTCCGTCCAGGTAAAATATCACAGCACAATTCTTTTTTTTTTTTAATTCAAATTTTAAGTAATTCCCTAAAAGTGTTTGGTTTTCTCCTCATCTATATGAACTTTCTCCTCATCACAATGTCACCCCTTCACAAAACTGCCCATCTTTTGATCCTTAATGACATGTCATCATCTGAGAACAAATTTTAAAACACCAAGTTTAGAGCCATATTTCAGCACCCTTTCCATTGCCCCCAGAGTACGAGTAAAAGACCGTAAAGTTATTCACGGAGAAATGACTTTCTCTTTTGGAACGGATTCTTTAAGGAAATCCAGATTCATTCGGCATGTGCTTGTACATGTCTGCACATCTTCTGAAAAGAGTAGAAGGTGACTCACACTGGTTCCTACACTTAAATTCTCGCTAAAATGACACGGGATATGCGAGCGGCATTTATTTTCCTTACTCTTCAGTGCTCTGTGCAAAATCTGACATCAGCAAACTGTGCCACAGCAAACTGTGAAAACAGCTGTCCCAAAACATTTGATGAAAGACCAAAAATTGGAGTTATGTAAACCACCTGAGCTAACATATGATATTGTGTTTTTCAGATTCTCTTGAATTCTTTTTATATACAGTTTACATTGATTGTACTGTAATTAATCAACCATTTTGGAGACCTGTGTAGACTTGGTCTTTTTGGAACGTGAGGTCATTATAGTTTAGCATTATGTATCAGATTTATGGTCAGTACCCTCCCCTGGACAATTACAGTTCCTCTGAGTAGATGGCTGAGAACCGGGGGTTTGGTTGTTTGGTTCACATGTGCAGCTTACATGAAACAGTACAGTGCAGTTCGTTTGCATTAGAGTTGAGTCCTACTTCTCAGCAAATGGTAGAATCAGAACTCTCTGCCCTGTTCATAGACTATGGGAAACAATGGCTTTCTCAGAACAGAACATTTTTCACGAGGGGAGTCACCTTGTGAGTAGAAGGCTCTTGGCGCTGTATGTGAGTCCATAGCCCCCACGGTACGCCGCTCTGCTATTGTTCACCACTCACAGCTCAGGGACGGCGCCCATGGTCCTCAGAATGGGAGGAAGGCTTTGCATTGAAAAGGCCTTTTTTTTTTTCCTCTCTTCTCCTGCTTCTTGAACAATGCCTGAAAAAAAGGCCTAAGCTTTGTGGTGAGGTAATGTAATGTTCTCAGAGTTGAAACTATGCTTTGAGTATTGTTGGCCTGTTGATTTTCATCCATCCTCCCCCTCACATATAGCCTGATCCGTGACTCCGCCCTGTAGCTTAGGTCTTTTTGGAAAATCGCTCTTACTAAGGTGCACACCTTTAATTGAGAGCTTCAGACGCCTCGTGCCATGTAGGTGCGGTTCATAGAGCATTAAAAAAAAAATGGATGATTGTCGTTGCATGTTGAAAAGTCACCTTTAATAACCTCAGCCCACTTTTTCCAGTGAAAGAATATTAGCCCACATGTAAAATGCCAAGATCTTCTGGTAGATTCCAAGAAAAGATCTTCTGGTAGATTCCAAGAAATGTTAGGAAATGACATTGCACAGTACAGAAAAACAGTATACAGCCAGAAGGAAATAAACCCATTATATTCACCATACTGGGTTGTTTGCTGTACCTCTTAGCCATAGTAGTCTTTTTTTTTTTTTGTTTTGTAGCTGTGTACATGTGTGAGTGGGAGAGGAGCAAGTCCCAGCTCTCACAGCCCCCTGAGCAGCCAGAGGGGGAGGCAGGAGGTGAAGAGGGAGCAGAGGCCACCCCAGCTGAAGCAAAAGCTCCAGAGGAGGGCAATGAGGGAGAGAAGGGGGAAGGAGCTTGCCCCAACCAGCCTCCAGCTTCAGCAGGTGTGACCTATGAGCTGTGTGCAGGACTGGTGGACAAACCACATCTGTCACTGGAAGAAATTGCCAGACAAGAGGTACTGGAGGAGTGTGGCTACGATGTACCAGTCAACAAACTGAGGAGGATCACGTCATATAGGTACACACGCAGACACACACACACACACACTTTGGAAGTGTGTGCATTAACCATACATCCACACAGTTAAAATGATGAACACACATTTTTCTCAAGTGTTTTTTTGCCCCCGCGCGCGCGCGTGTGTGTGTGTGTAAAAACTTAATTCTACAAGCCATTAGAATGCCGTGGTATTGTATGTCTTCTCATACATGACTCCCACAATACAACTGACATACAATCACATATTATGGGCCTATGGTGCTGAACCTAAAGCCCAGTTTATACTTTTGTGTCTACACCATCGAAGCAGACCACAACAACTGTGATTGGTCCGCTTGGTAACATCACCCTCTTTCTGCTCAACCGGTTCAATGGTCGTACACACCATCTCCTCCGATGTCTTCTCTCTTTTCTGTGTTGCAGTAGTTTCAGTAAAAGTAACTGTTGTTCAACATTTATTAGCTCCAGCTCCAACATGATCCACTCAGTTTCAGTCACAACTGAAAATTTTTGGCAAAATGGCGAACTGGGCACTCGTTATTTTGAGAGCTCCGTTTGTTTGTCTCCCAAAGTTTAAAAACTAGTCCTTCTTTTGAACGCAAAACTTGTTTTACAGATATTGCTGTGCAAGGCCTGAATCCCAACTTTTTATTTAACATTACTCCATCGTTTGTAATGCACAAGGAAATCAACACAGTGGCACAGAAATCCCACCGCAAACTAGCGTTGTGAAGGTTTCATTACAGAACGACGCAGACACACCAATGCAAAAGTATAAATGCTCACAGCGGTGTAGGCTACAGTGTAGGCTCTGCGTAAAGCTTACACAGAAGTATAAATCAGCCTTAACTCCAGAACTATCTATGAGCAGACACTGCTATGTTTATTAATCAGTCTGGTTAATGCAGATGGATATTGCTGTTCTGTACCTCTGAGGTGACACTGTGTGGAGGTCTTTAGGTGAGGTCCTCTAAGGGTATGCTGTTAACTGCATTTACAAAGGAGAGACAACAAAGCATTGTGCTCTTATCTGCCCTGAATTAGGAGAAAGTCATAAACCTTCAGCATCTTACACCTGCTGTCTTTCTATGTGTGTATGTGTGTGCATGTCTATGTGTGTGTTTGTTTGAGAGAGATAGTGGACACCTGCTTGTTTTGCCTAACGTTGACCCCTACTCCACCCTCTTCTAAGCACCACTCATTACAAATACACACACACACACACACATACAGATTATGGTCACCTGTATGCATGATGCGGTGTTGCACCTGCTCTGTTTATGGGCTAGGCAAGGAATTATGGGCCACAATTATGAGTCAGAAGGTAACTGGGTTCCCTGTACTCTACAGATATGAGAAGTGCACGTCATTTACCCTCCAACACAGGTCTGACTTTTTTTTTTTTTTTTCATTTACCAGCCCCCCTCTCTGTCACGCTGAGCATCTGGTGGCCTATATTTATTCTGGTCTTTGCCAGTTAAGTGGATCATTTTTTTGGGGACTGCCAACTGACAGATTTTAACGAAATCATAATCGCCACACTATCCGTATGTTTCTGAATTGTCCCTCTGGGAGAATAGAATCTTGTCTGAATTTAAAGAAGCGCCGACCAATACCCATATTTTAGAGATGAAACTGGCAGCAGAAACATCAAACGCCGTTCCGATGGTTAAACATTTGCTATGTCACTACCTCTGGATAAAAAAAACAAAACAAAACAAAAACATCAGAGACCAGCTAAAGTTTAAATATTTTGACCCACGTATTTTTATCACTTGCTAGCCCACTGTAACACGGTTCATTGGTTTGTAGTCATGAGTCCAGAGTGTACAGAACAAGCATTTTCCATTTAATTTCCATAACCATTTGCATGCTAGGGTTGAGTGTGAATGAATGCATATGGGGCTATTACTACCTCTTTTTTTTTATAATACACCCTGCCAAGGTTACTCAGTTAACAATAACATTGTGTTTGTTTCACCTCACAGAAAGTGAGTGAACAACAACCCCCCTTTTTAATGAAAGAATTTGCTATTTCTTCACCTTAACTGTTTAAGCCCTTTACCCCTCAATACAACTGACAAACAGACCTTTTGAATTGCAGTGGTCTGGCTAAGAGCTAACATACCTTAGCCTCCCCTTTCTTCTAAAGGTCTCTGGTGGATAGATGTTTCCAAACGGGCGTCTGGTTGCTTAAAGGAGCACCAGCAGCGGTTGAGGATTATATTCTTTCTTGTTTTGATGTCCTTTCTTCCCCCTTGCCTTTTGTGAGAGTGTCATGAGAGCCAACATACCCGTATGAAACAGAACCCAACATGACTCTTTAAAGTGTTGAGCTGATGGGCCTTTGCTTCCACAGGCTCCCGCAAGTCTGTCAAGACACATGGCACATATCTCGTGTGGTCAAAACATTATCTGGCTAACAGCAGGGATATTTTTCCATAGACATGGTGTTACTGTCAAACAAGCCATAGTTCCATCAATGAGAAATCAGTCACACCTACTTCCTCAGAAACATTTTAATATCCTCATAAGCATATTGTATTCCATTCATTTCGAGATGTTTGAACTTGTACGTAACATTCTCTGTATGAGTTGTTAAGGCTTGCACTTATGTAAGTGTAACAAGTTACTTTGGTGCTGAGCGGACGCTCACATTAGATAATCTGGTGTAAGCTTTATTCCCCGAACGCATTTTAAAATTCGTTTTTAGGAACATTCTGTTCTGGGAGGTTTCCATGACGCCATCGCCATGGTAGTATCTCCGACTCAGCCCCAGTGTACGTCTCAGCCCCAGTGCATCAGTTTTACTCTTTCAGTGTAATGAAAGTGCCACCTTCGGTATGAGGTGGCAGTCTCCGTACGTGGGGGGAAGGGGAAGTGCCCTCATTGTAGTTCTTGTCACTCTACAAGGATCCCTCATACTCACCAATGTCAAAACATGGTGAGGAAGCAATCTTATTTGGCCATTAGGTCAACACCTTAAGCTAGGGGTACAGCTGCCAAGGGAAAAAAAATCCCTTCTTCAGGGAGGTCGTCAGGAACATGTATTCTCTTGGGGCATGTCAGGAGTCTGAAATGCAAACTATACTCTGATGCAGGACGGAAACAGGAAACTACTATAGACGGCGTTTAAGCAGAACCTGAGGGTATAAGTGGATTTATGTATGGAAACATCAGACACTCCTATACCCTACATGTAGCAGCTGATCCGATCAGGGTGGTGGCGCATCATGGGATAACTGGCTTCCTCTCCCTGTGTGTTTTCAAGGTCTGGGGTTGGCGTAACGGGTGCCAAGCAGACGATGTTCTATGCAGAGGTATCAGATGAGAACCGCGTGGGTGAAGGAGGTGGATCGGCCCAGGAGGGGGAACTAATTGAGGTGGTCAAGGTGCCCTTGCACGAGGCCATGACCTTTGCCTTTGATGAGAGCATCCCCAAAACTATGGGTGTCATCTTCAGCTTCATCTGGTTCCACAGCAACATGTCTCCCAAGTATAAGATCTCAACCAACGTGTAAAAACAACTCATCCAGCACCTCTCTCCCCCAACTTTTTAGCACTATTTACCCTGGTCATTTATGATACTTTTTCTCTGGTTTGTTTCTTTCGCTTTCTTCCTACCTTGTGGTCATTACTCTATTTCTGAATTGCCACAATTTGTTGTTGACAGCACTTATAGTCACTTGTTTATGGAGTTGACAAGCCCCACACTGTTGCCATGGAACTGAATATGGTCCATGTGAAATTTTTTTTTTGTTTTTTGTTTTTTTTGGAATGGAAGCCGTTGCTATTAATCTGACTGGAATTTAACTTCGTTTCTTGAATAATGTTTTTGGAATCACACAACGATCCTTAAAGATGATGGTGAGTCATGTTGAACAAAAGGTTTGTGAGCAGGTGTTGATATGATTTTCTGTTTTAAGATGTGTACAGAGAGAATTTTTGCTCTTGAAGTGGAGTGACACGGGCAGTCAAATGGCCTTTTTATTTTGCCTTTTTTTCCAACCATTTTTACAATCAGACACAACAACCAATTGAGTTAAATATGGAGAATAAACAGGCAGCTACCCACATTCATTACAATTCTATTTCCCAAGAGCAGGTCTGGTCCTACCCAGGCTTAGAGAATTATACAGCACTTGCTGACATCTCAGGTCCAAAAAAGACAAAAGAACATTCAGGGAGAGTGCATGGCAGCCCTCATCATCAACTTTACATGACAAAGCTTAGTCAAAAAAATCCTTCAGTCAAAAATTGTTTTGGACACAAGGTTGATAACTGTTCTTACAACCCATATTATACCATTACAATGCCTTTGGTGAAATCTCTTTTAAAGTTTTTAAGTGTTCCCAAGGACATAAAAAATACTGATTGTCCTATATCTGCCCATCACATTCAGAGAAAAATGAAAACCTTTATTTGTAACCTGGACCACTGTTCAGAAATAATTTGCCAAACATTTAGCAGACCTGCATGAATTTGCTTGAAAGGCTTGTGTTTATATAATGAAAATTTATTAAGACATATAGTAGGTCTCACAATTGAATGCTTTTTGGATAGATAGGTTGAAACTTTTGACCAAAGCCATCAGTATGTTGACTCTTCAATCATGAAGATTTTAGTATTGAGAAATTCCTAGGCCTTCACAAGTGAGGAGAGCACAAATAACAATGCTGTCTTAACCCTTCAGGTACTTCACATTGGTCTGTTGTTTATTTGGTTTAATTCTCAGTAATTATGAAACACACTTTCTTTAACTGTCTTTTATTTTTATTATGTTTATGTTGATTTTAGCTGAGATTCGTCATATTTATTGACTTTGAAAATCCAGTAAAGGATTGATATTGAAGTTATATGAATACATATTATGCGATTTTGTTTGTTGAGCATTGTTTTGCTGTGTTAGAAGTGAGAATTTTGCTCTTTATTATAACATATGTTTCAAATGAGTGCAACAGTGATATACCAGGTCACAGATATGGAGCATAATCTGCACAATTACAATTTATGAGAGGAAGAATACATTATGCTGTTGTTTCTCTACTCCACTCAAGGGGATCCACTTAACTGGATGTTATCATTCTAGCCCAGCGCTAACATGTTTAATTGAACTAATTATCAGGTTCTTGAGTTAGGGAATCAAGCATGTTAGTGTTTGTGATTGGCTAGATCAAAAATAGATTGTTAAGTGGGCCTCCAGAGCTGGAATTTGAAAATGCTAAATTGTCTTGTTAATTAAATAATTTAAGGCTTTCCCAAATAACAGTTTTTGATGTCTTTGACATTATTTTAACTCACCACATTTATAGGTACCCCAGACCATATCTTCAGTACCTATAGTTTATAGACGTAGGAGAGTAGAATGGATAAAACACACCATTCTTTTGTTTCTGTTAACAGTTTTGCTGTGTGGCATTATATGGTGGATGAGTGTTTTTAATATTAACTTCTAACTGTAATATTAACCGTACAAATGTTTGGCAGATTATGTTAAAACATGTATTTTAAAAAGTATAAGCATAAAGATAGAGGTTGTTTTTACTGGCTCTTAAACATTATTTTATTTGTTTGAGCCTTAGACCTCGTTTTTCTTTAGCTGGTTTCTTTGTCAAAAATCATATTGCAACAGCTGTTGTTTGAAAAGTATTTTGTAATTATGTCTCACAGATTTACTTAAGGTTTTATTAAATACTGTTTCATTGATGTTGTGCACCAGTGCTTCTAATGCCTGACCAAGGCTGAATAGTTCATGGAAATGTGTTGTTGGAATTCTTTTTATTTTATTTTATTTTTAAGCTCATTCTGTTTTGTTGATTGTCAGTGGCAATTTTTGGCACTTGTTGCAAAATATATATATTTAAAAAAAAGTCATATGTATGATTTAAATATATATATGTACATTTCAGAAATAAACTATTGCATGTGCACTGTCTGTACTTCATCAGTCTGTGTTCAGTATAATTAGATAAATAAAGTGGTATGGTCTGCCGGCAGCTGGTCCTCTGATTCAGTTCAAAGGTACAGTTCACACCCACTGTAATGGTGCTGAAGGGCCAGTAGAATCCATATTGTACTCAAAGCCATCTATTTTGAGCTTAATACATCTCACTCTTTATATGAACTGTTTGCTCACTTTAACTCTAGGTTACCCCAAGTGTGTTCCTCCAGACTGTGGGTATGAAGTCAGGATCAGAGATCACAAGAATGCTGTGTCTTAGAGGTGATCCTTCCAGCTCTCCTTTTCATCTTTTCCTCTAACACATTCTAATTCCCTTCCAGCACACTGAAGATCATATGTAAAGTGATCATTTCGCTAGGCCTCCTCTCTACCTGTGTTGTGGGGTCAGAAAAAGTTCTCCCTTTCTCAGCGAGCTGAGGTGGAGCGATGAAAAGGGTTTGTGTTGCCAAGGTGATGTTTGTTTTCACATCTTTTTCCTTGTAAATGTGATGGTAATCATTAGACCATGTTACCTACGGATGTCCAGGCAGAGAGATTGGGGGGGGGGGGGGGGGCACAGGTGGTGAGAGGTCACAAATAACAGTGTTAAGTAACTAAGTGCAACTGCTACAGCATTGCTATGGCAACCACACGCCTCAAAACAAGGTGCACACATACTGTGTTCACTGAGGGACGAAAAACTACTGATGGTGAAAACCTCAGGATATGTTCCAGACCTTTAAGTTCTCTAAAGTTAGTGATATGTGTTAAGGGCAAAATGACAAGTCTGCAGTACTGTGATTAATCCGTTAGCATGTACAATATTTGAATATATTTTATATTTGCAACTGCAGGTTTCAAGCATGCTTTGCAAACCTACCATGCTTGTATTTCAGCTGCTAAGGGTTTTGATTACCAGAGTGAATGGAAAGGACAGGCCTGAAGAGTTTCTCCCTATGCTTTACTTAATTCTGACAAATGGGTTTTGTAATTAGCTGCATGAGATTTGTTTGTCCAGGGTTGGATCAAAACCCAACATCTGCTATAACATATTTCTTCAAATTAAACAACAGCAAAATCATAGTTAAAAATTTACACTAGGGAAGCTTTCATGTTCAGCGGTAAATATCAGTGTTAATATTGATTTTGGTGTGGAATGTATAGACTGCAGTAGATGGGCTGCTCATACATGCTGCTGAATTCACGTAACACCCTTTATTTAACTGCCTTGTTGCTTTACTTCAAACAAATCTGTTTATCAATGACATTCATAATCAAAAACATATTATACCATGTACCTCCTGCCTAGACTTGCATAGCAGACAAATTGTCAGTGCTCCCCATAAATTGTGTCTTGACTGTTATGGGCTAGTTTTTGTGTTCATGTTGAATGACGACTCCTTAACGCCTTGCAGACTTTCAAACATTCTCCTATCTTGAAAGTAAGAGTGCATCAATTTCCCAGAAGCCCTCATCTGTCATCATCCTGTATTGACCATGCCTAACACACCAAGGCCCAGCTGATAAGATTCACTACAGATAAGATGAGCCCCGCCGAATTAATGGCACAGTAGTCCTTTATATGAACTTGCTATGTCTTGGTCTGTGTTCTTGGTCCTTTATTCATGTGTAAAAAGTGGTTCTGTAGTTGGATTAGTAGCCACCAAAGGACTTTTGCTTGTCCCTGAAAGAGAAGAATAAAGCGAAGTCCCCGTACTGAATTGTTGGCACACCATGGATGGAATGAGTTCTGTTTTGAGGGGAATGCCCAGACATCCTGAGGAAACCAGATCTCTTTTAATGGGTTGTTGGCTTGGGCTAGTGTATTGTGCCAGTGTTTTTAGTACCAGTCCAGGTGTTAAAAGTACTCACAGTGTTAGGTGGGGTGTGCCAAAGAGGTTTTGTTCTGGTTAATGCCTGAACTTGCCACCCTCTGTATGGACATGAGGTTGGGCTAGCATTACAACATGATCTGCACTATAGCACTTGGCCCACTTGTAATTTTCTGTGGTTCTGAATCACACAATTACCACCTTCAGGTGGAGCAAAAATCCTTTGATAAATCAAATGATCCATATAGAGCCAATTCAGGTTTGTTGCTTGAATTAAAACGTGTACTGATACATTTGTTCAACTGTGGAGAAGCTTGTTCCACATCTGTGTTTCTCAAGTAGGTCTTTTCTTGGCATGCAAGTTTCAGCCTTTAGGCTATAGAACTGCACGCTCATTCTACCAGGTAAAGGACCTGCTTAACGGACTTTTTTGAATGAATGAATGAATGAATGAATGCACTCATTAAAAAAAAAAAAAAACCTTTCTACTAAGCTCAAAAATAAAAGCCTTAAAGATTTGGAAGTGTGTTTGACATACTGTAATTTGTACATTTGTTTAACTGAATATTCACATTAAAAACTCAATAATGATTGGTGCATTAAAAATACCATGACCAGTCTCTGTCCATATTAATGATGCTGGATGAGTTTTAAAAAATGTACAGGTGACATTCTACAATACAGTATGTCTGTAGGGCTGTTCATGATGCCCTGTGTATGTTTAAGCAGAGGAATTAGTGTAAGCAGATAAGGAAGATTGTGCTAATTGGAAACTGAACAACTTGTGTACCAGGAGAGGGAAATGTCCCAGTTTTAAACTGAATCTTGACAAGGGAGTCGGGGCATTTTGCCAGAAATGAAGACTTGCAAATTGTGCTCAATGAGACCACAAATGTCAGGGGACTGTTATACCTGCCTATTATTTTCCCCTCGCAATAACCATTCAGATTTTGCCTGTGGCATGAAATCTGTGTGTAGTTGCTATACAGTGGGACAATGATTTCCCATATGTTTTTCCTTTCAAAGCATTAGCTCCAGATTATTGTACTGTATTAATGGAATTGTCTGATTCCAGCTTATCATGAAAGATCAATGTTATTTCACTCTTGACATTTTATGTAGTGATTATTCCTTGATTCCTATGGTCTGATCGTTTCACAGGAGAGGAAAATGGAAAGAGGGAAATGCTTCTGAAATCAATAAGGTAGATAAATAGGATCTTGTGTCAGATGCATGATTAATGTTAAATGTAGTAATGTTGGACTTGAAAATATCACCAAAAAACTAGGCAAAAACTGGTGTGCTTTTTTTCATGTCCAAAATCTGTACCACAATTTTAGGCCAGCAACCACCCACACTGGAATCCTCTACAACACATCAGAAACATTGGGTGTCGCATTAGAGCCCAATGATCAGGTTTTACATGTAACGGTTATTTTGCAGATGTGACCTTTTTAAACAAAGCTGATGTTATCAGTTTGGACCCAGAGGCATAGTTTCTTGAAGAGCTGGATTTTGTGATTTATTTTTTTTCTTTTTCTTTTTTCTTACCTTCAACCTGCATTTCTTAAAAATTCATAGCACAAGTATTGCTTGGAGAACTTGTTGCTTGGGAACGGGATGGCAACAGGTCACTGAACACCCCCTCATGGTATTGTTCAATGAGAAGCATATCTTCCTGCCTGCCTGACTGCTTCTGTGAAAGCATCTGCTAATCTGAAGATGAATACTATCTATTCTTCTGAGAGCTATTAGGTTTAAATGATCACTACAAACACTATCTCCATTTATTCTATTTATGCCATGATTGTTAAATCAGCTTTATTCATCCACTCAAATGTTATCCCCACAGTTTAGTGCAAAACAAAAGCAATAGATAAACAACTCGCATGGCACAACCATTAACCTAATATCCCATTTATACATGAATCATGTGGAAGTTAAGCCCTACTTCAGCTCCTGAAGAATCAATTTGAACAGATTATTGGATGGTCTTCCAGTCTATCTTCGGATGATAAAATAGTAATGAGCTTTACTTATGCGTCACAGCACACAAATTTGTATGGAGGTTGCTGGGTGCTTTCACGCTGTAATTTGACACTTGGGCTACTTACGGTTCTTCTATTGTATTTCTTTTTTTCACTAGGGACCATCTGTGCTGAGGCCATGGGTGGCTACTCATTTTCTGAGAGAATTTCCCAGGTGTGACGGCCCTTTGAAGTGCTGCAAGCATTGTGTCCACCTCTGGAGTTATGACCGACAGACAAAAGGGACAAAAGAAACCCAATATGATTCCACTACACTGTCCATCTGTATGCAAATAAGGTTGACGACTCCGTACAGAAGTTCAGAAATTCTACATGATTTCCTCAGTAACCAATGAACAAAAGAGTTGGACAAAGGTCCCATAATAATGATTGAATGTACTTGTCAACATCACTATATACACCCATTGATGTCACCCCGTAACACTTAGTACAAATGTTTAAAAAAAATTGAAGTGAAACCTTGATACATACCTTCCTACCTGTTCCTCTGTTCATCATCTTTTTGGTGACATTGTGCTTTGCTCCTTTTGCTTACCTGAGGCATGTTAATCTTTTAGGGTGGTTTTGATGATTCATCATTTGCAGGTTGATTTAACGTAGCTGTAAGGGACCACAGGTATGTCCCAAACAGCTGAGTCAGAAATTGCTCCTAAACTCATCGGTGAGTCAGTATTGTTGCTTTTCATTTCTCCATTTTCCTGGTTGGTTAGCCTAACCTAGCCATTGAACTGTCTCTTCTGAGGACTTGAGACAGGTTTTCCTCACTTTGAAATGACATGAAAACACATTCTCTAATGAAAATGGAAAGTGCTGAGTCAACAGAAGGAATGAAACAGTGAACTAATTGGAAGTGACACCCTCAGGTTTTACAGATAAACAGGTTTTACAGATAAACAAGGTAAGATGGAAGACTGTGACTGTATAACCTGCTCTGAGACTAATGGAGACGTTGTTGACATGCATGTGGCACGGCAGGCTGTACTGGACTGTTTCCCAGAGAGCGTGTCTCTCCTTCTCTCTGTGCCTCTTTGGTAAAGGGGGAAGAGAGAGGGAGAGGGAGAAGGAGAGAGAAGGGTGGGAGGGGGTCTCTGAATCCGCAGTGTTCACTGTGTACCCTTTGACTCAGTGAACCCTCTCTCACCCAGCCGGCGGATGTGAGGTTTGGAACGGATCAGAACAAAAACATGCAAAGCAAACAAGCGAGTCACCATTTCGAGTCAGTTAGGATATCCTGGATGAGTGCATGTCGTTGCTGTTTTTGGGACAGCCAAAACATGAGAGCTTTGATAGGCTCACTTTGGATTCATGGGCTGGCTTGTGATGTCATCCACAGGATGGATAACCTGGGAGCCTTCAGCCAAATATAGCTAAAGTCCTATATATGGCAACTGTCGTCCCTGGAGACATGAAGTCTGGGGAAATGTATTGTGACATATCTTTAAATTGCTTAAAATGACAGAGTTAACAGGTGCTGAAATATCCACACATGTGTTGAAAAGCTCTATGGTAACCTCCATTGTAATTGCGCATTTAATTTTGTTCATTAGAATAGTGTGGTAATAAAAAATGCAATAATTCAGGTCTATAAGTAGATGCAAACAATCATTAATGATGCTGTATATGTGTGATTACATCATACTTTTTTCTTATTTGAATGTTATCTATTTGAGATGATGGTGGCTGCTGTCATACAATGTAAAACTTCCTGTAGATGAAAGAGGCTAAATATTTACAATGGTTATACACTGTTAATATATGTAATGTCTTCCATTATACAGATTTTGAGGTATTACTAATATCTTAAGACTTAAGATCCTCTTCCAGCTCTTTGGTGAGTATCTTTTTAACGATGCTCGTTAGCAGACGTGACAATAATAGAAGAGATCACACCTATTTATCAGTGTAAATAAAATCCTGCTTTATCAACACAAAAGCATAAGCACAATTCTGTACTCAGTAGAAACAAATGCAAATGCTGTCTCATTAAACATTTCAAGTGGAGACAATTGCATACTGTTCGTTTCATCCATTAACATGATTACTGCTGTCCCACATCCTACAGAAAAATATGAACATTCATATTCAAAATATGACATCATTGTTACTGCCCTAGTGATTAGGAAACGCACTAATCGCTGCTATAAATTTAGCTCTATGGTTAGAACATTTTGTCCATATTAATGGTCCATATCAATACAACTTTACTGATGGCAAGCATTGAAATTCCATGGAAATATCCCACACCCCTAAAATGTATATCTTGTCTGAAGACAGTGCTATATGAGAGAACAGCTCCATATTTCTGTTGTCTCAAATGGCCTCTCCTTCACACTCAATGTCAAGATTGATTGGTTCCATTGTAAAAGGCTCTAATTGTAAAGATTAGTGTGGAGGGCTGTGTGCACCTGCTCTTGAAGAGGGAAAGTAGGAGGGAAGGGGCTGGGGTGTGTCAAAGAGCACTGGTAAAGGTTTCATATGTGTCTCAGCTCCGTGTAGATCTCTTAGATCACATGATACCGTCAACAGCACGCACAGAAGCAAATGCTCTCCTCGTATCAATGAAACATTTTTTGTACCTCTGTGTTCATAACTGAATACAGTATAATCAGATGCTAAAAAGAATACTCGTGTGATAAACCTAAAAAAATGGCATATGTTGATATTTCTTGCTTGGTATCACAGCATTTTATCATTTTGTTTTACTGGAACGTGACCTGTTTTATTACATCCTATTTGTTTCATGAATCCATTGTTAGCAAAAATTTCCTAGCATACTTTCAATGTGGATAAATTATTTGCATTAAAAATAAATTCAGTTCTTATGTTTCAAGTCAGTTCTTGCATATAGTTTTGTTGTAAATAATGTAGGAAACTTAGTGGAATTGGAGATGGGTTAGAGCTAAGCCAAGGAACAGAAATGTCATTTAACGTCCTTCACCTTTTGAGTTGACAGTTAACCCTGGGTTTCTCAAATATGACACAGACAGGCAAGATATGCATTGTCAGGGAGCTCACAGTTTGTACTAGAGTAAATGCAGTTCTTCTAATTGAACTCTGGGTCTGGAGGAAGCCATGTTTCCGGCGAGATAAGGGGGAAAATGTTGGAACCAGGGTGTGACGAGTCTTAGCTCTGTCAGGTGTTCAGTGCCCTCATGTTGTGCTCCACTGCAAATATGTACACTTCTTTTCCCCCATTCACAAGAGCTGACATGCTGTTTTTTTCTTAAACAAGCAGAACAGAGAGAGGAGAAATGAGGAGAGCTTCACTTTATGAGGAACTCAAACTTTCGTGTTATTCTGTGTCACTCACAGTGTATTTGTAATTGTATGATTAAAAAAAGAAAAGAAAAGAAGCAACAACTATGACACTGTCTTTGAGAAAATGGGAGTCTGCACAATCTATCACAATTTGTAGTCTAAGCAAACTCTGGTCAGATAATATGATCCATCAGTGTCATGTGTGGCGTATTGAAGGCACAGAACATTTATCTCTAGGTGAAGATCAGATAGACTGCACAGAGCTGTGAAAATCTGGAACCAAGAGATGGCTGATAGATGAACTGATGAAACTGACTTATCCGGAATGGGAAGAGTTGAATTCCATTACCTGTGAGTTGTTTTATTTCCTCATACTTGTACTCTCAAAATCAAAATGCAGTTGGCTCCCGAAATCTTTTAGATAGATAGTGAATTATTTAATCATGTTAATCACAGAGGTAAACGCTGTTTAAATCAATTTCCATTTGGTTTCATAGTAGGCTGATTGGAGTTTATCCATGGTGACCGTCACATTTTAAAATAAATGAATCAATAAAATGTGGAGGATATTGGGAAAATATTTGAATTCTGACATTCCCTTGCCATCAAAGATAAGAACCAATCTTAGCCATAACCATGTTCGCGACATACGTTAAAATTATGCTATTCTCAGGTCTCAGAAAGAATGTCAGTTACAATGACAGGTACAACTTGCTTGTAGGAAGCATGTGCTTGAACTTATGTGATCGTTGGTGTGAAATTCCACGGGAAAGGTGCCAAGGCTCCAAACCTGCTCCTTCTTTGTTACTGAGTATAAGAGTAAATTGCTTCAAGTGCTGAAGAAACAGAGAAGTTGCACTGGAATCAGACTGGATGTGTATTTCCAGTTTGGTAGATGTGGTAATCATGCAAGTCACAAAGGTTTCCTGGTACATTTGACTAACTGAAGGATTCAGGAGGGCAGAGATCATGTGCTAAATAAAAACCAGAGCCACACCACTTAGAAATTTTACTCAGAGGTCTTGCTCGAGTGTTATAACGAGTGATATTTACTTTAATAAATTGTTATCACTTGGAGGTTTCTCCATTTCAGTTTTAATTTCCTCTGAGCTTGGTTTACAGTTATGACAGTCATGGACCTATTGCTATGGAAACTAGGATCCATAATAAGGTCATGATAAAAATGCAGAGGACAATATAGAACACAGAGAAAAGCAATAGGCATATCAAAGCTCTCAGATTCTAGAAATTGACTTACAATCCATCAACATGCACAAAAGACTTCATTGTCAGTATTCATATTGAGCTTTACTGAATAGTTTTCCCATTGAATTACAAGATGTTCTTATAACAGTAAGTTGTAATTCCAATATTGTCAATATACTTACCCCGTATCCCCCTCAAGACCATGCAGTATTATTGGTTGTGTTGAGAGGTTTATGCCAGCTTTTAAACTGGGTCAAGACAATGATTGAAGATAAAAGCGAATTGATGTGGTGGCTATATGTTTATGTGTGAGGCCTCAAAGGGAAGCCCATTAAATATGGATGAGAAAAGGCATCCACTTTACCTTTCCCCTGAGCCCCCAAGCGTAACTCCCACCCATCCTCACCATCCTAACCACCCCCCACTTACATCCATCTCCCCACTACCTCATAATCTTCTTCAGCACCACCAGTCCTGGCTTGCTCCTCCACCCGAGTCCTCAGTTAGTGTGACCAGCTTGGAGCAATGTTAGAGTGACAGTGACAGTGTGTGAAATTTTCCAGTTGAAGTGTGGTTGTTGCAGCCTGTGCTATTGCAGTGCTCAGGCCGTATCTGATGACGTGAGACTCGACTAGTTAGATGGCAGGGGGCGGGGTTGGGGGGGGGGTTGTTACACATAGACACAACCATTCACAAACATTAAAATGCCTGCCACTCATCACTATGAAGGTGTCCAGAACAGAAAAGTATAAAAACCAAGGACACGTTGTTTTTGACAAGAAATCATGAACCAATGATGTCAACCCTGAAAAAAAAACAGATTGTTTTAACAAGAACTGCTGCAGCAACAACTTGAAAATGTCTGTGAAAAGAATCTGTATATTTATCTATTTTATTTTTTCAAGGTGTTACAGGAGTTTTTGGGGACGAGAGGCTGTCCCAAATTAATAACAGCCTTTCTGTTTCGGACAGTGCGTAAATGTACGGAAGAGGGCGCTCTGAACTGCATGAAATTCGAGCCAGTTGAGCACGCACTATGTGGTCTTCTGTGAACGGGGCGCAGTCTAAAGCGCACAAGCCATTACTTCAAGAGCATCAACTTGCAGCACCTTCCGTTTCGTTGCATTTTTATGGGCCGACCAGTGTTTCACCACGCATTTAATGCAGTTTTCAAATACTCAATGAACATACGTCCTTGCGGTGATCACCTTCAAATTCCATTACTGTAATTCGTGACAGCAGCCTTTGGTCACATTAAATGTTATTTTACATACACTTTTAACTCTCCAACAGTCGAAATACCTTATGTCTTAACATTATGTTCTGCACGTTCAGTGGAAGACATAGCAAAGCTCCAAGTTAAATTTGCTGCATCAGAGCAGGCATAACTAGTGGAAGTCACCATATTAGAGTGGATGACAGTCGTTACTCTTTATGATTATACACAGCAGTGTCGACATTATACGCTGAATTTTTATCCCTATGTTATCGTGATCACTTGTCAGCAAACCATTAAATGTTTAGGGGGCGCAGAGTATTATTGCTATTTCATTGTACAAGCAACAGAAGTTTTTTAGAAACACTCCGCCCCCGCGAGTGTGGTTGGCTTAGAGACGGTCTTCGCTGAAATGTAAAAACACGGATTTGTGAGTGGTTCATTCAACTGCCAATCATTGGAGAGACCTTCAGGCGTGCAGTAGCTGCGAAACATATCATTTGCCGTGAAGTGATCCGACGGAGGGAGAGTATTGTAGCTGGACCATCACCGCGTACACACCACGCTTGTGAATTTTGCATGTCAGGAACCGAGAAACCTGTCGCCGGTCAACGGCTGTTTTCCATCTTTTGTCTCCTATTACTTATTCCAAAATAATCAGAAGCATGAGGAATTGTGTATGGGCTACGAATTGGCTCTTAATAGCGTGTCTGCTATTAACGATTTGGACGAGGGTAAGAGCGCTGCTATTTTCGAATATCATTCTAGATAAATTCAGTGACCATTGAAGTGATCATAAGTTAAAAGTTGATGAGGCGTTTGCCAAAAGAATTAATTTTTACACAATTTAACGAGCTCAAAATGTTGTATATTTGTCGATAATTCAATTAGGCAGCCGTCAGTTAGAACATGTGATCATGAAATTGGACTGTGAAGCCTGAGATGTGAGAAATTTTAACTTACAATCCGATTTCCTGTCACCCCTTTACAATGCATGTGCCTTTAATTTTATGCACTAGTTCGGAGTTTTCTTAGATTTCGATTATGCAACTGAATATCTGTCATTTATAGAAAAGCAGACATATTCCCAGCAACAATTAGCTTCCTTAGTGATTTTGGTTTATGGGCAGGAGACTCTGAATGCACAAGGCTGTCTTCTTCACTGTAGAACAGAACCGTAAGCCCATCGACATAAATTAATTTGCCCCCCATAGTCCTGCACTCTGCAGACTGACGAACGTTTGATCACAGAGATATTGCATTTTTTTTCTTAATGTATTTTAGCACGGGAAGATATTTATTTAGTTGAATACATTTTCCATTTTAATGTTATTTTTAGGTGTCCCTGTCCTCTGGCTATTTTGAGCTGCAGCTGATTTCTGTGCAGAACGTTAACGGTGAGTTGTGGGATGGGGAATGCTGCGATGGCAACAGGAATTCCGAAGATCAGCGGTGTACCCGGGACGAGTGCGACACTTACTTCCAAGTCTGTCTTAAGGAGTACCAAAATGAAATTACGACCTCTGGTCCTTGCACGTTCGGCTCTGGAACTACTGATATCCTTGGTGGAAATATAATTTCTTTTAAGAATACAAAAAACAATTCGAACAAAATCACCGATGGAAAGATCATTATTCCGTTTCATTTCGCTTGGCCGGTAAGTGTTTTGCGCATATATCACTAGCTCAGCCCATAGGTTTTTCGGGGCACACAATTTCAAGAGTTAATCAACTGAGTAACACGCGATACAGAGAGAGAATGCTAGTTGTCACTGTCTCTGCAGAGACGGAAGCACTGATGGATGCTGTTAGGGTAGTGACAGGTCTCATAATTTTTGCCACGAGCAGGTCATGTTTAGTTTAGAATGAGGATTTGTAGGTAAGCCATTAATTTTTGGCTTGTTTTATTAATTCTGCGATGCGAGGCACGACTCAGTGACGGTATCAGGAGTATGACTGTCATGCCCGGAGTCAGAGAGGCAAAACCTTCAGCTGTGTGTACTGTTCAAACGCCAAAGTCAACTGCGTAGTCTACAGACGGCAGCAGCACATCCTAACAATTATGCATCTCATCTATCTTCTCTCTCTCTCTCTCTCTCTCTCTCTCTCTCTCTCTCTCTATCTCTCCCTACCTCTCCCTCTTTCCCTCTTTTTTTTCTCCCTCCCTCTTGCAGTGTGTGTGCTTAAAAGAGAGGGTAGAGGGAGACTCGCATGAGTTACCTAAAGTGCATGTAAGGTGACTACTGTCTCCCTTCAAAGCCCCCCTGCACTTCTGAGCTGCTGTCATAGTGGGGGCAGGTTTGCCCGCAGGCATTTGTCCTACTGTGAAATATTTGTGTGTGTGTGTGTCTTACCCTCATCAGAACATGTAGAGAATAAACTACTTTTGAATTATACATTTAATTTCACAGTTTTATGTCCTTTAATGTTATGGACTTGCTCTACAAGAACACACTTCTCACTCTGTCCAAGTCTGCCACAAAGGGCCTCATCTTTTTTTTATCCACAAAGCCTGTTGTTTTATTTATTTTGAAAATTTGCAGCAAAAAACGGACAGTTGTACAGCGTAAACGCATCATTTTGATAGCCCTACTAGTTTTTAGCTACACAATTACACTGAGTGTGTTTCACAATGTACATCTTGATGTACCGACAATTATTGAGTGCCTCTGGAAGGGAATCAGGCATGGCAAGATGTCAGGGTGGTTGCTTCTCTAGTTTGTATCTCAGGTGTCAAATGAGGTATCTGGTGTATGCAGTCCAGTACTTAAAGTACAAAAAATGTTGTGTAGTATTGACTGTCAGCTCTGGACTAATGCCCAGCGTGAGCTCAGCACTGAGGAGCGTTTGCGTGGGGGCCTGTCATCGGTGCCTGATAATGCTGGCTTTCACAAATTTGTGTATATTGGTCAAACACTTTCAGTCTGCTCTTATGCTATAGCTCTTTCACAGTACAATGCTAATAAATCATTAGATTTGAGGGGGTGAAAAAAAAAGGATCTCTGTAGGTGCCCATTTCGTCAGTCTGGGTTAGATAGTCCACCTGCCCATTTTGCGTTTCCTCAGTGGTGTACTGGTTCCGTAACCTAAACGTTGTTCCCTCATTAGTCTAGCCCTGTATGGCGTGTGTAGAGTGCGTGGAGTGCTTAGAGCCGCAGGTTGAGTTTCTGTCTCATTTGGCATGCTGTGTCTGTAGTTCCGGACCGTTCCCTGGAAGCTAATGAAATTGCTGGTGGAACGTGTCCCCCTCAGTGCCGCGACATCCGCACATCCGTTTGATGTGTCCTCACTGTAACTGCATCTGGGCTGTATTGTAAAAAGATATCTAGCACCTTTCCCACACTAGGGGGTGAGTCTGCCACCTGTCGGAGGCTATGATTTATTCTCGAATTCTTCCGTGGATGGTTTGTTTTTCAAGACACCAGAGGTTGTTTTTTTTTTTTTTTTTCCAGGGTTTTTTTTTTTTTTTTTGGTTTAGAGTGTCTGCCCTCTCTGTAGTAACGGGCAGTGTGTGGATGCCAGCTGCTTCACTTGTCAGGCAATGCTTAGCCTCTCCAGTGGACAGCTGTCAGTTTGTGTACATACTGTAATTGAATTAGTTTACAGCGTATTTATTATTGGAGGTGAATGAGTAAATGTGCAACTAAAATCTGACTGATTTAGAACTTCCAATGACAAGTGAATGTTTCTGTGCCAATAAATGGATCTTTGTTTTCTAAGTGGCATGACTGTTTTTGGTGTGCAGTTACATATTTCCAGGTAAGTGCACACAGCCTAGTAAATGTTACCAAGCTATTTAATGTACTGACTTGCTGCTGAGCGGCAAGGCAAGACACAGCTCTCCAAGTGTTTGATGTTGCTCTCTCTGGCTACCACTGCATGGAGGATTGCTCTTGACTGTAGAGACAGCAGCTGCAACAGTCTGTCAGAGTGAAGGAGCATTGCGATTCAAGGCTAAACGGCAGCGTCAGCCACACCTGATTGGGAGCTTGCTGGGCCGTTGCTAGGAGACCGTTACATGGGCTTTTAGTAAACAATTATCTGCCGCCCTCTCTACTCCCTTCCCCCTGACTGGTCTTTCAGTGGAGCCACTTGTGCTGGCCTCACCTGGGAGGGAGGGAAGGAGAGGAGAGACAGAGAGAGAGAGAGAGAGAGAGAGAGAGAGACCGGAGCCACACTACAGATTACTCTGTTGACTGTGTAATTAGCCAGTCACAGCTGTCCATGCCTCGCCCCAACAAAAAGCAGTAATTGTCCAGTTCAGGACCAGAGCAGGTGGCTGCTGACTTGAGGTTGATCATAGAATGTAGACCAGGTCCAGTGGGGCTTAGAAATATCTGTGAACTGCGCTGTGTCCATGATATTTTTGCCATCAAAGGTCATGTATGATGCAGCATCATTAATTGCTTGACTTAAATCGTCGGATGAGTAAGAAGTTGTTTTTTTTGTTTGTTTGGTTGTTTTTTTGAAAGCCATAATGAATTAATGCGTAAAAACAAACCAGTAAATCAGCAAACAAAACCGGTGGATTTGTTCAGTAATTTTTAATAAGAGAAAGCAGACTACACATCATAATGAAAGTGATGCTGCCTGTTCTTTGTGCTTGTCACAACAGCTCTGTTTGTGACGTTGCAAAAGGAGTCTCAGTTGAGTTCACTCTCTCCATGGAGACCCCACAGTGGTGCTTTAACAGGAAGTCTGTGATCAAGAGGGCTCTGTAGGTTTGTCTTAGACACTTTCTTTCTTTTTTTATTTCTATGTCCCTTCTCTCTCTGACGTGAACAAAATAGCTTTTTGTCTACCACCTCAATCAACATTTTCTTTCTTGTGACCGGGGGGCAGTTTTTTTGGTTTTTTTTTTGGACTATCCTCCCATGAAATAGAGCGAAGGCCACTTAAAGGCTGCTTTTTCCACCTCCTAAATACACCAGTCATGAGGAAGATATTTTTAAAAGCTTAGAGACTGGGCCAATTAGTAGGCTATGCGCCCAAGGGTGACTTTTATTAAACAACCTCCTAGGTTCTCTCCGTTTTCAGGGCAATCTGTGGGATATTTCCAGACCTCTGTCTCTTTTACTCTCTCTTGAAACATCATCAGAAGAAGCTGTCACAGAGAGAGAGCCTTGGTTACTCAGCATTTTTACCTCCGCCAGTTTCAACTCCCTGTTGTTATGCAATAAAGAGATTTTCTCTGGAGAGGGGAAGAAACAGAGAAGAAAAATATCTGTAGGAAATGTCTTTATTCTTATAAAGAGGAGTGGACTCCTTGGACGTAATTCAAACAAAGAAACCTCTCCCCCTAGAGTTTACATATGGTAGGGATTTTCGAGTACCTCTGCCAGAAACTTGTAATCAGTTAATTTTTTTTTTTATCTGTAACATTTGGATATTAGACTCAACACTGAGTTGTCTATTAGAGTTTATCAGATATCAGTATGGAGGAATCCACTCTGTTCTGCATGGATTCTGAACTCAGTTACTAGGGGAGGGTTTCTCACTGCCCCACGGCTTTTGAGACGCGCTCTAGCAGACAGCGCTGGTGCTAAGGTGTGGGGTGAGGGGAGTATCCCTCTCTTTTCAGAGTAAAGTATGATCAGATGCCTACTTGGGCAAAGTGCTCCCATTAGATTAAATGATTTGAGCCACCAACAATGAATGTAATTGTATTGGGCTAGGCAATTATAATCGACTTGCTTTTTCCATTGAGATGGGTTAGCAAACACGTCGTGTCCTTGCGGCGGAGATGAGGTGGAAATAAACGAGCGTTGGCCCCCCTGTCGTGCTAACCCTAACCCTAATAATTCTAAAAGCTATGTGAGCCCTGCCGAATGGGACACGGGATTTTTTTTTGTTGTTGTTGTTGTTGTTCTAAGCTCCCCGTGCCGCTGTGACTGCGGTCAGGAAGCCTGCCTACAGCGCTCTGCCTCCCTGATGTGGATGTCTTCCTCTGGTCCTGTTTATAATCCTTCCAAAACAGCCTCTGCAGGCACTACAGTTTTCCTCTCTACCAGTCGCGTGTATGTCCTGCTGAGAACGCTGCATCTTCATCATCTCGGGTTTTGCCTTTCCGGCTTTTATGGTTGATTTTTGCCCAGGGAGAGGCTGATTGTTTTGCCTTAGTTGTTGTTTCCCTTTTCTTTTGCCTGTGTGGACAAAAAGGGAATTTTGTCTTTTGCTAATGCATGCTTGTATGGCATTGCCTTTGGCCCTGTGGGTAAATGAATTGTGAGCAGGTGTGCGGCTGTAATTAAAGTGCATTACCGCATGGCCAGTTTAATTCCCATTTGACCCCAAACGTGTTTGAAATGTTAATGATTAGAAAAGTGCTTAGCTTATGGTGTCAGAGAGACTCAAACGAGGTTATTCAGAGGGAATATAATGCTACGCTAAGTACAGAGAGCAAGCGGGCTAGTTACAGGAGTGGTAACTTGGCCAGTCAGAGGAATTATAGCCGCGGCTGCCAGGCTTACCTGCTGTCCTGACGGTTCAGAATGCCTGTATCAGTGGCCTGATTAAAGTACACACAAATAATGTGCTAACAGTATCTTAGAGTCATCATTGGTTTGGTTCGTCGCAATTTACACTGTCCCACTCACAGAATATCAATCATTCAAGTGGACATTAAATCAGGGCCATGTTTCTACCCAGTTTTAGGATGCTGATGAAATATGGGTCTGCGTGTGTGCCAGTAATTTGGATGTGGGGTGTGAAGGGGGAGCCAATCTAGGCTAGCTCCTGTGGGAAAGCCTTCGAGTTTTCTCCACTGGGGTTACGTGTTTCTTATGTAGCGCTGCTTTCTCATTTGCTGATTTGCCAGAGCTGCCACAGCTGAACAGTTGCTCAGACACTACAGAAAAAAAAAACAAGAAAAAAGACTGCTGCACTGTTGGTTATCACAGGGCATTCTGAATTCAGTCATCGCCCGACTGTACTATTTGATGTGATCCCTGCCAAGGCTGTTCTGCCAGCATGTCAAGTGACTTTGCTTCAGTGCATAACATTTTACCACATGGGTCTTAGCTTTTTTTTTTTTTTTGGGTCTGTTGTGTGAGCATGTTTATTTAGGCTCACATTTGTTCCTGTGAGAGATTACATACGTGTGTTAGACATGCATATATTACCTAATTTCTGTCTGTTTTTATTTTGTGATATGTGTTTGTGAGAAAGATGTGTGTATGGTTAGGTAACTCTTAGATACCTGTAGTCTTTGCGCATATGAATTTATGTTTGTAGTGCACAACCTCTTGTGCTTAATTAGCACCCAGAAGGGAGGGGCTTGTTGTATTGTCAATACATTGCTAATGATCCTGTTGGCATAGTAGCTAGAATGCTAAATGGCCCGTATGTACACACATACAAACACACACGCACACACAAATACGCACAGTGTGTGTGCTGTCTAAAAGTGTGAGGTCTTTGTCTCTAAATTCACCTGCAGTAGCATTTCTGAATCTTCCTACAGCTACCACATTTAACCAAGTCCTTGCTTCATTGGCCTCAGTCATTTCCATGTTATTGATGACAGTGTCTCTGTTTTTTTTGGTTTTTTTTCCTCTTCTTTCCCCCCAATCCATTGTTAAATCTGCTGCGCTTAAGCATTGTGCCCCAGGAACTCATGTGCTGAGCTGGGACATTAAGAGAAGGGAGGCTCCAGTGTGCGGAATATCATTTACCAGCTTCAGGGCCCAAAGAGCACGTCAGTCAGTCTGACTGCCTCCCAGAACCACAATGTCCCTTAACAAAGCTATTGTCTGCTTTTGTGCTCTGGAAGCCTTGCGGAAAATGGCAATTGTCGAAGTCGAAACGAGAGTCACATCAAATGAACTTGTTTGCTGAGAGGTCAGTGGCTTTGTGCGGAGCTGAGCCGCGCGAGTAGGGTTTCCGATAACGGAATAACCCACTGCCGGCATCCGACACTGACGGTCAGGGTTGATCTAAGGCAGGGCCACTCTAGGGGGATGGGTGGGTGGTAGTTTTTTGGGGTTTTTTTTATTTTGTTTTTTTTGGTTTGTTTTTTTGGGGGGGGGGGGGGGGGTGTGTGTGTGTGTGTGTGTGTGTGTGTGTGTGTGCGCGCGCGTGCGCGCATGCATGCATACACATATTCTCTTTACGCCAGAAAAGACTGGGGTATGGGTGGTTGGTTGGGTGGGGGGTTGCTCATGGGAAGACCTGAAGGAACAAAAGCCGACGTTGCCTTTGAGTTTGTCCTGCTGGATGGGAACTGCTTTTCATAGACCTTATGAAAGGAGGTCTAATGAAGCCTGACACCGCCCTGAGTGTTCTCCGTAGACCTTACCTCCTCAAAAATTGTCCAAAGCGAGGTTGGGGAGGGCTGGAGAGGGGAGAGTAATCGGCAGAGCCTGTGTTCTCAAAGTTCTCATAGGACCAACCCCTACAATCTCTTGTCTGCCATTTGCTTTGATGTGTCTCTTGCTTGTCGCTCTGTCATTACCTGCGTCAAAGAACTGGTCTGCTGTTTCCTCAACTTCAATCACATGTGTCCAATTTGTATTAGCCACTCTCTAAAGAGATACACAGGTTTGTAAGAAGGTTCAGACTGTGGGACAGCGAACAGAAAAGCTTCCAGTCGTGTTTGAATCGCAGGTTTTGTTATGCCATGGGAGAGTGGTAGAGTGAGAACAGAGAGAGAGAGAGAAAGAAGCTTGTCATGACGTCATGATGTGAAAAACTCTCTGCCACCCAGAAGATGGATGTCACGATGACCTGTTTGTGTCGCCCCCCCCCCCCCCCCCCCCCCCAACCTCTCTTTTCGTTTAACTTTTTTAGCCTGTGGGAGGAGAGGGCATCTCTCACCTCAAAGAGTGATTGATTGCTGTGTTGCCTTCTCTCCTATTCCTTCCCACAGTACAAGGCGTAATGTTGATCCGCTGAGGTCACATACATGCTCACATGCATTCACAACTTTCAGAGATCCCCTCTGCCCATTTGGACATGGAGTCTAGACGCTGAGGGTGAAACAAACACGGGTTTGTTTTGCCGGCTGAGTGCATGGCCTAGTCGTCCTCCCGCACTGGGATTTGGGTGAGAACAAAACACACTCATTAGCTATTGTGGTTAGTGGGCTGCTTGTCCCGGGGGAGAACATGATGGTTAGACTGGTGCCATGTCCAGCGGGACATAAATCTACACTGAGAGCCAGCACCTTGTTTCCCCAGAGGAGATGGGCGTTTTGGCTCTAATGTGTTAAATTAACCAATGCTGTCAGGTCCCCGAATGAGTCAGTCGTTTGATATATATTTGAGATGCTGAGAGACCAACAGGTCTAGATTGGTTTGGTGAGGGGTTTTTTTTTTTTTTTTTCTCTTCCTTTGATTTTGATGTGGACCTGTGTATGCCATTTTCATTTCATAGATTTAGATGTGATTTTTTTTGTGTGTGTGTGAATTTAAATTGGAGACTAAGTGGTGTGATAGCATTCCTTTCTTTGCTGTCACTGTGTCCTTACTTGGCTGAGAACATATTTTGCTCAGTGACTAATGAATGGGGAACGGTCTCATGTCATTCTTGCCAAACGACACAAAACAGTCCTTCTGTGGACCCTTAATTGGCCAAGTGGTGTCACACATTTGGCTGTAGGTAATTGGCGGTTGCGTTTGGTGTCGCCCAGTTTTTTCTCGGAGTGGCAGAAGTCAGTTGCTTGTCCCACTCAGCAATGTGGAAAAAAAAAGATGGGATTGTGGAGTTGGCGTTCGAGATTCATGAAGTTTATGTGCTGGGATCACTTATCATGGGTTGAAGGAATGACCATCTTGCCCTTGGTCAAAGGCTGGAATTGGTGGAGGGCTGGCTAACTATGAAAATTATGTTGTATTGATTTTAATGTGTGTGTGTGTGTGTGTGTGTGTTTGCAAGGGTGTGTAGATGACAGAGAGGTATCAGTATGCTGACGTATTCCCATTCAAGTCTTTCAGCTCAGTTTTTAGACTTGTTGCTGGTTTCTGCTGTTTGTGTGGTAGTAGTGTCACTGATTGGCTTAATGTTCTTATACTCCTCATAGTTGCAGTGGCAGCTGTGATTTAGTGATGTTTGCTGAGGGGAGTATGTGGGAAGGAGATCTGTCTGCCTTGAGGGTCAGTCAAGGGAAGTGTGTCTGCTCCCTAGTTCCTCCTGCAAGAAGAGCTGCGGAAATGGATTCCTCTCCCTCGCAGAAATATCTGAAGAAAGGTCTCCAGAGAATGGAGACCTATATTCTCTCTCTCTCTCTCTCTCTCTCTCTCTCTCTCTCTCTCTCTCTCTCTCTCTCTCACTCTCTCTCTCCCTCTCTCACATTTCCCCTCCTCTTTCTTTTCTCCATCTGTCACTCTGTGAGTCCACATCAAGCTTCCCGGTATCTTTTTTGTGAAAGTCTCTGTGTGTAGCTGATAGTAGCGTGGGGGGAAATTAGCGTTCTGTGACTTTTTCGCTGTAGGTAAAGTTTATGATATCTCTAAAGGGCTGTATCGGCCAGTTCCAGAGCAGGGTCAGAGTGACCTTTACAGGTTGTGGTGGTGAGAATTCCTCACTGAACATCACTAGTTCGTTAGAGCTTGTGTAATGCTGGAAGGAAAGCCTTTGCTTCCTTCTTTAGCTCACAGGCTAATTGTTTGCTGTACTATAGCCAGACTGCGCTTAGATTAGACTGTCGTATCAGCGTTGGCGTCCTCTCTGACTTTTCTGATGTCATTAAACACTCACCAGGGTTGGGGGTGTTTGCAACTTTGTTTTAGCTTTGCAGGTGAGTGTGTGTGTGTGTGTCTGTGTGTGTGTGAGGGGGGGCAGTCTTTTGAAGCTGTTCGGAACCCTGATGAGAGGTCTCCTGGGGTCAGTCCAAGCCCTCACTCCCAGCATCCCCCCTTTAATTTAAGCACTACCCTACAATCCCACTCAGCACGTTGCCCTGCCCCCCTCCCCCACCGTGGGAACCTGCACCTGTGACTCACTCCACACACACAAACCCTCCCCATCCCACCAACCCTAACGCACGTTCACATACACACCCACAGCAACTCTCCATTACCTATCAGAACTTTTATGACGGACAGAGCTTTTGCACCAATTGGATGTGGTCATATGACTCATTTCAGCCAGTAGGAACCTCTTTAGTTTGTCTGTTCAGTTGGGCGTGACCTTAAACAATGATAGAGTCAGTCTGGCACCAGTTGAATGTAATGTTTCGTGTCACGAACTACACTCCTTATCAGTGAGAATGGATGTGATTTTTTAAAATTTGTTTTAGCAGCTGATAGCTGGGTAATGTTCAAATGGAGGTCTTTACCTAAATCCTGTGGGGGATGGGCAGAGATGGGATGAGTTGGATGGGGTGGGTGGGTGCGTGGGAGGCCGTATGAGGTCGTGGTGTGTGTGTGTGTGTGTGTGTGTGTGTGTGTTCGTGCATATGTGTGTATGTCTGTGTGTGCGGATGATCTATGCCTGAACATGTCTGCGGGCAGCCTGCATTCACTTGTTCACAGCCTGGGTATAAATACTCCCGTTATCAGGCTCTGTAGACTGAAGCGTGATAATGCCAGCAGACATGGCAGATTTACTCCTGTTAGTACAGCAGGAGAAGAAAAATGTGCATCACTCTGTGTCTGGTTGTCTGCATGTTTGTTTAGATGTGTTTCTCTGTAGGCAGGGTTGCGGGTGAGGCATCGAAACACAAAAGTGCCAGAATATTTTTTTGGTTAGGTTATGGCAAAGTTAACTGGAGGTCTCGTCTAGGATAAGAAGAAGTGTGTTTGTGTGTGTGTGTTGTGTGTTTTGCGCATGTGCGCGCTTGTGTGTGCGTGCAGGAGCACAGGCGTGCGTGTGCGTGTGTGTGTGTGTGTGTGTGTGCGAGAGAGCGAGCCCTCAGGCTGGTGGAATGTTCCTGGAGAGTCCTGAGACCCCTGGCTGCTGGTGTGTCACAGGAATGGGGTTGAGATGGAGGTCTTTGTTCATTGGTCACCTCCTCCCCCACTCTCTTTATCCGCATCCAGCCTTTTGGGCAGCTGTCATATAATCCTGCTAATCAGAGACCGAGTGTGTGGGAACAGGACTGCCCCTGTGCTACTGTCTCTCTCTCACAGTCACACACACACACACACAAACACTGACTCTAACTTCAGTAAACCATTCTTTCTACTCTCGCCATGCCTACCATGCTCTCACACGTGCCGGTTCGTGTGCTGGACACAGTAGGCCCATAGCTTTCTGTTTCCTGACAAGGTGCCAAATCCACCCATCCATTGAAACGGGCATGTGTGCAGAGATATATACGCAGATGCATACCAGTGTTAGACCCCACTGATACACATGCATATAATGTCTCACGCGCGCGCGCACACACACGGACTGAAGTGAGACAGGGCATCAGTCCCACATGTTGGGGGATGGGGAGAGAGGTCAGAAGCCCCCGCTGCATGTCGCTGGATGATCCATGTTCATGTCCAATAATCCATCCTTTTTAAAACGCATCTGGTGTGCGTCTGCATGGATGTGTGGCTGTCATAGCAGAACAGGGTAGACCCCCCTGTCCCATCCCAGTACAACCCAGACAGGCCACCACTGCACTTAATCCCTGCCTGTGTGAGCCAAACCAGTCAGCCCCCCCCCCCCCCACCACACACACACACACACACACACACACACATGCTGCCTGTCTCCTCTCTGCCAGGGCTCCTCCCCTAGATACCCACCCCACCTCTGGAGATGAATGAAAATGATGTGTGTTGCGCAGCATCCCACACCCCCCACCCCCAATACACAAACTGAAAGATGATTACTGTATCTGTAATCACTCTGTATTCTATTACTGTATCTGTACTCTCTCTCTCTCTCTCTCTCTCTCTCTCTCTCTCTCTTTCCCTCAAATACACAGAATTCATATCCACTTTTGTTGACGAGTATGCAGATGCCAGATGAACACACAGAATGGCCACTTTACACTGTAGTGTTTTTAACTTTATTTTGGCTACTCAGCGTTGTAGAAAACGGTTCACAGTCTCACTAATGAACAGGCTGGTGATGAGGTTCCTGTGTCTGAACCATCAAAGCCTCAGAAAGCTTTTGGGCTCTTGATTAAAGAGGACGACAGGTTTGTTTCAAAGCCCTTTTGGCCCATCCCTTCAAACCGGTATAGCACTCTTCCCTCTTAGGGTTTTACCTGTTCATTCAGGTATTCACTCACTCATTCATCCATTCATTCATGTACTGCCCTGTTGTCCCTGAGTATTTGAAAAGGAATGTTTTGAATAGTGTTTTCAGAAGAGGAGTCTCTGTCTGTGTAGAATTTTGAGCTTGTTCATGATTCTCTGCTGATTGCTGTCCAGCGCAAAGGATGTTCCCAAACTAGAGACTCTTTGAGTTAACCATAGACTACGTCAACTTTAGTCCAAAGCGCATCAAAAGTGGCTCAGTCTAGTCCTTTGGAGAGTGTTTGGTCATTTCGAAGAGAGGGCTTTACATTACTTATCTTCTTTTTTACATATCATTTTAATGATGCTGTCACAAAGCTACCATCCATGAGCTCATTTCCCTGTTTTTTAGTGTCTTGAAAATGGTAGAGAGGCAGTGTACTTGTTTGAACATCCAAGTCTACAGTAGGATACTGTAATGTATAAAATGATCAGCGTTCAGTGTTCTCATGAGTGTTACAGAGATCAAGGGCTGAACGCCTGGTTCTGTTTGTATTGAAAGGTTTTTAGTGTGTTGATTGGTTTAGGCATCACTCTCTCTGTCTGTCTGTTTTTCTGTCTCTCTCTTGTACTGTAACTTAACTCTTTTATGATGGAGACTGCTTGGCTGCTTGAAGAGACTGTAATCAAGCTAATATTTCAGCCCCCCCCCCCCAACCATAACTACTTGCTCTCCATCATTCAGTGAACATAGATGAGACCTGACCTTGTTTTAGCCCTGTCATCAGTGCCTTAATGTACTACAGAATCCTCCCCACAATATGCTGACTCTCGGTCTCTCTCCCTCTCTCTCCTTCTTCTTCAGCGGTCGTACACACTCATCGTGGAGGCCTGGGACTGGGACAACGGCACACAAAACAGTAAGCTTGACTTCACTATCCTTATTGCTGCCAATGGAGTTCAGAAACATTAGCACCTGTTCTTAGTCTTTGCAGAGTTACATGTCAGAGATTAAAGGATAATGGTATGTGCATGAATATGGTTCAGGTTTGATGCTCTCTATCAAAAGGTTTCCCGAGCCAATGATTAAGTCTCGAAGTAAATCTTGCTTTTAGTGGAGGATCTCAATTCAGCATGCAGTTAAGTCAAAGACCAAACTTAATCCTTGTCTGAGAAATAGTCCCTGTATGGGTTTTTTTTTTTTTTTTTTTTTTGGTGGGTTTGCAGGCTTTGGGTCTTATGAAGGTGGAGGAAATGTTGAGGCTTGTCTCTGAAAACAGATGTAGTCATAAGATGTAAGGGAGAGCAATTCATCATCAAAGAATATCAAAAGAATTCAGTTGTCAATCGTACATAAGCTCTCATTAAACTGGGAGAGTCTCTAGCAGAAACAAACTAGCCCAGGAGCACTTGCAGTTTGAATGATAAACTTGATGAGAATCTAAAGGTTGTATCTGTGCATTAGCACCTGAGCTTCCAGAACATTCCTAAGTCAGTGAAATAAATGTTGTAACCTAGAGGCAAGGATAAGGCCTGCACAGAAGTGTTGCACGGACCTGCTCACACACAGACACACACGCACACAGAACATTGTATGATTTGATGAAAAAGTATGTGTATATGTGTGCTTATTCAACACTTGCTGCTAGCAAGCCATGTTAAGCTTTTCCTAAATTTACATATGATTTGTGAGTACACGGTTTCCTCAGAGATGGATCTAAAGTCAAAAATTGAAAACCCTGAAGTCAGAATACATCGTACAAAATGAGCAGTACTGACAGGCTTACACTGAATCATACATAACAATCAAACAAGTAACCCAAGTTCACTAATCACTTCAGTTGTCTCAGTACAGTAACATGATTTTGTAGGAATGATTCAGTGTGCGTAAGGCGGACTTTTTTTTTACTTAGTCATTGTATCTTGTCTTGTGACACATACGTTTACTCATAAGTATGTTCAGTATGTTGAGTTGGGCAACATGTGAAATTGCATATCACTGTTTTAGAGCCATGTTAATATCTCTGATCTTATCATGCATTGGAACAAATCTTTATCTAAGCATAAAGGTGTCAGAAAGCAAATATGAGGCATGCACCGATTCTAGGGTGGTATGCGGGGAAGCCTGATGTGGGATCAGTTCTCCCAGAGTTTGTCTGGAAGCTGCTGCTTTTTGGACATTTCAGTCAGGGCAGCAGGAGTTTTGAAGGAAGTCAACACAGGCGCCATCAATCCGCAGCTGTATCCTGTTTTCCCTCTCCTGTCTGGCTGCTGCTCCTACTGCCTTTGTCTTGTTTGAGGAATTGTCGGGAGGAAGGGGGTCCGTGGAGGAATTCAGCGTATGCGAGAGAAGGTGGAACGCTGGATGGCGGGATCAATCCAACGATGGGCAGCGGGACCCGGGGGGGGGGTGATTGTAGGGGTCGGCTTTGATGTGCGGATGCGATCGGTAGGACGACTGTATTTCAGCTCCCGTGTAAAACTCCAGCGCAAATAAGCAACTTCTGCATAGTGAGGTCACCATCTCCTGTTTTCTCTCTCTTTTGTTTTTTGTTTTTTTTCCCTCCCTTACTCCCCTCTATTGAAAGGCCCCTAAGGGGTACCCAGCCCGGCTTCTTGTATACCTCCCCTCCCTATATGCCTGTCATTCATCAACACGTTTTGAAAAACATCACATATACACAGGGGTGATTTGAGAGCTTGTCAGGCTTGAGAATGTGACTTGAGTAGGGTTTAGAATGTATACTTAAAACGACTGCCAAGCAGGTGTCTCCCGATGAAGTTAGAGTGGTATTTAGTTTACAGCAACTGGTCAGTAATTGAGTGATTCTTATACATGAGAGAGGCAAAGGGTGGTGGATGGTATCTTGATGCCCCATCTGCTTGACCTTTCTGTTAAAGTGTGTGCTTCTGTTTTAAAACACTGGTTCCAGTGGACGTTTTGGTCAAGACCAGTCATAAGCCATTGAATCCCCTGCCTCGAAACAACTTTCTGTTGGCCAAAAGCTAATGCAATGTATGAAACAACACACACTGTAATATAGTTTTCACAAGAAGAATCATACATATTGAAATCCAGATTGGGTTATTATTCCATTTCCAGAGCGCCCCAAAAACAGGAACACGTTTTCGCTTATCTAACAAATTAAAGGGGTAAGAAGTTTCGAAATAATCACACTCTATAAAACTGCTTTCTCTACCAGTAGCCATGTCGTCTGAAGAATCAAATGAATGAGCAAACATATGACATCACAGAAGCAGCCACAGAATCTTGTGTAGGAACCAGCCAATAGGATGACCCCTTTCATTGAAATCAGTGGAGGTTTTGACTCCCAAGTGCAATGGCCACTTCCTTTAGAAAGCTAGAGTGTCCTTTTCTTTAATTGTTGACCTGCTATCTGCACGCCAGTGATTTACTCAGGACTAGATCAGATAACGTGATTGTCTTGAAACTAAAACCTGTTGAGTAGCCATAAAATTCATTTGTACGTTAAAAAATTACACTGGAATAGCCGCTACTGGCCTGTCCAGTTATCTCACCTCCTAACTCTTGTGACCTCTCAGGATGAAGTTGGTATGGAAGTATTGTGGGATTTGTGCTCATTTGGTGGCTACATCTGTCTATTTTGGGTGGGCTCATTATGTTGTGTCATTTGGACCAACTTGATATTTCACAGCATGAAAATTTGAAGTCATTGGTTTAACCAAGAAATATGAGAAATCTTGAATCAACTCCCTGTGCAGAGACAGAGAGGATTTGGCAATCCTGAAAACACGTCATCGCGAGCCGAGCTTTCTCTGACCTGTCTTTGCATAGTGCTTTTTGAACAAGGAATTGTGGTTTTTTTCCTGCTTATGAAGCTCTTTTTTTTTTATACCAAGTACTTAGAAATTTTTTCATTATTTGGCACAAAATGGATTTGAAATTTCATCAAACGAATCCCCTTTTCCCAGAGCAGGGAGATTGCACAAATCAAGATTTCATACTCAGTGGGACAACTTTTGTACACACGTTGTGAAAAGCCAGGATAGTCCAGGATGGTCTTCACCCCTGTTGGACGATCCAGAAGCCCGTGTTCATTAAAGTTACTCACTGCTAACGTGCTCAGTTAAAGACCCCCAGGAGCAGATCTTGCTCTCACTCAACTGTTTGCACAATAGCTGCGTGCAGCAGTCTCTCTCTCTCTCTCTCTCTCTCTCTCTCTCCCCCTCTCTCTTTCTCTCTCTACCGTGACTTTCTGCACTTTGCCAAAGTGAAATTATCCGCTGGGATAGGAATTTTCGAAATAATCTCTGGTGCGCGCGCGTTGCTTTAATTTGTTAAATAAGCGAAAATGTGTTCTTGTTTTTGGGGCACTCTGGGAATGGAATAATAACCCAATCTGGATTTCAATATGTATGATTCTTCTTGTGAAAACTATATTACAGTGTGTGTTGTTTCATACATTGCGTTAGCTTTTGCCCAACAGAAAGTTGTTTCGGTTTGCAACACTCACGTCCCCTACCAAAACGATTGGCACATGCATGTACCGTTGCACCCCCTACATAGAACTGTTAAGCATTAGAGGAGGTCATTTATCATCAAATGCTGACAAATGTGTTGTCAGGAGCAGAATAAATGTATTGTAACCAAAATGTCTTGGGAGAATATTATTGTTAGTGTGCGTGATCCAGAGGACTGAATACAGTTTAACTGCTGGACCCAGAAGCGTATGCATATGGAGGAGTAAGTGTGTGTATGTGTGTGTTTGCATCACTATACCACAGGTCTCAGGAAAGGTCGCTATTGCCGTGTGTTTACAGGGCAGGAAGAGCTGTGGACAACTTGGTGTTTAGACATTGGGCAGAGCAGTCAAGCCAAGCTCGCTCCATTGTTCTTTATCTGGAAACACTAGGGCTATTTCTGTTTTTGTTGCTTAATTCATCCAACAGTGGATGGGGAGGAAGGTGTGTGTGTGTCCGTGTGTGAGTGTCTCAAAGCATGAGGACAGAGGAAATCGCAGGCCCCCTATTTCCACAGCGATTGTTTGTCATCTCCGATTCCACTGTGATAAAAATTGCTTTCTTTGTCGGAGTTGGCGGAATGCTGGGATGCTTGGAAAAATGGAATTGTTAATGTGAACATTTACGCTAAAGGCCAGTGGGTGGAACATTTGCCCCGGTGGATCTAGAGAACGTGGCGGATTTTTCTGGAACGCGAGAAATGGAGGTATAAATCCTTCAAGGATGGAGGAGAGACTCAGATTGGATTCAAAGCACGTGTCTCCTTCACTTCTCAACCGCGAAAGGTCTAACTCTCCTTGATAACAGTGAACATACACAAGTATGTCTCAAGATTGTCTTTATTTTACTGTTAAAACCCCCAGGGTTGTCATCTCTATCAGAAAAATTGAGTGGACCTGTGATTGGTGCCGTCTTTTTGTGTGTGTTTGTGTGGTGCTAGTTAACTTTAGTCTAATCCAGGATGCTGAAGTGGTTTCACTCGGTTAGTATTATAGCTGTTTTGTTGGACACTGTAATTTGAGGACATATTTCACAAACTGACAGTTTGATGGTGGCTTGAACTTTGTTGATGTGGATTTAAGAGGCAGCAGGTTGGGCAGCTATAATAAAAGCTGAGTCATTGTGCCCATGGAAGGGATTCATAGCCTTCCATCATGGTCCATCTCTCCATCTCACGTGATGCTCTCCTACCTTTTGTTCTTATCTGTAGTAGATTTAGTTGTTGTTGGTGTATGCATATGTCAGTCAGTAGCTGTACCATGGAGAATGTGGAGGAGAGGAATGTTATCCTCAGACACAACTTTGTCTTCCATTTTCCTTACATTTCATGACTTTACCTTCCTGGTGTATGGAACAGACTCAGTTGTGATGTTTGAAAAATTGGAACCTTACTTTTCACTGTTGGTTTGCATTGCTTTTCCGCTTGTTATTTATTTGTTCATTTGTTCCCCCCCCCCCCCCCCCCCTCAGATGAGGAGTTGCTGATTGAACGTCACGCTCACACAGGAATGGTTAACCCGGGCGATCACTGGCGGTCCATCGACCATCTCGGCCCCACAGCGCGTTTCGTTTACCGCATCCGTGTCAGATGCGACGAGAACTATTATGGCAGCAAATGCAACAAGCAGTGCCGGCCTCGGGACGATTATTTCGGCCACTACCGCTGCGATCCTTTTGGAAACATCGTCTGTCTAGAGGGTTGGATGGGTCAGGACTGCAGAACAGGTATGTGGTGTCTTATTTGAAGTCAGTTACAGTTAATCAGAGCAGTTGCTCTTAGACATTCTTAGCAATTCAGACTGACCTGGTACACACTTGAGTGGATTCTGAACGTCCTTGATCTGTCCTTGTGTCCTAATTATGATTGCTCTGAGTGGAAGATACAGCCTTTGCTCTCTGTGCCCCTTAGCACTTAGAGAGGAGCATTGTTAAATATTGACCTTTCTGCTGTATTTATAGATACAGTGGTCTCCCTGCTTTTACAACCCCATAATCTATGTTGCAGCCGTTAGTGTGTCTCTAACCCAGTGTTTTTCTAGAGTGAATGACGGAAAGCGCTGATAGTGTATATGTGCTTGTGGTGGTGTGTGCGTGGGTGGGTGAGTCGAGGGATGGGGTGGGGTGTGAGGGAGGGGTGGGGTGTGAGGGAGGGGTGGGGGGGGTGGTCAGAAATGTAACTCTGGTGCTTTAGTGCAGTCTAAATGTGGTGTAGAAAAGAGACACTAAATCACTAGCCTGACCTTAGGAGACAAGAGTTTGAGGAGGTGGGTGGACGAGAGGGCGGGTATTTGGGTGGGCGAGAATTTGTGTGTGTGTGTGTGTGTGTGTGTGTGTGTGTGTGTGTGTGTGTGTGTGTGCGTGTGTGTGTGCGTGCGTGCGTGTGTGTGTGTGCGTGCATGTGTGCATGTGTGCTGAGGTAATAAAAGAAAAAAAAGGGGGAAATGCTGTTTGACAGAGGGCACTGAGAATTCTCACGTCTTGTTGCACTTGTATGGAGTCAGTGCAAACAAACAAGACTAAGCCCTTATCTTTCTCCCTTTCACTCACTAACTCTCTCTGTCTCTCCCTCTCTCCCTCTCTGCCCCCCCCCCTCCCTTTCCTTGTTAACTTGCAGCAATCTGCAAGCAGGGCTGTAACCTGCTCCATGGAGGCTGCACCGAGCCCGGAGAGTGCAAGTAAGTGGCAGAGTGTTTAGTGTGATTTCAGTCTTATTTCACGCACCGTTAGCCATGCTGATCTGTCTTCTTAAGTTCAGCAGGCCATATGTGCTTCTTCTCATGAAGTCTTTTCAAATGGGACTACCTTGTTTGCTTTGATGTTATTAATTAGTCAACTCACTTAAGCCATTGTTTGCCCAAGCTGTGCCTTATTTGTTTATTTATTTTTTTGGAATATGTTTATAGACACACATGTTTTCATTCTGAACATGGTTATAGGAGAGTGTTGTTACTGAACAATTTGTTGTGTGATAATTTGTTTTTTATGATTGTGACACCTGAATGTGATGTCATTGTAAACGAAGTCTCAGTTATGATTTCTTTGTGTTATATAAAGCGTGCAGAAAGTGTGTTGACGTGGTGCTTAACCTTTGGCCTCGAGTGTCGCTCTGTGAGACCTCTGGACAGTATGACAACACTATTATGAGCATTTAGATACACGGCTTACATCCTCACGCTGTTCCCATGGTGAAATATTTAAGCTTTTGCTTTTTTTTTTCCAGATGACTCAGCTAATGTTCTGGTGATTAGAGGTACACAGTTACCTACGCTGACTTTAGTCTCTCTCAACTCTCATTTGCACGAGTCTGAACAAGTGGGAAACAATCCCCTAAGCACCTGATTAACGCGCTTGTAATGTCTTGCACGTATGAATAAGTTGAGAAGCGTCGGGATTTTGCTTCTATTTGCATAGTTTTGGGCTTCACTTCTCCTGGCACAGGAAGTGACAGCGCTTCCTCTGTTGGAATTCTCCTCACACCCCCCACGTCACAGTCCCTCTTCGTCCACTTCCTGGCCCGCTTCCGTCACTTCCCGTCCACAGCCGCATTCCTCTTTATGATGGCTCTTCCTCCTCAACCACAGGAAGAGGCCAGAGCCTCAACAAGAGCGGTATCTACTCTGCCCCCATCCACACTGCCTCCACTATACGCTCTTTATCACGACAAAGAGTGGTTTGGTACCTGCCAGTGCTGGTATGGAGGGTCTGGACCGGATAGGCCTGTCCATGTATATGGAGGGATATTGATATGGACGTGAAACAACCAAGTCCTCAGCATGGTTTTGTTTGGGTGCTTTGTGTCACCCAAATCTAAAAGGCAAAATGGAGGAATATGTGTCGGGTCCACACAGATAGAGGAATGTGTGTTGGGTCCCTGAAGCATTGCTATATGAGGAGCGAGTACCAGCGCATAATTTTATGGGGTTTTTTTTTTAAGTTCTTGATGGACTTGCCCAGACGCATTATTTCGTACTTTCCAAGTTCCTAATTTCTTTTTCGAGGCGAGAGGAGTTATGGCAAGGCAAGCCTTAGCAATGCAAAACGCCTTTGAGCTGAAACAGGGGTTCGAATTCACCAAGCGCACGCTCTCTCCGCCTACATGCTCATGTGATACTAGTAAAGTTGTATCTGGGCAACAGAGGGCTGAGTGTGTACTTTAGTGTAAATAATCCTGGCTGGCTCGCCAAGCTTCTGCCTCAGGCATGCAGAGCCTGTGGAAAGAGATCTGGAGGGCTCTGCTCCAGTGGGGGGGCTATTTCGGAGACCTCACCAGAGTGGTTATAAGTGGGTTTGGATGGTCGCCTGTGTATGCTGTAGTATTGTGTGATGGTAGTACGCTTCATATCTCTCCCGAAGCTAAATTTATATGGATACCACTAATAATATTTTTTCCACACAATAGCGTGGTTGACTGAGGCGTAAACTTGAAGCAGCAGACACTGTTTTATAAGCCAAAAAAATCAGCTCCAGCTGAGAAGTGATTAGATCAGTGTATATAATCTGGCAGCTTGTTTTTGAAAAGGAAGTTGAAAATGGGCCCATCTTGACAGTTGGCTCTCTTTTTAAATTAAATTTTGGATGTGATTTTGAGAATAGCTTTAAAACCTGTCGTTAATACTAAGCTGCTGCTTCATCCAGCTTCCTGAAAAACAAAACACAGAAATAATATCCATTAGACTATGAACCATATAGAAGACACTGCACAGGCAAGAAATAATATCTTTTTTTTTTTTTTTTTTTCTCGTCTGACATTTCAGAAAATCATTCATTCTGAAAGTCCACACAGCCACCACGGTCAGTCAGTACAGTTAGAAGTGAGATTTAGGTTGTTGCAGAGAAGTAATGGTTTTGTTGAAATACACAGGGGGAAAAAAAAAAAAATCAAAGCATTCAGTCAGAAAAGTATTGTTAGTCATAATGTCAGAAGAGGCAAAGATAACGCAGTCTCAGATCCCTCTTGTGTCTGATCCTGCTGCAGTAAAGCCTTACAAGTAGAGTTGTGTCTGTTTGGGAGCTGTGTGTATATATCTCTGATAGTTGTGGAGACACTGGCTCTCTGTCCGAAGCAGCTGGAGTTTGGTCATGCCTCTCCTACAGGGGAGCGGTCTCAAAATAGCCTGCTCAGAAATGACAAGACAGCTGGGGTGAGAGAGAGAAAGAGAGAGAGAGAGAGAGCACTGCTGGCCTTGGAATAGCAGAATGCTCCCGTAAACCAATGATTAGCTAACCCCTCTACCGTGTGTCTCCGCATACCCCTCCTTCTCTCGGCCCCACCCCACAACAACCCACTCGTGTTGGGGGAGCGTGTGTGGAAGTGTTCATAACCTCAGCTGCCCTGGAATGTCGCCTTCTCCCAAGATTAGGTGTCAGGAAGCATGATTGGGGCTCACCTTGAGGCAGCCATATGTATGTGTGTTTGTCTTAGTCTGTCATTAAGATGTCACTAGCTGTCTGATAGGCTCCTTTGCTAACGCTGCCGCCCTTGTGGCTTGCAGATGTAACTACGGCTGGCAGGGCCCGTTCTGTGACGAGTGTCTGACCTTTCCTGGATGTCTGCACGGAACCTGTGTCATGCCATGGCAGTGCACATGTGAGAAGAATTGGGGTGGGCTTCTGTGTGATAAAGGTAAGGATGATTGCACAAACACACACACACACACACACACACACACTGTAAAAGGTCTGACCTAGTCCAATTATTCCAACAATCAAAGTCTCCACAGTTTCGACCCACAAAGCAGACAACGATAACACGGTTTTACATTTTATATTCTATTTGAATTTCATAAACAAAAGCACTAAAATGACGCCGCAGCGAATTTTGTAGCAGCAGATGAAACGGAATTACCGCGTCTTAAATTGATGGGATTTGTGGGCTGCAGAGTCAGCGTGGTTCTGCGGTAACTGCGTACACACACACACACACACACACAGAACACGCGCATTCGCTGACAGATAGGGACCTTCGCTATGTGTGGAATATTGATGTAGTGATTGGAGTGGCACTTGGACATCCGATCCGCGTGTCCGGGCTTCCATGCTGGAGGTGCTGGGCAGTGAGAAGAGTCTTTGAGGTCGGCGGAGCTCACGGCCTTCTCTTTATTTATTTACCAGCATTTCTGTGAAGTGCCGCACCTTATAAGGCATGCTTGAAAGTGTGCAGACCTTCTCTCATGACTGGAAAGCTGCCTTCCCAAAACGAGCCGTGCCTTACCGTACCGTCCAAGGGCCTAAAAAGGATCCGATTTTCATCACCGCCATTCCCCAACTTCAGTCCTGAGAAATCAAAGAACACATTTCTATTCTGGCCCTCCGCTAACACACCTGATTCATCTCATTCATGAATTATTTTAATGCTTACCGAAGGCAAAAAAACAGTGTGGTTTTTTTTTTTTTATCTTTGGGTCTAAAGTTGAGAAGCACTGAACTACTGCTCAAGCAGCAGCGTCAGTACGGACCCAGTGTTTAGGATTTTTTGGAGGTTTGTATTTATATGTTTTTTTGATTATGCACAGATCTGAATTATTGTGGCACACACCACCCCTGTGTGAATGGAGGGACTTGTATGAATTCTGAGCCGAACGAGTACAACTGCGCCTGCCCAGAAGGCTATTCGGGCAAGAACTGTGAGATTGGTGAGTGTCCAACGCGAATAAGTGAAAATTTAGCCTTTTCCTTCTTAACAAATGAGCTTGACCAAAGAAGAGCAAAGAATCAAGGACTGGCTGTGAAAAAACACGTTCTGCTTCCTAATGGTCCCGCAGACTCTAGGAAACAGTGTTTTCCAAGTTTGCAAACACTTGTCTCTTTCTCTTTTGTTAAGGAATCATGACTAATTCTGTGAATAAATCTATGATAAATTGTACACCACGCTGGACTGTTGGCAGAGAGAACCATACAAGACAAAGCCATCCAGTTGTGATCAGAAGGCAATGTTTGCTAAACCTTTGATTGTGTTATTGTTAATTGTGAGCCTTGTCTGTGACAGCCGAGCATGCCTGCGTGTCCAATCCCTGTGCGAATGGTGGCACTTGTCACGAAGTTGCTTCTGGATTTCAGTGTCATTGCCCGCCAGGCTGGGAAGGCCCAACTTGTGCCAAAGGTATGTACATCATTTTCTGTTTGTTTGTTTGTTTTCAGGTGCAGGCATGTAGCCTGCAGACCTATATCTCCATATTACAGGCACACACACATACATGCATGTGCACACACACACACACACACCCACAGGCACGCATGCACGCTTTCTCCACATGTGCCCAGTTGCTACAGTCTGTTGCAGGCTGACCTCTCGTGCTGGGTGTTTGGCAAGGTTGGTTTGAGCTCACTGGGGTGTCTCTCTCTCTCTCTCTCTCTCTCTCTCTCTCTCTCTCTCTCTCTCTCTCTCTCTCTCTCTTCTCTCTCTCTCTCTCTCTCTGTCTCTTTGCATTGAACACTCGTAGGGCCCTGGATTAGAGAGCAATGTTACTGATCAGGGAGATGGGGGGGATTTGCATAATCTGCCTTCACTTTGAACCAACCCGCATTTGGCTTTGTGAAATCAGGAACGCGGCATGTTGCAAGCCGCCTCCACCCACCCCCCAGTCTCCCCATGCCCCCAACCCCCCCCCCCCCCCCCCGCCCCCACATGCCCCTCCTTGTCCCCCACCTCCAAAATCCATCCTACCTTTGAGGCCCCAGCAGCTGTGTACCTCTCTGTCTGTGCGTGTCTTTCTCTCTGTCTCCCTGTTTTGAAATGACACTGAACATCTGTGAGTCAAACACTGCCCTCCTCCCTCCCCAGATCCCCTACAACACATTTAGGACTCCATCGTCATGGTAATGGCCAGGTCCCCTGCTGGAATCTGGCACTCTCCCCTAAGAAGCCCATGAAGGTGCTGCTATCTCCCCTTTACCCTACTACCCTAGCCCCCACTCCCCCCCGCCCCTTACCAGTGCTTAGATCCTCTGCTCTTCTGGACAGCTACAATACACAAGCGGGGAGCAAAAAGAAGAACAACACAGAGCTCGAGCAACTGGCTGTCTGCTGCTTTTCTTTCTGTCTCTTTCTTTTTTTTTTTTATCGGCTCTCCCACCTTTCTGCGGCTTTCCTATGCTCTCCTTCCCACTCTCGCTTTGTGCTGCCAGCAGAAGTGTAAGGATTGCAGCTTTAATAGTGGCTAATCTGCCGGCCTCTGGATTATGTTGGATGCTAATCGCGTTAAGAGTGTGAAGACAGGTCTGTCCTCTCAGCAGTAAAAAAAAAAAAAACTCAACAGAGTGGCTTTTCAGCGTGATCTTAGTGTGCCTGACGGTAATGGGCCTGTAAGGCTTATTTTCTCTCTCTCTTTCTCTCTCACACATATGAATAAGCACGGTCATTTTCTCCGCGTTGCATATAGAAATAAATAACACTGGTGTGTGTGTGTGTGTGTGTGTGTGTGTGTGTGTGTGTGTGTGAAATGAGTGTGTTGCCTGGACTGCACATCTCTTGGCATGTGTTATACTGTGGCTATGTAGTGGGTGGTTGACAGCCTCCACAACCTCAGTGGATATAAAATCAGACAAATGGCTGTTTATGTGGAAAGTCACAGCAGAAACCATAGGCGCTCCTCTGTATCCAGCTAAAGTGGTGCTTCACCCTCTTAAAAAAGGCGTATAGACATAACAGTTATCATAATAATAGTGGATTCACGATGACCAGTGATGTCGCACAGTCGTCGTTTTTTTTCGCTGGAGCAGAGCGTGTGCAATGTAAAAGAAAAAAAAAAGAAAGAAAAAAAAAAGAGGAAAAGACCTTGGGATTATTCCACAAAGCAGAATTTCTTAGTCTGCCAGGTCACTTGAGCAAAGCTGTCCAACTGGAGAACAGCTAAGGAAATTTCCTATTTTGGAACAGACTTTTCCATTTCACTTTTACAGCTTTGTAGTATATCTTGCTAGTCTCTTTTTTTTCAAAGTAAGTATCGACATGTTTTCTTTTTTACAGACATGGATGAATGTGCCTCCAGTCCGTGTGCTCACGGTGGAACGTGCATTGACCTGGAGAACCGTTTTGAGTGCATCTGTCCTCCTCAGTGGGCTGGGAAGACATGTCAGATAGGTAAGACATGAGGAGTTCTCCTCAAAACAGCAGGAGACCGTGAGCATGTGTCAATCAACCGTGCATCCAATCATATTCCAGTAATTAAAAAAAAACATTTAATCGTTTTGTTGCTGTTGTTGTTGATGATGGTGATGATGATGCATCCCGTTAGCTAATGAAGTGTTTGTTATTGCATCCCAGTTTGTTGACAAACAAACCATTCATCCAGTAGTTTTGTTTGTGCCTGTTTGTTGTTGTGTTTTTTTTGGGTTTTTTTGAGTTTTTTGATTGTTTTTGAGCGACCTAGCCAGCTTGCATTGTATAATCTCCTCTCACCTGTGAATCACTCAGAAGCGTGGGTACAGATTTCAGTTAAGAAAAAAAACAAAAAACGCCGGGAGTAGATGTATGATCTCAGAAAACCAAACCACGAGGACTGGGGTAAAGCCCTGTATGTGTCCATATGTGTAATGACCGAGCAGTGTACTTAAATTTGACCCAAGTGTGAGGTTACCTCAGGCTTCAGACACAGGGTTTGATTTGTTAGCGTGCCTTTTTCCCTCATTGGTCCATCGCGCTTATTTGGGCCATTGGCGTCAGAGGAAGTGATGGATGCGGGAGAAAACGGATTATAACCTGTAAATGAGTGCAGGGAGGGAACAAGAGCAGGCTGGATCATCTTCAGGGCCGAACCTTAGCCCCCGTCTCGCCTTTCGCCATTCTTTAGTGAAGCAGGGGATTCGGGTTTCCTGGAGGACAGGTGCGCAAGAGAGAGGAGTGCACCTCCACAAGGGGCCCCTCATAAATATTTAACATCTGTAATGAGCGCCAACTCTTTCATGGCAGGATCTGGGGGTGGGAGGGTGCGTTCTACCTTCTGAGTGTGAAGAACAGGAGAGGAGCTCGAGTGTCACCTGTAAGGTTGAGCCATTAGGACAAATCACAGATGAGATAAGGGGAGAAAATTATGAGTTGTGTGTTGCTTTTAGGATAAAGTATGCAGTAATTCTAATTCAGACAGGACACACACACACACACACACACACACAAAATCAGCAGAGTGGCTTTTGGCGTTATAGTAGTGTGCCTAACGGTGATGGGGCTATAAGGCTTATTTTCTCTCTCTCTCTCTCTCTCTCTCTCTCTCTCTCTCTCTCTCTCTCTCTCTCTCTTGCTCTTGCTCTCGCTCTCGCTCTCTCTCTCTCTCTCTCTCTCTCTCTCCCTCGCTCTCTCTCACTCTCTCTCTCTGTCCCTCCTCTTGTCTATCTATTGCTCTCTCCCTCTCTCCTGCTATTATGCTCCTGTCTCCTTCTCTCCTAATTCACAGATATAAATGAGTGTAGTGTTGGGAAGCCTTGTGTGAATGCTCGCTCTTGCAAAAACTTGATTGGTGGATATCACTGTGACTGCTTTGAAGGATGGTCTGGACAGAATTGTGACATCAGTCAGTACCTCTATATTCTCTGTCCTCTTCTCCTCCAACGTTTTCCCCCCCTAATGCTCCCTCCATACGGTGTCCTGCCTCTTTCTCTCTCTCTCTATCACCAAGCCATGTAGTAAGGTCACCTGCTCTCTCAGTGAGGATTTCCTCTGTAGGTACCTGATACTGGACAGAGATACAACTACGCAGAGCACAATAGATCGCTCTCTCTCTCTCTCTCTCTCTCTCTCTCTCTCTCTCTCTCTCTCTGTTGCATGCTGGAGTATCTCTCCTCTTAACCACAATGCCTAACAATGTACAGAATGAACTAACTCGTTTTTTTTTATCTCCACTGCACTAACGCTCGCTCGTTTCATATTTAATCGGACGCTGAAATCATATAGTTTGGTTAATTTTGTTTCTACTGAGAACAGTATGTAATCCATGTTTTTTTGTTGTTGTTGTTGCTGGTGCAGATGTGAATGGCTGCAATGGACAGTGTCAGAATGGAGCAACATGTAAGGTAAGTTAACTCTCTCACTGATCATCCAGCATGGTGCTGTTTTAGTCTCCAGGAACTAGATGACTGATATCTGGAGGAGAGGACAGTCTAAACTTCTTAATGAAGTACCTGATGTTGTAAGGAGCCAATGCAGTCATCGATTTTAAAGAAGCTCAACTCTTGATTAGCTCCCCAGCAGAGCACGATTGCCTACACTGTCCTGTCGCTGCCCTCTCTCTTTTCATTTGACTGTATTTGTCGGGGACTTTCAAATTGAAATGTTTTCATATTCACCTTTACCCCTGGCTCCTGAAGTAGTTGTTTTGACTGATGTGTGGGGGAGGAGATTGGCGGAGATTGGCACTTCTGGTTGGCACGACGCCATTAAGATCTTTACCCCCCCCCCCCCTCTTTTTTTTTTCTCTTGTTTGTTTGTTTCTCTGTAGGAGGGCCCGCGAGGGGGCTACCAGTGCCTGTGTCTGCCAGGTTTCGTTGGCACACACTGTGAGATCCAGAGGAACAAGTGTGCCAGTGGGCCATGTCAGAATGGCGGGAGATGCCACGTGGTGCTGGACGGCTTTGTGTGTGAATGCCCACCAGATTTCGCTGGAACGCTCTGCGAGGTGAGTGACGGGCACGCCGAGGCCATTTATTTCCCTTTTTCCGTCAGCTCACTTTGTCTCGCGGTCGCTAAAATTTCCGTCCGTTCGTTTAATGGCTTGTGTTTCATCTGGTTCTGTAAACAAAGTACTGCCAACAGGTTCCTGTTCAATCTTTTCAGTGGAAATAATCAATCTTTTTTCCCCTCTGTATGCAATACAATTTTCTGCTGTCTATGCCCATTCATGTTTTCTCCCTTACAATCTCGATTTCACCCTTCAGGGCTTACATAGGGAAATGAGTGGGCATTCATACGCGTGTTTGTTTGAAGCAGTGGTCCAATAGCAGGTCAGCCTTGTTAGTCAGCCACAGGTGCAAGTGGGTAACTAGAACAGGGGGTTTATTCCTGTCTCTGTCCGTACAGCCTCGATTGCTCGTAGTGAGTGGAAAACTCTGGTCTGGGGCCAGTTTTAGTCCACTGGAGGCTCTGAGAGGTTGATTGCACTGGTTGGTCGCCAGCCGCCCCCCGCCCGGCTCACCGTAGAGGCTAAAAATAAAAGTTGTAGTGAATGAGGCAACTCTTATTTGGGCTCTCTGGCTTTCGGCCGAGAAACGGAGGCCGGGAACAAGAAGGCCTTGACTGGAGCGTTATATTCATGCCTGGCGTACCGTTACGCTGCTGTTAGACTCCAATTAGACTCTCCGTCCTCTTAAGAGTGCTCAGGCTACACTAAAGAGTTTCTGATCTCTAATCGCTCTGTTCACATCACACCAAAATGCTTTTAGAATCCAGATCCAACTCCATTCAAGGCCCAGACCGAAACATCTGCCTCAGCCAAATGATTCACAGGGTGTATTGAATACTTCTACGAATTAGACAGCATTGGTTCAACTGACTAAACAAACATACAAAACGGTCTCAAAGGAAATCTGGCTTTTACAAGAGAAACGACGTCTCGCATTAGCCGGGTCTGCTTGGAGTTGGGTTTTTACGAGGCCTGTCTTTTGGTAAAGTGCTGCCAACCTCATTTTAAATCACCTGCAGTTGGGAAGCGTGAGTGCTCTGTGTTGGCTTTAGACTCACTGTATTTATTCAGCGCATGGTTATTAAAATAAATACGGCCCCTCGAACAGGAGCCAGTGGCACGAGCAGACATGCAGCTCAGACACAGTGAGCAGGGAGGGCCAGGTCACGGGCGGCCCTAATGCCTTAAATGGCAGCTGGGATGATCGGTGGTTTATTCTCCTGAGAGAGGGCAGCTGAAGTTCCCCCTCTGAGTTGTGTGTCTCGTCCAAACTATTGTATAAAAATGGAGTTTAAAAAAAAAAAAGGCAGAAGAATAACTGAGCCTTACTGCTGTGTTTGTGGGAAGAAAAGAACAGGGTGATGGATGTGGACTCTAAGCCTCCAAAAGTATTGAGTTACAAAATGTGTGTGTGTGTGTGTGTGTGTGTGTATGTGTGTTTTTCCAAGAGTAGCGTCAAATTCGAGGATAAAACCTGTCAGAGAAGTGTTTTGTGTCCTCACTGAGTACATTTGGCCTGTGAGTTAGGTTAAGTGAACAGAACATTAAGTTGTATGAGCGTTACTCACACGGTTTGTTTTGATTGGTCTCTTATGTAAGGCTAATGGTGCACTTTCCTTTAGCTGGGAGCTTACAACAAGCTTCCATGGCTTTACCTCGCTCCCTGAGTTTATCTCTTTGTTTTTAAGGAGATTGGACTTACAGAGATAAGGCCTTGAGTAAATCAAAGCTCCTTTCTCACTCCCTCACTGACACTCTCTCTCTCTCTCTCTCTCTCTCTCTCTCTTTCTCTCTGTTTAGGTGCCAAGTCGCTCAAATGCAAACCCGTGTGAGCCCAATCCATGTCAAAACAAGGCATCCTGCCACAGTCTGTTAGGGGATTTTTACTGTGCCTGTCCAGAGGGTTTTGAAGGCAAGACCTGCTCAGACCTGAAGGACCATTGTAGGACCACACCCTGCCAAGGTACAACCCTCATTCAGCTTAATGGCATCCGTTTCATTGGCACACTACAGGAGGGGTTTCCCCAAACCTTTTCCCAGAATCATCTGGATATTATGGTTGCCCTGTGTAGGGGGTATAATGTCTGATTTAATATTGTCAAGTAATCTTCAGTCCTAAAGCTAAACAGAGCTAGAAGTGAAAGGTATTGAGAGGAGACACACATTGCTCAATAGTAGCTACATGTATATAAGGCAAAGTTTATTTTGCTATAAACATTGGTTCTGACCTGAGTTTGACAGACACATAGCTAGACATGTTCAAGTGTGCTTTATGGATCCGGTTTGCTGAGATGTTGTATCCTGTCATCGATGATTTAGTGATTGACAGCTGTACAATCACCGTGGCAACTAACGAATCAGATGGAGGGGTACGGTACATCTCGTCTAACGTGTGTGGCCCACATGGTCGCTGCATCAGTCAGCCGGGGGGGAACTTCACCTGCACCTGTGAACCAGGCTTCACCGGCGCTTACTGTCACGAGAGTGAGTGTTTTATTCCATCAACGTTTTTTTTCACCTCTCCAGTCTTCCCGCACTTCTCAGCGTCTCTCCATCCTTCATTAGCACTTTCTTTTTTAGAAGTCTCCACTTTCTTTCTCTTTTTTCACCAAATCCCTCTCTTTTGTTTCCATACTTGCTTCCCTTCTGTCTTTCTCACCCCTCTCTCTCTCTCTCTCTCTCTCTCTCTCAGATGTGAATGACTGTGTGGGCAATCCATGTCGGAATGGGGGCACCTGTATTGACGGGGTCAACGCGTTCCAGTGTTTCTGCCCTGATGGCTGGGAGGGAAAACTCTGCGACCATAGTAAGCGAAGACTTTCATTCTTCTCCTTGTTTTCTTTTCATCTTCCTTTTTGCGTTGCGTTAATTCATTCCTCTAATCTGTCAGATGTAAATGAGTGTCGGAGGAACCCCTGTAAGAACGGCGGGCGATGTGTAGACCTCATCAATGACTTCCACTGTGAATGTGCAAATGGCTGGAAGGGGAAAACATGTCATTCGCGTGAGTTAGCCCTCTGTGGTGATCATTTTTCATTTGACCTGCGGTGAAACTCCTCACCCAGCTCCTTTACCGACTCTCTGACCTGACTCCATAAGTTTGTTTTTGTTTACTGACTAATGTTTATTTGTGTTTACTGACTCGTGTTTGTTTTTGTTTACTGACTAATGTTTATTTGTGTTTACTGACTCGTGTTTGTTTTTGTTTACTGACTAATGTTTGTTTGTGTTCATAGGTGAGAACCAGTGTGATGCCAACACCTGCAGTAATGGAGGCACGTGCTACGACCACGGAGATGCTTTTCGCTGTTCTTGTCCGCCCGGATGGGGAGGAAGCACCTGTAACATCGGTGTGTACATCTGTGTGATTTGTTTTTGGGTTCAGGAGTGGTTTTGTATGCGTGACAGTCTTTTAGGTCAAAGTTTGTATCTTCACATTTGCGTCCTCTTTGCCCTTCTCCTCTCTTTCTCCCTCTTTCACCTTTTTACTTCAGCTAAGAACAGTACGTGTGCATCCAGCCCGTGTGCTAACGGAGGGACATGTGTGGGAGGAGGAGACACGTTTACCTGCATATGTAAAGATGGCTGGGAGGGACCAACATGTGCCCAGAGTGAGTGTTATGTCCTTACACACCACTCCCCGATGTAGATACACAAGTCAGTTAGATTGTGTGTGTGTGCGTGTGTGTGTGTGTGTGTGTATGTGTGTGTGTGTGTGTGTGTGTGTGTGTATCTTGCCTGTATCTGCTTGTGAAGCATAACATTAAAGAATCAAGATAATATGTACAGGACTTACCTTTAGAACAAAACGTTTGTAACTTAAAGTTACATCACACTTAAAGTTACAAAGTTGCAAAGTTTATACTGTACTGAGATCTGACTGTCAAGCTTAACCTGTGCTTTTTTTTTTTTCGATACAGACATGAATGACTGTAACCCCCATCCCTGGTAAGTGAGCCTTCACTGTTTCTCTGTTTCTCTGCTCCTCTGGTCCTCAGAGCTGGACCTCCTCATTCTATATTTGCACTGCTCCACTCAGGGGGGCTACTGGTGGCTTTGTTGTCCTCTCTATGTGTGTGTTGGCCCTCCCCATTCCCTGTACAACAGCACCAGCTGTGAATAGCCTCTCTCACATGGCTTAATGCCCAGAGAAACCCCTGCCGATCTCTCCGAGCGGATACGCTCCTACAGAAGTGGAAAGAGGAGGGGGCGGGGGTTGGGGGTAGGATGCTGGGGTGGGGGGTTCGTAAAGACAGGGGAAGATGTCCCTAAATCACCCACTAAATCCGACATCTCAGGAGACCCTGGGCTGGTTTTAATAGGGGGCACAATAGATCTGCTGGGTCTAAAAAAGTGCCCCCAATGGTGAGGGGCTGAGGGATTTGGGGGAAGGAAAGAGGGAGGGAGTCCCTGTCCCGTGCCATTCTTCAGTGGTGACCTGGGAGCAGACAATATATAGAGGAGGAAAGAGAAGGGGTAGAGGGAGAAGGAGGGCATCTCAGCAAGGGGTCAGTAAAGATTTGCATCTGAAAAGGGCGGTATTGATGAATGAGATGAAGCCTTTGTAACCCTCTTTCTAGCTCCCCTTGTCTCTCTTTCCCTCCAACATGCTCTCTCCTTCCTCTCGATAAGATCTTGCGTAACACTCTATATGTTTACGAAAAGTCACGTTCTAGGAACTCTGGAGATAGATCTGGAGCTTAGAACTCCAGTAAACAGTCAAAACATTGTCCAAGTATAGAGTATTGTCGTTTATATAGACTATGTGCGTGTGTGTGTGTGTAAAGTAAAGATAATAAGACTCACGGCTCTTTTCCTCCCTGTAGCTATAATGGTGGAATCTGCGTGGATGGAGTAAACTGGTTTCGATGCGAGTGTGCACCAGGCTTTGCTGGACCAGACTGCCGAATCAGTGAGTGTTTGGAAAACATACCGAGAGAGAAAGAAAGGAATGAGAGTGAGAATGGGAAGGGACTGCTATGGCTTGTCATCCACAATGCCGGATTAGGGTTCATCCCGTGCCCTTTGACCCCCTCTTGGGCCAAAGGGCAGCCCTCACATGCAAAGGGACAGAAGAGATGAATTATTCAATGGGCGTAAAATTCTTCGTCTCTCTCAGGGGCCTTGTCCTTTTGTCTGAGGCTTTTTTTTTTTTTTTCCTGTTGAGATGTTTGATCATTTAAAATAAATGTTTCTTAAATATACTTTTTCTCATCCCGACCTCATTTCTTACACATTATTGTGGAACTTCTCAAAATCTGAAGATGACTCGTGGTACGGAGGGGGAAAAAAAGCAGCACATGTCTGTACTGAGACGATGCTTTGAGTCAGATGTGCACATGCTGATGTTTCATTCTCTCTGTTTACCTTCCTCACTCAGACATTGATGAATGCCAGTCCTCTCCCTGTGCGTATGGCTCTACATGCATAGATGAGATCAACGGCTTCCGCTGCATTTGTCCTCTGGGTCTAACGGGACCCCGCTGCCAAGACTGTGAGTAGGATCCAAAGCCCACTGCATATTTTGCACCGTTCTGTCTTTTTTGAACAACAGATATAACGACCCATAGATTTCAATAACCGCTAAACTCTAATGGGCAAAGGCAAACATTCGAAAATGCATCACGTCTGCTACAATAGATGATCTCTCTGTAATTTGTATTTTTAGACAATGGTGATGGTTAAAAATCAAAACTGAGGGCATGTCTTAGAGTTTGTTTGTTTGTTGTTTGGTTTAGTCATTGGCATAGGGAAAACATGTCACTACGCTGGGCTCCAGTTTCCCCATGGTAGCCACTGGGAGGAGGAATGCAATTCCTGTCAGTGTGTGAATGGCAAAGTTAAGTGCACCAAGGTAAGAGCAACGTGAACAAGCACAAGCCTCAGTCCATTTTCAGATACACACTCACACCAGCTCTGTGTCAACAGTGACTCATTTTGCTCACGTTACCTTTTTGAGGTCAGTTTCTCTGCTCTAAGCAATCACTAATGTTAACTAAACAATTTGAACTATGAACATTATGGGAAAGTCGCTAAGGATTGAAGGGATCCTCGGCGATTGTTGCTATACTGTTGCTAAGTTACCGGCACTTGTCTCTTAACCCTGGAAAAAATGGAACGTTAAATTGGAATTTGTGACAGTTGAACGCTGTTAGCTTTTAACAGTTCCTGGTCTGACACAGATCTGTGTGTCTGCTTTCAAACGTTAAACAGGCTCAAAATCTGTCACATTACTGCGGCGTGACGGCTGGCTTTGTGTATTGACCTGTTCTGTTAGTGTGTGTGTTCTTTTTTTTTTGTTAAGAGGTACAGTGACTGTTGTGCGTGACAGTGTGGATATGCAATCTTCCGTTTCGCCAGGTTCTTTGTGGTCGCCGTCCGTGCCTGTTGCCAGGGACACTGGGGCGGGAACGCCATGCGTGCCCAGGAGGCCATGAGTGCATTGAGCACAATTTTATGACCTGTTTGTCTCCGCCCTGCAACCAGTGGGGCATGTGCTCAAACGCAGATTCCACGACACTCGTCCACACCAAATGTGAACCCAACGCGGGTTATCTGGACAACAGCTGTGCTCGCATCACGCTGATTTTCAACAGGGACAAAGTGCCTAAGGTGAGTGCCGTCGTCAAACCAAAGCCGCTCAGTCAGTCTAATCTAGCGCCTGAGTCTGTGTTTGTAAGTCCTAGCTGATGTGGCACTCTATATCTTAGAAACCCTGATAACGCATTTTTAATCAAATCTAATCCGATCTAATCTAGTGATTGTTTTCTCTGTGCAGGGCACTACAGTTGAAAGCGTTTGCTCAGAGCTGCGGTACCTGCCAGCTACACGTACTCTGGCCAGAGACCACGCCCTATTGGTCCTTTGCGATCTTTCTTACTCCAATCAGGATGCTGTCGAGGTGGCCATTGTGAGTGTGTACATCATCCAGTGTTATCGAAACATACCACATCTCATATTACACAGTTCCCCTCAGAGACAGTAGCATACAAGCCTTCCTTCTTTTTTTTTTTTTGGTCTTTCTTTCAAAAAGCAAATTCATCAGATATGTCCACATGCCCCCCCCCCCCACCTCCCACCCCCAACTCTCTTTTCTGGGTAGAAAGTCAGAACCACAGGAGATCTAGAAACTCCAAGCACAAATTCTCTAAATAGATTCAAATTCGATCTCCACACAGCGTCACGCTGAGTTCTTTAATACATCCGGCCGGCCAGCGGTGCCTATTCTCTCTCTCTCTCTCTCTCTCTCTCTCTCTCTCTGTCTTCCCTTCTTCCTCAGAGCCAGCTGATTGTGGTGTAGTATAAGATTCAGCTCACTGACCAGCAGTACGAACCAACTGCAATGCAGCATTTTTACCAGCACCTCTGAGACCAGACTAGGAGAGCCCTCACACAAAGCTTTAGGACACACACACACGCACGCTTCAAATTCAGAGCACCAGGGAGGGGAGCAAGAAATAAGGAATAATTCAGTGGTGCAGTGAAGTCAGGGCATGAACAAGAGAGAACAGAAAGGCTTTGGAAAGTGATGTTAGGGAATCTAAATGAGCTACTGGCACTGTAACTGTGTTGGAATTACTTTGCACTGATAGAACTTGATCCATCCAGGTGATTGGATCTTTTTTTTTTCCAACATCAAAAACTGTGGACAATCTGAATTGAATGTTGATTCGCTGTTTAAAATATAAAATACTACTGAGTTAGCAAACGAAACAGCCAGAGTAGAATAAAATGGTGTTTGTCCTTGAGGGAGGAATGCACAGTTGCAGGTTTTTACATGTCTTTAGATGATTAAAAGAGGAGAATGATTAACCAAATGAAAGGAAGAAGGCAATCCTGTGCTCATTTGTCTACTTTAAAACTCTGTCTCTCTGTTTTTGTTGGTCTGTCTCTCCCTCTCTCGCTGTCTCTCGTGTATGCTCTCTTTCTGTCTCATTAACACTCGCTCATGAGTTGTCCATTGTCTGTTTTTGATCTGCAGTCGTTCCCTCAGGCAGAGCAGCCAGACCACACTCTAATCCAGGAGGCAGCCAACACGATCGCTAACACGCTGTCCAAGCGTCACAACAGCACAGTCATGCTGGCCATCATTGAGGTCAAAGTGGAGACACAGAACACGCCCAGAACACAGCCAGTTGGTGAGTCAAACAGAAAAGGGGAGTCACCAATCAGAATCCTCTGGCCGTTTCTCAATCAACCACGATCCACCAATTAGGATGGCTCTGTGACTTGCTGAGAGGAGGGTCATAAAGAAACTGAGGGCTCTGTTGATTTGAAGCCAGAGGTTGTAAAGCAATAGGACAGTAATTGTGGTGATTCATCTGCTGCTTTTCCCGGTCACATCTCTCACTACTGCATAGAGTCTGTTTTACTGGAATGAGTCAGTTTAACTCACTGTCTGGATATTTGCTGCGAGTAATGCTTTTTAAAAGACCTCCTAATGACAAAGTTACATCTTAGTGTGTTCAGTTTACGAGGGAAATGTCAATACACTTACTAATAAACACATTTCCTGTGGCCCAAAGCATATAGAGTCATCTTCAAATTCCGGTGGCTTTATACTATTGTCCTTATCCCATAACCCTCTCTGTTGGTGTTTTTACGTGAGAACTTAAACATTGAAGTTATTAACACTCTGAAAACCATTTAAGCACAGACCTCTTTCTTCCTCTGACACTTTTTTTTTTTTTTCCTCTTGGGTAGACTACCTGGTGCCTGTCTTGTGTGTGGTCTTCTGCACGCTGTGGATCTTCTGCATCATCGTATGCGTGTGGTGGACACGTAAGCGGCGCAAAGAGAGGGAGAGGAGAGAACGAGTGCCAGTGGAAGAGAGCGTGAATAACCAGTGGGAACCGCTACGGCCGGTACCGCGGCAACAGCACAAAGATAACCGCGACGCTCAGTACGAGCGCGCCAAGCTAATGCCATCCCCTGACCACACCTGCGCCGGAGTGGAGGATGAAGAGGAGGCGGATGAGGAAGAGTTGGAGCTGGTGGAGGATTGGTGCAACACAGTGGATGGCAAACTGGCCGTCAGAAAGTACTCTAAGGCGGGTAAGGGCGAGTTGATTTGTACATCACGGAGCTCGCCAATCAAAGCCCCGCATCGGACGACCTACAGCCCCAAAGACAACCGCTGTAAAAACATCAACAGCACCCCTGCAGGTGAAGAGTCCAAAGATCATTGTGTATGAAGGCCGTGGATTGGCCAGAGCACTACATAAAGGCATAGACCACCTTTTTTTTCCTCCACCCCCATCTCAGAACAAAGACTTTTGAGTTCGAGAGACAAAGAACTTTCATTTTTTTTTCGTTGTTGTTATTGTTGTCGTTTTTCTTTTTTTTTTTTTTTCCCCTCCACTTCCCCACTGAGAAATGTTGCTGAGGCTGAATGGTAAAAGTGGAGAATTTTTTTTTCCCTTTCTTTAAACATTGACATTTTTATTTTTTTATGTACAGATGAAGCTAAATTGTATTACTTTATGAGGAGCTGAAGAATGGCTCTCACTTTGTTTATGGAAAAAATGTACTGCTGAAAAGAGAGAAGTGCAGAAAAAAAAAGAACTCCTAATAGAGGAAAATAAGAGAAACTGTATAAATATGGGTTTTTTTGTTGTTGTTGTTGTTTACAGATGATTGTGGTTTTGTTTTAATTGTGAGTGGCCCAAATTTGATGTGGGCTATGGAGGGGGGTTATGCAGGGGGAAGATCAATGGCTTTTTGAGGATTACAATAGGATCCTCTTATCAAACCGTTCAAAGGACATCTCTCCCATTGATACTTACATAGCTCTACCCTCTTCCCGCGCCTGCCTTACGAAGCTCGTGGTTTGGAGGGAGGGGGGGGGGATACCCCAGTGCCTACGAAGTGGCCTTGTTGTTTTTTGTTTTTATTTTTGTTTTGGTTTTTTTGTCCTCTCTGTCCTTTGTATTTTCTTGGCTGAGAGCTCTCTATGTGGATTGCAGTATTTTTAGTTGGTAGCAAGTGCCTTCCGTGGAGCCCTTTGGTTTCTGTGTCTGATTGTCCAGGTAAAACCCCATAGATCACGGCAAAGGGACAGGCTTGACTCACAAGTCACCCCTCCAATATCACCATTGCGGTATTTGATCAAAGAAAGACAAGAAAGCTGTACATATGTGTATATAATAAAGGAGTCGCTGTGTATATTTGAATTTAGTAACTTAAGACAAGTCACATTTTTTTATTATTATTATTATTATTATTATTAAAGTTATTATTATGATTATTATTTTTAATTTTTTTTTTTTTTTACAATGCCATTCCTTTTATTTATGCCAGTTGACATAGGCAGGTTTTATAACAAGTATACAGCGTCCCACAGTCAGAACAGTTTGTGTAATCAGTCATCTTTTTATGTTGTTGATTTTTTTTTTTCCACTTTTGCAAGGCAAGTATTTCTTTAAGATTGTATGGTGTATTGTGGCGTGTGTGTGTGTGTCTGTATCTCTCTCTATGTGTATGTCTCTCTCTGTGTGCGTGTGTGTGTGTGTGTGTGTGTGTGTATGTTTGTGTGTGTGTGCGTGCTCACTCCTGTAAAACTCCTTATCCTCCCTTGCTCCCAGAAAATATTCTGGAAAGCTGTGGAAGTTTGTGACGCGTGGCGGGGCTCCAGGTCAACGCGCGTGGCTTGTTTGGACGCTGGTCTGTCAAATGATGTGAAACTGTATTTCTTTCTTTTTTTTCTTTTTTTTTTTTTTTTTGCATCACCTGCATTTTCCTGCTTTGGGTTGAGGCTTCATGAAGGGAACAATTTTTGTTGTAAAGCATTTTGTGTTTGAGGTACCAACTCAAAACAAAAATGTATTACCTCAGAAGTGGCTGACTCTATGATATTCTTTTCCTCTTTCATTTTTCTGTTACATTTTGCTCTTGTGGACAGCTTCTTGTTTCCATATATGGGAGGACGCAAAATAAAGGAAAAAAAGATCTAAACATTTTTAAAATGATCTTTTGCAGCTGGTTTAAAAAAAGAAAAAAGACAAATGCTGGATGTGTATCACTAGAAGGAATGGAGGCGGGAGGAGATGGGCCGAAGTGAAATTTAAAAAAAAAAAAAAAATTGTAATTTTTTTTTTTTCTTTTTGTACAGAAAAAAAATTGCTCTGCAAACGTTATTTGGTTCATTTAGTGGAATTTATGTTTGCTCTTAGAAATAAATCAAACTATTTATTAAAGCATTTTATAACAATGTCCTGAAGAAAAAATGCTGTGTTCTGGTATTCCGTATGGAACGGGGTTTCGCCGAAGAGCGCAGTAACTTAAAGCTAACTTGTATTTGCCTGGGCACATCTAAGTTGTTTTATGGTTGAGAGACATGTTAGATGTCACCTACCTCTGCCTATTGTCTTTAACTTAAAAAAAAAAAAATCCTGTATCATTAACACAGGAGCAAGGAGGGAAAAGTCACTTCTCTCTAACAGTGGATGGGAATAAGTTGCCATTTTGTTGAGCTACTCTGTTTATCTCATGAAAAGCTGATCTGGGCTGTAACTTTGTAATTTACCAGTAATAAATACAAATGATTTTGCCCTTGCTAGTGCCAGGGGTGAAGTCACCTCCTAGATCAATACAGGAACTCTCCCTTCCTCTCAAGATGGCACTGGCAGCAAGCAGCCAATCAGGAGAGGTCTCCTGTTCTCGGCTGACTTTGGTCCGACTAATGGGATGCTCTGTTTTCCTGTGGCTTCATCCGTTCTGAATGTTTCATGAGGAAGCTTATGATGATGCCTGTTTGGTTATGTTATGGTCTCCGCCCTGTGAGTTACTGCCTCTAATGGGATGGTGGTTCATTGGAGCAGTGGAGTCAGGTTTCACGCTTTGGGAGAGTCGGGGGGGGGGGGGGGGTCGGGGGGGTTGATGGCTGCGAAACCATAGTCGTTTTCATTCACAGTGATGCTGCTCTGAAAAGCACACTGCAGACCATGTGGAATGACAAGATGCGCTAGACATAAGACAGCTGCACTTAGGCAGGTGAAAACCATATCTTGACTAACTTGTGGTCAGCTGATTTACTGGATAAACACCCATGTAGAGGAATATGTTGGGAATAATATGAGTAATAGTATAAGCAGTAATTAGTATTACTCAAAAAAAAAAAATGAAGCTCATCAATAATGAAAGGCTTTTACTATTTCAAGAGTAAGGAAGATCAATTACAGTAAACAGCCAATTGACCCATTGATTCACATATCGTACATACATTTATTCACAGATATATTTGGATGCAGATTTATAACTGTGTCCAGCTGTAATATTTGTTTGCTCCTCAGTATTTATTGCACTGGTCTAGTGCTGGAATATGGAAAGAATATGGCTACTCTGTGTCCTCAATGTATTGATGGTCTGTTCTTAAGTCCACCTCTGCCATCCACCATTCAAAATACCAGGACCAAGTGTTACTAAAAAAAATATTATTATACAAATATCGAACTACAACTCTCTCACACGCGCGCTCATATCCTTTGATAAGATCAAAAGGAAGCATGCCTTCCCATCAGTCTGTTTCATTTAGTCAAACTTCACCAGTATGACTGACCTATATGTGGTTAAGAGCCATAAAGTCGTCCCATGTCTCCCAGTACCAGACGACAGCATGTGGCTGAAAGCCGACACTGGATTCCTGGAGTGTCTTTCAGTAGTCAAGGACGTCTGACCCACACACATTTATAAACACTGCGAGTGTGTGATGGGCCCAAATGCTAGGTACGCCTGTCTGATCCAGCCGTCACTTCACTGTCAGATCTGTCGTCTTCAACAGCCAGCCCTTTGCCTGCGCGGAGTGAGCAGCAAAGCAGCAACCAGAATTGGCCATTTGACAAATTACAGTGCTCTGTGCTTTTTGCAGACAACTTAAGTGGTCATATAGATTATATATATACACATACATACACACACACATATGTATATATGTTTACACACTGTGCAATGTAGATGGGATTAGTCATTTTCAATTACTACAGGTTTTAAAAAATGCACTTTATAGGAACGCTTTCGAACTACTTGCTACCCATTTGACTGATCTTAATTTTATTTCTTCTAACATAATGTTAGCACACCATATTTCCATGCAATACTCAAATCTGAACTGTTTTGGCAGGTGTTGGTTTCTGAATGTCTGCTTGGAAGCACAGATCAACACCTACTGACACAAATGCAAAATATATGTTCAGCTTACAAAACATAAGAAACATAATGCCCATCTGTGTTTGTAACACAGTGCCCATTTTATCTACAGCTCTGGAACTAGGTGTGGTGTGTGTGTGTACAACTCAACCATGCATGTCTGTATTTACTCAAATTAGTTCAGAGCATCAGGATGGTTCCACCTTTAATGTTTCTCTCTCTCTCTCTCACTCTGGAACTATTTGGATTTTGGTTTTTGCTGTACTTTGCCAGGTGTGTTGGTGCAGTGCCCCTGTAGTGACTTGCATGTGCTTTGCCAGTTGTTTGAACATGCCCATGGACGGTTTGCTTGCATTGAGCAGGACGAAGACAGAACTGCATACAGTGCAATGAAGAGACAGCACAACACAACCCCCCACTGAATAGCATGTTGAGAATCACTCTTTACAAATCTTTGGTCTTTGGTGAGAAAGAGAGATATTCTATTGGGCAGATGTCTTAATTCATACATTTCAAGTAACCCTGTCTGGTTTTTTCGTCCTGTCATACCTCTGTGCTTTGTGAGGCACAGACTTCTTAATCATCCTGTAGTAACGTACATTTGTTATCTACACAGAGCACATCATTTATGAATAACGTCTGTGCTCACTCACACAAGCTTTTCTTTTCTCTTTCCTCATTATGTCATCATAAGCCACCATGTTTTGAGTATTTCCTCCATCTTCAAATTCAAACCACTGTAAAGGTTGCATGGAAAGTATGTCTTTGATGTATAAACCAACAGTAAAAACAACTAAATGTCTATGGAACAGAACCGTCTTCCAAAGGCATACAATGTTTTAAAAAAAAGTTACAGTATCATCATTTAAATTAATATATTGATCATCAGGAAAAATTAACAGTACTGAGATGCATTAGTCTGCCATGTTGTTCTTATGATATAAAAAAGGCAAAATTTAAAAATGTAGAGCCTAGGAAACATATTCTTCTGAGATAAGCGATGTTCTTGAGATGCCTGCAGCATTGACTGCATCCATGAATTATTACAAAGAGTTATGTCCTCTAAGCACTGAATGAGCATTCCAGAAACAAGCAAGCTCTTATCTGTGGGTTTGGGGAATTCCAGTGAGTCCAAAAATTTGAGATCATAATTATTCAATATACATTTACAACCTACACATTCTCCTTTCATCCTGTATGACTGAAAGATCATTTGTTGACAGCAATACTGAGAGACAACAAATGGAAGAATGCAGAAAATCTGTCACCTTTTTCTTTTTAAAGCCAGAGGACCCACCTGTTAAGAGGTCTGTGTTGCTTTACCCACAGTTCACCTGGGACTGTATTAAAATGTATTCTTCTTTGCCAAAATACTGTGCTCAACATAGTGCTTAACTGGCCTGTTGCCATGTTTGTTCTAACATATCACTCAACAGTTTGTCAGAAACTGTATTTGTGTGCGTGTGTCTGTGTGTGCATTTGTGTATGCTTATGTTTGTATCTGTATGTGAGTGTGAGTGTGTGTTTACTACAGATTGAGAGTAGGTCTGTGTTTGTGATTTAAGGTGTTTATTATATTATTAATATTTCATTTCATGTCCGTAAATGTGACACTGTTTTCAGGCCATCCTACTCATAGCACATGCATTAAATTTCATTTCGTGACATTATCACATGCTATTTAAGCCACATAATGCTTTACATTGCAGTAGGAGATACTGCAGATATGATGATACATTATCCAGCAGGTAGTGTCGTTCTCTCTGGACAGTGTCTGTGAACATAAGTCTCGTAGATTAGTTTTCAGGAGTCTTCACATTTATGCCCAGTCTGTTTGTCTGAATATGACTGATCTTTTCTGCATAAAAAAATATACACTATACTCAGTAGCACAATGAGTCAATGGCTCTTTTCACTTAATGAAACATCCAAATATTTGAATGCATATTGGCTTTGTTCTCTTGCATTTTGAGAACAAAGCAATGCAAAAGAATATTTCAACAGTTCACCAGACACCTCATCTGATTATATGTTTCAGCTGGTTACTCTGGCTACAAAATAATTCTGTCATCAACCCAAGTGCAGCAAAATAAATCTTGGTATAATAAGTGCAGAGGACCTATTTTGGGTGTTTACTAATATAGGTTGTCTCATTGATACCACCATTGAAAGACTTCCTCTATTGGGTTCTGTGGTTTTTGTGCCCCGGAGTAAGACTTTGGTATGCCCTAGTGGCAGGCCATTCACACTAAACCACGGGGGAGCAGAAAGTGACCACACTAGTCACATGAGTCATCGGGTTACACACACTCATCACCCAGCTGAACTGTACAGTAGAGAAACACACGTGTGTGTGTGCGTGTGTGTGAGAAAACTCACATAGGACATGTATGCTCACACACACCATGTTTCCTCAACACGTAGAAAGAAGGACACACATGGTGAAGTATGTCTTTCATTCTTACATGAAATCGTTACCATGGAAACGCATTCTTAAGTACATGATGCATGGTTGTTTACTAACACCGCGATATATAGTTGTATTCTAATGCAGTCCAATCCGGTTCAACATCAGGCACAGACACAGATGGGCGTTTACTAAAACAGACGATGGCATTCTGATGCGCGCGCACACACACACACACACACACACACACATACACACACAGTCCTGAAGCTGTCAAAACGCAACAAACAGGCACATGTGTGCTGGCCTTGAGCCAGTGGGGATGCGATGACCAAATGGGGGGTTGGGGTAGAAGGGGTAGGGGAGCACGCCAGCACCCTGTTTGTTTACCCCTTTTGGCTTTTATGTCAAACGTGTCGTAAAGTAGTCTAAACCAGGTGGTGAAACAACATCAAAATGTTAAAAAAAATCACAATCGGTCTTGAGAAATTTACACCTTGCAGTTATCTGTCATTAGCAAGGTATAGTATGCCAAGTGGGTGATGAATTCTCACCATTGCCTGAGATAATTAAATCTCTGACTTCATGCCCATTACAGATAACATTATGCCTTGTTCACATTTGTTGACATATGGAACCGTTTTTACAGTTGCCCTCTTATAATTAAATTATCAACACCATTTTTCTGATAAAATTATATTGGCAGACCAATATTTACCAATGTTATTGTTGTTTACACGTTGATATTCAGTAGGTATATCAGCGTGAGACTTTTGTGACCTGACAAAGCACAAATAGTTGAGAATGGTTTCAGCAAGATTACACAGAAATCCCTATGACAATGAATAGTTTACTTGAAAATTCAGGTCAAAGCAGCCAAGGTGGTTTATGTTACGGCAAATAAATAAAATTCGGAGTTAAGGCTGTTTTTGATTAAACAATGGCTAAAGAAACAGTTGCGATCAGAAAACCCTCTGAAACACCAACAAATGAGCCTATTTACCAATAAGAGTGAACTGCCCCTGTAAAGTCATTCGGCTACATTCTTACACATCCAGTGACAAATGATTTGGTGATGACTGACAACTGACACACAGACTATCAAAGAACATAAATATTTAATCATTTTAAGATAATCCACCTGGGTCAGTACAAAGCCTGTGGCTATGATGATCACTATACACATTTCAGTGCATCTCATAAACGGAGCACTCATTTCTTACATGTTTGGCAACTGTAAGCCCTTGGTGTAAGCCCTTGTGTCTCAGAGGTCTATAAGAAATATTCATTTTAACTTGTCATAAAGAGGTTCCATGAGTAGATGTTTCAATTATGTTTGTCCAATTATGTCCAACACTGAAGAGGGATACTAGTAAAAAAAAAAAAAGGTTGCGGGGGAGGATGGGGGGGGGGGGGGGTGGCATTGAATACCCCTGATGTTGATCTGTGACATAGCAGATGAGCTCTGCCCAGGAGTTCTTTCTTCTCAGGTTAAATCATAGATTATGCAGCACAGCCTTAAGGGTACATGCTTTGGCAAGCTCTAGAAAGGTCACAAGACCACATACTGCTGTGGCAGATCAAGAATTTGCCCTACTGAATGCAATAGTACTGTTTGTTTAGGATTCTGCCACTTCACAAACCCCAAGGTTTGTCCACAAATTGTATAATCTTGTCTTGTGATCCCCAGTGATTCAGACACTGGCCGATACCTTTACAATAGCCTGCTATCATCTTAAAAAAACTTAAAAATGGCAGAAACTAAATAAACAGAGGAAAAATTTACACCGATATTTGTCAGCTCAAGTCCAGAAGATACACAAGACTGAACAGTTTTGGTTTGCTCCAACTCTTACATGCCTGACTTTTTTGTTAAAAAAAATGTGTCTAGTTCCAACTCAACCAAGCCACTATTCTTTCCTAATCAGAAAGTTGACTTTATTCAGTCAGTTATAACAATGTTGGATCAGAACCCCAAAGATATAACTGAGAAGCCCTGCTTGGCTTCCTAACAGCAATGATACAACTATCTGTAAAGATCTTTACAATCTCTGTTGATGCAGTGTGTGGAAATATATCCAAAAGTACAGAGCAGTGATTAATGGGACATTCTGTACAGTCCCAGATCTTGTAGAGATGTTGCAAGTTCCATGGATAAGTGCCAGTCAGTTCCTCAGATAATGCTTGAGGCTGGCCCAAGACAGAATTACGTCTGGGATGGAGATTTTCCCCTTTTATATCCAGTTTAACTTCAAACTCATTTTAATCATCGTCTGTTAAACTAAACCAGTGAGTTTGATAAGGAAGGAACCACAGTGGTATTTTCTTGATTTTGGGTTGGCTGTACCTCCTCAATGTTCAGCGAAGTCGTCTCGTTTGCTGACTTCCAATGAAAGGAAGAAGCTGAATCTGTAAAGACTACAGTTCACTGACATCAAAGGGGAAAGTTCCTAAATACACAAACTGTTCCACATTCAGCTCTCCTTTATCCACAGGTTCTGTCTTCCCCTGGACATCAAACAGACTTGAAAGAGACTTGTCGATCCTGGTGTAGATTATTCATCTGTGGACTTCCTTTTCCTTTGCTTCGATTCCCTTTACCATACCTGTTTCTTTTCTTGTGTACCACGTTTCATTCTGTAGCAGGAATATTGGAAGTCAATAATGTGCCATAACATGCTACAATAATATGTAACCCCACATAATTTGAAATGACCCTTCAGTGTGCAACAGAATTTCAATGAAACAAAAGTTTATACAGATGTTGTAAAGGACACATAACACAATCCTTCAATACATTATGACTGATTCACAGTGAATTGTACATGCTGCTTTCCATTGACATGTTGACAGTTGTGGACTGTAGCATTTCTGTGTGCTCAGTGTTACTGCCCTATTTTTGTGAGAGAGTCCAGCCCTATTGGTCAGACTGACAAGACCTCGGTGTAATCTAATCCTGGACCTCTCACTGGGATCAAAACACATTTACTGTAAGCAACATTGCACATGTGCCAGTGTAATGAAGGCAAAACTCACCATGCAATGTGTTTATTTGTATTTCTACCTGTATATCTATGTCTCTAACTACTCTGTGTATCTAACTATATGTATGTATGTATGTATGTATGTATGTATGTATCTATCTATCTATCTATCTATCTATCTATCTATCTATCTATCTATCTGCAAGGACCATGAATTAGACTCTTCCAGCTCTGTGGGAGACACCACAGAGAACAGTGGAAAACAATGGAGCTGAGATTCCTTGTAACTTCCACATCTGGGCAGATATACAAGTAATGGCTAAGAAACCAAGTATATAGTAATAATAGAGAAGTAGAAAACAGCAGTGGTGATAGCTGTGGCAAGTGACTGTAACATCTCAAGTGACGGTAGCATCAAAAAGAATGAATACAAGAATATAGTGAAACATCAGCAACTGGAGGAGGAACTAGAGAGAATGAGGAAGGTGAGAACCAAGGTCATTCCCCTAGTGATAGGACTGCTTAAGGCCATGACCCCTGAGCTGGAAGAGTCACTCCAGCAGATCCTAGGAATGACAACATCGATCTCAGTCGAGAAGAGCGCGAGCTTAGGAACAGCAAAACACTGCTCCACACCCTTAAACTCCCAGCCAGGCCTCTGGTGAGAGGAGGCTCAAGTCAGAGGAAGATTCTACCCACAGGAAAAAAGTGTGAGACAGGAATTTTTCATTAATGTAAAGTCCCATCATAATCTGATGTGAAAGAGGTTTGTGTAGGCAAAGCAGTAAACAATACAAAATCTTCCTCTAAAATACATTTAACTGTCTCTGTCTAAATGAAGGAATCAGAAGAGCTTTAACATAGTCTTCATCCCAATCAGAGTAAATTTAGTGAATGAAGTAATGATGCATAGGTTATTATCCTTTCATTAAGACTGTATTTTACTACTCAGAGGTTTTTCTCTATGGTAACTTTGGTGTGCTTTGTTGCAGGTTAAACCTCTCAGTAAACAATGTATTGAAAGTCAGCTCTACTACAATCCGTAAGTGCTACTGAGGTCATTATGAAAGAAGGATTTTGTAATATCACATTCTTTTGTCAGTTTGGGCATGTTTTTCCAAGTACCCTGAGGGCATTAAAATGAAGCCATTCCAAAGATTGGTTGCACCAACATGTTTTCTATCCAAAGGAGAAATTGAGATAAATGATCAAATTAAACTATTAAAGAACTCACCAAATGTATCTATAGACAACTGAAAAACTTCAGATGCAATATGTTCATACAATGAGTGAAAGACCCCTATGAGGTGGTTTAAATTTAGCTGTGATGTAAAGATTCAGATGAAAAATCCTGATTTTGTAGCCATTTTGCTTTAGCTACCATTAAATATAATACTTTCACCATTTAGAAATAACCCTGAACTTAAAGCTGTGGCTCCTCTGTGTTCCTTGGTCTCAGTGTTTGTTTCATTGGGATCGTGTTCTCTGTCTTAGTCTCTTGTTTTCCTCACTTTCCTGAAAAAGAGGGCTGTGCTATGACTGTCTTATCAGTAATCATGAGAGAAGGGCTGATAGAACTTGTTTTGTTTAAGCATGATTTTCTAACTATGCCAATTGTTCTTTGAATGGCTGGACCAAAACATTGTCTAAAATCCAAACCTAACCTCAACCTTTGCCAATCCCTTTCCTCATCATTAACATTAAACTTCACTTAAAATATGCCTGCCCTCAGGACAGACTGTATTAATTCTCACTCTTTAAAACATCAGCATGTTTAGATGCATGCCTAAGTAGGGCTGGGCTTTCATCTCACTGGAATACAAAGGTACTTGAAGCAGATGTTGCATTTTTCACAGCTGTCTTCACCATAGGTCAGGCAGTCTATGGAGCGTGTGTGTGTGTGTGTGTGTGTGTGTGTGTGTGTGTGTGTGTGTGTGTGTGTAGGGGGGGGGGGTCTTCCCAATATCAGAACAGGCAGTAGTTTTCTTTGATTGAAGTCTTGGGAAGGAAACAGATTTCAGCTAACTGAAATATGGATTTGAGGTTTGCTCCAAACATAATTCAGTTCAGGGGCGAAAGCAGGGGCTCCCTGTGTGTAAGCTGCAAGTGGCAAAGCGAAAGGGCACGCTAGGACTCAGAGGACCAGAGCATTGCAGGAACATCTGGGTTTGGCAGGTCACCACTCCAAACTGGCAGTTTGCCTAATTGGCATGGATACTATACTTTGATCTAGATTTTGCACATGTGGCTCTTGCCACTGCTCAGATTTCTTCTGAAAGCAGACAGAAAGGTGTGGTCCATCCAGCTTAGGGACAAACTGCATCCTCTCTCTCTCTCTCTTTTACTACTTTCTGCTTTCTGTTATGGTTACAATGCTGAGCTCCATTGAGACAGATTGTCAGAAATAAACATTACGATTCAGTGAGTTACTACCTGTCATCCAATCACAATCAGAAATCCTTTCCAACTTGGCCAATGAGACAGGAGTACAGCAGAAGAGAGTAGGGACAGTATTGCTTACCCAGAGGGGCAACAGTAAGGCATCAGTGTGTAAGTCCAACATGCGCTGCCAGTGATTATGCAAAAATAGGCAGTAGGGCAGGGGGTAACTTACTACAGAGGGAGAAGTCATTAAGCCTGGGCTTCAGCCCACTCTCTCTGGGTCATTGTGTTTTTAAAACAGATACGCGCAAGGCCAACAAGCAGGGAAACCCTGCTGCTTTGGGCCTTGCTGTGATTACCACGGGTCATGAGAAATGCTCCCGATTTGCCGACTGTGCTGTGTTTGGACCAACGCTTCAAAAGGGGGCTCCAGCAGGATGCACTGACCACAGACGCCAACCAGCTTCCTTCCTGCGCCTGTCCAATCACTTTGGCTCTCTGTCCTATCCTGGTAGAGAGGCCAATATTGCTTCCCTAGATCGGCTGCTCTCTCCGACAGCCCTGCTTTTTAACCAGTCACGGGACCTTTATTGTAAAGTACAGGGGTGGGCAACTATCCCCCTGTGGAGCACAGAGTGCTTGCATACTACAAGTTTGTACATTGATGCACAAACTTGTATCTTGCTATTAATGCATTTATCCAGGATTTGTTCAGCTAGGTGTGGTGAATCAGGTGTACAGTTAGAATGTATTTACCTCCTGAAGTAGATGCTGCCTCCCCATTGACTGTAATGTAAAGGTTTGGTCAGAAGAGAGAGAAGAAGGGATGGGTTGTAAGAGAGAAGTGTTAGAAAGACAGAGAGGAGATGGCAGACTGCCATGCTACTCATTATATTCTGTGCAGTAACTCAGAGGCAGCATTGATCAGAGATGCGAACCCAGGAGGCGAGGAGGAGGTAGGCTGCTGCTCGCCTCATCAACCAACACAGAGCAGTCCTAAGCATGAGGCAGAGAGAGAGAGGCCGAGAGAGAGAGAGAGAGAGAGAGAGACAGAGAGAGACAGAGAGAGACAGAGAGAGACAGAGAGAGAGAGAGAGAGAGAAGGCAGTGGCTCTGAAATGACCACACATGCTCTGTATAGTATGTTCTGAAGACTGTTTCTTTGTATGAATGTTTGTGTCTTTGTCAGCTCAGTCCAGACTTCAGGAGGTCTGGACCATCGATCAGTGCTAAAGATAAACTCCTGTTCAGGCAATGTGTGGGCTCTCCTCTCTGAGCACTCTCACTGTGTGTGTGTGTGTGTCTCTCTGTTGCTCTCTCTCCAGCTGCAGTGCTGTACTGCCTCCAATGGCTTGTCTGGGCATACTACGCCAAGGTACCATGTCACGGTAACTCTCTGCCACCTCCCAAACCCCACCCACCTTCTGGCGCAGTAACTAGAGCAGGGTTTCATTATACCAGGTCTATCCCCCACTTCTCTGACTGCTTACAAATTAGTGTGTTTGGATTGTGGAGAGGAGAGGAGAGGAGAGGAGAGGAGAGGAGAGGAGAGGAGAGGAGAGGAGAGGAGAGGAGAGGAGAGGAGAGGAGAGGAGAGGAGAGGCTGCTTGTTTTGGAGTCACAGAGAGTGAGGGAGAATGGAGTGGGAGAGGAAGATGGAGAGGGTAGTTTTTAGAAAAACGAGGAGAGCGAGGAAAGAGACACACCTCTGCATCAGTCCTCCACAGTGACCTCTGTCAATGACATCAAATGAGCAAACTATAACAAGTGAAGTGCATATGACTACCCTGAAATTGAGGAGTTGGCTGAAGCAATCAGGATGAACAGAACTCTCACTGCAATCCCTTTCTCTCTTCATTTGTACATTTGGAATGGTTAAGACAAACTTCACCATGTTGCTTGAAAATTCCATGAATTTTGTGTTCAAAGAATTACTCATGATTTGAAAAATATTGTGTTTCACAGTATTAGATTGGCAAATTGAAAGGAGTTTCGTGAGCATATTAGTGGGTTCATGTGCAATATTGTTGGCACTACACATACTTGCTGCAGGGGTTTGGTTTGATCAAAAAAGTTTGAGTAGACATCAAGACCTCATTTTGACATTGTGGAGCTAGTCATTTTTCATAACTCTGTGTGTAGTATTTCTTGTCAAAACTTGCTGTGGTTAAAACAATGTTTGTTAAAAAATATGGCACATTCGTTCTGCTTTCAATTCACTTAACAACAGAAGTATGTATTATGCATCACTTTGATAATATGTTCAGTCTAATTAATACGTGTTTCATCATGATATTTAAGTACCCACACATATTTTCTTCTATTTTCTCTTCTTATGATTCATAGGGCCCTACTAGCTATTAATTTTAGTTGTCCTCTTGTCCCGAGTCAGCTAATTCCTCTCTGGACTGTCTTCTGACTCTAGAACATTGAAAGGGAGTTGAGCAAGCCAACGTTCCTAGAGAATTAATGACCTTTTGGGCATGCCACATTACAGTGGATTGAACTGTTCAGTTGTCATATGCTTATATCCTGTTCTTAATTGTGAGTTCTACCCCCCTCTGGCTTGGGAGTAGTACCTACTCTGTTTTAACACAGGGCCCCCAGTTAATCTCTTTAAATGAAATTCTGTCTCAGAAAAAAAGAAACACTCTACACTACTAAACCTAAATGACATTCCTATGTTTGACCTGTCACTCTGTTTCAGCTTATTACATCAAGAGAAGGAAAAAGAAAATACATTACCTGAAAAAGGAAATCAGTTTTCTAATGGCATTTCAGTAATTACAGTTTTTCTGCAGCACCTTTACTGATTGTGAAATGTGATCCAGGCATTTTGAAGACTAATGTGGTTAAAGTTGTCATAAAAGAACACAGTAACCAGATTAATGCTGTCTGACTGAGCCCGTGAGGTTCATGATTAGATGAAAAAAAAGAAAGAGTGAGAGAGAGAGAGAGAGAGAGAGACAGAGAGAGAGAGAGGAAGACAGGCACAGTCCTCTTTGCCTGTCTTTGGGCCGTAGTTTTCTGATCACTGCATTGCACAACTATTCTTGAAACAGATTTCCTCAATGCTTTTCTGGGATCATAGTGGTTTGTTCTAAACAGTGGGGTTGCATAATTAGCTCAACTGCCCAACTGGTGTAGCCAATAATAGACAGTGTTGTAGTGTTGCGTTGTATCAAGAACTCTAACTGATGCCCCATAACCTGTGTGTGACTGTCATCAGAACCAGAACAAAGTAGTTTGCAAGGGTGATTAAAAACATGCCAGATTCAATTAGAGATTCATTCACTTAATCAAACTATTTTGCAACAGTGTTTTTGACCCATTGGGTTTTGATCAACCTTATTACTTTCAAAGGACGACTTTGTCTGTTCCATTTCTCATTGGTTTAGATGGAGCAACCTGTCTCCCTGCTCTGAGCTCCCATGTCTAATTACAGAAAGTCCCTGAATGTGTTCCACATCTGAGAAACAATGACATTTCCATTGGAGGAACTCAGAGTTCCTGCTGATAAGCACTAGGCTCCGTGAAGCCAAGCAGTGTTTATGTGTGTTTGAGCACAAGGCGAAAACAACATTTCTCAGTTTAAAGAGGACAAGTGTCTGTATATAAATAGCCAGGCATGGATAAGCATCAAAGGCCAGAAAATTACACCCAGCGAAAAAGATTCTCACGTTGTACTGTGTGAATATTTTGCAGTATTTTAGAATAGTCTGAGGTGCTGGACTGTCTTTTTTTCACTTGTTTGATACTGATTTTCTTCGGGAGTATTGCTATATTTCTTACAAACGACCATTTATAAATGCTTTCAGACTCTGAAATCTTCATGTAAGCCAAGCCAACTTGAAAGACAATTATATGTCTTATTGGATAACCCAGGGTTCGAAAGTAACATTTATGATAGGATAGCACTTGATTTAAAATTGGATTGGAGCTTCTGATTTTAGGCTGCAAACATGTTTACAGTTAAATGTCAAAGTTGCTCTATTATGGTTATTTTCCAAATTATATTGTATGCTTGACTTTTCACTTTGTTCATACAAAGTCAGAGCGTAGTCTGCAGTTTACCTCAGCTACAAACTTGTCTTCACCACACTCACTCACTCATTAACTAAGCCGCTTATCCTGATTAGGGTCATGGAGGGTGCTGGAGCCTATCCCAGCGCCCATGGGCTGAAAGGCGGGGAAACAGCCTGGACGACCTGTCCATCACGGGGCAGACACACAGACGAACACACACATTCATACCTAGGGGCAATTTAGTGTCTCCAATTTACCTAACCTGCATGTCTTTGGACTGTGGGAGGAAACCGGAGCTCCCGGAGGAAACCCACGCAGACACAGGGAGAACATGCAAACTCCACACAGAAAGGACCCTGGCCGCCCGGCAATCGAACCCGAGACCTTCTTGCTGTGAGACGACAGCGCTACCCACTGCGCCACCGTGCCGCCCTCTTCACCACACTGATCAACCTAAATATGTTAAATATTTACTGATAAATTACTGATTAAGCATCAAAATATTTCTTTTATTGCAACTTTGCAGCATTTATGTTTTTGCGTGATAAACATACACTTATTTTAAAATGTTCAGATGAACACAACTGCTATGGAATTGAACAAAATTTGAAATTTTCTTACTATAGTACAGTCTAGAGAGTAGAGGGGAAACAAACAAATGAACAAACAAACAATAATAACAGCAAAAAACATCTATCAATAGACATGTTCACAATTTTGATGTAGGCCTATTTAGTTTTTTACACCCTACATTTTTCTTTATACCTCATACAAAAACAGTTTTACAGCACCTAAAATGGTGATGCTGGTATTTTTTTATATTTGAATTTTTAAATTTTGTTTGTTTGTTTGTTCATTTTTGATGTGGCTGTGTTTATTCCTGCTTCTCACAGCACTCCTGTAATGGATGTCTAATAGGCATATTTGTCTCTATCTTTTTTCACTTTTTGTGCTTTCATCTCACAACTGTCTCATGAAGATATACGGTAATTGTTATTGCTGTGCTGGGATGGTGATTTGTGATGACACTTTCATGGTTTCCCCACCACAAGCAAGAGTAGCAGGACATGTTCTGAAACGCAGGTTATGATTATCCCAGCTCTCAAGGCGGTCTGCAGAAGAGAAACGAAGCCAAAAGCGTAGAGAACTGGGATCACCTCTGTAATGGGTCCCCAACAACTGCACTGAAGCAGCTAACACTGCAGGACACTGTCTGAGGTCATTGAAAGGCACCATGGAAAAAGGTTTGGGCTGTCTTATACAAGCTTGTTTTCAGTCTCTTAAGGCCCTAATACTCATAACTAGGTGACTCCAATAAAAAATGACAGTTATGGATGCTACTGTAAGTAAGACTGTGCATCTTCCCTCTAATTACTGTGGTTGGCCATGACTCAATCCTGTAGCTACCTATTATAGTGTGCTGTACTGCAGCATATTGATAATGGTTAATAAACACTTGTCAATTGGTTTCTCAATGATCAACTGCACGTAGATATTTTATCTTCTCTGATATCATAATTGCAGCTCTGTGTGTGCCACGGGAAGGCAGTTACAGGAGGTTCTCCTCGTCCTAAGGGCTAGTGTTCTCTTAAGAGCACATTCTAGAATGTGTTCCATGTTGACACTCTAAAAATAACCTCTGTTCCCGGCTGGATGTTCAAAGCAGCCCCCTCAACACCTGATCGAATAACCAAAGGAGGGAGCTGGGGGGGGTGGGGAGGTGGTGGCTTTGCTTCAGTGGACCTCCGCTAGTCTGTCTGTTTAAGACCGGAGTTGAGTAACTCTGATTTAACTGACTGTGAAGCCTATCCACAGCTCTCTTCACTGTAAGGAAACTGGCAATCTTCAAAGCCAATTTACTGTTACTGTTGCCTATCTCTTTTACCACATAGAACGGTTGCATGGGCTGGACAAGGAAGTGAATAAGGTTGTTGCTACTCTAATTTTATGTTGTTTTTTTGGCTACACTAAGTCCACTGTAGTTTGTCTGGAAATTTATTTATTAAATACCTTTGTTTTTCGGGATAAGAATAAGATTCCTTAAAAATTGAGGGGACATTTCTAAATTCATAGATCTACAGGTCTGACTAGGAGTCTAGTGACTATTGAAGGAAGTAAGGGTTGGCGTAAACAGTAGCTCTAGAAGCAGTCAATCGTGGTCCAGACAGAGAGAGAGAGAGAGAGAGAGCACTCCAGGGGCAGCTGTCTGTGCCCTTCACAGGGCTGCTGAAACCGCCCGTCAATGTCACTCATCATTTCCACGACAACAGGGCTACAGACTGGAGCTGAGCTTGGCGTGAGCAGACACACTCACAGGCGGCCAAGTGTGTGTAGAGTGAGAGAGCGACTGTGTGCAGCCAGAGCAGATTAGTGAGGCGAGTTTGTATCAGTCTACATACACAAATCAGTTCTGCTAACTGAAATATGCCACTTTGAACATAGGACTTTACTCAAGCTCACATTTACCCAGCACACTTGATTCTTTTCAGATGCCAAACAGAGCTTTGATTAAGTGAATCAGGTGTGTTTAGGTAGATTTGGAACAAAAACGTACACACTGTAGCTCTTCGGGAGAGGGTCTCCTTAATCTTAGCCTGTTAAACACTGACAATACCTCTATGTGTGATGTTTGATTTGAACTGTTTCTCTAACTGGTCACTTAATATTGTAATTAGCAGCATGCTCAGGCACTTTCTGTTTTTTGTTTTTTTTTTCCTGCAAGTGCCAGTTTAGAACCCCTGCTGATAACACAATCAATCTGCTATATGTATCATGAGAGCCGTGCAGTTGGAAGACCCACAGAAATATTGACTGTAAAAGTTCACATTATCCAAAAGATATTCAGTCTAAGTTTGATGATATACAGCAAGTCTGGCATACCGCATGAGTTATCTATTGTCTGAGTACCATACAAAAGGGAAATTCTTAGCATTGTGTTGCAGTAGCAGTTTGTCACTTGTAGCATGCAATCCAATTTAATAGAGAGGGTGAAAATCAAACAAGTCAAGGGGTAAGGCATGGCTGCCTTTTTTTTCTTTTTCTTTTTTTATTCCTGCAGGAACATTTAGATAAAAATGGTCACATGACGGTCTCATACTCTCTGGTGATGGAGCACATTTAAATTCTAATGAAGCTGGAATCATTGTTCCACCAAGGTGATGAGACATCATGTGAGCTAACATGGGGTTTCTTGCTGAAGCTGACAAACATGAACATCACCAACATTCTAAAATTCTAAAATTGGTAAAATTCCTCCATCCCTCAAAGTCTCTCAAACCAAAGCCTGATGTATCCTTCACATTTTAGTGGCAAAAACAGCATTCTGTGCTTCACTTTGTGCTAGCTGAAGCACCACAGTCACTCAAGTGTTGGACGTTACACCAACAACACTCAGAGAGAACTACTGTAGCTAGGAGTATTTGGTACCAATGTTCACAATACAGTTATTTCCCTTTTGACTGATATTTACATGACTTTTTGATTTGGTGTTGGTACACCCTGAATGTTGTAGAAAAAACTAATGGAAATTCTGACATGCAGAGAATTAAGCTTTTGTTCTATCTTGGACATGCTTGTGGGATTTGACTGCCTACAGTAAGATGGCTGCATCTTTCAAGGTCGAAGAAACCAGAGAGGTCAAAGCTGTATATGTCCGAATTTTCAGCACAGATGGTAAGAGGTACAAGCCAGAAAAAAACACTCCCTGGACAAAGTTATGCCATTGTTCGGCATAAATAAAACATTTGACTAGATGCACGGATGAAATTTTAAGAAAAAGGGGCTAGTTTCCCAACTGAATTGTAAATTGCTAAATCCCTGTTTCGTTCATAAATTTTAGTTTGAATTTGACAAGATCCACATTTTAATTTGAATTAAATTAGAGTTCAGCACTCAGTGAGAAATGATGAGATACTCAAAGGTTTGAAGCACTGAAATATTGTGTTATTGTAGCATGTATTGAAAATTTGCCATGGGGGAGGGGGGGGGCAACCCTTAAGGAATCCTCAGTGCAAAAATATAAACATTATCTTGTCCATAATACAAAGTAAAGTTTACAGAAGTGTTTATGCACAGTATTGTGAGGCTGCTTGTGTTATTTCAATTACTGTATGAAACACTGGCTTGTTTCTGATGATTTGAATCTGTGATACCGATGTAATATCAGCAGTTCACACACTGAGGAAGGTATGATGCCAGGTTGTTTATAGCAATGCTTTCCACCCCTGCTGCCGCTAATGACAAGAAGAAAAACAAAGGGAATATTTGTTTGCCTCTTTCTGCTACTATTTTTTTTTCTTTTGTCTAATTTCATTCAAAATCAATCTTGTCTTCTTCTTACACTTTCAGAATTAGAATTCAGTGTTATTTATTTCGGAAATAGTTTCTGGATAGTTTGGTCTTTTTCCAATAAGTCATCATTACCATTTAAATTCACTTTCAGCTAAAATTTTGCTTCCTGTCTGACTCTCATGTCAAACTCAACTTACTTGAATTGAATTCACATTAATTCAGATGCATTTACAAATTCTAAAATTGACTCCAGTCCTGAGATGTATGTAATGCTGTATACATACCATGCTTTTGCTGGATGCTACTCAGATTAGATATGTTTAAAATGCTTTAACTGTGTGGCAGATACTATTCCTTGCTGTAGTTTCTCTGTGATCAGGAGTCAGTTGCACTTTACATTCCTCTTCTCTCATTCCACATTCCCTGCCCTCTGTCTGATGTCTCTCCTGGCTTGTTATCACTGGCTAATTGCCAATGATGTTTAGGAGTGTTCCTCACGAGACTGCTACAGTGGCGGGGTGCTGTTTTTGTCTCTCTCTCTCTCTCTCTTGCTCCAGGAGCCTGATTCACTTACAGTCTGGTCAGGGCCTTAATCATGGCCCAACCCAACACTGCCTTTCATGTCTGTTTCCCACGCTGGACCACTTCACTGTGTGTGTGTGTGTGTGTGTGCAGTGGTGGAGGTGGAGGCCTTGCCTGTTGTGTGTTCAAATCAGCCCCGGTAATTAGTATTTAAGACATGAAAGGCAATGGAGGATTAGGTGGTTTCATGAACTCTGCCTCTGACTGAAATGAATTAGAGGACATTAGAGCATTAGGGGCTGGTCTCTTCGTAGATAACATGATGTTGCTCCCCTGCTTTTTACTTAGCTTATAGGCACTGGAAAGGATTTGTCTGATTGTGTGACTGTGTCCTCCTCCTTGTCCATATCATACAGCTGGAACATTGCCATTTGAAATTAATCCAAGTTTTCCAATACTTTTTCTGCCTCTTCTTTTTCAACATTGCCTAAATTTCTCACAGTGAGTCATGACAGTTAGCCAACCTGGGTATGTGTACACTTATGGGCACACACACACACACACACACACACACAACCTCAAAATATTTAAAATATATACATATAAAATTTGCTAATGTTAGCAATGCTAAAATATGTGTGATCCCATAATACACTCTCTGTGCTGATTTAACACTGGTAATTTTGCTTTATACATGCAATAGTGTACGTACATTCTGAGTGTTGAATGGAAAGAAAATGAAAATCTTTTAACCACTATGTGTAACTGTGAGCGCTTTACTGTCTCTAAATGAAGGAATAGCAGCTTTTGGTGGTGTGATGATGACAGTTGTCAGATTTGGCATGGCTCTTGGTGCTGGCTGGTTGTGGTCAGGACAGTCCAGTTAGTGTCCTCCAGCCTGTTGCCACAGCTGTTCCTTGGTCCCCTGCCCAAACCCAATCTAAACCCTCTCGGTGCAGTTGCTCTCATCAGTTTGCTAGAACTTGTATGAGAAGGTAGTAGAAGGTCTCTGCTCAGATGAGGGAATGTGATTGGTATGGAGAAGATAAACAAAAGGCAAGCTTTTCTTCTAGGGCTAAGTATTTATGAACATATGCGCACACAGGTGAGAGTGTGTGAGTCAGTGTGTGTGTGAGTGTGTGTCTGTGTGTGTGTGTGTGTGTGTGTGTGTGCGCGTGTGTCTGTGTCTGTGTGTCTGTGTGCGTGTGCGTGTGTATGCGTGTGTGCATGCGTGTGTGCATGCGTGTGAGCATCTGTGCATCTGTCCTCAGTCCTCAGCTCCTCAGTTCACACTTGATAAAAGGGTGAGCTTTGGCTGATAGCAATGTGTTACTTCCAATCACAGCGCACAATCCACTTACCACTGGCACCTGATGGCAGGAGACCTGAGGCTGACTGGAATGGAGAGTGGGAACTATATGACCTGACATGCCTGTCTGGATGACTCCATTGATAAGAAAACCCAATAATGATGTCTTTAATATAAAATGTTAAGACCAATGAGTACCTGAGAAACCTTAATGTATGCGAAGAAATAATTCACCTTGATGAAACACATTTCCTCAGCTGCCTAGAAAGAGAGCAGACAGCCATGTATACCTAGACACCCAACATATATATGTATGTGTGTGTGTTTGTGTGTACATACATACATACATACATACATACATACATATATATATATATATACAGTATCAGTCAGAAGTTTGGACACACCTACTCATTCAAGGGTTTTTCTTTTTTACTATTTTCTATATTGTGCTTTGTTTACTCTTTTTTTGCTTACTACATAATTCCATATCTGCTATTTCATAGTTCTGATGCCTTCAGCATTGTTCTACAATGTAGAAAATAAAAGTAATAAAAATTATTATAAAAATATAAAAATAATAAAAACCACTGAATTAGAGGGTGTGTCCAAACTTTTGACTGGTATTGTGTGTGTATATATATATACATATATTTATACATCTCACACCTTCTGATGCTGACTTCTCTCTTCAAGCACCAAACCTTTCAGGGAAGTGATATGCGTGACTTGACAGTGCTCTTTATCTCTAAGGCAGTCATACCTCTTATTCTCTTGACTGTTTTTTTTTTTTTGTACCCAGTTGACACTTCTGGTGCTTGAGCCGTCACCTTGAGACGTATCCGTGTCTAACGTGCTACTGTTAAGAACAGAGGTGTTAAGAGCCAGCAGAGAGGCGTGCCTGGAAATCTGTGACAGACCAGCGGTTGAGAACAGAGTGCTCAGTCTAATCTTACCTATTGTCAATGGAAGACTATTTTTTGTTGAGGAGGAAAATACTAGCACCTAGACAACCGAGCAAAAAAAAAACCCCAAAAAAACACCTAACCAAGGAAGCTACTTAAAGGCTACTTAAAATGCCAGTGACAACTTTGGATAAAAAAAAAAAAAAACCTTTTATTCCAAAAAGCATTGTTCACCAACCAAACATCAAACATGTCAGGGAGGTAAAAAGAAAATGATAACTCACAAAAGCCGATCCTAATGTCTAGTTGAAGTTTACAAAGAGACCAAACAAGCAAACAAACAAACAAACAAACAGACAAACAAAAACAAATTTAACAAGATTCTGTACCATATGGCAAAAAATCATGTGATCTGGCAAAATGTCTTTGTCTCCCATTTGTAAAAACCAAAACCCAAATAAGCACATCAGTCCAGAGGGACCATCTCCACTGTGAAGCTCGGTGGTATTGGCATGTTAAGGGGACGATTCTCATCAGGAAAGTGAATAGAGCAAAGGAAAAACATTGCAACTAGGTCAGAAGTTCAGCTTTCAACGTGATGGGCCAAAACACATAGCTGTAGGCACAGTAGAGTAGATAAGGAATAAAAAGACTTCTTGAACTGCCCAATTAGGATCCTTTTCTAAATATAATCAAAAATTGGAACATGATTTGAAGACTGCCATCCATCAGCTCTCCATGATGGCACTTGAACAGTTTTATCTAACTGAACGACAGTGTGACAGTAAGGAGAAATAGCAATATAAAAAGGTACATATTATGCATACTTACTGTTTCCTAATTTAATAAAGATCTGAAAGATGTGGATACATTGGAGGTGACTGCGAGGAAAGGTCATCACTGAAGTGTATCAAAGTCAGGCTCTTAGAAATCTGAAGAATATTCAGTGATGTGCAGACTGTCCACATATACTGTGTCTGTTCACTATTTATGTGGAATAAGCCTTGTGTATTTTCTGCTTTGTTCAGGGAAATGGATCCTTATGGACAGATTTCAGGTGGACCACATCCACAGACACATTTGCAACCCCTAGCCTTTGGCACCAGAACCAGCAGGCACTGTGTGTCATGGGCTCTCGCTTGGCACTGGATAGGGGATAGGCTGTACTGTTCTTGGTTGCTAAGAAGAACCATCCAAAAGAGAAGTAGACTCACAGATAAATAAGTAACAGAGTAAATAAAGGTTTGAACCCATAAAAGGTGGGGCTAGGGGTGGGGATATGGTGGCATTCCCTGTCTGGAATGCCCTGGAAATGGAGTTCAGAATGGGATGTGCCTTGAGAATTTAGCACGGGTCTTTACGGATCTGCCGGAAAGCCGGAGGTGGGCAGGGCTCCTCTGGGCAGTGATTGGGCGTTTTTCTGCATGACAGGGTATTTCTGAAAATACAAGAATAGGATGCAGACCTCCCCAACGTTGGCAGCCAAGATGCAAGGAGGAAGTAGCAATAGCCAAATGGAGGAACCGCAGCCAACCATGGACTTAAATCTATTGGTGGTGAGAGTTGGTTTTAGCTCACAAGATAGACAGACAGTAACTTCTGTGGTCGGGGGTGGGGTCTCTCTCAGAATAGTCCCTTGAAATACCAGTCAAAAACTTAATGTGATAGCCCAATCTGTGCTTGTGCATTCTCTTCTATTTTGAGTATAACCTTTCATGCTAAAAGAAATTAATTAATTGATTTTGTAAAGATATATCACTCACTGAGAAACCTGCGCATAGCTGATGATCACATAAGAGATGTTTGATGGTCAAGCAAAGCTTCTATTCACAGGTTTCAAAAGCTGAACAGACCCTTGATGATAACAAAGAAGACAGGATGAAGGAGGGGTACACTGGTGTCATGAAATCAAACATAACCTCATTGTGTGCCATATATGATCTTGAACTCTGTGTGTGTTTATGTATGTGGTGTGTGTGTGTGTGTGTGTGTGAGAGAGAGAGAGAGAGAGAGAGAGACAGAGAGAGAGAGTGAGAGAGAGAGAGAGAGAAAGAGAGAGTGTTATGTTTCATCATAAGAAGTGGTCACTGTGTGCTTATTTAGGCCTCATCATGCACATACTGCCTCCTGCTGTCTTTTATCTATTCATCTATGCCCTGAGGGTAAATCTCTCAAACACAATGAGGTTGGCATTAGAAGAGCAATGGGAATACACATGTAATCAAACATTTAAAAAGCCATGTGACTGGGTACAGTGGGTTGTAAAGGATTGATTTTTCATTTTATTTTGTTTTTGTGCTTTTCTTTTCACATATGATAAAGAAAAATATGCCAAAACATATACATGTCCAAAATAACCATCGTGTTGATCATATTCTACCATTCAGGAAGATCATTTGAATTCTTTTATTATTATTATTCATTTTCCCCCCTAGCAACAGTGTAGTACCCCATATAAAAGTATCCCAACTGTTATCACAGATGATTTGCTATCCTGAGAGTTGTTGGCTTGCATTCTCTTCCCAAACCATGAAGCAATTGTGCAAAATATCTTGAAAGGATAGGACTGTGCAGACGCCTAAAAACTCAGCGTAGAGATGTGAAAAGAATCACACACCTTTTGTGTGTTAAGGATTAATGATTTTCACACTTACTTTTCTCTCCCTTGATTTATTGCATTAACAAGCAATATATATATATATTTTTTTTTCTGGCCAGCTAATATTGTGGTTTGACAAAGAATCAAGATGATCTTCTCTGGCTGGACAGAAAAAAGCCCAATTTCTTTTTCATTGTTTGCTGGAGACACCATGAGTTTAGACACTCTAAGGCTAAACTGATATGTCCCTCTTCACCTCCTGCCGCACCTTGGGTCCATGTACTTACTAAAGGATTTAAGTACAGTGTCCCAGAGGAAGGGGCTATTAATGTATTCAAAAGAGAAATCCAAAATCAAAAGAAAAATATATTTAGAAATTCATATGTGTGAAGTTACAAAGTACACAAAGACACAAAGTATAGGCCTAAATTCTGCTGTATGACTGGACCTCTCTCACAAGGTAACTGGATCTCAATGTGGAAAACATTTTAATCTCCATTGTAAATATTACATAGTGCTTCATACTATTACTGTTGATGTTGGTTGTATTGTAGAACTGCAGATTAGTACATGCTTCCACAAGCATTCTTGAATTAGAGAAAATAAAGTGAAATTAGGTTTACAGCTGTTAGAAAATGCAAGAAATTTTAACAGAGCACAGAGTACATTTAAAGAAAATGTGGGCCAGGTGTGGTGAACTTTTTCAGAGTATCAGGTTCACTCATGTATTGCATGACTCAGGGATTACCCATATAGTTATACCAACATAACAAATCTGTAAAATTGCCAATAATTCAAACACGGTTCGAGCACAGAATAAAGTGATTCAAGTACACACAAAAGGTCAGTGAGACAACAACATTCAGAAATAGATCGACGGAGGTGTGAAGAGCTATTTAAAAAACCTCTTGACTTCTCCACAGAAGCTTTCTCAGTCTGTCCAGATATATTGGTAAAAGAGAGAGGTGGGACATGTAGTTTAATCATTACCCACTCTTTTATGCAAATACACAAAGAAAAAGCCAATTAATGGCTTGTCATACATTTACAGCCTTTCTGTATGAAGACAAAGACGCCCATTCTTGCCGCCAGTGATAAATCAGACCGTGATGTCATCCAGTGACAATGCCACACAATGTGGTAGTGTGACAATCCCCTGGGGAAGTGGAGGGGGGGTGGGGGTCCCAGACCCTCGTGCCCTGTGGCGCTGGCACCGAGAGAGGGAAACTTATGTGGGTTGCTTTGGTTCAAGAGCTGATACAGCTCATAGTCAGAACCAGCTATCGCAATGAGTAGCCAGCCAAGGCAACACCATGAGAGAATCAAATGGACTGGATGAAGTGGAGAATAGTGAGGTCATGGATGAAACAATGGAACCTCGTCTGGCTAACATGACAAAAGTAGAGATATGTGAATGTAGGTATGCTATGACCTTTCTTAGCCTTAAAAGGCTCATCATGTCCAAACATGATTGTTAGATCTCAGTCAAATGTAATAATATAGCATGCAGGCAGCAGCACTCCAAAAGCATAGCTTCTACTTTCATTTTACTATCGTGGAAACTGGCTTCATAGCAGTGCTGTGGACTTTGATGTTGAAAGTCATGAGTGCAATATAGTAAAGTAAAAGTAGCAAATGTCATCTGTATTTTACAATAAATATGATGTTCTTTTCCATTGAAAACGTTTGTACCGATTGGAATGACTAATTCCCCGACACTGGTATAATTTCCTTTTCTGAAGTTATTATGTTACCAAGAAAGATATACGGAGGTATTCCCTCTATGTTTCTCAGACCAGACATTGAGAAACGAGGCAGCAAAAAGAAACTATGAGAGTGAGGCATGATCTCATTTTTGTGAACCAGATTTCACTTACTCTTCAGTGCCTATTTTAGGTCCAACAAATGCCAGTGTCAGCTTTCAGCAAATTAAGAATTTTAACAAAGTAAGATGATACACAAGTGCAGGTATTGGAACACTCAAGTATGTAAACCCGCAGCTTTCTCAGACAGAGACATGAAAAACACTTCAGTTGTTTGTTGAGTGGCAGCGGCAGTAGAAGTAACAGAGAAAAAAAAGAGATGCGTGATTTTGAGATATAAGTTTAAGAAACGTTTTGGCTGACATGATTTGCATATGCACATCAAAGGCTCCTAAACATACGATAATGAAGACAGACTGAGACATGAGCCAGAGAGCCATAGAATCGTAGTGTAGTGCATCAGGGCACCCTGGTATCCCACACATTGCTTCACCCACAGCCTTCTCATTGTACAAACGTGTATACATATCTGGACTCGCATGCTTCAGACAGTTTTACACTCCTGCTGTTCTACATCCATAAATGTGTGCCATATCTGACACTGTAGGTTATTTTTTTCCTGCATACACGAGTTTATAATGGATGTTATGACTCAAGTGATCAGTGCATGCCCTGCCTTTATAAAAAAAAGGGGTTTCAAAGAAACCGTCATTTTTGCTCTTTGTCTTGCCTGCATTCCTTTCAGCTTAGTATTATTTTAGCATTCTTTTTCGTTCTTCCGGCTATACATTTGGTTTTCCTCATTGTGTTGGTTGTGGTCCTTGTGATGTCATTCTTTTGTACTTGATGACAGAAGAATTATGTCATAATGGGCTGGTTAAAATGGAAAAAGTTTTTTAAAAAAAGCACCTGCTTCCTGTTTGTTGGAAGCCATGTCCTGCCCTGGTGTAGTTACATGTAAACCCTCACCCCTTAAAACTTTCCAGTCCATGGGGTTACATGGCATTTTGAAATCCCAAGTTCCAGACACACATCACTTGTACTGAAAGCTACGGTTGTTTGATGTTTTAGCCAATGGCGGAGGGTTTGTGTCAGTCAGAGTGTGCTTCCAGTAGTCTAAATGAAACCTAGTCTTGAAAATAATCAACCTGGGTTTTTACCAGATTCTAACAGAAATACCAAATGTTAAATATTTATAGCTTCATAAATTTTGCATCCAAAATCGTGGGAGATGTTGGTTGTGGAAGAAAATGCCTGATTTGCAGAAATTTACACATACTTTATACACCTGTATAATGTTCAAAAACAATGATATCCTATGGCATAATTACTTACACATCAATGTTCTGAGTTTATGCAAAACATTCATGGCATTCAGTTGTGACACTACTTCACTTTAGTGAGAACTAGAGTAAGATGGTTTGCATATGGTTGTCGTAACCCAAACACCTTTTTCTACTTAGAACATTAGTGTGGAGTACACGTGCATGAATTCATGTAGTAGCATGTGAATTGAAGTGACTAGCTCATTAACTTACATAGCCTACCACTAAAAAAAATCCATCATGTAGCTCTGACTTCAGGAATGATGTGATACTATCCTTTCTTAAATTGTTTTTTTTTTTTTGCATCAGCACAAAGTCGCAAACTCTAATTACTATAAAATACATTCTCTAGTGCTCAGGCTGAAGTGGTTAAAGTTGCCACGATTAGACCACCACAGCCAGCGGAGGCATTTGACTTGAGGGAGTCATTCCTGAAAGACATTTGGTGGACATGGTGCAGAGAGCCCCAGGACCAAGCTGAACCCCATATTAGGTGTATGCGAACTACCCAAAGCTGCTCCACTGGCTTTGGAGGATTATCGGGTCATCTGGATGACAGATTAGCACAACAGTGGAGATTTGCCAGGGGTCTATGGATTCCTAAAAGGTAGGAATCCAAGATTATCAGCCAGTTTTGAATCATATCTTGGCTAAGCTTTGAAGGAAAGATGTTCTTCAGCATTGTGGCTGAGACTCGCCTTGAAGTCCATCAGAGAGGATTTCAAAGTCTTGTGTGCAAGGGGCATATGTATGAACCTCTAGTGTAACAGTAGCCAGCGGGTACAGTGATGTGCTGTTAGTAAACCTCACTCATCCGACACCTTAAGAGGCGTGCTAGCAACCGAGGCTAGCTCCCATGAGTTTTAGCCTCCTTGCTAGCGCCCGACTCCCATACCTGAGGTTGCGAGTTTGAACCCAATGCAGGACTGTGTGTGTCTGTCAACACAATGCAGGTTACACTAGCACATGTTGAGCTGCTGTCTAAAATCTCTGCGTGATGGCCATTACTGCTCGTGGCATGACCAAGTGCTCAGGACCATTGCAGAGGCAGCTGGAGAAGGCAATTTTAACCAGGGCTCAAAAATATTGCAACAATTAGTCAGCTTTGTCAGAACTGGAGAGAAGCCAAGTTCCACACTTTATGCAATGCTGGGGCCTCTCAACACCACACAGGACTAGCAGCCAACAGCGGATCAAGACAGGCAAATCAAGCTCCCCTAGCAAATGACCAGGACTACCCTCAGACCATACTTTGTCCTGGTGTCAGAAACATCAAGGGTCAAATGAATTCTTCCCATGCTGGAACTAACTGTACCATGGGAAGAATACATTTGAGCAGAAGAAGGAGAAGTACAAAGATCTGGCTAGTGACAACCATAAATAAGGCTGGAGGGCCAGGTGCTTGTCAGTGTTGGGCACAGAGGCTCTGCAGGGCAGTCCCTCTGTTAGACTTACATTGCACTTGGCATCACCAGAAAGAAGAAGAGGAGGGCCGTCTATAACAGCACAGGGGCTGCAGAGAAAGCCTCCAGCTGACTCTGGATTAAGAGAGGGGATCTGTGGGATATTGCTGCCAAGGCACAAGCTGTGCCTTGATCAACCTCAGCTGGGCTGCCTGTATAAGGGCGTAGGATGTTGAAAGGCCTGAAACACCTGAGTACCCCAGGTAACATCACTGATGACATGCCCCAGCTTGGCATCAGAAGATGTTTCATTTCAGCAAGGTCTACTTTAATGACTAGTTCACAACTTTGAATTTTAGTGGAGCTCTTTAAGGAAGAGGCATGCTATTTTCATTCCTGTTTATGACTTTACGTGAGTAGTAATGACATTTTTTTACGGGTCTTTTGTATGTAGGAATTGTAAGAGCACCTCCGGTCTCTGCATACCAGCATGAGGACAAACACCTGAAGTAGAAACCAAGGTTGTTTTGATTTTGGAACCATGACCAAGCAGAATGCATGAAATGATATGACAACGTAGTCCTCCTTACCTTATCGATGGTTGGCTGCATGCCATTTGAGATGGTAAAGAGATAGTAAGCTGCCCTGAGAGAATATACCCAGCTGCCTGTACCAGCATCGGTGCAGTCATTCAAAACAAAGAACGGGGTGACAATAATTTAAGCATCGTATATGTTAAACTCTGTTGTACCAGTTTCAAGTTGGAGAATCTAGACTCCAGCTGTGCATCTGGGTAGACAACAGGACACAATGATAGCTAGTTCAGGAACAATGGTGACGTTTGCCAAGCCCACTTGGTGTAAGCAGATTCAGATCAGCACCAGGACACTATGGGTAGAAGAATAAGATAAACAGTTCCAGGGTGCCATTCTCTTGACAGGCCCATACATTCTCTTCCCGACAGTAGGCCTACTATTCTAAAATTAAAGAAAAAAACTAAAATGGCTTAAAAGGGTTGAGTTTCACATTAAAACAAACACTAAGCAAACATCACAACCTGCACTCACAAGTCAGGCAGTGACCTGAAAATTTCTGCCTGAACTCATCAGCCAGCTATTTTCATAAAACACACCAAAAACAATCAGTTTAAGTACTCACACTCTATCCATGAGAACACTCCAGCATGCCGCCTGGTGTGTGTGTTATCAGGCGCTGGAGTGTCATCACTGCTACACTTCTGGCTCCTGTCTCTCATTTGATGCCGCTAGAACACATGGCTCTTGTGAGGCTTCTCCTTGTCGGTGGCATCCACCATTGTTCTGTTGCTAGCATTTTGTCTACTGGAGAAAGCTGCTGCACCTCCCTTGTGACCCTTGTGATACTAGTAATTTGTCCATGTAAAAGTCCGTCCTTCACAATTAACCAGTGCTGTTTTGTTTTTTGTTTTTCTTTTGCATTCTGGACAGCCCACTATGTCTTAGTTCAGGGGTGAGATAAAATATTAGATAAAGCAGCTAATCCATAACAAACCAGGAAGTGATACTGTGGAACAGGAGCTATACATTATTTCCATTCGCTGACTGCTGGTGTCCTAAACAACTTACAATTATTACTTTCTCCTTCAAAGGTCACGCAACTCTGGAGTAACCTCAAGGTTAAATGCCTTATTTGCTGCACAATAGCAATGAACAGCCTCACTTAGGGTTCAAATCCACAACACCCCAGTTACTAGGTCACTGCCTTCACCAGGACACGATCCTTACGCACTACTCAAATATCTAGCACAAGTGACAAGCGATCACACCAATATTAAAATCAGGTAAAACAAGTTCCACCAAAGTTAAATCACATGTTCACTATTCTCCATGGCTGCAGTGTCATAAGACTGGATAGATCAATCAAGAAATTGCTCTGTGGAGGTTCACATTGAATGGAAGGAATAGATGAATTTCTTGCATTCACAAGATAAGATTCTTTAAATGAAAAAAATGCCATTTTCCCATGTTTTAATGGCATAATTTTTTTAAAAAAGAATTGAAATGTGTTAAAATAAAAAATGAAAAAACTTTTTTTCTGGACAATATTTATAGTGAAAGCCCAACAACACCATATGGGATCATTTATTTAATGAAATATCTTGCACAACTTTAAATTCTTCTTAAGATGTTTTTGAGCTATGAAACGCCTGATAAAAATTATTTCTGAAGTGCAGAGCATAATTTGGGCTGATGGTGACAGCTCTCAGACATTGATAAAAAAGGAGGGGTGCGCTGAACCTCAAACCTGCTAATGGGATCCCTGACAATATAATTACCCTGCAAGGATGGTGAGGGAATGGCAATTCCCCCAACCCCCCACCTCAGCCCACGCCACCCACACACACTATTTCTCTCTCTCTTCAGCTCCATGTTATCCATTCTCCTGATGTCCTCTACCTCCCTCACTTCTCCACTCTAAGTGTGTCTCCTTGGCTTCCATTGTTTGCTATGTACCTCATGTTTGTACTGGTGTTAGGGTGATTTGGGGAGAGGGGAAGGGCACTGGTGTGTGCCTAATGCCCCCTCCTCAACCCTCTAACCCCCATCGGCAGATAAAGCGCTCCACATGGCTAATGGCTGACCTTTCCCTCACGGTCCAGGGCCTTCTCTTTATCGGGCCTATACAATACCTGACATTCATCTGCCACTCTTCTTTCATCCCTTCATTATCACATCCCAAATCCACATTGTCCCCTCTCTTATTCCCCTGGGCAGCCTCTGGTACCTATGACATCCAGCAAAGAGAGATGGGGGTGGGGCAGTCATGGCATGGGTCATTTCCCAGAAGCTGCCTCTCTGTGTCTCTGAATCATCCAATAACAAATGCTAACATCTGAACAACATATGAATTACCAGAAAACCAAATACAATGCCATGAGGGGTCTTTTTTATTTTGTGTTTATAGCTGCATGCTCCACTGTCTTTACTACATCAGTGCCTTACTCATCAAAGTTAGTATTATTGTTTTCCAGTCGAGTTACAGTTTTCCTGGAAAGATAATGTATGTTTTTTGGCTTAATTTGTGAACTCCAGTTCTGTGGTTTTCTCGTCTCGATTCTGCTGCCTGGTTTTGTCATGTCTTGGTGCCTGGGTGTTTTCAGAGAGGAGTCATTGTTGGTGGGATTTGTGTCTGGGCACAGTTCCTCGCTTGTGCAGTGTTCTGTGTTGGCATTGCTGATCTCTCATTCCTAATCTTGGTTTCCGGTGGGCTTACATCCTGCACACAGCTCCCTTCCTCTGTCCGGGTCTCTCCTGCCATCCATCCAACGCCAAAACAAAAGATTGGAGATCCAGGGCTTTCACCTTACCCAGCTCCCAGTTTCCCACCCAGACATGCATTACCGCACCAGTGAGAGAATTTGGGGACAGGCATACCGCAGCTCTTTTACATAGCTGTCAATTGAATGGGCTTCTTGGTAATGTGTCTGGCATTGTGACAAGGTATATGGATATTTTTGAGTGTTTTCTTGTCCAGTACTGGTTAAGAATCAAATATTTTGGAAGCTGGGCCAAAGGGCATGCAACTGGCAAAGGTATTCCCTAGGGTGGGCGTGTTGGCTAGGGTCACTCTCTTTGTTGCTTGTTAATGTTAGTGTCTGACAGTTAGATGCCCATACAGCTGCAGGTAGAGGTAAGTGAATACCCCTTTACCTCACACTTCAATTATACTGCTTGCAGATACTAAAAAAATGTCAGAGGAAGTGTGTGCTAACATCATTTGTGAGGGAGGGATCCACAAGATTATGGGATATGGGGCATTCCAGATTAGGAGAAAAGGTGAAAGCATTTTTAAAAATCAGAGAAATAATTAAGATACTGATAAAATCACATCTATCTCTAAGCTCTACTCTGAGCACAATAAAATACTTCTGTAATTCATAGTTTGGAAGGTGTTGACAATATTCAACAAATTAGAAGAGATATTTGTCACCCAGTGAGATCTTTATAAGAATTTTTTTCCCATGCAAAGGTCAACTTACCCCTGTTTAAACTCTTATTTGCTGGTCTCGTATGACCTTAATCCCCTCTGACAAATGAGGCAGGGATGTGATCCCGATGGAACTCACAGGTGGAGATGCAACATAAGGGCCTGGACATGGTACCAAGAAGAGCGCTGATCCTGCTCAGTGCCAGTAAAACAAGAACACTCACAGCTGTGATGTTCAAGGCATGAGTCTCAGGGAAACCCTCCCAGATGACATGTGGCCTCTTGTGTTAGAGGCCCTCTGAGACGCGTCGTTGAAGTGTGACGGTGCAGAGAGTCAGCTTTGACCTCCAACCTCTCGGCTCCCCAGGAGTCTTGCTCCTGTCGTAGACGATTCATCCTTCTTGTCTCAGAGGAGCGCTGTGGCCATCAATCAAAGCGATGGACACTCCAACAGAAATGAGGCACGTTAAGAGATGCTTTTAATTTGTTGGGTCGTAACCCAAGACAAATACATTGGAACTGGATGATGGGTATAGAAAAAAAAATTACTGCCTCATACTCAACCAAAAAAAGTATTACAGCAGATTTCATAAGAGAGAAGGCGTACATTTTGAGCACACTACCTCAGGAGGAGTTTGTTAAATGTGGAAATAGGGAAAGAGATACCTTTGTTAAACCATGAGGCTTTTCACATTAAGGCTGTTAGAATAGAGAAGTATAGCAGTAGAAATGTCCTCCACCAGACACAACTGAAAAGTTGGTAGTTGCTTTCCTCCAGGAACATGACATTTAGTGACAACTAGCTTTTCTCTAAAGGCAGCTGGGATGTGAAAATGGTTTGGTGAGCTTACTATTCCTGGGATGTCAGGAATGTTTTCAAGCTAAAGTGAAGTTCTTAAAATACTTTGTTCTGTTGTCTGTCTATCCCTCTTTGTCTGCTTGATTATTGTCATGTGCAAATTTATGACCTAATGACTTGTTATTTTAACACTATTTCTTCGTAACCTATTTTTCTCCATTTACATTGTAGGATTCAGTTACTGTATGTGTTATTAGGTCGCCTATGAACCATGTTCCACTTACTTAGTGCACGTGAAGGTCATTTGTTTTAATGTGTTTCTTTCATGGTTTTGTTCCACATCTGAATGTGTTCAAAAACACTACAAGACTAAGACTGATTACACCTATGAATTACCTACTGAGACCGCAACCTCGTAAAATCAGTTTGATATATCTGCTGTTCCTGTACTGTGGTCATGTGTAAGTGGCAATAGATTGATGTTAAGTTATTACTTATGATAAGTAATGTTAAATGTTGAATGCACAGGCTATTCCTAGACAGCAGACCATGTGACATGATCTGTCATTTCCTTTGTTATTTGTCCAGCTGTGTTTTAGGGAACATTCACTGCTGTGAGAGATTTTAAAATCATTCATCCAAATCTTTTTATTTTTTCCCCATCTTTTCTGATAACAAATGTGTCACTGTGTTGCTAGAGCGCCTCAAATACCTATTACAGTGTTCTGGAGATGGCACAGCAAAGACAGGTGGTAAGCTGTATGAACTGTGCACTACAGAGAGGAAGAGAGACAAAGAAAAGACAGAGAGAAATAAAGACTTAGAAAGGAGGAAATATGCTGTCTGGTCTCCTGACGGTGAGTGCTGTCAGAAATCTGAGCCAGTTGTCTCTAGTCCAGACTGGGTGAAGGTCAGAGGTCGCTTTCACAGTTGTCCTGTCCTTTAACCTCTGCTCTATTTACTGGGGAGCTGGGTTCCCGAGGAGGTAGTGTTAGCCCTGACTGAAACGAGCTTCACCACAACTGATACAACATATAGACTCTGATATCTCAATTTAAACTTTATTTAATTGGACATTAAACATTGAATTCTGAGTGCACTCTAATTCAGATGTTCTCTCTCTGTCCTCAGTGGTCCCTGTCTTTCTGTATCTGTTATGATGGAGAACATTAACACCTGGAGGTGATGAATGATCGTGTCATTGTAGAACTGCTGGGATTGAGTACTGATAGCATTATTCCTGTGATATATTGAGCTTCTGCTAGCACCTAAACTGATTTTATCCAACACATACAGATAAGACTAGCATTGGCCATTCACTGCATGATCAATCAACAATGCGGAACATTGTTTTATTCTTTGTTGTTTGGAGGTTTTTTGTATCCCTGTCCAACATTACAAGATTACATTTATAGTGTTGTGTGGATGCGTCTTAAATTAATCTGATAATTCAAAGATATAAGTCCTGCTGTATTATTGAATTGCCTTGGACATTATTCTAAAGGGATCAAAAGGGGTTTTTTTTGTTGTTGTTGTTTTTGTTTTTAAATGTTTTTTAGCAGATGAGATGGTTTTGATGATTTCCCACATGGATCTCTTCTGTTCCCTTATCTCTGCCCCTCTCCTCTGCTGGTATAATTCAAACAAACAGACTATAGGGGGAAAGTTTAGAAGGGATACTGCTGTGAATATGAATTCTCTCAAAATGTTCTATTTGCCCTCTAATCAGCCTCTGTTGGACAATGGACTTTCGGCATGGAGATTTTCTAATGAAAGCGGATGCTGATTTTTTTCAGTCATTATTGTTGCCCATTGGACTGTATTTTTCATCACTGAATTTTGGCAACCCTTCATTTATTATATGCAGCCAAAGATAAATTGCTCATGAACAGTCAGACATTGGGGTTTATATCGGCATTAATTTCTGTGCATCTCCGTGGTGACGGATTAAATCACTCCTGCTTTGTGATGTGGGTATTCTTGGATGATGTCATTGCGTTTTATTGTAATTCATACATGTAGGTTGACAGCAAGTGCCAGAGCATGCAATGCAGCAGTAGTGGAAGGTAGCTTTAGAATGAGAGGTGGTGAGGAGAGGCAAAAAATAGAGGGTATCATGGAAACCCTATTTCCATTTGCCCAAATATCATTTATCCAGCTCCCCCCTTGAAGGTTTGAATGTCATGGACATTATGCAGTATTTGAAAGTCTAACTTCTAAAACGTGTTTTGATATACATTACTGAGTACTTGAATTTAAATGTAATCAACAACAAATCATTTTTCAGGCAACTAAGTTTAAGCAATATGGTCCATTTGCTATCAAGCAATTATAGACAAATGTGGTGTTATTATTAGCCGAAAGCTTTCTTGTACTCTCACACCTACTTCAAGGCCCAAGGGGAGGAGGGAGCATGCAAGAGCATTGTTCTTTTCGCTCTGCCATCGACTTTGAGAGTTAGGATTTTATACCCTATTAACAGTGTTCAGACTCATGGCTTTTATTGCAGAGTGTCTCCTCCAGTGAAAAAGTAAGTTCATTGCTTGCGATACTGCAGAAATATTGAGTGGCTTGTTCAGAGTTTGATTACAGTCTGCAGTCAGTGTCGGGTTCAGCTTGGTTTCTCTCAGCCTTTTTGTTAGACATCCCAAAGAGAACCAGACACAGCAAGTTCGATGAAAAGGTGTATATAACTGCATAATTGCATTTATGAAGTGGATGGGAACAGTATTTTTGATTGCTTTTGTCTTTGGCAGACACTAAGAGCTCAACATCACTTTCAGTAACCATCAGAAACTATTGGTTTGAACTATGAGTGCTTGATTACATGGTGCAGTGTAATGAACGGTGCAACAAGGCTCGGCAATAATATTTAGGTGTTTTCCATGACAACCCATTTAAGAAGGCACTTAAAGAAGTCACTTGGAAGTCAAACAACGCGCTGTGGGTTCAAGATCTTTTACTAATTTGGATAATTCAAGGTTGAAATATTCTTTTACTCTCACTGAATGATAAACACTTGAATGAAAACTTTAAACAAACACCATGTTTCAGCTTTCACACTGACATTTCATTTGGCTATGTGATTTATTGCCAAAAAAATAAACGCTTTGAACTTACAGCGCATCCAACTACATTGTTCATATCATGAATTGACATACACAAGAACACTTAATGGATGGTTGACTATCTCATTCACTGGGTTTGGACATGATCTGGCTTAGAAAACTAATTTAGGAAATCTAGCTTAAGAAAATCTTGAGTACACAAGCAATTTTCACCCCTCAGAGACAAGTTTGTTCCATGTTGGTGTAGCATGTCATAAAAAATATGCATTGTGAAATCATGCAATGGCATGTCTGACCTGTGGCTGAGTTGGAAATACTACAGGAATGGCTTTCTGCAAGCAATGACGAAGGCATTGAGCAAGACCACTGTTTGCTGACTTTTTTTTTTTTTTGGTTTTGAATCAAAGTGCCACACAATGACACAAACAGTTCCAACTATCAGGCTTCTGAATGGTTAACATTATTTGTTATGACACTGCTCCTTCATTGAGACAGGGTAACTTGCTGACAGCACATCACAGTAAGTGTTCATCTTTGCATGCTCACGTTTATGCTGGTTTTTGATCCAACTCACAATATTAAAAGTGATCAATTTTGTAGAAAAGCACCGTTTTCGTGTAACTACGGTTGAATAAAATGATTTTGATGTGAGGAACAGCTCTTAAGATGAAAGGCCATCATACTCAGAGAGCCTCAGAACTTGAGTTTAAGACAATAAAGTGTCTAAAATAAAAATCCTAATGGAGACTGATTGTTTGCCAGTTGGGCCAGACTGCCTGCTCATGAAACAGGGTGAGCGGACTGGCACCATCCCAGTATTCTCTCAGCACAGAACCCCTCTGTAAAACAACCCACTGCTCTAATGAAGACACACCACACTAAAGGCAAAACAGGGTATTGGGTGAGTCGCCAGGCTAGCCACAGCAGCAAACCATGTGCTTTTTATTAAGTCTCAGTAACAGTGGCGCGTATTTTAAGGGGCACTGGGGTTCTCTGAGATGTCATGGCACAAATACCCAAACTGAACCTCTCTTTTCCACTGTAGCCCTCCCTCTCTCCATCAAAACACAACACTTCCCCTACCCACTGGTGTTAGCTTTTGTAAATTCACATTGCGACTGAGTACACCATCATCCAAACCACAGATTCATAGCCAGACGTTTCACGCTGACCAAATATGCTGTCATACTCTGTGTCACTACCAGGAATTTTTATTTAATCCAAAGACTAATCCTTCACCACAGTATCTTCAGTGCAAATATCGTGTCAGTTAGAAAAGACAGCTGACATGATAGATGAGGAAAAGTTTTGTCTAAAGCCTCTAATCAGGTCAAAGAGCTACCGGATATCTACGCAGAACCATCCCAAGCATGACTGAGGCAACTGGGTGAGGCTGGCGCGTGCCATCCTGTGTTTGGGTGTGGGATCATTTGGCTGACGCTCCTTCTCCATCGCGTCAGTCTTACCTGCCTATACATGAGTGAAAACTCCCTGCAGCTCAGTAGAGCTCTCTTTACTGCACTTACATTACAGACAGGGCCTATCCCACAGACAGTAATATTCTCTACCCAATAACATTCACTTCGGGATGGGCCTGGTACTACTTTCTCTGCTTGAATGTGCTCAGATGTGAGTGCGTATTCCTGCCTGTGTACAAGGAATAGAAAGTGAGAGTAAGAGAAGGAGACAGGAAACATTCAAGTTGATTGTCAATGTAGAAATAAAACAGAAGCAAAGGGAAAATTAAATCACTGTTTCGTCTAGTGAAGGTCACAGCATTGTGACTCACACTGATTGACAGCATACTGTTTGAATGAATGATAGATGCAGTCTCACTGTTTAATGTACAGGAAATGCAAAATGGATAGAGTTCCTTGGTTGTGTAGTTAACGCCACCTTGAGTACACTTAAGTTTCAGCTATTGCTACCTTTATTACCAGTATGAAGACAAGTTGATTAAAATACATATCATTAGTAATCTACCTTAAACCTTTCAAACAGTTGTTTTAAGACTTGAGTAACAATTTAAGAGGGATGACCCACTCTGTAGTGTCTTTCCCTTTTTACTGTCTTTCTTGTAACAACACTGCACCCTACTGATCATAGCAGGAACAGTGGGGTTCAACATGATGTGCTCATTTCTCATCAGGAAGCATCAGGGAAAGTCATGGCTTTTCTAGTCTCTAACACATAATCCAACTTTATTTCAAATAGCAAGTGCTAAATTTGTGAGATTTTTCTTTAATTGGAAAGTTACGTTTAGAAGAAAATTCAGTTTCAAGCAACATCTGCAATGATTCTGTAACATCAAAGTGAGAAAATACTTATGATATTTTAGAGTTCTCTGGATGTAAAGACAAACATAGTTCATTTAAAGTGTATGTCAATTTGTTTGTGAAGTTGTTGGAGAAATCTTCATGACAGTCCACACAGCAAACAGAATAGCAACAGGGCCAAATGTCCAACAAGAGAGGAAAAAGCTGCACAGCACTAATGCAACATACAAAAATCGGAATTTTTTGATCACTTAATGAACCACATATTGATGCATATTCTATGATTAAAAAATTCATTGAGAAGGAATAAGCATAATTATTTACATCAGCAAAGTGGTAAAGTTGCATGCTGTGATATTACCATGGCAAGGCATTTTTGCTGTATTTTTATTTTCACTGTGTGTTTTAATGTAAATACACCAACAAAAATACTATGCAGCATGTAAAAAAAAATCCAACTGGGATGACTGAACAACTCCTTTTGCAGTGCATTTCAACTGTTTTGTGGCAATCACTTCGCTTTGCCATGTGAACTTTAGAATATGTCATTTTCTCATGTTTTATTTCTTTTGTAATCTGATCATTTTAATGTCCAGATTTACTATCAACATTTCATCATTGCAACTTGAAGGACTCCATTGTAACAGTGTCATGTTCTGTGATCCACAGGGACTGTGAAAAGTGTATGTTTGAGTTGAATGGCATTTATCACTGTCTTTTGTGAGCATATTGACATTGCTATTAATTTTTGCTTCATTTTATGAAAGATAAATGAGGAACAGATGTACATGAGAATTCGGTGGCTATGGTTAAAGCAAAAACATTTTATTATTTCATTCACCGTATTTATGTTCTGCATTTTTTTCTTCCTTTTTTTGTTCTGATTGAGCACTTGAGCACACTGTTTCAAAAACTGTGTAGAAGGCAAAACAGTAAAATGGGTTTATGTGGCCTTCATTTGGCCTCTCCACCACATCTGTTTCAACACTTAAATGAAAATAATGATGAAAAAGTAAAAAAAAAAAACCCAAAAAAACATTGGAAGCCCCACAGGTTTTTTTGCGATATATCTTTGACACATTACTCGCATGGTTATGACTTTTGAAGCTCACTGCATCAGTCCATTAGTGTTGTCCATTTAAGTGGAAGATCAGAAGAGAGGTCATTTTGAAGCCATTTCACCGTAGTTAACAATGCACTGTAATTTTGAAATTTCAGCGAAGAGTCCACTTCTTCTGAACTTTTCATTATTCTATCAGCAGAACCAACAAAATGTTTCCTGCACTGTGGCAGATTATTATGTTGGTAACATATGTCTCTAAACTGTATAAAAATAATATTCCTTTACAGGTTTTGAATTCTGATGTTGTAGCAATATAATTTTGTACAGATTCTGCAGAATGAAATAGTAATAGTATAAAGGTGAGATGTAAAGATACAATGTATTGGAACGGTGAAAATTGTTTCAAAACCGTATAATAATAAGATTTTTAAGTGAAGCTCAGAAGTATAACTACTGCTGTGAATGATATTGTTTTAAAAGGTTGACTGCAGGCCAATGATAAAGTCTTTGTTTATGGTATGTATCTTCCCAAGAAGTTGGAGCTGTTTTGGAGACAATTTTATTTTCATCTTTCATTAATGTAACGTGACTGGACAGCTATATATTCCACCTAAACCTCATATTTAATTTATCTAGTGATTTTGCCTGTCTGGCCAAATAACATTAACTGTTGCATAACCTATAACGTCTCACCCACATTAATATGACTGTCATACTGATTATTGATCCTTCCCTGTGAGTTAGCCACTGAGTTGTAATCTGTGTCCTTATCTCTAACATGAAAAGTGCTTCAAGGAACTGTTTGTCCTGTCATTATGTTGTTTATGTACCAAGGTTCTCTGTCCTCTTTCCAAGTTTGGCAAGATGTCAGGTCTCCTTACCAAAGTCAATAAAAGTTCATTTTACCATGGTTTTCTTGGACTGCTTTTCCACTAGTACTGTTGGCGTGGCTTGTGGAGAGGAAAATGTTAGGTGAGAAAACATTGATTAAGTAAGGCGTAATGTTGACATCTACATGGTAATTAGTAAAAGGCTATGGAGGAAGGCATCTCTTGAAAAGAAAAAATTGTGCGGCATATTTTTAATTGAGACAGATTTCTTGAAGCCAGTGCGATAACAAACTTAAGATGGATTTTTCCAGACTTGAAGATTTTTTAAACCTCATCCTGTAAAAATAAAACAAAACAAAACTAAATATATTATGCAGACAACTACTGTTGTTTCTTGATTTGGCATGCAGCATTGTATTTGTTTATATTTCAGACTGTAAAAGAGCAATGCACTCCATGCTGCAACTAGCTGATAATGCAGATGATAGCTGAAAGTGTGACAGTTACAGATGTTGGCTTGGCGTCAGAAGAGGGAGCTGTTGGGTTAAAATATTGAGTAATGACCTGTTTTCATATCTTTCACATGAGTTTCAATCCTTCTAAAATTACTTTCAAAAATTTCAATATTTCAAAGTTGTTTTCTGTGTGTGCTTGTATGTGTGCCTTTCTGTATATTTACCTTTCTTAAAATTTTTGGATTTAGGTTCCATTTGTGATCATTATTATAAGATGTACAAAATGTAGTGACAACTGATCTAAAGGTAAAAATAAAATTCTGACAAATATTGACAAATTCTGACAAAAACATAGGCAGACAGACAGACAGACAGACAGACAGACAGACAGATAGATAGATAGATAGATAGATAGATAGATAGATAGATAGATAGATAGATAGATAGAAAGATAGATAGATTCACACACACACACACACACACGCACACACACACACTCTCTCTCACACACACACAAACACGCATTCATTCAAAGATAGGTGGAATTGTATATCTAAGTTTGATATGGGTCTTTTTTGCCTTCAAGTGAGTAGTGACTGACTTTGGATTAAGTGCTCATAAAAGGGCTAAAGAATGCGTTCCTTCAAACCAAGGCACTCAACCGAAGGCTTCCTTTTCATGGCTTCTTTTTTTACAAGCACTTAATCTGTCAGGTAACAATAAAATAACATTTGGGATATTCACTGCAGCCATGCTTTATTGCATTTTCTGTACTACACCAGAAACACACACACACACACACACACACGCACACACACGCACACACTACATTAATGAACATTTGGATTCTCAGATTCCCATGATCCTCAGATTCTTTCCCATGTTTATTACACCCTGACCTGTTGTCCCATAATGCTGAACAGCTCAGATATTTGTGAAGTACCTTTAGTGTGGAGCCTAGTTGGAATTTAATAGGTTGTAGCTTCTCATTGCTGTAGCCTGACAGCTGATACAGTGATCTCCAAATTTAGGCTTCTTTCTCTTCGTCTCTTTGAACAGTATTTCAAAGAGCAAAAAGTATCAGGGAGTCTTCACTGGACTTGGCGCTAAATTCTTAAACACCTGTGAGATTGTTAGGATGAGTTAATTTAATTTTACATTTTTTGTTCTCATGAGATAAGGTCTTCTGAGAACTCATAACTGACCTTCCCTAAGACCCTGCTCAGAAAAGAAATGCGGGTTTTGATTTGTGAACTCAGAGAACTTAACATCCATAAAAATGTCCATCACCCTAAACCTGTTCCAAATTGCCTGTTTTACCATCCAACCAGTCTTGACCATGACCTGTGTTCTTTGAGACAGGCACGACAAAACGAAAGGCTACATATATAGACATAAAGCCTGTCATATCTAAAGTAAATTATGGTGATTGGTCAGAGTACAGTGTAAGTATGAAGGAGAGTACAGTGTAAGTATGGCTTGTATTGACTTGTTTTGTATGTATTTATCTTTTTTTATTGGGCGCTTTTAATTAGTTTTCAGAATTAGAGCTTTACTCCTGTAGTCACAATGTGTACCGGCACAGAATGTGAAATACGTCACAACTATAAATCCTCCTTATTCTTGACAGGAAACCAACATGCCTCAGAGAGACCAAGAACAGCCGTACATCACTCCCACCCTCCTCCTTCTCTCTCTCTCTCTCTCTCTCTCTTTCTCTCTCCCCCTCTCTCAACCCCTCTCTCCACCCCCACCTGTCAATCCCCATGCACTTCACTAAGGTTTGCTGTTGTTATAATGTCTCCTTGGCGACAGTTAACATTTGGTAATCATTGTTAATCGAAGACTACAGTAGCATGGGAGGTTGTCAGGGAAACTGATGAGAGGAACAGGGATCAGTCAGTCATTGTGTTTTTCAACCAGAGAGCCCAGACACTATTTCTGTATAAAGTGTTGTGTTAACCCATGTTAACAAGAATTTGAGTTGAAAGGTTTAGTGTACTGAGTGAATCTGTAACTCTCAAATTGAACTAGTCTGTTTTCACTTTATAGTTCAGCATTCAGTTCTAATTTGGATTGATTTGCCTCATGGTTAGCTTTGCTTATAGCTCTGTTTGCTACTTACAGGTCTTTTTCATTAGAATAGAATTAAGAGTAGTCTTAAACGGGGCATATCAATTCAAAAAGCTATGATGTTCAGAATTGGTCAGCTGGCTGGGAGCATGTTAAAACACAAAAAGACTGGAAAGCTCCATTATTGATTCCTAAGGATAAGTTCACTTTTATGTGAGTATTAGTCATAGATACATGAGCCATTTGTCCATTATAAAGCCAGACTGTGCATTATACAGAGTAAAAAGTGGTCCAGGTTGGGCATAGAGCAGCCTGTCACTTAGAGTACATGAATGTGTCAGTCAGCTCCCTAAATCGAACTTGTCTGAACATATTATATTCATACTAAGAGAGGCTAAAGTCCCCCTGACACCATAGCAAACTGAAAACCTCAGTATCAGTGACTCATTAATATCCTACTATTCTTCTGATATTGTATACCTGACATTCATAAATTATACACCCATTTTTGGTGCAATCATTACAATTTTCTGTAGAGAAATATAAAAAATTGGTCTGATTGGATATTTATTTGTTTGTTTGTAGATTAATTACTTGGTTGGTAAGATTGGCTCCTCTTGTCCCTCTTTCTAGCTCTCCCTCTCCATGCTTCTCTCCATAGTCAGAAGTGCCCCCCCCAAAGCCGGAAACAGGTGGCAGAAGAGAAAAGAAGAAGTCTGGGACTGTATCTGTAAATATGAGGAAGGTCCCAGAAGGTCCCAGAAACACTGTGATATAAACACCCCGGCACTCAGAGTATTTGCAGTGTATCACCGGACCCCCTAAATGAGGAATCAAAACTTCCTGTGTTTGGGTACCAAGGGCATGTCAAGGTCATTCCAAAGTCAGAGGTTTTAGCTGACCTTGAAGGCCACAGGAGAAAGTGACTTCCCACTGGCAGAAGTGAGAGAAGGAAGTTGTTGTTTGTTATGTTGTTGATCTAGCATATGAATTATGCTGCTCTTTAGGGAAGAACTTTTCTCACCATTAGCAGTTTCATACCTTTTTCTTCTAGTGACTCAGCATTTTCTAGGTATGTTGTTGTTGCTGGTGTTACATAATAATAGTTCACTGGAAATCTGAAAACACTGTTCTTTGAGACGTGATAAAATGTGACATGATAAAATGGTCTATCTTGTTTTTGGCTTTGACTGCTTCTCTTCACTCTCTTCAAAACTAATTCAAAAATATTTAATGGGTGTTTTAAAATGTACTCTAACTGAACCTATTAATACGCTTACTTAGTTCATTGATGACAGGTCACGTGAAGATAACAGCAGATCTGGCACTATGGGGTTGCATTGGGGTTGCAATACATGATGGGGTTGCAATACATTCCCAGATTGACTTTTGAGCAGCCCCAAAAAAAGCTCCATTAACTGTTGAATGAAATTACATTTCCTAAAGCAAACATGCTTTTTCTATTTCTAACATGCTTGTCAATATCATTATAAAGTACATTTTAATTTCCAAATGAACTGGGTCGCAATAATCACTGGACCACCAAGATCCCACCCAATGACCCCCCATATACAACATTTTGTTAAGAACAAATCTGAATATTTGTACATAGTGGGATGCACAGCACCTCTGGATGGATAACTGTCACAGTTTGCTTGAATTCAGTGCGAATTCAGCTACAAAATACAGGTGCCTTATCGATTAAATCACACACAAGTTTAATGAAAGATAATGGCTATCTGGCTAAAATACATATTCAGAATTAATTAATTAAAAAAAATTACTCTTAGGTGATATCTGTGATCACAATCAGAGAGAGTGCTAAGAAATAATACAACTGATTCTGGCTTTATCATCCAAGACGCCGGCCCTGGCTTTACCTCAGTAACTAAGATTAGCTCACGTACTAGTGTTAGGTCCCCTGGTGCTAAAAGCCAGGCGTTTGCACCGAAACCATCATCACCTTTCTGGCCTGAAGACAACACTGCACTTGAGGATCTGGAGTGCGATAAACAAAACTTAAACATGTCTTTTTTGTTCTTTTTATGTTTTTTTTTTAGTTTGTTTGAAGCAACAGTCAAAACATCAACTCCAAGATGAGTCAGTGCACACAACAAAGAAATCTGCCTCATCAGTGATCAATTATCAGTGAAAATGTCCACGTTTTTGTACAAAATAACAGACAACCAGAAGACAACATATTCATATTTCATTCATAATGCATTTCATTTTATATTGAATTCATATTTCATTGACTTGAAAAAATGATCTGAATCATTTACATTCTGTATTAATGCTGTCTAACATTTGCAACTGCATACATTATCTTACTAATATTTTAGGTCAGCATTCGGAGGTTCCATTAATGAACCTCAGGTCTTACTCGATAATGATGTGCTGGATGTTAAGCAACTGCTGCTGTCATGTTGGTGATGAAAGTTATCAAGGCACTACTGAACTGCACCTCTTGTAGCCAGTAATATAGTTATTGTGCTTCCCAGCCTACATAGGGCTGAATACGGTCAGTGCAGTTTTCTCCAAGTGTTCATTTGTGCGACAATTATAAACATTAATATGAGTGCCTCAAGAAAATCTGGTGCTTCCCCGTTGATTACCGTCAGCAATGTTTCCTGGATACCAGGCCCATTCTTACTGAGCATAGATTAGGTTGAGGAATAGAGTAAACTTCTTGGTCTATTATTCTGCACATTACACATATAAAGAGTTTATAAAATGGTAAAAGTAGTAAACAGGTAAAACTAGATTAAACTGATTAGATACAGATCCTAAACTGATGTTTATTACTGTGGTTGTGTACAGAGATAGGAGCTAATCCCTCTAAACTAAGGGGCCATTAGTATCAGTACAGATCTAACTACGCTCAGTAGGAGAGAAAATACACTGCAGTCATAGAGTGACATGAAGCACTGCTTGTGGTGGATTTTTTTTTTTTTTTAATGACTGCACAGATTGGGAAACATGCAGTTATGATATTATACAGTTCTGTACAATATGGGTCAAAAAGATGTAATACCATGTCAGTTGGTACAATAAAAGATAATATATAATACATCATTGTTCATAATTCTGTGGCCTCAGTTCTCACTTATTAAGGTCGACACATTAAAGGTACTATGTAAAAAAAAAGTCATAAAATAAGTGAGTCATGCTATGCTATGCTATTTATACAACCAGTGGTTACCTTAACAAGTAGAGGCAAAACTGTTTTCTCCCTAAATGTGGTCAAGCTTCTCACCCATTATGCACAATCTTATCAGGGAGGTAAACACTATTTTACAATTATTTATCAGTATCTTCTAATTTCACTTCACATTTATCCCAAAGAGGCACTCAGTCAATTAAAATAAAAATTGTGGGTGTTCAATATTTGCTTGGCTTTACTATATGGTTTGACTTACTGTCTTTTGATACTTATTTCATACAACATATGTGTTATTTTGAATTTATCATGAATGCCAAAATTCAAAGCATTTTTATCCTTGAAAAAAAAGGCCGCCTTTACCCATTAAGAAAATATGGGGGGAAATCTATTTTTATCATTTTAAGACTTACAGCGTAAAATCAGAGAACAAACAGAAAAGTACATTACAAAAATATTACCGTGGAAATCTGGACCAAGGTTCTCTCTTTATAAAAATGATGTATAATTTGATAATAACATAGGAAAGCAAAGCCACGACAGACAGGAGCTTAGAATGAATCAACGCTCAGGTCTCAGGGGTGAACTCTAAAAGCCCTGAGATTTCTTAGATAAACAGGCAGCACTGCCAATCATCACAGCAGGCAGGCACCTGTTGTCAGAGTCGGAGAAAAGCACAGAGAACGACATCTCTGCCTGTGTTAAATGCCCAGGTCTCATGTGGAGCCAGCCTTTCCCAGCTATTCTCACAGAGTCAGAGTCATTACATGGCATCTTTAGTGCTTGAGAGACACATCATTTACAGCAATCCAACACCAACCCCCAGACCTGAAGGCTAAAAGCTATGACCTCAAAGTTGCCAACTCCCATCCTTTTTCCTTTTTGTCCATTTATTTCATTTTCTGAAAATCAGTGTGTGTGTGTGTGTGTGTGTGTGTGTGTGTGTGTGTGTGTGTGTGCGCGTGTGCATGTGTGCCTGTGTGTGATTCTGCATGCGCAGGTTATGATTTGGCATTTTATTGGAGAAAACAAAGGGCAAGCACCCAGTGTTCCAGAGAAAAGAGGGAGTGAACTTTATGATTGGTAAATTATTTTGTTATGTACAAAAACACAGGGACAACTTGATTAATAATCTAAATAGCTGGGGTCAACTCATGTATCTAAACTGGGGTGTGGTCTTTGCCACTGAAACAAGAATGATAATCAAAGGACTTATACTGAACTTTTTCTTACTAAAGACATAAAGCATGCGGTCTTACCTCCCAGCTGTGAACAGTATAGGAACACTTAATAAATCCAATGGACTGTTTTAATGTAACAGAACACTCAACCAGCAGATATGTAGCACACACATGCTTCTTCTCAAAACTACCCAAAGGTGTCTGATGGAGTTTATTGAGACCCTGATGAGACTCTGAAAAGCAGAGCCAGGTGTACTGGATAGGAGATGAAGGAATGAAAAACTGCAGGGTTCCCAAAACCCTGTTTTAGAGTGATGAAGAAGAAATCATCTCTTTTTTTTTTTTTTACCTCGCATTTCCTCTGGCTATTTTGAGGGCACTGAAACTCAAAAAATAGAAAAAACTGTGTGTAATACAAGTTTCAAATGGAAAGGATAATGCAATATATTTGTATAAAGGTATGTGTCCTCCATGTGCTCCCAGGGACTAGTTTATTAGGTACACTACACCTTTCACAAAAATAGGTTACTCACAAAGAGGATTGCATGGCTTGTTATATAAAGCAGGCATTTATGGATCTGTTTACTGTTTCACTGAATACTGTATCTACCTTTTCATGTACAATAGTGTCTAGAGTTTACTGAGAATGGTGTGACAAACAAAAAAATCCAGTTATTAGCAGTCCTGTGAGCTTGTTTTGCTTTGTTCATTTTCTGAATTTGCATTACTCCTTAACAACTCCCTGCCATGGCAACACCCCTCCGTCAATGTGGGAGGATGCAGGTGTTTTCTGAAACATGTAAAGCAAGCCATCATGTCCTCTACGCTGCCCAGATGACAAGCATTTCAACATGCACAACAAACGTTGTCTGATTTAATGGCGAAATGCATATGGACGCCCACACGATTTCCATTAGATTCACCTGGGGGGTATTTCAGAGAGCGAGTTTAGTGAAAACTCAGTTACTTAACTCAGAGAAAGCAGTAAATCTCCTAATAGAAGAGCCCTATGGCTTTGTTTTGATGGGAGAATGAAGCCACAGGGCTCTTCTATTAGGAGGTTTACGACTTTCTCTGAGTTAACTGACTGAGTTTTCACTAAATCTGCTTTCTGAAATACCCCCCTGGAACTCTGTAGGTGCCACACTGATGCTAGAAGCACAATGAAAAAGAGTATACTCTGTTTGACTAATGATTCTGCTCTTTGCACTGCCTGAGCTAAGAGTTTGGTCTTGATTCTAAACTTATGACCTCATAGATGGTATGCTGTGTAATTGACCAATGTGCCACCCAAGAGCCAGTCAAAAACAGCTTGTCTTATAAAAGAGATTGAAGAAAAGAATTGCACAAGTGGGCCACAGCTGGCAAATAACGTTGCAGTCCATCATCTGTGTACAGAATGACATCTCAGCACAATGCACAATGCATTGATCTTTGTGTAACAGGGATGACGACGCGTTCACTTGCGTCTGTTTCTCTTATGTGTTTCACTTAGGTGTTCTTATCATTGATTGTTAAGCCTTAGGGAAGTGACGCAACCAACGCGCCTTCCCAGTTTGGTATGATTTTCAAGTGGTGGGTTATGTTCAACAAAACGTGTTACGAAAGTTTTTCATTTGAGTTCATTCTTATGTATTGCAATGCCTTTATATCTTGCACATCGGAAAGAAGACATGTACAGCCTAGTGCAATTTGGAACAGGTGTACGTATTCACTCTACACGTTTATGAAGAAGGGAGTGGAGGACATGCAGTGTAGTTTGCGATTTATCATGCGTGCGTACGATAAGAATGTGTATGTTTCCAGATGTGTTTCACTGTCGTCCTCAAAAACACTCAGGGGTTGATTGCACTGTATCTTGTCTATTTTCAGGTACATCCTTGTGTTGTACTTTTCTTATTGGCCAGTTCATTGAGATTTTCAAGAGATTTCGTTTTCCTGTCGACGATTTGCGCCCAAAACGCTCAGTGATTGATTGTCCTGTATCTTGTCTACTCTCACAATAGCCATCGTTTCAGTTGTGAAATTCTGGCTTTATGTATCATCGTAAAACACAACGCTAGAGCAAGACTCACACTCAGCGAAATTTTGTCTTAAGACAAAAAGAAGTGGCGGCAGTGCGCTCGGACTGACAAACATTAGGAGCGGGAAAATTTGTCCCCGGACCCATGTGCCCATTTTGCCTCTGTTGCTCCCGGCTGATGGCAGCAATGTTATGTAGTGGGAAATGTTCGGTGCCTTGATACCATTTAAGCAAAGTTAAAGCATATCAGAATACTGTTCCTAAGCAAGCGCGTTCCTGAAGTTTCTCTTTAATCCTCACACATCTACCTCCAGCAGAATAATGCACCATGCCATGAAACGTGTGTTTTCTCAGGATGTTTACCTTATTTGAGTGGTTCAACCCAATAGAGCATCTTTGGGACTACATATATTGTGCTGTTTGCAGCATGACTGTAACTCAGTAATGTTTTGCACCAACCTCAACCAACGTACCAATTAAACATTTTCATACCCTGCGGAATTCAGACTGCTCTGGAGGCTTCGCAACAGTAGTCTTTTATCTAAGGTTTATACACACACGCACACACACACACACACACACACACACATTATATATATATATATATATATATATATATATATATATATATATATATATATATATTTTTTTTTTTTTTTTTTTTTTTTTTTTTTTTTTAATGCTGTCCTGTAAGTTCCTGATGAAGCTTTTGGCGGTGCGACTCCTGTGGTCACTAAGCCGTGACCGTGATAAGGAGGGGCAGTTAATTTGCACTCCAAAACACTGAGCGGTCGCTAACTTGAACGAAGAGGCAATACCATATTTCAGCGGGTGTGGTTAACGACATAGAGGGCCGTCCAATAAGTATTCCATGTCCGGTGCGGCGAAGACCTTCGAAAAGTAGCGAACAGTACGTTAGTTTGAGCTACGCTACCGTCAAAGCTTATAGACAGTTCCTCTGCGTCAGACAAGTTGGCGAACACTCTAAGGACAGCCAGTCGAATCGTTTCAAGGAGAGAAAACCGTAGTGGAACAGCAAGGGAAAGTTAATGCAGTGGATGTTTTTATGACTGGGGCTTTGCTACTGATTCACGGAGTAGTAGCAACAGGTAGGCTCACTCGCTGCTGTCAAGTAGGGTTTTATTTTCCATGTGATTGCGGTGACAGGGAAAAACAGAAATGTCTGTCTTATTTGCAGTATTCATTGTTATTTATTGTGTGTCTGTTGGTAGAACTTCTTGTTGACGTAGGTTACGAGTGTTATTTTGCATGTGTCATTATGTTGCCTAATTTTCACGTATTCTAATGTTGACCTCTAGGTTTTAAATGTCTGGGACATCTGTTATGGATTCACATGGTTTGGTTGAAGTCTTGATGATCGATTCCGCTTGTTATTTTCACATGCCAATGTTAGAAACAGTGGCATAATCCACGAATTATCTGCCATACAGCCGTAATATTTTATAACTCTATCAGACAAGGGCTAATTCAGAAGAAACCGTATTCCACATGGTTATCACTGGTATTAAAATTATAATTTGAATTGTAAAACTCAGCACGACAAATCTGTCGCAGTAGGTGGAACTACATTGGTGAATCGGAGTTACAAATTTACAGATTCTGAGATAGCTGGTGTTACTGTTGAGCAGTAGTTATTTCCCCAAAGTGACATATATTCTTCTTCCAGTTTGACAGGAATGTATAATAATGATTCTCTCTCTCTCTCTCTCTCTCACACACACACACACACACACAGACACACACACTACACGCGCAATGAGTATTTTTTTTCTTACATTTTTTTTTTTTATTTTGGCTTGAGAGACATAAGGTTAGAAATGTTATTTATGTCCATAATTTTGACATCTCTGTATGTTAGGAGAAATTCCAGTGCATTTCTAATGCGTTTCTGCATTTCCTGCGTTAAAAGGACACGAGTCCTATTCAACACTTCATGCTGTTTTCAGAGGAGATGCCAAAGAGGACGTGAAAGGCTTTCAGCTCCAGATTTAGCTAGCCCCTGATATCAGGGCATCTTAGTGTTATCCACTCAAAAGCAGCATATTTCATTAAAATATGAGACTCTGTACCAGTCTTAAATTCTTGAATTCTGAATAACTGAACTCTTAAAATGCATATTAACACTCTACCCCTTTCATTCAGAGTATGGGTTGCCTGAATGAACTGATCAACAGTAAGAAATAGGCCTAGTATTTTTTGTACCCTGAGGCATTCATGAATTCATGACTTTGTAGGTCGTTTGTAGGTTGTCATGGAGGCAGTGCTTTTCCGTGCATTCTATAGTAAAAACCTGCCAAACTACACATTATATTCTGATGGCTTTATATTCCTACTCATATAGATGTGTGAAAAACCATATCACACAGATCATTCATTTTGTTTCAGGTTCTTGCCACTTCCCATCAACTCTCAAGATGTTCTGTGCTCCCCCCACCCCCTTCGTCTCCCTCCCTCTCTCTCTCTCTCTCTCTCTCTCTCTCTCTTTGTCTCTCCCTTATCCTTTTCCGTCTCAGAGAAGGGAGGGAGTTATAGAGGGAGGGTTAGTTCCGTGGCCTTGGGCCTTCTTTTCGAGGGTATGTGTTGCTGGCCGGTGGCCGACGGCGCATACCACCAGAACAGGTCCAATGATGGCGAAAAGCTAGTTCTGAGGAGATGAAGAGCCCTCTTTCTCTATTTTTTTCTTTTCTTTTTTTCTTTCTCTTTTTCTCTCACACCTATTACCCATATCCTAAATTGTTCGTAGGATATGGATGTGGGAGTTAATGTGGGGAAGTGGAGGTTTTTTGATTCAGTAAAAGGTCAAAGTTTGTAAGAAAAAGGAAGAATTTCTCCATCTTTTCAATGCTGAGAATGAGTGGAGAGAAACTCCCTTTTTGAGTGCTTTGTTGGAATGCTTAACGAAGTATTGGGCGTATTGTGGCGATTCCCCTCCCTTTCCGAAAATCTGCCATGGACTGCCGAGGGCTTGTGGAGAACATTTATAGATGATCTGACCCCTTTGTTGCATTTCATCAGTCCAGATCTTCTACAAAGCTTTAACAACTTTAGTAATCACTTTATATGTTCCATGCATATGCATTGAAGTTATCTGAATTATTCATCCATCAAGCAGTTGTTAAATTGACTTTGTATTTGTTTCCATGCTTAAGGTTCTTCAGTAGTTTTTAAAATGATGATAAAATGAAGTATCTTAGATGTCTGAACATGAAATCTGTGCAAAGTCTAGATGAGAGAGAATTTTGGTCAGTGGAGAATTTTTGACTTTCATATTGTATTTATGTAAGTGACATTTGATTAAAAAAACACAGTGCACAAAGGAGTCAACTTTTGCCATCTGGATTGATGGATAAGTGGCATTGAGAGAGGCAGAACAGCTAGTTGCTGTTTGAAGACATCGGAGATGTTTTTCTTTACCTCATGTACTGTTAATGAGAATTTGAGAGTTAAGTCAAATAAGCGGTGGAAATCCGCAGTGGATGCTGGAAGTTTTCATATTCTCATTTTTAGTACAATAAAGTGACCCCTGTGGAGACAGCGACTGGAAAGGGCACCTGTACCGCCCCTCTTAGCTGCATACTCAGTGCTTAAGAGGTGAATGATGGGTTCCACTATTTGTTCTAAGCCTCACTGTTTGTTCACCTCTCTCTCTCTCCCTCTTTTTCTCTCGCTCTCAGCTAGTATGTTCCTATACCCGATGCCAGATCTTTATTGGCTCTTGGCTCCAGCTCCTGCACACGTTCAAAAGTCCTGGGCTGACTAAAGTCCATTCAGTTTTGGTAACCACATGAAAGACTTGAGTCAAAAATGATTCTGTTTTTCACTATATTATTTGAAACCATGTCAGTGATTTGACTGACAATTCTGAACACAGAGACCACCACGGATTCGTTTTTCTTGCTGAGGTTTGTGTTTCTCCTTCTCTCACACTGTCTCTTTTCTCCCTCTTGTGTTATAATTCTCCAGGATGTAAAATAGAAATCAAACCTCCTAGACTAGTGCTGACATGCAGATGAAAGTATCTTTTTTTGGTCTGTGTCAGTGTTCTGTTGTCTGTGCTGGCATAGAGAGCTCTGATTATGCTGCTGTTCCTTTGTTCCTATGGGCACCGTATAAGAGTCAGGTCTCAACAGAGCTGGGAAGTAAATTTTAGTGAAGGTAGAGGGAGATACATGGTAAGCTGAAAGTTGAGTCTCTCTCTCTCTCTTTTAAATCCTCTGTCTTCTAATGTGTAAGAGCAAATCATGTGGCCTTATTTGGTTCTTACAAGGACAGTATCTATGCTGAATGTGTTCAGGGTAGCCCATAACAATCCAAAGAATCATTAATGAATGAAGGTGCCTTTTGGTTTGAGATGTAGCACTTACGCAGCAAATAATTACTTTGGTGTAATATTTACATATTTAAATTATGAAAATTGATCCCTATTTTGGTTTTCACATTTTATTTAGCTCAGGGGCCTTTAAATTTGTATCTACCTTAGAGTAGAACTCTATAAATGGTACTCTAGTGGGGTACTTGAAGTCTGTTTTTCTCCTGTATCAATAGCTGTACAGATAAGAAATTCTAATTAAAATACTCAACATTCATTAGTTCTGAATTGAATATGGTAGCTCTCTACCCACCTACTGCACCTCAGAAATATTAAATCTTTTTTTTAATGCATGTAAAAAGTTAGTTCTTGCATCACTTTAATGCACATTACATAACAAGAAGTTCTGGTATGAATGATTGCTCAAATACTTTACATAATATAGTAGTTTTAATGGAAATGCAGAAGGTGATTCACATTGGTTAGTTTTCCTTTGCTGTGATAACTAAGAAATGCCCAGCAAAGAATTATTACATTTTTATCTGTCTTTGATAAAAACAAACCTAGCAAGCCAAATCTTAATTACCAAAGGTTTTTTTTTTATTGTAGTTGGCTGACTGCATTATGGGTTTAGTGAATACATGTTTACATCACAACATGTTCTTTCTGACTACCTGGGAATCTCCCATGTTCACCACAACAACCAGGGATGTGGGAGCTTACTGTTTTGTTTTGTTTTTAAACGATCTGTAGTGTAACTGCTTGGCTTTGGATATGCTTCTTTTTCACATTTCACTGAGAATGTTACACATCACAAACCCCACATGCAAGACTGATGGATAAGTATCATTGATTACACTGTCTGCACATTAAATGTTAAATTGTCTATTTTGACACATATATCTCCGTCTGAAAAGCAATGCACGTATTTACATATATCTGTCTATAGAGCTAACATTTTTCCCTCTCTTTCTCACAGTTTGAATTGAAGATCTGGAAGTTTCTCTCCTTCAGGATCATACCACATCTGGTTATGTTTGCCTCTGCATTCTCCTTATAATGATGCCCTAGATGGAGGCCTGGCCTTAGCCCCCTGTCAGTTCTGTGCCAGTCATATAATTTCTGTGTTTACTCTGAGTGGATTACCATGGCTGATTCTCCAGAGAGGGACCCTCCACTACTGCAGCTCCAAGAAGTGGACTCTAGCAGGTTGGCAGCACGTGTTCTCTCACCTATCTTTGGTACACCCTCACCCTCCCTGCCACTGGAGGGACACCCCGTCTGCATCCCGTCTCCTTACACGGACCTGAGCCACGACTTCACTCCTTTATCTTTCTATAGTCCCACGTTGCTGAGTTACTGTGCCCCCTCTCTCTCCGACTGCACCTCGGTGCATCAGTCACTTAGCCCCACCCTCTTCTGGCCCTCCCACAGCCAGGTCTCGTCATTGGCACTGCATCGACCACAGTCCTGTTCCCAACACAATCAACCATCCCACGGCTCATGGGCAGACCTAGTGGTCTGTGACCACGCCCAGGGGGAGGACAGGTATTGCCTATGAACACCTTCATTGACACAATATTTTAAGCATATGTCATTGTAAACAAACGTTGTAAACATTGTTCATTTCAAATTCTCATTTTTTAAGTAAGTAAATAGACTTCCCTGCGTTTACTCTCGTGTACTTGACGTGTACTTAATGTGTACTTAATAAAGCACAGACTGTACTCAGGAGTGAGCCATGTGGGGCAGGATTGTTTGGGTAACAAAGTGTCTTCCCACATCTCTGTTCCAGTAAACCTGTGGGAAAGAGGCCGGAGGAAAGCATCAGCTCTACAGCAGGCAAAGCTGACATGCACTACTGCGCTGTCTGCAATGACTATGCCTCCGGATACCATTATGGGGTATGGTCCTGTGAGGGCTGCAAAGCTTTCTTCAAGAGAAGTATCCAAGGTAAAGGCCTCTGCCTGTATCCTCTTGGATAACTCAGTTATCCTGATGGTTACACACGTACAGGTGTGCACAGACACACGCACATACACATTTTACAGTGGCATTTGTGCCCTGTCCTATGGCATTGTCTGTATGCGGAGCGCTCCCCTATTTGACTTGTTTACGTTTAGAGCTTGTTTACTTTTGTCACTGTAACCTACAGTAGCATTTGCTCAGCGTAAAGCAGTAATAAGCCAGGGCCTCTCCTCTACGTTTTTTCAAATGAGCATCATCTCACAGCTTTTACCAATCAATCAAAGATGTCTGAATCCCTCACTCACTTTCTCATCTCTCACTTGATCTCTTGTTCATTCATTCATTCATTCATTCACTGTGAGTTACAGTTGAAGTTAGTGACTATTTCTGTCTGTAACTTGGCCTTAAACTTTTTTGTTTGGTTTGTTTACACCCCTGCTCTAATGCTGATTCTCTTATATGTGTGTGTGTGTGTGTGTATATATATGTATAAAACATTTAACTTGACTAACGACATTAAAGTTGACTTGTTGAATGAATGAATTTTTGGAATTTTCACTCTTCCGGTGCCCTGCTTTCTCTTTGTCAGGGCACAATGACTACATCTGTCCGGCAACCAACCAGTGCACCATCGACAAGAACCGGCGCAAGAGCTGCCAGGCATGTCGCCTCCGCAAGTGCTATGAAGTGGGAATGATGAAATGTGGTAGGCTCTTACATTTCTCTCTCTCCCTCTATCCCTCTCTCTTGCTGTTTCTCTATCTGTGTCTCTCTGACACTCTGTATTATTTATTATTTTTCCTTTAGTTTGTCCATAGCTTGTCTCTCTCTCTCTCTCTCTCTCTCTCTCTCTCTCTCTCTCTCTCTCCCTCCCTCTCTCTCTCTCTCTCTCTCTCTCTCTCTCTCTCTCTGTAGACCATTACCACAGTATTATGACAGGCTGGTGAATGATCAGGCTGTGTTCTGGCTCTTTTTTGTTTGAACTTTGTTCTCTCTTATCATGAACTTTAGCTGTTGACATTCAGTGTCTCTTATTAAGCAAGAACATCCTTTGTTTGTGTAACACAATTTGTTATTGATGTGGGTGTGTATGGGTGTGTGTGAGTGTACGTGTGTGTGTAGGAAAAAGAGTGAGAGAAAGAAATGGAGATACATTGACTTTCATATGCACGTAAACTTAAACATGTGCAGTTTGTCTTTCTCAAACAGCTGTGTGTCCCAGCTCATGGTGAAAGAGTGTCGAGCATTTTTAAATATTCATAAAAACTCCTGATTGATATGTTGCAGCTCAGTGATTAGCACTACTTGAGAACTCTATACCATTCAGTGTTCAGCTGAAGGTATTATACAATGTAAAATATACAAAGCTACCTGCAGTTGTAGTTGGTGATGTGATTTTTTGAATAGCAAATAAGCAGCCGTGAGTCAGTAAATGAGGTGAAAGTGACTTATCCACCCGTGTTCACGTAGCTGTCCTCAGGGCCTAAGGTTGGAGAGAAACAGTACATCTCAGGAGATGGTGGTACCTCTGTTGATGTTGCTGTAACGCTCACCAGAGCGCAGCGCACAGGACGCTTTGTGATGTGTTTCTGTATGAGAACACAGGCTCTTTCGTGGTTGTGGGATGTTTAGGCCTTGTCCATGGATAATAACATAAAACTCTATGACTTTTTGTGCCTCTGTGAAGCCTGTGTGTGCTGTTTGGTACTGCTGCAATCGCATGTGACAATGCCACCAGTCAAGAAGGACATGTTCTATAGTGCTCTGCTAAAAGCTCACAATTACATGTTTTTTGGTTCTGAGTTTCTTCTGGTACTGCAGAAAGTGAGGTCTTTAAAATGATTTTTTTTTCCCCCATATGATTGCCCTATGCGTCACGGATCCAGACGTGGTTATCAGAGCTCCGTGTCTCGAGGAACCTAATGTATCACACAGTTTATAACATTGTCTTGTCAACACCGATCAGGATTCTCAGCATCTCACCTGAAGTTTACGTCCGGTTGTTTAGTCTTGCTGAAGTTCAGGGCCAAGCTGTTGTCAGAGTTCTGTCACCTTGTTGTCTGTAAGCTGTCTCATCATTGCTGAGAATGCAGTTAAGAGGTGAGAGTGTAAAAATGTCTGTGAACTCAGATGTGAGTGTAATGCTTATTGTGTAACAGTGTCTGCACTACCTGCTCTCTGGATTTTTGGGTTTCACCTTCTGAAAGGTTCCGCTCACACATTCAGCAGGCTTTAGCCAAAAACTCCCTGGTTTGCTGCAGGCTTTGATTTTGGGGGGTAACATTATGAGCCTTTGTATTCCTTTATAGTCTCTGTTGAGGTAGATGAGTAGCGAGATGTTAATATTTAGTGAATTTACTGGGTTTCTCTCTACGGGGTGAGATTACCTGCAGGGACCTGTGACATAGGCTTTTCTGTCTGCATTATATGAATTATTGTAAATGTAAAATATGAATTGTTAAAGTGTGCCATGCTGACAAATTATGAGTCAAACACGTTTTTGCTATTGATGCTGTTTGTTTTAAAATGTGTGTTGAGAATATTGTGAATTGTTGTGAATACTTTGTGGGCATAATATACCTCAGGGACGGGTAATCTTTTTTTCTAATGAGAGACAGATATGTCTACTATCTACTGTTTACAGTCAGAATATAATTAGCCCACTTCTTACCCTGTTCTGTCAGAATTTAAAGAGTCACTCATATTTCTGCTATTTTTGCCTTCCAAATCATACTCCTGGGCAAGGCTCATCAGTCTACAATGTCTTTAAAAAAATGTATGACATTTGACCAAGTGAACAGCAGCTGTGGATTTTAACAGATTAAATTGAATCACATAACCCTTGTCCCTGACAGGAATGCGTCGAGACCGTGGCGGTTACGGTAGGGGGGGTGCCCAGCACAGAAGGGTGGTACGGTACAGTGCCAGGGCAGGGCTGGACAGACAGAGACCAGGAGAAGGGAAAGATTTACCTTCAGTGAAGGTAAAGCAGCTGGTTTCCGCGGTGTTAAGCCCCCAGGAGCTGATCTCACGGATAATAGAAGCAGAACCGCCGGAGACCTACCTGATGAAGGACGTGAAGAGGCCTTTTACCGAGGCCAACGTCATGATGTCCCTCACCAACCTGGCCGACAAAGAGCTAGTCCACATGATCACGTGGGCTAAAAAGATTCCCGGTGTGTGTGCATATGTGTGCATGTGCGCGTGTGTGTGTGTGCATGCAGGTGTGTGTGTGTGTATGTACATGTGTGTCTGTGTGTGTACATACATGTATGGGTGTGTTTTGAATGTTTCATGTGTATCTAGGTGTAGACAAAAGGAAGGGATCAACAGTTATTACATCATTCCTTTGTCATGCCTCTCAACTGACACAGGAACCGCTGCATTTACTGGTTTTGTTCATTCACTTCAGGTCTTGGCATTGTTTTAGTAGACCTAATCTTACTAAAACGTTTGGACATTTTTACCAGTGTGCTCTCAAATAAATATAGGTCATTGAAACATCCTTGAAAGTGAATAGCTAAACATATGGTAATTCATATATTATAATCCAGACAAGGAAGGTCAAGGATGCAGGCTGCATTCATCAGTCTATCTCTCAGTCATTTTCAGTCTGTCATATTCACTAAAAATATTCCCCAAGGAGAGATAGTAGGTTAAAATCTTTTGATTGAATTGAGTAATTTTTTTTTTTTCTATGAAATATGCTAGTGCATAGTACAGTTCTTATACAGAAAGGTAATTTCTCCAGGCTTTGCTTCCTGTGCTCTCTGATGTTTTCATGGCCAGGGTGTTCCTCTTCAACTGGTTCATTCAAGGAAAGACTTATTTGAGGCAATTACTTTAGCCCTGGAGACCAAGGCATTGTACCTGTTTTTATTCACTGAAGCAGAGTGTTCCTCACTTAGCTACCAAGCTAGCCATGAGATCAGTCATGAATCATGAGTTGTTACCTACATGAGGAGGTACACCTCTCAACAGGCAAGCTCAGTTTGATACTAAAAGTGAATCATTATTAGATGTTTTCTTTTAAAGTCTGAGTGTTGCAAAGCTGAAAAGTTATCAGTATCGTATTAAAGTGCGTGCTATCATTGGTCTAAAAAGAAAGCATATTGTTTTCTAGGCTTTTCATTGGACAAAAATCTCCTTCTCTCTCTCTCTCTCCCTCTCTCTCTCTCTCTGTCTCTCTCTCTCTCTCTCTCTCAATGACAGATCCAGTGACTCAAGGTTAGTCACTCAGACTCCAGAATGTGTGTTAGTGGTCAGACTGCTGACATACATGTTGCCTACATAAGCAGCAGAACATTCCTATAAAATGATTGATAGATTCATTAAGAATATTTTCATTAATACATATTCACTCATTTATTTTACACAGTGATTTGGTATTGAAACTTACCGTTTCAAGTAGGCTATGGTAGAACCAAGGCTTGAATCTTGGAATATTAGGCCAATCTGGGTCCTATCCAGACTTCATAAGTTTGGAGTTTTGTTTTGTTTTTTTTTGTCTCATCCTTCTCTCGTTCCTCTGCCCTCTCCTGCTCCCCTTGCCTGAAAACTTTCCCTTTTCTGTCCTCCTCTCCTCTCTCTCCTCATCTGTCCCTCCCTGAGCTCAATCTTCCATCCCTAATCCATGTTCCCTCTCTGTCTATGGAGGTAAACAAACGCTTAATAATTATCTGGATTAATATAGGATAGTTATCTTTCAGTGATAGTTATAACTATGTTTTTTTAAGTGCTTGCTAAATTAAGTCCAGTGTTTCACTCAATAACGCAACAAAAGCCTGACTGCACCTGTGTATGTTACTCAGTCTAACTTAGCAGGTTTGCTGTGGGAAGTGAGTCTCTCCCGGTGTGTGAGAGAAGTACCAGCACGTTGCCGCAGCCATAGAAAAGTGTATGCCATTAGCGGTAGTCATATTGCTTTAGTCAGCCATAAAGTGTGTAGATAAGCTCAGGCTGCGGTATAGAAGTTACTGAAAGGGAAGAGAGCCGGGATAAGAGCTAAACTAACCCAGCTTGGACCTAGGAGAGTGAGGAGAGAGATGCGTCGTCGCCCCCCACATAACTAAATGCCTGCTCTGTTTACCAGCCATGTCTGTTTTTCTTTTCCTCAGAAAACACCGGCTCATTTTATTAGAGCTGTATAGGAGCGTCTGCTAAAAGACAATGTAATATAGTCAATTAGTACCGTTAACCAACTGAATTCTGTAATGCGTGCATGAGGGGTGGGGGCAGGAATTTGGGGTTTCAGTCACCAAGGCATTGGATTAGATGATTGATTGGTTGGACTGATTTTTTTTGCCCTGGCAGCAAAGATTTTGGCGTGGAAGGCCACCACTGAGAAATGTTACAAGCAGAAACACTGGTTTAGGTGTTTGAACAGGTCCACCAGTAGTAGAGTAGAATAGAGTAGAGTAGTAGTAGAGTCCTGTTATTTGGAGCTCATACGGTGTGTGTGCGTGCGTGTGTGTGTGTGTGTGTGTGTGTGTGTGTGTGTGTGTGTAACAGTATATTCTCCTCTCTCTAGGTTTTGTGGAACTTAGTTTGTTGGATCAGGTCCACCTGTAGTAGAGTAGAATAGAGTAGAGTAGTAGTAGAGTCCTGTTATTTTGAGTTCATATGGTGTGTGTGTGTGTGTGTGTGTGTGTGTGTGTGTGTGTGTAACAGTATATTCTCTTCTCTGCAGGTTTTGTGGAACTTAGTTTGTTGGATCAGGTCCACCTGTAGTAGAGTAGAATAGAGTAGAGTAGTAGTAGAGTCCTGTTATTTGGAGTTCATACGGTGTGTGTGTGTGTGTGTGTGTGTGTGTGTGTGTGTGTGTAACAGTATATTCTCTTCTCTGCAGGTTTTGTGGAACTTAGTTTGTTGGATCAGGTCCACCTGTTGGAGTGCTGCTGGCTAGAGGTGCTGATGTTGGGACTGATGTGGAGATCTGTAGACCATCCGGGAAAACTGATGTTCTCCCCTGACCTTATCCTCAGCAGGTACACCAGCCATCTGTCCATCCATCCATCCATCTTACTATTTGTCTATCCCTTTATCCCTCCATAATGTCCACTTTCAAATTTGAAATGATGCACATCTTTAAATAAAAAAATGTGGATATGTCTGTGTATTGTGTGCTGATGTCAAGGGGTTAGGTCAGATAAAGAATGCAGCTGCTGACTTCATGTATCTGTCCTGGTGTGTGCTTACTCAGGGTTATTTGAGGTAACAGAAATAATCGATCCACTAGTCCGTCAGCCTTGACATGCGTTAGTTTGGACCCAGCCACGTGTCAGTGTCTGTCTTCAGTGTTAATTATTGAAAACATTAAAACATGAACTCGGTCGGAAACCTCTCTGGCTAAACATTACCAGTTCATTCATGTTCGTTCACAACCTTCATTCAAATGCATATTAACATCTCATTTTCTATCCTACTGTGTCATATACACAGTAGATGATTTGTTATTTTTTAACAGAGGGGATGGCCCAATGGCCAACAGGGGAGATGGCCTAATGGTCACTGACGCTACTCCATAGAGTATATAGGGGGGTGGCGGGTTAACAAAGGGGATGCATTTTGGTCACTTTGCTAACAAGGGGCAAGGGGTATCCCCTACAAATAATCTGCTGCATATGCAGGTCTATGGGGTGTTTAGAAAACAGAGAAATAAGGTAACTGATGATTGACTGTGGCACATATTATCTCATAACAAAGATGTTCAATTTAGATCCAGATCGTTTGTGTGTCTGGGAATGAAACGCAAGTTACTGACACACTGAATTCACTCATGGTAGGAGTTTCCAATCTGAGACTGTGAATGGCCTGGTTGTAATTGTATCAACTGGAGTGGATATAAGTGGATGTAAGAGGGCTGCATCCCATTTTTCTTTCCCTGGTGTTTGAGAACTTCATGAAGTGTTACGCCTCATATGGCAATATTCACCAGACGCTGGCCAATACCAGCCCATTCAATGCAGGAGTGAGCAAAAAAATTAACCCCTGTATTGCTCACCAGTTAATACAAAACAGAAGCGCTGTGATTAGCTGATCTGTTTATTGCTCATTTTTCAAACACATGTTGTCATAGCCAGCAGCAGATTTAAATAAAAGTTTAAACAAATCTGTATATACTGTGTACATAGCACAGGATTTTCTCATATAATGTGTGAAAACACCCATTGAATGTTCTGAAGTGGGCCCAACGCAGTTTAACAGATCGCTAAGTGTTCCCACTATGTCTGTGTTTCTTTTTGATGGAATGGGAAACTTGAAGGTCAATGACAGAGACCTCTATTTTTATTATTTTTTCAAATACTTGTAGAGCTGATTTTCATGCTTCCGAATTCTTTTGCCATTGTGTTTGCTGTCGAACAGGGATGAGGGAAGTTGCGTACAAGGCTTTGTGGAAATCTTTGATATGCTGCTTGCAGCCACTGCTAGATTTAGAGAACTCCAACTACAAAAAGAAGAATATGTCTGTCTCAAGGCCTTGATCCTCTTCAATTCCAGTAAGTGTATGTGCTTTTGTGTGATGTTTAAAAGTTATCCCAGTCAAGTCCATTAGATGTGTGTGTGTATGTGTGTAGTAGATTCTTCATGTCATCAGGCCTGCAATTTTGAGTGTGTGTGTGTGCGCGTGTGTGTGCTTATGCTTGTGTGTGTGTGTGTGTGTGTGTGTGTGTGTGTGTGAGTGCGTGTGTGCTTGTGTGTGTGTTTTGGAACATAGTGCACCCTTGTCAACTTGGCTTTCCTCCATTGCCCCTATAATAAATTGTTTAATGTGGCTGGCCATAGCTCTTTGGGAAGCTTGTCGTTATCCCGCCTTTAAAAGAGGGGAGTACTGGCAAGAGCAGTCCAGAGAGAATTACTATCAAGTCTTAAATGTTTAATTGGAACACCCTGTCATGTTTTAGGAGTCATCCTCTGTTTCAGCAAACATATCCATTTCGATTATAATGGCTTAATAAATAATATTCAGGACTCAGCTGTCATTATGTATTTTAGCAAGACTGTGAGTGTTTTTTTCTTCCTTGTAAATTCCTTTAATCTTTCATTTGTGATGTCCTTGTGTGCTTTTTTTGTAGTGTGGAGTGATTTGTATTCGCTTCATGTCTGCTTTCCTTAAGCCTGATTCTCATGCTGCGTTTGAAGTTGATAACCCGTTCTGATCAGTTTAAAGTGTGCTTGTCTTGGGGTGTGTGTGTGTGTGCGCATTTCTTACTTGTGAGTCTGTGTGCACTGTTACAGACCTGTGTCTGAGTTCATCTGAGGGAGAGGAGTTACAGAGCAGGACAAAGGTGATGCGATTGCTGGATTCAGTGACAGATGCACTGGTTTGGGCCATTTCTAAAACTGGCCTGAGTTTCCAGCAACGCTCCACGCGCCAAGCTCGCCTGCTTATGCTGCTCTCCCACATCCGCCATCTGAGGTACAGCCAGTGCACTATTCTCTTCTGCGTATACTACCTACTATACTATTCTCTTCTACAATATATTACCTACCACACTATTCTCCTCTACAATACATTACCTAATACACTATTCACTTCTACAATACATTACCTACTACACTATTCTCTTCTATAATACATTACCTAATACACTATTCTCTTCTTCATACACTACCTAATACACTATTCTCTTCTACAATACAGTACCTACTACACTATTCTCTTCCATAATACATTACCTAATACACTATTCTCTTCTACATACACTACCTACTACACTATTCTCTTCTACAATACATTACCTAATACACTATTCTCTTCTACAGTACACGACCTAATACACTATTCTCCTCTACAATATATTACCTACTACGCTATTCTCCTCTACAATACAGTACCTAATACACTATTCTCTTCTACAATACATTAACTAATACACTATTCTCTTCTACAATACAGTACCTACTACACTATCCTCTTCTATAATACATTACCTAATACACTATTCTCTTCTACATACACTACCTACTACACTATTCTCTTCTACAATACATTACCTACTACACTATTCTCTTCTACAGTACATTACCTACTACATTATTCTCTTCTACATGTGAGTTTCGGTAAGATTTTTTTCAGTGGTCTTTCTGAGGCTGTGGGTTTAAAAACTCAAATTCACACAAAACAGAAACAAAAAGCTTTATTTCCCACTTCTCAAATATTCTAAAGTGATTTTATTGCCAAGCTGGCATCTCCCATTTAGAGCATTCCTCATCAGTCTCTCAATTTCTGTGTGCATAATCACTGAAATTTGACGTTTTCTAGTAAATTTGGCGCTTTGAGTTAAAGGAGAAATTGACTCTTGTTGACATGAGCCTGTGACAGTTGCTCCCTTTTCTTTAATTTGTAAGCGTAGTTTTCTGATATGTTATTTGAGAGGATCAATATTTACCAGGGCATTCTTGTTCACACCAGTTAGTGTCTTGGTAAATACAGCAGTTAGTGTCTCACTGTGCAAAAATCGCTTTACATTTGGCGTAAAAGATCAATCAAGGCGCTGATTTGTTCCACCTCCTGTGGGAGAGAATGTAAGCATTATTAATAATATGATTAGTTACCACTCAGAAAATCCTGCGCTGGCAAGGAATACGTGTTTTTACCCATTTGACAGTTAAAAAAAATAATCATCTGGAAATTAACTTTTGCTACAGCTGTGACCATCGACAATGTAAATCAATTTAGCTCTCACAGAATAATAGGTTGTTATAAAAAAATGGACATTTTTTAAATATATATATAAAAAAAACTATCCAAGTATTTAAAGCATGTGGGGCCTGAGATTAATCATGATGTGGACCCTTTAACTCAGTTTAACCTTATCTCTCTAGATGAGCTGTCCAAATTGGTGCACTCTGCTAAACCAGTCTCTTGCCTCCTTGATCCCCTACCTGCTAAACTTTACATTTCTTGGTCCTTGGCCCAACAATGCTAAACCTTCTAAATATGTCACTTAAATCTGGTGTTTTACTCTCCGTTTTTAAAACAGCCGTGATCAGGCCTTTACTTTAAAAACCAAACCTTGACCCTGAAGCCTTAAATAATTGTAGGCTGTTATCTAATCTCCCATTTCTTTCAAAAATACTTGAAAAAATTGTAGCTGCTCAGCTGATAGCCCATATATCCTCTAACAATCTGCTTGAAATATTTCAGTCAGGCTTCAGGTGTTTTCACTCTACTGAAGCCGCACTTACTAGAGTAACTAATGATCTTTTATTAGCCATGGACGCTGGTGCCACTTCTATTCTTATTCTGCTTGATCTGACTGCAGCATTTGACACGGTCGATCACACTATATTGTTTAAGTGCCTGGAAAATCAAATTGGCATTCGTGGCCTGGCGCTCTCTTGGTTTAAATCTTATCTCTCTGAGAGAAAGCAGTGTGTCCACTATGATAATGTGACCTCTGAATACTGTGAGCTTAACTGTGGTGTTCCTCAGGGGTCAGTCCTTGGCCCTCTTCTGTTATCCATTTACACGCTCCCTTTGGGTGACATTATTCGTAGTTACAACATTAACTTCCATTGTTTTGTTGACGATGCTCAGATTTTCTTACCTATCTAGCGCAGTGACTGCTTTGAATTGGCTAACCTTGAGGTGTGTCTTTGTGCTATTAAGGGTTGGATGTCTTCAAATTTCCTGATGCTTAACGCAGGCAAGACTGAAATGCTGGTCATTGGTCCCCCTACACATAAGCATCTTTTTAGCGATCTTACCCTAAATTTTGACAACTGCATCATCTCTCAATACTCTACAGCTAAAAACCTTGGTGTGATTTTTGATTCTAGTCTCTTGCTAGTCACTCATATCAAAAACACATCCAAAACTGCCTTTTACCACCTCCGTAATATTGCTAAAATTAGGCCCTCTCTGAGTATGGCTGATGCAGAAACCGTTGTTCACGCATTCGTCACATCTCGCCTCGATTACTACAATGTTCTGTACTCTGGCCTGCCTGCCTGTAGTACCAAAAGTCTTCAGCTGGTCCAGAATGCTGCTGCCAGAATTCTGACCAGAACAAGCAAGTTTAATCACATTACACCTGTCCTGGCTTCCCTTCATTGGCTCCCAGTTCATGCAAGGGCAGATTTTAAGGTCCTCTTATTAACATATAAAATTTTACATGGATTTGCGTTGGCCTACCTATCTGACTTCATTACACCCTATAACCCTCCTTGTACCCTGCTCTCTCAAGATTCTGGACTATTAATCGTTCCAAGAGTTAAAAAGAAGTCTGCTGGCAACCGAGCCTTTTCCTACCGCTCTCCCTTTCTCTTGAATGGTTTACCAACAGAAATTAGGGAGGCAACTACCTTTAAAACCAAACTAAAGACTTATCTATTTTCTCTAACTTATGGATAATATAATATTATTATTATAAGTGTTGTAATGAGTCCATGTGACATAGATGTAAGTAACTTCTACTTTAATGACTACATTGTCCCCTTATTTGTAAGTTTTCCTTAACTGTTTACTCTCTCCTCAGCAACAAAGGCATTGATCACCTCCACTGCATGAAGATGAGGAACGTGGTGCCACTGTATGACCTGCTTTTAGAGATGCTCGACGCTCATATCATGCATGGTTCTCGCTTGCCTCAGCGACCCTCCCATGTCACTGCTCCTGAAGAGAGTCCCAGACCCACCGCACCATTCTCCTGTCCCACAGTTGACCTCCAGGACCCTGAACAAACCAGCAAGAAAGTGTAACAGAGGTAGTCTGTACAAGTGTGACAGTCAAAAAAAAAAAGAAAAGAAAAGAATAAAGAAAGAAGGGCATATTATAGATAAATATTAAAATATGCATTAAATATTAATGCAAGTCAAGTTTAAAAATACCTTTATATAGTTGTTGGAACATCCCTGATACTGCTCATCAGTTATTAATTACAAAGAGTCTCAGAATTTGTTTTGGACTCTTTTTTTTAAAAGTTTGGCAGCTTATAATAGTTAATTATTATTTTTCTCTCCTCTTCTTCACCAGTTGTCTCAGGAGTTCTGGAAAGGGATCTCTTGTGTCCTGAAGATGGACTAAAACAATAAAGAGAGGCAGAAGAATGAAATTGGAACTGGGATGAAATAAGCTTTTGGTGTTTTGAATATTGCAGACCTCTGAAAACACAAGCCCTCTGAAATTGGATTCACTCTGGATCAAATGCTCTGTCAGTAACCTCCATGAAGTGAATCATGTGTGAAAACAGGGTTGTACACTTTTTTTTTTGGTCAAAAAGGTAAACATTGGTTGAAGTCACGTCGCAAATCTTCAGGTGTAGTATGCTCCCTCATCAAAAATAATAATAAAAAAAAAAAAAACAGAGCATCTGGTGCAAAATGATTATAATGTAGAATGAATAATTTTACCATGGGGGAGGGGGGAGACTGGAATAAATGTGATTGAATCTTCCTTTTGTACTGAGTAGGCAGACATGACATCAGCCTTGGTTTGGTTACTCCCTTATTACCATACATGACAATCAAAATTGAAAAAGAGAAACTCTTCTGGGAGACCATCCTAATCTCAAAATTATTATAATAGATCTCAATGGCCTGTCGCTAAGAACAGTCAAGAGTTTGATTACCTGCCCCTGAATTATACTTCTGGACTTTCATCACTAATGCGTGCCTACATCTTTCACTTAAATACACCAGCTGTACAGAAAGAGGAGGTGGTTCTGTTTAACACAGATGTTAATAAAGAAAAAAAAAACCTCACCCACATTTCTGCTGTGGAGGCTAACCCAAAGAAAAAGGATCTCATTTTTCTAGCTTAGATAATACAAGGGTCTAATATTTGATGTCAGAAGTTTCCCAGATGAGGTTTTTTTAATTTTTCATTTTTTTTAGATGTAAACATTATAAAGGTCAGTCTTGGGACAGGTGGTATCCTAGTTGTTGAAACATCTCTACCTTTAAAAGTGTTGATATCCACACGGATTGTTGTTGTTTTTTTTTTAAGGGTTAGTGTGCCGATTAATTCATCTCTCATTAACTTTGATTACACTCAAAACAGAAGGATGGCAGTCACCAACGACTTTTAGGAGTAACTGTTCATTTTAACAGTGGGTAAATTTGTAAATGTATAGATATTTTGGTAATATTGAGACGTGTATTTGTTGCTCTTGAACACAGGGCCGAATTTAAGTTGATCATCAAGAACACACCTACAACTTGTCAGCTAACTGTCATCCCTAAAACAAACCATTGCTTTAAAACACCTTTTTAAATTCACAGCAAAAATGGAATTCAACTAAAAAAAAATTTACATTCAATACAGGTTGAACTTAATACATTTAACTGAGAAGTGATTCTTTTCATGGCTTTTAAAACAGCAGTTGTAGAAACCAAGCTTTAAGAACCAGGAATAAGCCATATTTGTACACAGCCAATCAGAGAACATTTGATTAATTCTGTGTGAACCTTTTAGCAAACTTCTCAAGTTCTACCATTCCTGCCTCTGCAGGTCACTCTGCATGCAGAAAAACAGCTGGACCTATGGTGTTCAAAAACACACGGTTTCTGTGTGTACGCCTTCCTGAAACTGAGGAACTTTTTGTAAATAAGTCCTTGAGCATACAAAATTTCACACCAATCCCTGTTTTTTTTTCTAAACTGTGCTGCAGCTTTTGCACTTTAGATTTTCTGCAATCATCTGTCCATTCATCAGAAGGAATTAAATCACAGAGCAGGATATCTGGTTCATTTGGTTAGCCTGTCTGGTTCTGTTTTCTGTGTGTGATGGTAAAATAAAAAGTGCAAAATTTCTTCTTTCAAAATGTTGCTTGTTTTTATGATGTATTTGTGTTTGCTATGCAGACCCACCCACAAGAGTAATAAAACTGTCATATGGAAAGTACATGACTTGGAAAAGATCTTTTTCAACCTTTAATTAGTTACATCCATTTTGTTGAGTCAGATTGACTCATACAGTCTGAAACTACTCAAAATAATCAAAAAAGCCAAAAAATGCTGATTTTGATTTACAAGATTTTAACTCCCATGGTCATTCACAAGGCAGAAAAAACAAGGATATTTTTACTTCACATACCTGAATAATTGTTCATTGGGCACATTTCATATCTGTAAAACAATCCGATAACACTGTGTGAAGCCTGCAAAGTCATTGCTCTCCATCAGGTCTTCACCATCATCCAAATGACAAGAATGCATTTGTGTGTGTTTGTGTATGTGAGCACACTTTTTGCACATGTCAAATTTAATTTTCTCTGTCATGTAGAGGATTCATATGCAGATGATTGTATGTCATAGATTCAAATAGCTGTAAATCTTGGTGGTCCATTTAGATTACACTGGGGGCTCACAGTCTCTTGACTTAGTGTTTGTTCTGTGTGGGTGCGTGTGTGTGTGTGTTTTTCTATTCTATCCCATTTCAGGATCATTTTTATTTAATTTTTGATTAATGGAAGATAACAGCATACTTCTTGTTTGCTGTTTTATCATCTCTGTGAGGAAGACAGCAAAGGAAAGTTCTTCATTCGTTCAAATACACTGAGGAGTAGTCAAAATAGAAAAAATTCACAGACAGTGGATGCATCAGGACCACATGTTTATTTTAGATCTACAACAATATCTACATCAAAGTCTGTCCAAAGGATCAACAGTCAAAATTATAGAGAGACAACCTCTTTGTGTGGCACAGAAACATTCCACAACACAACAGTTTGACCAAATGTTCCATATACATTCATGCCTGCAAACGAGAAAAAGAAAGGTTAACTACAGCTCCTGTGCTCTTAAACTAGAGTGCAAGAGCCGAAACTGATCCCGCAGGTGTGCATAATAGCAGGGTTAAGTTCGAAATATATGAGTATAAGAAGGCTTTTTAAGAGAAATCTATGGATCTGTATTTCAAAAAATCATGAAGTTTGTTTGTAAGGAGGTAAAAGGGAGAATGATGAGCAATTCAAAAACTGTTTTACTTACCGGATAGCCGTTTTCTTCTAGCAGTAAAAAAAATGCAGATTCATCTGCATCCACCTCGACAATGTACCTCAACTATTCTGATTTTTGTATGTGACTCTCATACTAGAGATGAGAGATAAAATTGTATGTGTTTAAACTGAAAGTACATGAGACATTAACATTAACATTCCACCAACAGACATTTTCAATTAGGAATGATAGGCTTGTCTAACACTGCTGTATCAATAAGATTGTAGTGCTCAGTTTGAAGGGACTTGAAAGTGTAAGCATACAGTGTAAGGGTATATTGGTTTGAATGTGGCATATTTAGAACAATATGTCAGTTGCCACGACATGACGGTGCCACATGATAAAGCGAGTTAGCCTTTTTTTCGTAAGTTCTTAAGAGTCTCTGCATTTTTAGAAGAACTTTATTTGATATGACGGCAGATGCCAAGGTAGTTATACAAGCAGATTCATTTGTAGGACTTTGTGATGGGTTAGTTCAACTTTTTACATTTTGTGAAAGTGAACAAGCTGTTCATTAATTTCATTTAATTTGTTGAAACATTTCAGAGCAGTTTGAGTTATTTTTTTAACTGATCAGAGCCTTTGTGAAATCCTGGGCGTTTCCTCTTTTTTCAAAATCAACAACAGTGATGATAATTCATAAAACTGAATGTTGGGCTTCATAAAACTTGTGGAAGGGTGAGTGGAGTGGGGGAAGGATATAGAGATAGTTGCCATGCTTATCACTGCATGAAAAGAGGTGTATTCGGACTGGAATACTCCTGTATATTCCCGGATACTCCACAGATAATCAGCTGTATCCGGCAGTTTGCAGCTCTGTTACGCGGCATGGAATACTCCTGAATATGTACCGTGTTTGGGGGTCTGCCTAGAGTCCTTAGTTGCCATGGTGAATAATCCCTTGGGGGTGCTTGCAAGGGAACATTTGCACTTCACACCTTGGGCCACCAGGTATCCTGCAATTGGTCAAAAGTCTTTCTTTGGATTGGTGGAGCAATGTCTTGCCCCTCCTCTAAAACCCTTCCCCATTGGTCCATTGTGGGTCCCCAGACATGAATTCATATGGTTTATATTATTAATATTATTATTATTATTGTTAATATTATTATTATTATTAATATTGGTGGTGGTGTTGTTTTATGTTCATGGGTAGATTGTATAGAGTCTGGCAAACAAAAATGAATTACACAAATTTTATTATAAATAAAGAAAATACAGTATAATATAGATTATAAGGCATATAAATTGACAATTATATATATCAATGTACAATATATAACAGAATAGAATACATTAGAACAGAATATACTGTAATATCATAGTATATACTACAAATGCTTTTTGGGAGCATAAATGAAACTCTAAATGTTGAGCATTCCCAAGAACAACCCAGCTTCCGTGGTCTCTATTCTGTAGCGCCCCACACAGTGCAGACAACTCTGTGCTAGGCGGGAGCACCCAAGCTGGCCTTCCATCCAAGATGGCGGCGTCCTCTTCAAAAATTATATCTACTGATGCGGTTCTCAATATGGCAGCCTCTTCCTCAGTTTAAAGAACACTAGCTCTGGCCTTGTGCTGATGCAAAACACAGTGAAAACAGAAATTAGATCAGTGAAAATAGCAAATGGAGAAAAAGTCTAAGAACTACTGGGGAAATGATGTTTTGACTTACTCTTCTCCTCCTTTGCCTCGTTCGAGTGGCGATCCTGCCCCCTCTTTGTTCTCTGGATTCACCCGGTAACGCTTTCGAATAGTCTCAATAGGTCTTGCAGAATGCTATATATATGTTTTGTGATATGGCACTGTGAGAACACACACACATCTCCTGGTGCTCTTTCTATGTTTAGTAACCTTAATATGGCCAGACCTGAGGCATTTGTCTTTGAGAATGAATAAGAAGCCTTGCTGGTAACTGTGTGTCCTTTTAAACCAAATTACTCTTCACTTCCCTGTCATCTCCGTGACAAACCATCATTACCTCACATGTCATCTTGTCAATGTCCATTTGCATAGGGACAGAACCCCTCTAAACATACCATTTTCTCCCATATTACAGTAGTTTCATTTTACAGTTTTTGCTCCCTGCTCACAAATATATCCCTTAAAATGTCTCTCATTCAGAATACTGGACCCCTGCTCTGGTGTCCTGAATCAGTATATGCAGTATTGTCTTCTGCCTGGAAACAGGCAAGCTTTTTCATACTGTTATATTATTACAAGATCAAGATTACAACTTTACCTCTATCCCCCACATCTCCAAGAGTGGCAAAAAACAGCCAAAATAAATCCTTTAAATGGCTTTTAAATGTATATATTTCCACACAAGTGTGCCTGAAATTTGACGATTTATTTAATCATTGCATTCGTTGCATTATGTGTGGATTATAACGTCCTTCATGAATGAATAAAGAACACTGCTCTTATATTTTTTTTTTTTGAATAAGACAAACAATGTTTATTTCCAGGAGAGAAAAGACATTGCTTGATTTCAAAACCACACACAAAAAAAGTTATTACATACAAAGGTTTTCTTTAAAGTATGCTGCGAGCAGAGCACTTTGAATTAATGAGCATTAAGTGTATTTACATCAGTGGAGCTTCAGCCACAAATGTGATCTGGGAAAACACATTTCTGTTCATTTACAGCTCATTTGGAAGCTCACTGTTATTTGAAGAAGTAATAGATAAAGAGAATGTCAGAGTGTGGTTAACTCAGGGATTAAACAAATGATACTTCGTTAAAAACAAATGCTTGATATATGTCTGCAAGCATTTTGATTCATTCATACGGGGAAGGGGTCTTCTTGTTTAGTTGGGACAGAGAGGCTCAGTGCTTTCTCAGTAATCTTTATTAATATTAAGCCTACGGAAGCTCCTGCCGAGGCCAAACACCCAGACACACAATGCTGGCATGGTGTGAGTGATGGCTTTCATTATTATTATTATATGGTCAGGATGACATGTCTACAAATTATTTGAAATTATGACAAAAAAGGTCCCTGACCATACTTCTTGAATTATACAAAAACAATGTCTCTTAATTTACTTAAACATACAAGTATTTTTTTTAAATGCCTTTTTTTCTGAAATCAATGGTTTACACAGAACATATACTGTACTCTGTGAAACTAGGAAACATTCTTTGCTAAGAATGCATTTGTTACTTTAAAAAATTCTGAAAAGTTAGTTGAGTAGTTGTTTTACAACACTTAAAAGACATAAGGATACAAATGTTACAAACAACCAGGGGCTAGATTGTATCCCCCTTTTACATGGTAAATATGGACTCAGTAGTAGTATGGCTTTTGTGGGGAATAAATAGTATAAAATCAAATCCATAAATACAAACAGGGAATAAAAGATTTTTTGGACAGTAGCAATACTCTCTATCAGGCTTTAGAGCAGTTTGAATTGGACAGCTTTGGAAGCAGTCAGTCCGTGTAAATGGTGTGTGTTCATGTATAATCATGTCGGTGGTGGTCCATTTGTGTACCGCAGCATAGGATAAAAGGAGCGAGCAAAGTTGTTGGAAAGTGTACAACTGTAGTCATCTTCAGACAATGGAACCAGGCATGCCAGTACCAAGAGCAGGAGGAAGAGGAGGTGAAGGGGGAAGGCAGCACGAAGTACCCGATAAAAGAATGACCTCTGGGCGGACGATTCATGGTTCTCTCTGGAACAGATTGTGAAGGATGTTAAGTGCCAGATGTCCTACCGCCATGTGCACAAGTTATTGCTGTATTCAAAACATGAGGAATGATGGATTCTTCACAACTACTTTGACAAATTACTCCCTATTTTTTTTTCTGATTGGCTATTTTCATTCACTCACTCATAAGGCTTTAGAAAATCTTATTCAGAGCTGACAAACCACTGTTAAACATTACTTTAATTCTGTTTTGTAACCTGTACCTGGTGCTTCCCGAAGTTCTTCTTCCAACTGTAGCTTCGGCTGATGGCTTCTGCACATACACACACACACACACACACAAAATGTCCTCAGTGTTCTTTGTCATATTTTGGTCTCAAACAAGAGTCTCGGGGTTTGACAGAATATGAACAGTGAGGTATTATTTAAGAAGTTATGTTCAGAAATGGCAAAGTTCAAACCAATAAAGCACACGTACTGATGAAAATGTCAAATAATCCAGTGAGAGTTTATATTCTTTGCACTGCCAAGAAAGGCTTAATGAACCTGTTCCATGCAAAGTAACAAAAGAAAACACCTAAAATGACTAACATCTTCTTTTTACTGTTAATCAGTGACTATGTCAAACATTCTGGGCAAAAAACCTACACTGTCATCTTTTACTTTGTTTTAAGTAAACTGATGACAAAGATAGCATTCAGAGTATGGAAAGGTATGAGTTCTCTACCTTAGCTGGTGGACTGGCAGTCAACCCTTGGCTGCTAGATTCAGTTGTGGACTCCTGCATTCAGAACAACATGGAAAACTAATTAGAAAAAGTTCAACATGGGAAAAAAAAGCACAAAACCATGTCTATGACCATGTATTCCTGTGATACAAAACATACTCAGTTCAGCAACCAAATCCAAACAATAAAAGTCACTGAGATCATATTTTTACCATAGCAGGAACTTACCAAACGCTCCTGCACCGTTTGGAGGTCCTGGCTAACCCGTCGCAGGAGCAGCCTTAACTTGTTCCTGATGACATGGAGCTTCTCCTTGGCCTCGGTGCTCCCCTCTCCCCCTGCCTCGGGGAGGAGCCCTGCTGCGATTTCCTGGAGGGAACTCATCTGCCTTTGTCTGCTCTGCAGCTCCTCTTCTAGCCCCTGCCAGCAGAGGGTGCAATGTGTGTCAGTACAGGGAACGCAACATAGCTACAACATTACTCCTAATGGGTATGCGAATATGAATTTGACGGACACACTAAATTTATTCCAGAGTACCAGCTAATTCACTAAAGACACATTAATGAAAAATGGGAAATGTAATTATATTTTTTTCCAAGTTTCCTAGTATCCGTGGAAACCTAGTAGAACCTTTTTCTAGCTTACAAAGGCTTGGTGATTAGAAGATTAATTGAGTCATTATGTAGCCTAACTGTGAAGTGTTTATTGCTGTAAGTCTCCTAAAAAGGACTGGCCCTGGAGCAGACACTGAAATTACAAATGAAAAGTACTAAAGTTAGGCAAGCAGTGTCATTTACTGAAAAGCCTGTGATGGCCTCACCTTCAGCATACTCCTGTGTTCCACTAATGTGTGGTCCTGAACAGCTGGCTCGAGGATGTTCACTGTATAACACCTGCTTTCAGCGTGAGCAAGCCACAGCAGGAGTGAATGCAAAGCTTCATGAAACTCCTGGAGAGACAAAGACGTCAAAGGTCAAAGGTAACATCAAACCCCACTCAGAATATTCTCAGCTAACCTCTAATCTTATGCCACCACACTCAAAGTTGTCTTTAATCTTAAAGGTGCAGTTAGCCAGACTCAATCTAGATTACTATGGCAAACTGAATCTTGCCAATCATTCTTACTTTAGCCACAATAGACTGTGATGTAGCTTCAGTTCTTTAAGCCATTTCTGTCACTAATAGGCTTAGAGAAGGTATCTCCATTATCCAAAGTCATTACTGCCACCAACAGGCTCAGTAAGACTTGGGATAGGATGTGATGTGTGAAGTTGCAAAGAGTACTCATAGATAGACAGGACTTCAGCCCAGGGAAGCAGACTTCAGACTTCTTTGCAAGCCACAGTAATCAGTGCTCGACTTACTATAGTTAGGCAATGTGTGTTTGTTAAATTCAATCTAATGATAATGTTATAGATTTCACCCCTAACGTGAGGCGTTTCATTTGTTCCTGTTACCTGGCAGCGCATGAGAGTTAACCTTAAGCTGTCCTCCCAGCTTTCCAGTCCTGCACATGCTTCAGTCCAGCCACGGTTCATGTTCCGCATGCTCTCCTGAAGCTCCTGGGACTCAGGGTTCTTGGCCTGCTGCAGGTCCCGACTGCCCAGGTTCAAAGACAGCATCAGGGTCTTATAATGAGCAAAGGCCTTCTGCATCTCCTGCGGGAGGAAGCGACAGTGCCACAAAGCACAGAGATGAAGAGGGTAATTTAACTTAAGTGCTGCGAGATCATAGAACTGTCTGACTTAGAATTGTTTCCTTTGAAGTTACCATGGCATATGTTTACAGCATTTTTTTTTATAGCAGTCAGTTTATATAGTTACAGGGAGGCCTGAAAGAATTTTTGAAGTGGAAACTTCTTGAGTCTCTTGTTATGTAATTGTCCCTGTATATCAAAGACGATGAGAATGATTTTTACATTTAAGTGCATTGTTCAACTTAGCATACTGCAGATAAGACAGGTCTTTGCTATGGCTGTGATGTTGTACTCTAAAGATGAAACTAATCCACACAGTTCTCATAATTTTGCCCATGAGCAAACAAAAAGCTATGAAATCAAAATGAACATGACTTTTTTTTCACCAAACGAATTGCATATGCTCTCTGCTGAACTCTCAGACATACTTAATATACTAGCACTTAAGGTTTATTTCAAACATCTCCGAACTGAACCATCCACAGTGTTGAGCACTGAAATTTACAGGCTGATTACTATACCCAGTGGTTCCACACTGTATATAATGTGAAAATTGATGCACCACCTGTTCCATCATGGGCAACAGTGCAGCCTACAAGTAAACGTAAGGTAGTTTAAAATGTCCATAGAAAAAAAATGTTTATCAACCTTTCATAAGATGAAAGGTTGTTAAACATTACATGTATCTAATTGTTCTGTATAATTGGTGTAGTACCGCAACTATTCCTCTGTCTTTGCAGCACTCCTTCTTTCCATATTCATATGTGTAATCTTTTTGTACTTTGCTGACTAACTGCAAGATTTTACCTTAAGTTGTCTGACTTTGGCTTCCATTATTCGGACGCTAACAGATGTTTCTGGTTTCTGCAACTTCTCAAGTTCAGGGGTCACACGGCCTAGCCAGGTATTGATGTCCTGCAGGTCAGAGGTCATCTGCTGTGGGTCTCTTGAGCAGCTTTGCTCCTGGCTCAAGGCCTGAGCCTGCAGAAGCTCCCATCGCTCAAGTACTCCTGAGGAAGATACCAGAGTCTCAGGTTATGGTGTTGTTTTAGATAGAGACAGAGATTTACCAATATAATGTGAACACTGTATTTAATGTCTGAAATGATCTGAACTGAGACTTCTAGCTGAAGTCTAAAAAAATTCCCCAGAATTCCCAAGAGGAACAAGAAAAGATCCAATTCAGACAAACCAAGGCGCTTGATAAATTTCAGCTATCTTAATGAATTTTATTTTCGTTCTTAATGAATGAAAATGAAATGTAGACTCGTTTAAAATGTACTGGATAAGTTACAAAGGAAGCAGTGCTTTTGCTTTAATTAAGTTCATTATAAGGAAGGTGGATTTGCCACAACACGAAGAACAACTTGCATTCTAAAACCAAGCAGTGGGACAGTGTGCAGTAATTGTGTAGTTTGTACAGTTTTCGTGGGACAAAGTTAGAAAGGGTCATTTGATACCTGACATACATAACAAGAAGCAAAACTGCACTTTTTTATTTGACTGCTCTGGTCTTAGTCTCATAGTCACTGTCTCTGACCATGCCAAGCGATAGCCCACAGTGACTACATACCTGACTGTGTATCGGCAGTGTTAAGGCCTGTTAGGCCCTGCTCCTCACGCTGGTCTTCGTCCTCCAGGATCAGAGAAACTCTTTTCACACTTTCAATGCTGCCACTGCACTCTGACATTAACCGAACCTGACATACACATGCAAATACACATAAAACAGTCAGAACTGTTTTTAAATGCACATAATATAATAAGATGCACACCATATAATATATAATAACAAACACCACTCATGTGAAACCACTGGCCTGTACCTCATGGAACAGCTCATTTCCTACAGCTAGTCCACGTGCATTTAATCTCTTAAGTTCCATGGCTGCTTCAGCACGTGTGTATAGTGTACTTACATAGCCCTGTTTGTATGGCGTGCTTGTACGTGTGGGTGAGGCTCGTTCTCCATCACTCATGTCAAGAAGGGACTTCCTCATGGGTGTGTCTGGGGAGTGCCAGCTTTGAGCCTCAGTAATCACCCTTCCTGAAACTGGCGGAGAACACAGGGAAACAATGGGCCATCAGAATTGAGCTGTTATGTATCTACTTCAGCCCACTTTTTCCTCCAACAACTCTGAGGCCTATTTGTCAGACGACTGCTCTATTTCCACAACTGTCTATTAACGATATCACTTGCCGTGAATATATGGACATTCCTTTCACTCAACTGTGTGACATCTTCATAATATGAAAAATAATTCAATTTTATCATGCTCTGCATTAAGCTTTCTGATATCACCGTCATAATCACAGACACAGAACACAGGTTGCATCAGTGATGTACACAATCTTGGTGTCTGTGTGCATGTGTGTGTGTGTGTGTGTGTGTGTGTGTGTGTGTAAAGAGCAGGTGGCAGTGAGTTTGCAGCAAATGTGAGTGGCAGTGAGTGTGTACAAGCAAAAGTGTCACAGCGAGTTTGCATCATTCAGTGTGTGCCAGTGAAGCTGTAGTAGTAAGAGTGCACTGGTAAAACATAATCAGAGTGAGGGCATCAAACATGGCAGGAGGGCAAATGTGGGTGAAGTGAATAGTGAAGTTACAAGAGAGGAAGACATTACTCCTTTCCTCTCATTCATTCCCTCTTTTGCCTTGACACTCTCGCCTCTGAGCTCCCTCTCCACGGAAAACCACAACTGTCATTATCAGAACAAACCACTCATCAGGTCATATATATATAAAGACCTTTGTCTATAATTCTGTCTTTTTGTTCTGCCCATGTACTCCAAGCAGTGGGAACAAAGGAAGGCAGTAGTGTGCAGGAGAAAGGACAGAGGGACATAAAGAGGAGTTACAAAGGTGCTGAAGGTATTAAATGTTAAATGTTAAGTATTAAGCTTGGCCATGGCTTTACTACTGCAGGGGCACATGCAAGAGGCCAATGCCTACCCAAAGGTACTCCCAGAGTTCTGGATGTCGATTTGACAAATGACTCTGGGTTCTCTGTGATCTCTACATCTGAAAGAAGACAAGTGCAACAACACATCTGTCAAAGCAGCATCAAGACGACCGACACCTAATAGAGTGATGATTCAAAGCTGGGCTCGGTATACTCCTCCTTTTGGGGACTGAGAGGGAGTAAAACATTCTTCTCATTCTTCTTAGCAACTGTTCCCACGGTTACCTGACAGGGCGCTGTAATAGGTAGCCTCCTCATCTTCGTCGTGTGAAGAAGAGCCGCCTACATCTCCAGTGTGGTCCCACTCCAGCGGGATCGAATCCACGCTGACTGGGGTTTCGCGACCCGAGCGCTCCTGCGGGGGGGCCAGGAGGCACATCGAGGGCTGGGTTGGGGGAGTATCTTGGCCTGAAGCTGTTGGCTCAGAGCCTTTAAGCTCCACAGTCTGATCTCTGCTGTAGACCTCTGGCTCCTCCAGTAACACCTGCAACGGGACGCAGAGAACGAGAGAAATGAGAGAGGAAGGACAGGCAGAAAACTTTTACCCTGGGCCTGTGCTAACACATCGGTGAAGATGAACATAAATAGTTCCTAAAAAGTTAAATGATGTAAAATGTTAAAAATAACATTTTACATTGTGTTAAATATTTAGCTCCAATACACACACACACACACACACACACATACATATATATATATATATATATATATATATATATATATATTTTTTTTTTTTTTTTTTTTTTTTTTTTTCCAAAAAATGTTTTCCTCCAAGCTGAACAGGAGAATATACAGTTAAAATTTGAAAGTGTGAGTGAGGGTTTGGAGGTAACTAACCAGTCGGGGGCTGGTGAGACGCTGGTGAAATCGGGCTACTCTCCCGAACACCTCTTGGCAGTAGGAGTGCAGCTCCTCCAGCTCATCCTCTATCAGAGCTGCATCCAGAGGAGCACTCCTCTGAATCAGACTCTCCCCAAATACAATCAGAGCGTCAATCTTCATAGTGTTCCTGGTGATCTCCTTCTTAAAGCCCTACATACATGATAGAGAGAGGGAGAAAGTGAACAATTGGGATCTGTTAGATTATATGGATATTTTTTATATTCATGACATTTGACATAATGGATGTGGGGTGCAGGTGTCTGGATACTTACATTGAGTCGTTTCATCTTATCATTGATGTCAGTCTCTGAGAAGTGCTCCACATTGGTCAACTGCAGATCCATCTCTGTCAGCCAGACCAAGAGACTCTCTCTCGTACCCTCAAATTCCTCCCTTTGACAGGTAAAATGCTGCAGGGAGCGAGAGTGGAGAAGGAGAGAAAAAAAGAGAGAAGAAAGAAAGAAAGAAAAGAAAGAAAGAAAGAAAGAAAGAAAGACATGAATTGGAACACATGACAGGCAAAAAGAGATTTTCAGTGTAATGCAATCTCAACATTCAGGGGAGCTTGGAGTTTTTGAAGAGGCACTAAACCTTTGAAAAACCTCTGATTCCAATCTCAGTAAGCTGCAAAATCGAAGTTATTTGTAAAACGTAACTTAGCCACAGTAGCATGAGTTAGCTTCAAAATGCCAAATTCTATAATATGAAATTATATTGCAGCATAGAAACAATGCTTCCAGAGTGAAGTGTAAGGGCATTTTCCATAATCAGGATTTCTCAATTAACTTAACTTGGGAGTTGGGATTGTCAAATAGGACAAGGGATGCTCCTATTACACATTCCTATTACAAACGACCATTGCAAAATCAGGAAGCTGGTTTTAAATTGTTTAAATTTTAAATTTAAATGGTTTGTTTCAAATTTCCACATCAGCAAAATCTAATCCTCATGATCTATCTTTGGCTAGATCACATAACAATTCTTACATAAAAATATGTATCTATTAACATAATTAAGATGTATTTAAAATCAGATACAAAGATGTAAACTAAATTTAAACTTAAAACTTAAGCTGAATTTAAGCCAATTTGGCACAAGTTGTCTCCTCACCCTGAGTCTACGCAATATGGCTGCCACTCTTCTCTGTAGGTTATCCCAGCGTTGGTTGGCCTTCTGGACCATAGTCTTCAGCTTGTTGGCTGTGTCCGTGCGATTCTCACGGGCCAGTCGCCGGTACTGGTTATTAATTATCTCAAGCTGGGTGAGTCTCTCGTGAACCTGCCGTTGAAATCCCTAAAAATGAATAAAATATGAAACATTTAAAAAAAAAAATAGCTCTAACATTTCTAGAGTCAGACAACTCTTTTCTCTGTTAGTCGTTTACTTTTCTGTGAATTTCAGTGGTGTACTTTTGAACTTGGAAAGTTTTTAGTGTCTGAATAAAAGCATAGTGACTCAACAACACAATTATAACCAAAATTAAAAAGAGAAGCTCCATTGACCGTGATGGGCATAGTTGCTTTTATGGCCTTTTTCAGTCAAGCGCTCACCTCAAATCTCTTCAGCTCTTCTTTGGCTACTGTGTAGAGGACGTCTGAGGAATTAGGATCAGCCACAGTGCGTTCAGCGAGGTTCAGCCAGTCCTCAAAATGAGAATAATCATCCAGAAACTTACACCAAAGCCGCCAAGTCTCCTCAATTCTGTGGACGGAGGGGCAGGGGCCCACATTAGTAAATTATGTAAACCATCACATAGATGTTTTTCCAGTGTTTTACTGCGTCATTTGTTAAGTTCTATGGCACAGACGAAATATCATATTGGTATAGCAAAACCATTGATATGATAGTTTGTCTCTAGCAGTTTAGTCCTAACCTCATCCTCCTCTCTAGGGACATGGCACAGATGTTTCTCCAGCGCTGGTCCAGGCTGCGGCTGGTTTGTTGGAGGGAGTCGTTTTCAACATCACTGCCACACGCGTCCTCATCGTGCAGCAGCACTTCACACAGAGTCAACACTGAGCCTACACCTTCTGTGTGCTGCTCAATGTCCCACTGGAGCTCCTGCGTACACACACATGTACACACACACACGCACGTGCACAGATGCACACACACAAGCACACACACACACACACACAAAAGGGTGCGAACAAATAAACAATCACATTGTCATCCCTCATTATAACATACCATGCTTATCAGTCAAGCAAAATTGAAGAACTGTATAAAACAACATAAAAAATGAATTTAAATATTTTTAGACAGAAATAAAGCCCCTTAGCAACTTTACCAGTGTGCCATAAATCATACTTTAAATTTTAGCCAGTCACATCACTAAAAGCCTCACACTCTTTGGAAAGACCCTAAATTTTACTTGACTCACAGACAAAAGGGAGTCATTAAAAAAAGCCTGTTTTTTATTACTGTACAGCCCCAGAGCCAGGCTTCCCGGGGTGAGATGGGGTTTGGGTGATGGCTTATGGGCCCATACCTGTTGCTCAGCTAGTCTCCTCTGGATCTCATCATTGTGGCAGACAGTGTAAAGCACAGGTTTAGTCAGTTCAGTTTCTACCCGGGACAGCCAGGTCCGCAGATTACTCATATTCTTATCCAGCTGCTGGACAGTCACCAGCGTCTCCTTCAGCTTCTTCACTCTAAGGAAGAGACAGACAGAGAGAGAGAGAGAGAGAGAGAGAGAGAGAGACAGAGACAGAGAGAGAGAGATTAAAAAGGCTTTCAAAGTCAAGTTTTTGATTACTAAACAGAACCATCCTAAACTGACCTGCATGTCCTCACCCTCAGTGATGGCACGGACAGAGTCCTTAACCCTCCACATATCCATATAAACCTCATCAACCTCTCGTATATAAACTGTATGCAACTACTGTAAACTGAAACCATATCTCTGGAACAGCACTTCCAAAGACCCAAAGAGAAAGAGAAAACCAAACAAAGAAACAAACAACTTAGGCATACAGTAGTACTGACCTTAGACATTTTATGTGTACTTTAGCTCATTGTTTCTCAAACTCCGGATTGTGGACCGGTGCTGGGGCGGGAAACTGCCGTCCCCTTGACAGAACTTCTTGCTTTGAAAATAGTAACAGTAGTAACTGCTGAGTCCTGCAGAGTCCTGCCTCTGCGCCAGTCAAATTATGCTCAGTGTTTCTGTCACTTGTGTTTCAGTGTTTCTGCGCCAGTCAAATTATGCTCAGTGTTTCTGTCACTTGTGTTTCAGTGTTTCTGCGCCAGTCAAATTATGCTCAGTGTTTCTGTCACTCACCAGGTTTAACAGTAACATATTATTCAAGACTGTAGAACGTTAAGCGTCCCTGCCTGCGAGAACTTGCATAACATTCTAGAATCTTGAATAAAATGTTACTGTTTTAATTTGGCGAGTGACAGAAGCACCGAGCATAATTTGACTGGCGCAGCGGCAGGGCTCTGCGGACCGGCAGTTTCCTCATCGCGGACTGGCATGTCATAGTTTGAGAAGAGCTGCTCTAGCTAATACTTGCGATGAAAGAAAACAACACAGAGACCTGCAGAGCTAAACTATTTTGATCAGTGAGGTTTATTAAACCTTCACGCCTGACTTGCACATGTAGGGCCTGTTTGATGGTTGGCCCCTTGTAGTCCCCTTCCCTAAATTATCCTCCAGTATTCATCTTGGCAACTGTGCCCAAAGGTTTCTCCCCACACTTGAAAAATCACCATGACAACATGGCAACACATTTATACAGGTCCCCTTAGCTAAGAACTGTTGCTATAGTGACCTTTACTTTGGACCAAATAGCACATAGCACTCTTCGCTGCTCAGGAGCTAAACCTTTTCTTTGTTAAGTCAGTTGTTGACTCAGTGTAAATGTACGATGAGTTTAACATCCTGCATAAAAAGCCTTGCACAAAGCATTTGTCGTCTCTGTGGATCAAGAGATTAAGTATCAATCTGACCAGGTGCTTTGAATGAACTGGAACCAATATCCTCTAGAAGAGGCCTATAAACAAAACACTTGTCTGCCCCCCCCCAAATCCAAATAATACATAAATCTGTCTAATGAATCTTTGGGGGTTACTAAATTTCTTTCCCCTCTCCCAAATGCCTTGCGACTAGAGATGCATGACAACTCTTGGGCAAAGTGAATGAAGTCAGAGTTCACTGCACTAGGCACCCTGCTGTGGAAAACCCTGAAATACTCATGATCAGATGGCAGCCAAACCCAGACGCTAGCCGCTGACATGTGCTTTGTGGAACACAGAGATTAAGCTTAACATATGTAAGTGATGTGCTAAGGTGCCTCGTTTCCCATTGTTTGAGGATAGTGGGCAACAGCATGGACTCTTCAATGAGCTATCAGCCATACTTACATGTAGGCTACACTGTGATGACTACCCCCTCCTCCAATTGTATCTCCTGACATCACCGTTAATGTGTGTTGACAGCCCCCTAAAATCGCCCTTTCTGCCTGCTGCTCCGTTCCCTGACTGCAGCGCTAAAGAAGACCAGAGATGAGCTGCAGGAGGCTAAATGGCCATATGGCAAAGCCGGCCAGTCTTGCCACTGGGCAGGCTACGCTAAATCCTCCTGCTTCCATCATTCCCACCATCTGGCTGCCTTTGAGGACATCACAGATGATCAGCAGTGAAGAGACACATTAAGACATGGCGACGTCAAGTTAATTAGTGTGCGTAGTATACTGCCGTAAGACCAATTGATAGATGCAGTTTATTGTCCTGAATTGTCAATTCATGTACGTAATGTCAAAGTTCAAATGTTCAGACTGAACTACTTTTATATTAAACTTTACCCTTTCCATTTGCTGCAAAGCAACTATTTCTTTTTAAAGGAGCTGTTACCTAATAATATAATGTAAAAAAATATTCGTAGGACTATAACTGGATTATTTTCTTATCCATTTCAGTTTAATGCTGTGAAACAAAGTACATTGTATCTATCACCAAATGGACCCAAACCCCAGGTGCCCAAATAATACTTGTGGATTTTAGTGCTGCTTTGAACATCATCATCCCTGATCTCAGAACTGTTTCTCAGAACAGGTTTGTTACACGCTTGTGTGTTTTCCACTTGCTTTACTTTCTGTACAGCAATGACTGCTTCTCTGATGACAATTCCATCAGGCCCCTCAACTCTGCACTAATCACTGGTTGGTCTAATCAACATGGTAAGTGTCCATGTACCAGGAGGGAAGTGAGTCATCTGTGGTCCTGCTTTCACCACAATAACCTTGATCGTTTATACAGTTAAATCTGTGAAAATGGTCATGAACTTCAGGAAACATCCCTTACCATTTCTCTAACAGGAACTGTTCTCTAACAGGAACTCTAACGGCTCAGATCTTTGATGTGCCAAGTCACATTCTTGGACATAATCTTCTCGTAGGACCTCAAGAAGGACATGAACATCACTTTCATCACCAAAAAGTCACAACAACGTATGTGATCCCTCTTGTAACTTAAGAAGTGCTCTCTTAGCCAGACACTATTGGTTCTCTTCTACACTACCATCCCTGAATCTATCATCACATCATCTATAATTGTGTGGTTTGAGTCTGCATAATCCAATTCCAAGAGCAAACTACTGTATAACACATTGTGGGTTCTAAGGAAAAGGTCACTGACTGCCAGCTTCTCTATATTGCAGACCTGCACAAACAGACTAAGGAAGAAGGCAAGAAAGATCTCTGCCAACACGTCACACCCCGGCGACTTTGTCTGATGTGACTCCCCCAGGCAGAGGGCGTAGAGCCATAAAAAACAAAAGTAAGCGCCACACGTACAGTTTCATTCCCCAAGCTGAAGATCTCCAAAACCAAGCACAAATTTAACCCATTATTCAGAGATTCAATACTCGAAGTTGTATGAGTATGCAGCTTATACTTCAAGCTTGTACGCTTATACACTGCAACATTACCGCTGAAGCTATGAACTTAATATTTTCATTTAGTAACTCTATACATTATGCCCTTGTCCTGCAGATATATACGACATTCATCTCTATATATCTATCTGTTGTGTGCTTAGAAAAGTAAAAAATCCTTGTTCATCCCTGGATGTACCTCAGCAATAAAAATGATTCATTTGCATTTACTTCATTTAATTGCTGCATTTGATTTCATCGAGCATCATTCACTAGAGTTAAACTAAACTAAAAAGTCAAAACTCATGATTATTCTCAACTCTAAATATCGGCATCCCAGGCTGAAGTGATTTGGTCATTCAGCTTTCGTTAGCAAGTCGAGGAGTGATACAAAGGAGGCTAGTCCAAGACCTGGACCACATGAGGAAAAAACAACTAAAATAGAATACAGGAACAGGGCTTCCAAAGGTAACTTCATTAAGTAACAATAATATGAGACACAAATGTTTAGTGCAGTGATTCTCAACTTCAGTCCCGGGGGCCCACTGTCCTGCACATCTTTGTTTTAACTCAGGACTGACACACCTGATTCCACTGACCAATTAATCATCAAGCCCTTGATTAGCTCAATTAACGATGATAATAAAGAGTTAAAAAAAGACGCGCAGGACAGTGGGCCCCCGGGACTTGTTGAGAATCACTGGTTTAGTGGATTCAACAAAGACATCATTGTCTCTTTTTCTATCTCACCTGGTCTCTATGTGGTCAAACAGGTGCTGCCAGCGGTCATTAACATCACGGAGTGCCCCATGGACCTCTGCTTGCTTGGTCCTGTCACTGGCCAGTAGGAGCTGTTCTCCAAGCTGCTTCAGGTGACTTTTATTCTCACTGAAGAGGTTGATCTCTTCCATACAATCCTGTCAAGAGAAAGAAAGAGAGTGAGAGAAAAGTGCAATGAAATGATCTTTCCTGCCAAGGCCATGTGTTTTACTCATTAACCAGTTTTTCCCAAACACACAATGGCCCCTACATTGTCTTTGTAGGCCTAACAGCTGTGTCCCCTCTCACAGCATGGTGCCTCTACAGACAGTGAGCTCCTCTAGAGCACTTTTCAACTGCAGCACTCTCCTGTTGAAAACACTAGGGACAAAGCATCTCATCGGCCACCCTAGGCCCTGGCAAAACCCTGGTCTTTGGGAGGACACCTGTTTTATTTAGTCTAGCCTGGCTCACTTTGATCAGAGAGATAGTGGCCGTTGCCATTGACGACATCTTAAGAGGAACAATGACCACTCAATGTCATGTGATCAATACCAATTCACTTCAGAATGGCAACCTAAAGTATGTGCTAATGATCGCTCAGCGTATAGAAACTGATTCATTAGATGATGAGAGAGAGGCTGCATATAGAAGGCCATTGTTGTGAAAGAACAAAAGGGTAAACAAACATTCAGTTACATGGTGTAACACCATTTCTGCCCTACATTCTCGTCATATTTTCATCAGTGGATTTACTTGACAGGACCTGAGCTTTGGTAGCACAACTCTAAATATAAACATATGGGGCAATACGTTTTACAACCAAGATTGGTACAAGTCATGCATCACTATCACCCCAGAATGGAGAAACCGACAAAACAAAGAAAACAAAATGTGTGGCAGAATGTGTTGCTTGCAAAAAAAAAAAAGATTATTTCAGAAACTCTTGGAACCACATTGAATTTTCATTCACCAAGAAATCATCACCTTTTGTTTTAATTTCCCCAGTTCCCTGCATTTTTCAAATAATCTTTGTCAGATTTAATACTAGAATAGGACATCTGTCTGAACCACTCAGAGTTCGAAACACTAATTTAATGTGACCCCGATTCTGCCCCAGACCACTTCAACCCTAACTCTACTCTGAATACCTTCACCAGAAACATACTGCGCCTTTTTCTGAAACACACACATTAGACGATCATCTGTTTCTCACCCTTTCCCTTTCTGTTTTCACTTCACTTTAAACCACCACGTGTGATGCATTATAACCATTAAAATGAGCAAAAATCTCACATAAGCAAGTATGAGCTCCAAATTTATAATATTGAATGTTGTAGTTATGGCACATAGTGCTGGAGGAACGTGGTTTCATCTCACCGTGCACTAGCTGTGTATGGTTGAAATGACAAAGCCAGTCTACAGTCTAGTAGAAGAGTGCAACATTAGGAAAAAATCCAAGGTGATTAAAATGAATTCAAGGAGGGGTATAGTATAACATTAGTTTACTATAAAACAGTATAAGAGGCTTACAGTGCTTAAAACAAAACAAATGGTGTCCCTTAAATCCAAATAATAAGTGCTCCAGTCAAATGTAAAGGGAAAGCTGACCTTGGTGTTGATTCCTATTGAAAACATACTTATAATGCCTCAGAGGGGCATCTGAAATGCTCCTTAGGTTGTTCGTAAGCTCTTGTTAAAATATAGTAGATGTGTAGCTGAGATGTGATGTTAATCTCATGTTGTACCTTCTTCAGTTTCTCTACCATGTCTTCGATGCTGAGGTGCTCACTGCTGTGAGCCACTTTGTTTTCCATCTGAGCCAGCCACTCACACAGCTCCCTGTTTTTCTCATTGAAAATGATCCAGGCATTCAGACGGTCAGCAATCTCCTGCTTGCGCAGGGACACCTGTGGGGACCAGGAGAGGGAGAGAGGGAGAGAGCAAGTGAGGAGAGCGGGGATGAGGGAGGAACCAAAAGGAGGACAGCAAAATTACCACTTTGATAACAGAAAACCTGAAAAACAGTAACATAAAACAGAGCAAAAGAGTGAAGAAAAACCTATATTCAGACATAAAACAATTAACGACAACTCTTTTAAAGAGAAACATTTTAGCCCTCTCCTTCCCCAAACGAGGAGTTTAAATATGAAAGCATAATTTTTCTTCCCCTATGCTTTGGAAGTTTCCTGAATGATTTAGATGGTGCATGCACACATACAAACATTAAAAAGATGCCAAATCAACAGAAACAACAAAGCATCAGAATTAAGACAGAGGAAAGCACATTTTGTTGTTGTTGTTTTTCTCATTTTTTAGTTTCCCAGAACACCATCATTCTGATTTAATTTAGCATTATGCTAACAGTCCCTCAGTTTTCTTCTGCTGTATCACAATCTAATTGTGGGACTACAGTCTTCTACGCTTGAAACTTAATAAATTATTAACATAAGATTTTACAGGTTTCTTTAGAGGGCCAATCTCACTCTTGACAGAAACAAACTAAAGAAAGAGCAAATATAGCTAGTACGCCATTCTTAACCCACTTCAGATCTCAAGCAGGACTCTTAAAGGTGTGATACCAAATGGCTACTGCTACTCGATGGACTAAGAAACACTTCCTGGACTAAGGTGGGCTGAACTTCCAGGTTTCCAGTCACACAATACCAATATGAACCTATGCAATACTGACAATTCTGGGGACAATTAGGGGGACAATTCTGACAAAAAGGTCCTGAAAGACTTTCAGAAAAGCTTTCAGCAAATTGAGTTCTTACTTAGCGAGACAGATGTCTGGACCACTGAGGACCCACAGCCCCTACATTTCTCCTGTGTTTTGTCAGTTTGGCATCTTTCTCCATTAGTGTGCTGTAATACCATACTTCAGGAGAGTATAAAAGAGTTGCCAAGTTAAGCATTTTTTTCTTCATAGCCTCCATAATTCAGATTAGAATGTGCTTTTCTAAGGACAGCTCAAATACAGACCTGTCATGCTGCTCAGTACTTCTGCACATTCATACAATACCAGCACTATAAAATTAGACATTTGATAAATGAAGGCATTAAAAATCACTCCAGGGCTGCTGCCAGCTTTATTGAGGTTAAAACGTTTATATCAACTGTTTTTGACACGCTGACACACACTGCTTTTCTCAGGGGTTGGGGCCATTCCACTTAACACATCATTTAGCAATTCCCTCTGGTCACGCTTTTGGATCTGTTGTGATCTCTGATGCCATATGAGGGTTTGTGTTTTCCTCCATAACAGACAGATACACACATACACATGGTGTGCACGCACGCGCGTGCACACACACACACACACACACACACACACACAAAGGGGCTAGTCCCATTAGTCCAAGCCCTGCCGAGCCATCTGGTGTCCTTTTCCAGTGACTGCCTCCACCTGCAACCTGTTGGCCTCTGGCCCTTACATTCACTCACCCACACATGCACGCACGCAGACAATTACAACAACTCTTGTTTCAGGGCAAAGGGCCAAACAAGCCTAATGCACAATAACAACATCTTAAACCGAAAAAACGGTTTTCAAACACAGTGGCTCTCTGTATCCTTTTAAAAAGACACCCCAGGGAGCCGTATTGGTTGAAAGTTTCAAAACTTCCTCCTAAATGTCCCTCTTTCATTCATTCTTCAGAGTTGTCACTTACAAGTATGTATACAAACCATTCAGCACGCGCGGTGTGACTCAGACATTCAACTAAGACATATGCCAAAGCAGGGTACACATCTGAGCTTTCTAAAAGGATTAAGAACACTGACTATTTAGATCCCTGAACACTCCATGCTCTAAATTTCAGTCATACACATGTCAAATGACCTCATCAATCTGCCAGATAGACTGTAACTTTTGGATAACCACAAAATCATTAATAAACAGGCAAATCAAATGACATTTTAAAATGTGTATACTTTGGCTAACATTGTAAGAGTAAGCATTATAATCACATATACACACAGACACACACACCCACAGACATACACAGGTAGACAAATACAGAGAAACACACAAACATACACATAAAATTTCAGTTTTGATCACCAATAAAACATAGCTATAATTAAAAAACAAACAAACAAAAAGACGTGAAATGTACTCGACAAGCTATGTGAACGACTTGAATATGCATGTTACTTCTTCCTCAAATTCAACAACTGAAAACATACAAAAATATTTTTTTGCAAAACACACTTTACACATACATGAAAGTTTACAATGTTGTACTGATTTGTCAATATGTGTCAGTGTTCCTGTGCTTTCCCTCTCTTTTTCATGTCTGTGGTGTGGTGAACGTAACCTCCTCCTCGTTTCCATGGCCCCGACCCCACGAGGGCTTTGTGCACTTTTAGTACTGACTGAACACAGCTTCCATTCCCCTCTCTCACCCCCTCTCTCACTCACCTTCAGGCAGAGTTCTTCCCACTGGTCATGGAGAGCTTCCACCTGTTCCTGGAGTAGCGCGGTGTCTCCGGCCAGCACGTACTGGGAAATGTCAGCCTTCATGGTAGCCAGCTCCCTCAGTCCTCCTGCCCAACATGCCAGAGAAGCCTCGTCCTCCTGCATAACACAGTGGCCGGCACTGAGTCAACCCCCCATGTGCCACTCCAACCCTTTCTCTCTCCCTCTCTCTCTCTCTCTCTCCCTCTCTCTCTCTCTCTCTCTCTCTCTCGCTAGCCTGCGGGATTAAGGCCTGTTGGCCAGGACGGGGGAGGGGAGGAGGCGGGGAGGTGTAGAGGGGGAAAGAGAGGGAGGGAAAGCTGAAGGGGAGGGGGAGCATGGTAAACCCATAATAACCCAGTAGGGGTGACCGGGGGGGGAGTGCCCCCAACTTTTTTGTGCTGTTGAGAGTTTCGCTCTTCCCCACAAACAAATAACTGCTTAATCCTACCCCACCTACCCCTTCCCAACAAGTTTGATCAAGACGTTGAGATTAGATCAACTGAATAGTAGCATGATTCTATCAAGTAAGTTGACTAATGAGTATTCAGTGTTTTACAGAATTACAACATGAAATTTAATGCTTTGTGGATTGCAAGTTATCACACTTAACATACCACTGAATCCAGAGGGCACAATTTAAGTATATGTTTTGCAAGGTCAGACAACTGATATTTTTAGACATCTTTTACATTGCATCAGGTGTTCAAATAAGGCAGCATGCCTATTCATTGACAAAATTACTACACTACATCTCTATTTACACCCTGTTCCAATCTTGTTACAGTCACCTTGGTGAAATTCTCTTGGACCTGTAGTTCCTCCAGGATTTCTGGCAGCGGTTGCTTTAGTCTGGCTTTAATCTCTCCCATTCTGACTGTGCTGTCTTCCAGTTCAGTCTGACAGAGGTTCCACTTCTGCAAAGAGAAGACACAGTAAGGCTGAGGGGAGGGTAGTGTGTAGTATCTTTCTTTGTGTGAAGGCTCTTTCACCTTTTCTCTCACTTTCATGCACACAGAAAGAGGAGAAAGAAAGGGAGAGAGAAAGCAAGAGGAAAATATCTTAACAATAGCTGATTTGTTGATTTGAATCTCCTAAAAAAATTTGTTGTGAAACATATGACAAATAAATTAGTACTATCTACACTATCCATACCTGCTGGGACAAAACCAATTCACGAACTGTACAAGTAAACTGAGCAACAACAGTGACAGATCTATTTTGGGTGCCCCTTGCTTCCATGTTATCTCAAAACTCATCCCACTGTTGTGCTAGGGTCCTCGTTCAATGGGTCTGACAGGAACTGTTTAGATTAGCCTGCTTTCATGTACTGCTGCAGACACACACACACACAAAATGATGTCATCTTTGATGTGAAGTACTGTCCCCGTACTGAGAAGCCAATCAGGACTGGTAGTTATTGGGCGGGCCTACCACATGGCCTGAACATGACTGCAGAATGTATCTGACTCAAGAGATATGACATCTGTAAAAATAATGTTTTCATTGAGAAACAGTGTCAAGAGTTCATCTAAGCAGGGACTGCCTTTTGGGTGTTAAGAAACCAGACAGGATTAGTGTAAGCTGACTATCCTACTTGCTTCTTTACATGCCACAACATTCTACTTTTACCATCAGCTGTTAGTTGCTGGAGAAAGACAGGATCTCTTGAAAAAAGTCCAAAGTTATAAACTATACAGCATAAAGAAATACTACATAATCTGGGAGAATGGACTGTAAAGGAAATGAATGGAAATGAAATATAATAGAATGGAATGGAGTGAAATGGAATGGAATGAAACATGGTAGAATGGTGTGAAACAGAATGGAATGAAACACAGTGGAATGGTGTGAAACAGAATGGAATGGACTAAAATGGAATGGAATGTATTGGAATGGAAGGGAAACAGACAGAGTCAAATTGAGCGCCAATGTCATGTAAACAGCTCACTCTCAATGGAGAGCCAACAGTTGAGCGTTTGGCACAGTGACAGGTAACAAGCTTTCATTTCAGTCAGTGTAATAGCCCAGCAGCCCCATATGTGGATCAAGGCAAGATTATAGCTGGCTGGCACTTCACAGTAGCAAAACATGCGGAAACAGAGGTTATGTCTTTTTTAGTCTACAATGGTCTGATATGGATCATCTCAAGCATTTCGCAATGGACATTGCAATTGATTCTCTCATTGTTTTGTCACTATTTGGGTCAATTTCAGAGTGTACTGAATCCATCTGATAGTCTGGAATATAAACTGCACTCATCTCAGCTCAACACTAATATCCTTTAATCTTACCATAATGTGTTCACTAATCCTTGCTGTCACTGAATAGAAGAGACCATCACCACAGTGTATTTTTCCTGTGTCACAGGACATTTGTAGCCAAAAGTGAAACAGTTTGGTTTTTCTCCTTCTTTTGTTATTCCGCTGAGACAGCACCACTTCAATCCAAAAATCATAAACAGTTGTGGAAAGCAACGGTTTCTCAGCCTAGACTCTGGCTCTCATACCTGAATGACAGAGTCTGCAAGATCCTTCCTCTGGACCATCAGCCTGCAGCAGTGCTCCCAGTTCTCCTGTAAACAACTCAGCTCACCCTGCAGCTGAGACCTCATCTGTACATCTGCCCAGGGGAAGATCTGCTTGCCTGCCTGCAGAGTCTGAGTGAACAGCCCCTCATGAAGAGAGAGCTGTTCCTGAGCCCACTACCGAGAAGACAGGGAAGAATTATTGTGATAGTTTTGCTCTTGTGGGCTGATAATACACAAAAAATTTCTCTGTCAAATCAGTGATGGCTTTCTGCAGACGATAGTACTTCTGTCTTGCAATATGCTCTGCCTTACCTGAAAGTCCTGTATAGAGCATTGCAACTGCTGGAAGCTGCACAACCCCAAACCAGCAGGGGGCAGTAGTGAATCTGAGTATCTCAGTAGTCTCTGGAGTCTGTGAAGCCCAGTGTTGTAGAGCCTCCATTGTCTCACCAGTCCCTCCAGATGTGTTCCACGCTGTTGGACCTTTTGCAGTGTACCCTGCCAGCGCTCCTTCAGTTGGGCCAACCCCAAAATCAGAGCACTCCTGTCCCCAAAATACACCAAACAAAAGTGCTCCCATGATTTCCACTTAAAATCACTGCCAATGACATCAATTCATACACATTACTAATTCAAACCTTTATAATTCAAGTTATAGATATATATAGTGCAGAAAGCAAGGCACAGAAGTGACAGATTTGTACAGCTTTGATGATTTTGTAAGATCACATGGGGGTAAAGTGTGGTGGTGAATTATGACTATTAACCTAGTTATGAACTAATTTCATATGGGTCCTATTTTTTCAACTTTGGCAGTACTCATGTGTCTGCAGGTGAGAGCATAGATTTGATTTTATATAAAAATAAAATTTTTGAGGTCTTACAGTGAGGAACATTCCAAAGCATTGAGCAGTTACTGAGCTGAGAAAAATTATCTTGTTGAGTTTCCATGCTGGCAACGAAGGTTAATTCATTTCCTATGTGTTCAACAGATTGTTCCAGATCTGAGCTGCTCACTGTTCCCCTAACTTGAGTTATGGTCACAGCTGGAACTATCTATTGACCCTCGGAAAGAACACAGGCGGAAAACCTCTTTTTTAATTACTTCTGGGATGATATCTCTCTATCTCTCTCAGGCAGAAAGCATTGAGTGCTGCAACGCTTTGATTTCCTAACCGTACAAGGTCATACACGTGTGGGTGGTGTTGTGAAACAGGAGCAAAGAAAAAAATATGGGGATTTCTTGTTGAAAAATGTGGGTTTTTTCTACTCTTCACGAGTTTAGTGAAGCCTCACCTGTCCTCAACCTGTCCAGCCTCCAGGAGGCACAGCGATTTGCTAACCACAGCATCCAAGAGCTGCTGGCTGATCAAAACCTCCATTTTCAGCCTCTGAGGGATTAGAAATGAAGGATTATAAAGACATAACATGGCCAAGAACCCTAATCTGTAGAAAACCTCAGCAAAACATCAATTAAAATTGAACTAAAAATGCTTGAACATTTTCATGATGGGTTAAGCGTTCTCACAGTATTACTATGAACTAATACTAAAGCACAATTAGGGGTTAATATTTGCCTAGAACAAATCTTATACTTCTTCGCTCCAGTCCTCTTAACATGTTGTAATGGGTTGTTATTATGTTAGCTATTTAGTGCAATCTTGGTACAAAGCATTAGGACAGAAATGATAATGTGGAAAAATGCCTTACCTGATGAAGAGCTAGCTGTCTGAAGACCGCTTGGAAGTTTCCGGAAATATCTTTGGCCAGGTCATGCTCAATTTTGTCCAGGATTTCTACCCATCCTTGACACTTCTGCAGAAAGCTCTGGGCACATAACCACTCTGCGTACATCTCTCTAAACACAAAATTACACTCCGTCACTCCGTGCGCCTTCTTCCAAATACAATTTACACAAGGACTTAGAATTAACCCAGTAAAAACAAATAAAAATATTAAATTGTTGTTTGTGACAACTGTGATGTACAGGGTCAACTAGACAGCTGTTTTCATTTTTGTAGAAAATTGCTGTCCCTCTTATCTCCTAACACTCAAATAGGTCCAAAGGAAACACTTCAAATCTTAAAAATGGCACACGCCTTGAAACAGCACTTTGGTCTACACTCACACACCTGTGTTTCTCTGTGGCCTGAGAGAACACCTGCACCCACTGAGCGTTGAGGGTTTGGAGTCTCTCTCTCTCCTCATTACTGAGTTTAAGTCTTAGACTCAGTTCATTTAAAGCTCCCAGCTCTGCTGTCTGTGCGCTCAGCTCCAGGAGGCCCACCTGAAAGCACACGGAACATCAAAATCCAGTGTGCTCTCAATCAAGTATTACGTGACTAACATCATGCAAAATGTAGATGTTGTCTCACTTTCAAAGTCTCCATGCTTGCAGACTGAGATCCGTTGCTTTCAAAATTGTTCAGGTGTTGTTCTACTGACTCCAAACTGCCTCTGAAATTGAGATGCTCCCCTAGTTCCTCCTGAAGAACAAAAAAGTGACTTTAGAAACACTAGGGCATTTGATTTGATTCTGGTCCTGGATCACAAAATAAATGCTCTGGTATATGAGAGGATACGCTGTTAACCAAAGTCCCCCCTGTAGAACAAATTTCATTAATCCATGCCATCCATTCATTCATCCAGACATCCATCCACTGCCCCCTAACCTGGAGCACCGCCTTTTTCCCAGCCAAAATCTGGCTCAGATGCATAACATCACGGGACAGCAACCTGGTCTCTGATTGGATGAGTGCAGCTGCACAGGGCTCCATCTGTCCAATAAGCTGTTTAGATGCAGCCAGCACTTCTCCAACACTGTTCTGCAGTGCATCTATGTCATCCTGTAGAGCCTGACAAGGGAGCAGAGGGAAGGAGTGAGAGCAAAATGATAAAAACAGAGAGCAATGGAAAGTTAAACCGAAACTGTGTTCAACTTGGACTCTGTTTCAATGGGGATCCATTTTGACATATACCTTTAGATTTGAATCGCAAAAATGAAATAAATCAAATCAGTATCATGAAAGTGATGGTAAATAAGAAATTTAATTTCTAATAATTATTACTTTTAATTGATGAAATTCCAATGTGTTTCAGGTGGGTTACTTTCATGTTGTAAATCTAAGTTGTGGTAGATTGTGCCGTGTGTTCATTCAAGCACAAACACACAAGTCTAAGAGCACTAAAGCAGATAAATCTATTTCTAGATATAAATAATGTTCCATTGCAGAATATTACCTTGTATATGCTTTCAGGCATTTTTCACAGATGAGACTGCAGATGTGGTATTCAGGCATTTGGGCAAAAAATTTGGTTTGAGTCTACCTATTCTGGTGCATTTAGTTCTTATCAGAGAAATGGGAGATTGATGATTTGCTGTCCAAAACAACATTTGACTCATTATTTTATCTGCACAAGAGGTACAGGAGCTGACTCTCCCAGCCCAGGAGAGGAAGCAAATAGCTTGAGAACCAAGGACATATATTTAGCCCTGTGTGCTCTCCATATCCAGGTTAAGAACTCAGTGTTCCCCCCATGTCAAACACAATGCTGCCAGTGCCGTAGCAAAGCATCGCATCATCCTAAATACCACAGCAAAAGCTTTTAAAAGCTCTACTTTTATGCTTCATTTGGCTAAGTTAAATGTTTGTTGCCAGGACAGATTTTACTCTCTGTTTACAATAAGAGTAAAATGTTTTGTGCCCAATGAGCAATTCTTCATGCTCTCATCACAACTCTTATACCTTGAAATTGTTCTGCATAAACACTGTAGATACGAATTCATTCTCTCCTTGTTCTAAGAAAGAGATGTAAAATAATTTAAACTGTCGAGAAAAAACGTGAAATTTGGATACTGTCCTGGATCCTGTTTTCATTCTAAGAACAGACATGCCACTCATCTGCTTTTATGGAGTCTTTCATCTCCTAAGGCTCCTGTTCTCCTAGCCTCCTTCAGAGGAGTGGAAGAGCACTCACACTGATGGCTTCTGTCTTGGTCTGGATGGTTTCTGTAGTGTCCACTGGAGTAGGATTTGGGTTCAGAAGCTCTCGACACCGTCCCCAGAGGAGGTCCAGATGCCTCGTGCAGTCCTTGAAGAGTCCTCCATACTCCTGCCAGAGCTGCAGGACAGTCTGAGCTCTAAACATCCCCAGCTCCACGTCATGCACCAGACCCTTCCACCTGCCAAAATGAGATGTTTTCACACACGCACACAGACGGACACACACACATTACATAAGTAATACACTCAGTTTCCTAAGCAAAACAATATATGCCGAGGTAGCATACTGGTTTTCTACTGTGCTAATTGATATGTGGGTTTCATTGAGAACACATTCTTTTTTATATTTCGAAGTAGGTGCTCTATGAAAATTTACAAAATATTTACATTTGATAAATTTTGCTGTCAGTCAAAAAAAAAGTTCTGAATTATGATTGACCTCTTTCTTTAATGGTCTTTCATCGTTAAACAATATCTCCACCAACAAAAGACTGAAATTACAAAATTTTGAAGCTGATTGCCAAAAATTATAAAGTACTTTTGAATCAATATTGAGTTGTTACATTTCTGCCAGTAGAAAGCAGCTTGCACAAAAAAACAGATTAAGTAAAGGGACAAACTGTTCACAACAAACTATTCAAGTGAACAGAAATTTTGACAAACAACTAAAAGAGCTGCCTTGGCTTCAAGTACATCTTCCCTCTTACATTTACTGCATTATCTATTCAAACTAACCAAGGAGGAAAAAAAGACATGAAAAACAGCAGACCATGTTCTTCCTCTTAAGCCTGCACTTCTTGATTTAATATTTCCCAGGAGTCCATGGTTAGCTGTATCTACTCTGCCTCTTTTTAAAAAAATTATGGTTGCCTGTTGTCTTTAGCCACAGACTGACAATCAGCATGTGTGAGCAACACAACAAGAGGAGTCTGAGTACACCAAAGCCAGGAGGATTAAAAGTCATAATTTCCATTTATAAATCTGCCAGTCTGACAGACATGGACTTCCTATACTCCAGACAATACATCATTGATATTTTTTTAACAGCAGAAGGGATAGGTAGGTGAGTGGTTGGAAAAAACAGTGGTGAAAAGAGAAAGGGTTTCCCTCTCTTGCTTGGATACTGGCAATACTGGCAATTTATTATTACTTGCTTTATCAGTGCAGTACCTTTATGTAGCTATTATCTTTTGAACTTTATGAAAAAAATGAGGCAATGCTCCTACACTGTTTCTCCGTACAGTCCAGTTCTGTGCATCCACATTACAGAACATAATTCAACACACATGATTGAACACATCCACTGATCAAAAAGCTAGACATATGCATAACTGAGGCTGGGAAACGCTGGGTGAGCGGAAAGCATGACTAGGGGAGGTGATGAGAGAGATACAGCGTGTTGGCAGGCTGTAGCTGCTGACCGTGTTCTCTGTGCTTCCAGATGTTCAGATAGGAGGAGAGCTGTTCCAGAGTCAATTTTGTTCTTCAGGTCAGGGGGCAGGTCGGGTAATTTGGTCCAAACTTCTCCCGCCTTCTCGCTCTCTGCTCTGAGAGCCTGGGAATTAGAGCAAAGTTAATGTAAAGTTAGACTTACTAAAGTCTCAACTGCGTTATTAGTTCCGGTATCATCGTGTAATGTTGAATTTTTAGCCCTGACACCACCCAGAACTCAGACATTCCCTGTCAGGACCGAAAATGTTGTTTCGAACCAAAAAATAGCAGCCAATTTTCTGACTCTAGCACTCCTGGTAAGTGTACATGCTTGTTCTGATAAAGCACTCCAGATTCTAAAAAAATTGAAGTTCATTATGGTTCCTCATTAGCTGAGAAAAAGCTGGAACAAAGACCTGTATACACCATGACTAAGTTCAAGGTGTCAAGCTTTGCACAACAGAAAGGGTAATACACTCCAAGAGTCTCGTGAATACGTTAGTATCTACTAAAGGAGCCCCCTTAACCACTTACCTCCAGCTGCTCCAGATGGTCTATGCTCTGTTGCAGGGAGAGGTTTGGTCTTCGTCCATGCTCTAGCATGTAGCTTATTCTGGTCGTCTGCAGAGCTGCATCCCTGACCACCGTCTCAAACTGAATCCACTGACACAGGAGCTCCGGAAGTTTATTCCTGAGCACACACATCTGAGGAAAGAGGACAGCAAGGTAAGACTTTTGCAGTGTTCGACTGTGAGCGAGCGACGGAGGAGTCTATATAAGAAGTAGTCACACCAGATCTAGTCAGTAAACCTCTGGGAGAGGGATACATACTCCTAAACTCTGCTAGGTGTTTGTGTAAATCTAGAGAAAAAACAAAACAAAACTGCACAACCTCCAGACCTCTAGAGCGTTGGTTTCCTATCTATCTTCTAGAAAGCCGACTAGCTAAATTGAAAATCCATTCTGAATATTTCACCCAGTACCTGGCACTTACCCAGTAGCTGGCACTTGAAGGCACACACTGTTCTTGAAGTCTTGTGCACTTTTTTAAAAACAATGTAGCCAAATACCCCAACTCAGATGACTGATTTTATTTTTCGATTGAGATCAGCCAGTTCATAGACAATAAGTCCTTGATTATTAATGTCTGTTTTTTTTACAATATAAATAATTTCAACAAGAAATTATTTATTATTGAAAGTGCTTAAGAAAAGAAAAGAAGTGATGGAGTAATGCTACCCTGACAAGGCACACGTAGGCAGTATAAAGATGTGTATATGGGAGTGTGGGATTACCTGTTGTTTCAGTGCTGTGCACTCCTCAATGGTAGCATCCACCTGTGTGAAGAATCCCTGGTCTCCTGGGTGTTCTGCATCCACCTGCCCAAACAGGTGGAGCTCTCTCAGCTCCAACAGCTCAGCAGATTTCAACTTTACTTTCTCCTTCACCTCCTGTAGCACACACACACACACACACACACACACACACACACAGAGTTATATCAAGCACGTTTCTTACTGTGCTATAACTGTCTTGAAATCCTGGGGGGCCAAAGGCTGATTAGAATTAAATAACGACAAAGGACCAATTCGTAGTCTCCTTCAGCCAAGGGAACCTGGCCAACTGGGCTTCATGGAGCCCCAGGCAACCGACACCAAATCCTGAATCTCAGCTGCAAATCGCACCTTTACCCTGTGAGGCGATCCCATACCCAAGGTGCACGTGAAAAAAATCACTTTTTTTTTTTTTTTAACCAACCCCTACGCCTTACACTTCTCAAAAGTAGCTTACACTTTTAGACACAAACCTCACATTCCTTCAGAGCTTGCTCCAGCTGTGTGTGGCTCTGAGGCCTCTCAAATGCTTTTAGTCTTTCTGTTTGGCCTGAGACCCAGGTACGCAGGCGAAGCAGTCTGTTGTCTCTGTCTTTGCAATCCTGAAGCAGCTGCTCCACATGACAAACCTGAAACGAGAGAAATAGAACAAACTCAGAACCAAACCCAATCACCCTCACCCAATAAAAAAAAAATCTTCAATCTCTTATGGGCTCTTATTCAATGGCGTTAGAGTGAACTCTAACTGTTATAAAGGCCACTCTTTTGATGAAATCATACAGTATTATGTCTGACTCTGTGTCTATAGGCATTACGTATAAATGCAAGTTTAATACATGGTCCACGTGTCTAAGGCTTTGACAAACGTACAAAGTATAAACCAGCTTTAGTATAGACTTCACAGAATTTCACCAATTTTAGGTGAAAACTTGCAAGATGAATGGAGATAAAGTTGAGGAGTATTAATTAAGCAATGAGTGTGATAGAACATCTCACTCACTTCATGTATGAAATGAAGCTACCCTACCCCCTACCTGACTGTCAATCTCTCTCTGTAGGAGAATCCAGCTCAAGTTGAGGGCTCCCTGATCTTCAGCAAGAAGAATACGTTCATCACGATTGGTCAGATCCTCCATATCACCTGGTTCATCCACAGACTGGTTCAGAAAGTCTAAACAACACTGACGTATTGTCATCTCTGCTTTACAGTCCTGTAAGGAACATACACAGACAGACACTCCACTCATTACAAGGTAAATTCTATTCTATTTAAACTATTCTATCTAAACTGCTTTAGCTGTGAGTCAAAGGTAACTAGAAGGATTACCTTTGTTTCACACAAAAAAAAGCTATGAGACTGACTGCTTGATTTACTTCAACTCTTTTCACTGCACCAAAATGGACTGATGATGGAGGATTGGGATGGAGAACATGAGGGATACCTTTAAGTTCTGAAGGTGCTGGGTGAGTTCTGTGGAATTCTGAACATACTGGAATTTGTTTTTCTCCTCCTTCAGCCTGCCCTCCATGTGGCTCACCCAGACATTAAGGTCGGACATGACCTCTCTCTGGGTCATACCAGCCAGCAGCTACAAAAGGGTGGTTAGAAGACAAGACTTAAATTCATAACCAAATACGAAAAAGTCGAGCTGTCCTGTTTTTGTGATTTGACTTGCATGACATCTCTCTCTATATATACATTTTTGGAAATGATATTTCCAAAATAGAAAAAAAAACCCAAAAAACTACCCTCTACAGTTAGAATGAGATTTTTGCATGTTTGGAAAGACAGATATTATGAATCTTCTTTGTTTTTGGGGGTCTCGTGAAACATTTTGAAACTGAATTTGTGACCTATTTTTTAACTGGGCCTTTCCCATGCCCTCTTCTTTGATCTGAATTAAGCCCCCCGTGGGACTCTTTCACTGTGCATGCAACAGGGAAGCAGCAATCATCTTTATGGCCTTAGCCCACAGTGACCGATTATAACAAAGTTTGACTGGACTCGTAAAAACTATGCAGCGACAAGGTCATATCTGCACTACAGCAAACACATTGCTAAAATGTTTTCTAAGTGAGTGTATTCTGCCCTAATACAAAGAACACAAAACAAACATAGCAAGAAAACCATATGACCCAAGAGAAAAAGAAACACAGAAGACCAAAAAATCATTGGAAACACTCCAATCCAAAACAATCTACTAGATTTGGGTATTTATGCCAAGAAGCAGAAATGATTGCACAGAAAGAGGGTGAGAGCCATAGTGGATGCCCTGTGCTCCATGGGCGTCCAGGAGGATTATGGGTGGACCAACCTGCTGTAGTGTATCATGGGCAGAGGGCAGGACTGCTGTCAGGTCGGCCCAGGTCTGCTCTAGCAGAGTCAGCCGTCTGCGCAGCTCTGGTGCCTGGCCGTCCATCAGCTGCAGGACCTGTGAAGCTGTAGCACTGATAGAAGCCTTCTGCACAGACCAAACCTCCATCTCCCTAAAGAAGTCCTACAACAGCAGTCAACCAGAGCTCAGGCAATTATAATACATCACTTTTTACAAAACATGTGTGATAAAATTACTGACAGGTAAAAACAATGGAGAGGATGTAAAAACAATGGAGAGGATGTAAATATATTTGGAGATACAACAATATTTGATATGAACCATTACTTAATGGACTAGATCAATTTTGAGATGTGGCTCGTGTGTATGGTCTCAGTCATAGTGTGGACAAAATAGCGTGTGTGTGTGATCTCAGTCACCATAATTTGGGTGAAGAGGAGTTTTGAGTCCTGAGAACTGATGGCAGGCTGGTATTTCCACATGTGCACGTGCTCTCTGGCAGTGCCAGTCCACTCCTCCAGAGCAACAGAGTCACTCTGAAACCTACAAACACACACACACACACACAGTGTATGAGATTCTCACGATACTTCCAGCAATATTACCAAACAAAAAATAAAAAATAAAAGTATATCACAATGTTCGAAGCATCAGTGGTTAAAGTGGCAAAACAACAGAAATGTAAAGCACTGCATAGAGGTAGTTGTACATAGATGTTGGATTTATGTGATGTTTCATCTCATTTCACAGTCCTGTGCCTGTGTGTGTCTACACACACCTGTCATAGCTCTCTCTGATTTTTTCAGCAGCCCAAATCTCCTGGTCTAATCTTGTTTGGAGAGCCAGGCAGCGCTGCATTAGAACTGATCCTGTATCAGCAGGTCCATGTCCTCTACAGCAGCATCCACGGTCCTGTAGAACCCTGCCTCGATCCAGCAACACACCAACCTGCAGTCTGGTCTCCTGCAGGACCTCTTTCAACTTCTGCAATGAAGAGAGTGGGAAGAGAGTGAGAAAGAGAAGGGAAGGAAGAAAGAACAATGGAAAAAAAAATAAGAGAGAGAGGAATGAGGAGAGACAGAGGATGAGAGGTATTGAGATAGATAAGGGGGTGATGAAAGAGAGCAGGGGATAAAAAGCAAAAATACAAGTGGAAGAACAACATAAGTATGATAGAAATTATCGACGCATAGGGTAAACAAAGGGAAAACAAAGGGAAAGAAACACATATGTATCATCCAATTACAACCAGCATAGTTGTCGTATCTAGAACCCCCCACTCTCACTCCATCTCCCTGCCTCCTTTTCTCCTTCCATTCCTTTCAGCGCTATGGCAACAGCCCCTTTACTCCTAACTCCTCTGGAGAGGGTGCTGCAGGCTCCGAACAAGTTAGGCACAAATGTATTACAGAGATCTCATAAGGACCATTCACTACTCAGCCTGAGTCAATCTGACTGAGAAATGAGCTTTCGTAATTGTGGGGGAGAGAAATAATAAGGAAGCAGCCAAACTAGGCGGCAGAACATGAAGTTCCAAAGATATGGCAACCATCTCTCCAAGTAATTTGATTTGGAATGAAGGGGGGGGGGGGGGGGTGGGGGGAGAACGAACTATACAACTTCACCTCATGGCCGATGAGTCTCTCACAAAGGTCTTGTGCTCTTTCATGCTTCATATAGCAAAGTAGCTCTTACTAACTCATCTGAGCATTTGCTAAAAAAACTCATCTGAACAAGATGAGTCTCTTTCCCTCCTCTCTATCAGTGAGAGTAATGAGTTTGGCCGTGAGGAAGATGAGAATCACCCTGTAATGAGGAAGATGATGACCAAGAACTACAGAAGAACTACTCTGCATTGTTCTCTTTGAGAACACAGCTGGATGTGATGTTTTTACCTGGCAGGTCTTCAGTCTGTCTTTTGTTTGGCTTTCTGGTTCTCTCTCCCAGGTTTCATTAGGTATTCCCATTTCCACCTCATCCAGACACCTTGTCAGCTTCCCACACACATCCTCCACTTCTGACCATTCCTATCACACATTCACAACACGGTGTGAAGAGTGAGTGAGGAGCGCACGTACACGTGCATGGTGTGTGTATGTGTGTGAGTTTACGTACATATAAAAGAGAAAACAAGTATTATTGCAAAAACACTCACCCTTGAGATTTTCAAAAAAATGTAAACAAAGAATGCTTTGTACAGACACTGTGCGTAGCCAATGATATAAAGATTGTGTGTGCATGTACCTGTAGGTTGAGCTGCATTTGGGTCCCTTGTTCCACAGCCTCTTTCTGTATGTCAGAGAGCTGCTTCTCTATGTCAATGAGTTGTTGCAGCACCCCTTCTGGCAGCTGCTGTGATAGGTCCTGCACCATTGCAAAGTGTTTTGCTAGACGCTTGAAGTAACGCTGCCATGGAATCCATTAGCGCGATAACCAGAAGAGGTCACACAGAGCAGGAGAAATACATTTAACTGACTAGGATGGATTTGAAAAACTGACAAATACCAAAGCTGGTTGCTGAGTAACAGGCTATGACTGAGGTCTTGTGCATATAATTTGCAGTTTTTGAAGAAAGTGCCTCATCATTCAAAAACAACTCGAAATTGTTCAGGGCATTTGTTTTTGTTTTTTTCATTTACAGTGTCTAAATACTTTAAACTATGTTTTGTATGCAGGACAGGGAAAATTTTTACTTCAGTGCACTATAGCAAATGTAATCATGACAGAAATCTTAAACAGGTTTAACACCTGGGACCATGTTCCATCTGGTCAGACCAATTTAGATAAGCTTGTATAGCTGATCATTTATTTGTTATTAATGTCTCCACATCACAGTGAATACCTCTTCATCAGTGCTCTAAAGAGTGTTATGCTTCAGTATTGTGACATGTTATAAAATGATATAAAATTTCCTATTTAATCATCATCAAAATATCAAACTCATGTTATTACTGCTGTTAAATCAGATAGATTAAGTGCAATGTGATTGTGTACCTTGTGTCCACTGAGGACAGTGTGGAGCTGAGCACGGCTGTTCACTTCTGCCATTGGACTTTTACGAAGGCGTTCAGACCCCAGTTCCAGCAGACCTACAAGGCCCCAACACAGAGATTTGGAGCTGCTCTGCAACTCCACACACTGCTCTAGAGCCCCCTGCCGCCCACAAAATGAACTCCACTGTCTGCCTGGGACACCCTGTGTGTGCATGGACATACCGGTGAGGAAAGGTCTAGGCTCTAGCAAATATCACCATTACTTTCAGAAAATAGGCTCCTACAATGTCTCATAAGGTTTCATGCATCAGGTACAATACAGAAGACACACATCATACCCATAGTTTGGGAAGGTTCCGAATGAAGCTTTGGTTCTCATCTCCTGACTCATTTAACACAGATATTGGGCTCTCAAGCAACTGCATCCTTGTCTGTGTGAAAAAAAGAGAGAACTCAATATTTATCAAGAGATTGATATGGCAATGGTGAATTGGTTGCATCATAACGGCTCTAACCTGAAGCTGGGCTGTTTGGCCGAGATGTTTGCTAAGTTCATCCCATCTAGACGACAGGCCAATCTGGACTGTAGATAGACAATTTTGGAGACATTTCAGACACGCAGAAGCTTTGGGTGTCTCTGAACCCAAGTCCTGAGCGACCACTGATTCCAGGGTTTGTAACTCACTGCTTACAGCAACCAGCTCTGCCAACAGACACTGTCCAAGAAAAAAGCGTTACGCGTGAGTGGTAGTTGTGTTGTTTCGTGGTAGGCATATTCCTGATTCAGATGAGTGCAATGCGAAAACGTTTGTGTGTGAGCCCTTTGTTTTCCAGTACAATGTTGATACACTGAAGGTAATGGATAGAACAACAGCAAAGATCTGGAAAAATGGCAAAGATCTTAAACCTGTGACTATGCATGTAGTTACCTCCAGGTTGAGAAGCAGCAGTTGGTTCTCCTCTCTGCTCATGTCAGAAAGGGTGGGAAAAATGTGTGTGACCATGTCGAGAGAATGTGTAATCTTGCTCAACACTTCACAAAGCTCCTCTGATAGGTCAGCATGGCTCCTCTCCTGCATGATGACCTGAGGGCACATTAACACTTTTCATTGGATGATGTGGACATTCTGTGTTGGTATGTGACTGGTAAAAGAGCTTTGGAATTTTCTGACAATACTTCCTACGTTCTGAGAACTCTCAAACACGTTTAAACTATACCATCTTCCTGCATGGTGAGGTTATTTCATTTATTGACTGGCGGTTTGTATTGTGTGTGTTCAGTATAAAATTTTTGTTTTAATCCTATGAACAATGTTTCATTATTGTAAGACAGAATGTATGAAGTTGAATTTAAAACTTCAGAAGTATTACTACAAATCAGAAGTATTAAATTACTACCAATTTTTCCTGGAATTGACAGCTTTATTTCGAATCAGTATTGACATGACACAAAGTGCATACTGCCGTAAAAACATATATGCTACAATGTTAATAAAGCTGCACAAAATGTAGAGAGGCAAGCACAATTATACTGGCAAATGAAAGTTTCCTTTATCTTATCTTCCTACGTGTCTCTACTAGTTTGAGCCAATGCATACATTTTACGGTTAGTCAGGGCACAGAAATCATTACAGTAAACTGCAATCATTACAGTAATGCAACATTTATTCTTTACAGGCACCAACGGGCTCATGCCGCAGACAGAAGCTTTCAGTGGATAGGACTACCTAAGTGTTTAGACTGCCAAAAGCACTTGGTGTTCCTCACTAAAAGGCACATTTATGAACTGGTTACGAATAAAAAGAAAAAATCCGAAAAGTTGTTGCCTGGCAACTTGACATTGCAGGGATGCTGGGAGCATCTGGAGGCAATCAGTAGCATCTGTGTGGCTCACCTGAGTGCCCTTGCAACCAGCTTTGAGACATACGTGTTGGAGCTGCTCCACGTGTCTGTGCATGTCCTGCGTAACATGGGATGTTATGTCACCTTCCATTCTATCCTCAGCTACAACTTGCACCTGTGGCAGAGGAGGTGGGAATTAGCAGCATTAGCTACCAGCAGGAAATGGAGTTTGGAATACTGCTTATCGATACCACTAACCCCAAATGGAGCCTTATGCTGCTCGCTCTGTATCATCTCCTGCAGTTTCTCTAGTCTTGTGAGAAGTTTGGTCCACGTCTCTCTGGTTGTGGTGCCTTCCTTCGGCAAGTTTGGAAAACGTAAGGTTGCAGAATAAAACCTAGATATGGGAGGTAAAGATTCGTAATAGTAATGGATTTGGGATGGTCATGGTTATATAAGCAAGCCAACAATGATAAATCCACTCCTCAATACATACATAAACCTCAGGAAACCCTACAAATGGAACTACTAAAGTATTTAACACAAGAGTGAGACAGAGTGTATGTCCCACCCTGATGGTGAGTGAGATGAAGAATGCTCCTCTTGTTCAAGGTCAGAGCTGCTTCCATGGTGAGCAATGGCCTTGATGAGATCCCTCTGTTCCTTTAACTCACTCTGCACCTCCTGGAAAGACATCACGTCACATTTCTGATTTGTGCAAAGAAATTGAAATTTACACACTGAATGTACTGAGTTGATGTTCCAAAGTTCATGACACACTTTATGATTGGAATGTTCCAACTAAGGTCTGGGATTGTTGCACAGAGACAGTTAATGGAAATGTATATTATGTATTTGGAGCATTGTGTGAATATTACACCATTGTGGGGACATAGAAAATGAACCAAAGTGTTTTCCCAGAACACTCACAATGTACTCAGTGTTCTGTGAACTTTCCTAGAACAGTGAAAACTAAGGGCATTGTGACTCATTACAGAAGTGTAACATTAGGAAACACTGGCCAATAGTTCTGCTTACCAGTGCTGTGTCTTTCTGCAATACAATATCAGTATCTAGAGGAGAAAAGACTAAAGTAGGTGCTGATATGGTGGTAACTGACTGCTCCAACGAGGTCTCAGGACAGAACATCTGATGATTGTGACCTTGAGCAGGGGGTGCGGTATGGTCCTCCACTATGACCTTATCATTGGATCCTTCTATGTGGTCTGTTGACGCCATCTGAGGTTCTGTCTCCTTTCCCATGGTTATTGAAGATTTGTCCTTGGTTGGGGACCCATGTTCCTTGGTTAGAGCCTCTGTCTCCTTGGTTTCTGATCTGATGTCTTTAGTGGCTGTTATAGCCTTTTTAGCCACTGCCTTTAGCTCCTGGGTTACTGGCCCAGTCTCCTTGGATACCAATCCAGTGTCCTTAGGTAAAGGTCTAACCTCTTCATTGACTGATTCAAATTCATTGGCTCCTGAATCTGCAGCCTTGGTTGATGCCACAGGATTTAAACCAGGCTCAATCACCAATGATAAATCCTTTTCAAGAGCTTGTGGAGATACAGCAGATAATATGTTTGTCCTTTCCTGGGCTACTGGTTCAGTCTTTAAAGGAATCATTGTCTTTTCATTTTTACTCTGTCTGGTCATGAATGCAGACTCTGTAGTTACCAAATCCACTTCTGAGAATGCACTTGTCATTTCTGTGGATACTGGTAGCTGAGATGATCATAAAGAATTTAAAAAGATTTAAACATTGTTTCAATTTGTGAAGCTAGAACAACCCTTTCTTTTATAGTACACAGATTAAGTTGAAGGGTAATTTAGTTGATTATTGTTAATGCACCTGATCAAAAACTCTCTGACTTCTTGGAACAAGCACTGAGCACATGACTAATACAAAATGAGGATAACATTTACCTTAGTGACAGAAGCTGTAAGCACAGTTGAGGTATTAGTTCCTGCTTGTTCACTGTCAGTCAGGTTCTCCTCTGAATCCTGGTTCAAAAGATTAGGTAAATAACGAGCATATGAGACAACAGATTTTGCATGTGGGGACAGAGAGATCTGAAATCTTTTGAAGTGCACATGGAAGAGAGCAGCTGGTCCTGACAGAGCAAAAGGATGTTAATTTAGAGTGAGCAGCTAACAGTGGATGCTAAAGTTGAAAAAGAAGGATGTGAGATATAATCATTTTATAAACTTAGATCTATGATTTACATAAAGAATGTTCTGAACTGGTAATGGTTTTTCCTGATATACCAAAAAGACAACAACAATAAAGCTTTTACATAACAAGCACAAGGACCAAAAAAAATAGTTAGAAATATGCAAAGATAAAAGGACAAACAGATAAATGTAACAGTCAGCATCTGGAAGTATTTTTATATAAAGCATGGTGACTGAGAGCATCATCTAAAGCTCAAGAGTGTAGAGCAGTCAGAAATGAAGGAGCCTTTACCAACAACAACAACAACAACAACAAAAAACCCCGCCCGAAATGGAATTCCCAATGAAGGCAAGGAAGAAGAGGAAGATCAAAGCGGGTGCAGTGGACTTCCTCACCAAGCCAGGAGAGGGCAGCCTAGCAAAAGTCTTGCTGAAAAGTCAAGAGGCACTGTCTTTTTTTTTTTTTTTTTTTACCTCCGAAACACTGCCAGTAAGAGTCTCGGAGGATGACGAGTGACAGTCTTCATGTTCTTCCTCAAATTCATCACCCTCCTCTGAGTTAGGTGTTGCCATCGAGGTCTGCTACACAATTCCAGGGATATGTAAACACATTTTCCCATGTTCCCTACATTTACAAACCTACTTACTTTGAACACTTTGTTACCTTAAGCTCATGTGGACTACTGGCATGTTTGAGTAGCGGAGGGCAATTACAACTATTTAATGCCTTTCAAACACAAACAAACAAGAGTCCCCTCTAAAAGACCCTGAACATTGGGAATTTTTATCGCCGATCAACATTTTTGTCTGGGCACCAACAGTGGTTAGTTGAGTCTAATAGTAATACAGTAGGTTGTTGAGAGCATAATAGAGCTATGAAGGCTGATATTTGGCATGGCCCATTGACTACAACTTGGGACTGAACTCACCTCTGTGTTTACATGGAAGAGCAGGGCTAAGCTGTGCTCTGTGGTCACACCAGAGGGGGAGACACACTGCTGCCTCTGTTCCACTGTCTGGCCAAGAAGTAGCTGTTAAGAGAGGCAGGTTGTACAATGTAAAACAGCTAGTCACTATCACAATGATGTTTCAGGGCAGTCACACAATTTGCACATTAAAATAAAACTCTCTCAAAGACAAGAGATCTCCTGGAAAGGTTGAAGACATGCTAAAAGCAAAGAAGGAAACAATAACTATATTCACACTCTAAGGTATTTGCTTAGCATACAGTAAGAGTTGCTTATAAATTTACTTCTTTCCTCTGCACTGAATAATAATTAAAGAATAATTGTGTTGGGGCTCAGTACTCCAGATGCTAATCTCCTCTTTTATAAAAAAATATTACAGAGTTCAGAGGAGAAACCATGTCTCGTAAGACACACACAAACTGATAAAAGTTGTCAAGGGTTGTTGGAAAACATCCTTAAGGTGAGATCTCAGCTACTTTAATGAAATGGGATGAAGAGAGAAAAGAGAAAGAAAGAAATTGGGCAAGAGAAAGAAAGAAAAAGTGTGAGAAAGAGAACAAGAAAGTGAAAGATGCATGGAACAGGGGCAAGAAAGTCTCATACACAAGGATGCCTGCTTACATCATTTGCATGTTCTTACTTGACCTAGGCCTAAATCTTTAGACAGGTAGGGTTATCTGGCACTTGTTTCTCTGCAACTTGCTTCCTCTGGTTATCATATGATTGTCAAAGATTGTCCTTTTTTGCTTAGCTGTACCCTTCGCAGATTGTGAATCTATGAAACTTGAAGATATGATTTATAACCAAGGGCTGGAAATCAAAAACTATGTTTGTAGGGCATAGTCTAAGCCTGAGGTACACTTAATTCTGAATGGACATTAATCTGAGTCCTTTGTCTGTCAAGCCAGCCTAAAAAGGCTCAAATACTCTGCAACATATCCTATAAAAAGTGTTGTAAACTGAGAGATGATGCTTGTCATAACCATTCCCATTGAGCTGGAAAGAGGACTACACCATATGTTAGGGTCAATGGAAGAGGAGCTGACTAACAGACCCTCAATGCAGAGTTCTGTTCCTCAGTGAGCTGCTGAAGATCTTGAATGTTCTGCAGAAGATGCTCAGCCCTGAGGAAAGCTGTAAGGGTCTTTTCTGCTTCAGGGGGCAATCCCAGACCTGGCCGACAGTTCTCAATTTCTGCAATGGTCCTTTTCATGGACTGGATGTTCTCCAAGATCACCTGTTTTTGATAACAGCCAGGAATGTTAGTACTACGCAATATAAATATGAGTTGTATTTACCCCTCTAATGATTTATAGCAGTAAAGGTACAGTTAATATCGACATAAGCATTCAACATCTCCGGCATGATTTGACTAGCCTGTCGGTGCTGGAGATGTTCCTCAGGATATATGGTATCCGTGTCCATGCTGGACAGAATCGCTCTGATCTTTGACACATTCTTCTCCATAGCCTTCACCTCTGTTTCAATGGCATCCATCTCCTGCAAAGAATCAAGAATTTTAAATCTACCAACCATTTAAAATTATGAGATGATAAATCGGGTTCAAAAGCATAGAAGACATTAGAAAATGAATAACATTACACATGCCTGCAGCTCTCGGCAAACAACAGCATTCACCACCAATGGACAACATATATATCAAAAAAAGCTTTCAATCTGAAAAACTGCTCAGGAGAAGAAAAGAGAGGTCTCTTACAGCTGCTGCATGTTGGAGCTGGCTGAGAGGTTCTATGATGCTTTCCTGCAGGTGTGTGATGTGCTTTAGAGCTTCGTGCAGCTGTTGTTCTTGAGAGGCAGTGTCGCACACAGGAGAGATCTCTTCCAGAATGGGTACAAATGCTTCCAGAGCAGTCTGGATTCTCTTCGCTTCATCCAGAACAACCTACACGGGTTAGATCTGGGCTAGTGAAAGACACCTAGACATCTACACTTAACAAAACACAACATATTGCACTAGAAAGACCCAGCAAGACTACACAAAGACATCTAGATATTTAATCAAGACAAAATAAGGTCAGCTAGAAATCAATATTTGAACAAGGCAAATCCAATGGAGCATCCACAAATTAACAAGCAGCACCATATGCATGTCCTCATGATGTGTGACACTTGGCCTAAATAATCTTTCACATGGCCGTCCTAAATGGCATCTGGCCCACCTGAAAAGAGTTGGCATGGGAGTGGAGACATTTTGGTGAGGTGTAAGTGCCAGGGGTGTTGAGCCAGGACTCAGCTTCTGACAGCCAACAGGTGGAGCTCTTGAGCACATCCTCATACTCTTGAAGACAGGCAGGGATCTGAAAGAGCCCCATTAACCTTGGTTTAAGTTGTGAAATGTTTACAGATGTAGACAACCCTCTTATAAAACTGTAATGCATGCAGGTTTTTACTTATGCAAGGTTTTACTGTGTCATAGATATATACTTGTTTCAGCTCCAGAAGGCTCTGTAAGGCCACTGAATAGTGACCATGTGTGTGCATTGCAACCAGAATAAACTGCTGCAGGAGTACTCTCACAGGAAAATGTTAATCTATCCATGGTCCATTAAAACACAGAATTGCACACTATGACCCACTTCACAATAATCAGAGAAAAATGTCAAAGCTCCAAAAGATAACAACTTATTTCTCTTAAAAAAAGAGGTGCTCTAAGCAAGCTTCAGTCTCCCATCTGAAAAGACGGAAATGTTAAAACAAGGCCACATCACATGATTAGAAAATTATGAAATGTCTGCAGTGCAAAACACAAAGATTATGAATAATGGAGGAACAATTCAGCTTTGCCAGCAACTCCGACAACCTTGTTATTACTATTATTATTACAATACTGAGCACAAGGATTATATATTCTAAGAGAACTACGCATTTAACTAGAACTAAGCATTCTGTTTATCAGTATGGATGACATCTTGGCTCTTAGGCACAGAATGTTGGGAAATGTAGTCTCACTCACTTTGCTGATGAGGGTGGTTCTCTGCTCTGCCTGTTGGGCCACTGTTTGGTAAAGCCGTAGTGGTTCCATAAGCTCATCCATAAGCTCATGAGCCTTCTCTGGTTTCTCCTCGGCAAGCTCCTGGACCTGTGATTCCAGCACTGCGATCCGTGAATGCCAAAGATCCAGCTTATCCCAAGCACACTACACACACGCAGAGAGAGAGAGAGAGAGAGAGAGAGAGAGAGAGAAAGAGAATGAGAGACAGAGAGAAACAATTCAAATAATTACAAATGACATTCATGTCTCACAGGTTTAATGAATGCCAAGATATCGAACTGCACAAGAATAATGCTGGCAAACTTGAATAGAAGAGTGAAATGAGCCTCATTTATTATAATGTAAACATGTATGGACCTTTAGAGTGAGACAGAATACACACCTTCAGGTTCCTTTCTGCCTCATGGAAACTGTGGTTTTTCTGCTGTAGCAAAGTCTGCACCCATCCTAACCCCACAGTCACCTCTCTCACTTGTTCACTTAGTCTGTAGAGGGAATCACTCTTACCCTGGACAATATGAAACATGGGGCTGATTTGAAACTCTATATTTTTGTATTCTAAGTTTAATGAGTATGAATGAATATGATGGACATTCTGTCAGACACATGGTATTGCACAAGAAAATAGCTAGTATGACCCCACATATGATCTGTACAATCATATGAAGAATTGGCACAAAACATGAAAAGAAAAACGTGGACACACCGTGTATACACAGTGTACAAATGTTTGCTGATTTTCTTATTTTATATTATAGTAATTTAATACTGTCTTATTGCTATACCAAAGTGGCACACTGACTTAAGAGTCAGTACACTCTTAAGACATCTGCAGACAGTTACCAAGATGTGTACCTGTTCCAAAGCTTTCTGTAGTGAATGGATGATTTCCTGCTGTACTTTCTCAATGTCTGGTGGCAACTGGGCATGTCTGGTCCTCACTCTGCTCAAGATGTCCTGCATTCTGGCCTTCTGAGAGTCCAACTCCATTTGCACTTCCTGCAGAGAGAGAGAGAAAGAGAGAGAGAAGGAGAGAGACAGAGAGGTGGGGGCAGGGGGTGAGGGAGGGAGAAAAATGAATAGGCTGCACTGTTAATGCCCCAATAACACAGCCTCAGATGTTATTCAATTGTATTCAGTTGAAGACAGATTACAACATCACTATACATAATACTGTATGTATGGTATTTGAAAAAAGTATGTCTTTTATGAGTGGTTTGGATTTATTGCACAACACTTAAATTCATTAAAGTTGTTTAAGTTGCTAGCTACTGTTATGGTAGATTCTACAAATAGCTCCAATCTCTGTAGCTATGAACAGCTAGCCAGTCAGATGGGCGGAGCTAGAACACTAGCCTGGAGGTGCTGAGATTCAGTCTGGGTTTGTAGGAGCAAAAGCACGTTGACGATATCCTGCCTAACTGTCTCCAGTTCTTCCAGAACATGACCACGCTCCTGGATCTCAGCCATCGTTGCCCGACGGACAATCATTCCCTGCTCCCTTAGACTGTGGGAGCAAGTCAGGCATTGAGTAGTTATGACTTTATGGTCATTCTTGTGGGGAATTGTCATAGCTATAGAAAATTAGTTGAAGATTAATTGGTCAAATTTTGTACTGCATGTTTGTGGTTGTGTACCTCTTGCAGCGACTCTGCAGAGATCGCCACTCCAAACAGATTTGGGTGGGTGTTTTAAGGTCCTGAGGTGAAGAAACGCCTTGCAGCCTTGATATGCTGAGCTGTAAAGAGGCCAGGAAACTGCTCTCTTGGTCAGTGCCATCAAGGAGATGTTCTGTTTGGGTCAGAATATTCTGAAGCTCCTCCATGGATTTGTTCTCAACAGACTGGTCAGAGAGTTCACTATACAGTCTGTCAAGAGTCATACTGGATCTCTCCATCTGCAATACAAACACCATCACAAAACACTGGCATGATTTTATACTAGATAACAGTGTTCATGCATACATGATTCAAAGACATATGGGCATAAATGGTAGCACTCACTTCAAGCGGTCACATAATACATACTTACCAGATAATAGTGGTCCTGTTCAAGCCCCATACTTTCAGTACAAACCAATTGCTAGAGTCTTCTATGAATGCATTTTCAAAAGCCCCAGTTTTTCATAGAATGATTTGAGACCATTACAATCTCAATAATGTGCTGGAATCATTATACATTACAATGGGGACAAGTAATTCCATACAATATGTTTTAATACATTCCAGTACACTCTTACTACCTAATAAACTCCAGATGCAGGTCTTAAATGAAGTAGTACTGCTTGGCCAATGAACAATCTAATTAATCAAGATGATCAAACGTACTTCTCTCCATTTAAAAACGACATGAAAAGAAGAATCTCAACATAAGCTAACTGACACGAGCTGAAGGTGTCCTGTGTCACTTACTTTCACAGTGATGTCCCTCCATTCTTCTTCTCTGTGTGTCAGTCTGGATTTTAGGGCACTGACTCTTCTCAGCAACATGGCCCAACGTCTCCATAGATGATCAAGTGTCAGCTCCACAGGCACACTGCAGCCCTGCCCTGGGCAACTCTCTCTCAACTTTTCTAGTCTCCCTGACATGGTCTGGAGCTCCCTCTGGAGACCCTTCAGGTGATGCAAGGAGGTTAAAACATCAAATCAGTCAGTCAGTAAAAAATCAGGACAAGCAACAACATTACAGTATGAATTATGATGTGGATAAAAATATATTTCTTAATAGCAATTAGATAAACAACCATGAGGGGTAAGTTGACATAAAAGCGCATACAGAGTAAAAATCACTATGATAGCCACAATGTCCTGACAAAACACCTCTGAGTGGTGATAAAGTGTAAAAACTGAAATGTTCCAGTTGACCTTCATTAGGGCAACAACTGGGTAGCCATGTGTTTGTAATGATTTCAAATTCGCCTGACCTTCACTTAAGATTGCTTCATACTCACCCACTTGTCAACAAGAACAAAACACTCTCAGAACTGCTATCCACTAAGCAAACTAAACTTCACATGGATTAGTTACAAGTGTAACTAAATTAGATTTTACACAGCAAGAAGCAAATGAACAGCCAACCATAGCTCTCTGAAGCAGGTCTGTGCAGTCCCCTGAAGAAGTTGATTTCTGAGAGAGAATTGCTGAGAGTTTAGACTCAGTGTTCCTAAATATCTGGTTTATTTCCTTGTGTTCCTTTTCGTGAATGTCCTGTTCCTTGATGCTCCTATGAGAGGAAAGAAAAATTTCAGAATGAAATCACAAACAGAGTCCATCTCACGAGCGCAAAAGAGACAAACAATTTCCATCACCAACTATTAAACGAACAATAACTGCCTAAAACACCTACTGCACACAAGTATACTGCTCACAAATCCATTAGATTTTTTCTAAAATCATATCAGAAGAAGTACTTTGCTGTCAAGATGTACTGCATGTACTGCAGCTTAAAACATGACCAAAGGGGAAATTATTTGGTTCATTGTCCTCCTCTGAATTGTAGCTGTACATTGTAAAGCAATTCTCTGAATGAGTACATCTCATTTGCTGAGACAAGCAAAGTGGGTTGCAAGCTTTGAAGCCTACCTATGTAAGGTGTCCAGTTTCATCTGAGCCTGGGCCTCTAGAGTGGCATTCGCCACCAGAAGGTGGCTTAGAATCTGAATGTGGAGTTGTTCAGTTTGGGGGATGGAGAGGCACATTAGCGGAGGGACTCTAGTCCAGATTTCAGTCATGTGAGCCTGAAAACCTTCAACCAAACTGCCCAAAGACTGTTGAGTGTGTTGTTTCTCCTTCATACAGTCCTTGAAGTTGGTGGAGGAATTCAGGAGACTGGATTCTGCCTGTTGAAGAAACCTTGCAACTCCATGCACAGTCCAATAATATTCACTCAGGGCCTCCTGAGCCTGGGACAAGTCATCCTTGAGAAACAAACCCAACTACATGATTATTCATGAAAACAATATAACATATCACTTTTTTAATTCAGTGGAAGCATCTGAGAGTATAATCTAGGAAGCCATAAGTTTTTGTAATGCCAACACCATTTATCAGTCTTATGAATCACCTAAATTAACTGGGGAGACATGAAGCAAAGAGATTACCGTGAGTTTAGTGCAGTCCTGTAGAGTTCTCTTTCCAAGATCAATGGTTTCCCTGTAGCTTTCAGTCGCTGTGTCATCCTCACAGGCTTCTAATATCCGTAACCCAGATTCCAAAGTCCTCCGAAGTGCCCAACGCTTTCGTAGTTCTGTGTCGATGGCATTATCATCGGGATCTAAACAGACAGGGTGGTGTAGCTCCTGTCTGACCCTGCTGAAGCAGTGGAACATTGCAGTATGGTCCACTGGGTGGCTGAGGTGTCCAACTAAAATCCGCTCCAGATTTTTAATCTCTCTGCCAAGAGTGAGCTCCCAGGAAGCCAAGCTTTGCAGTGTCTGATGCATCTTATTCCTTTCTGCACTAAGTTGAGATGGGAAAAAGTTTTGAGAGATGACCTCCAGCTTGTCAGCCGTCTCCTGGCACAAAGTCTTTACAAGAGGAAATTCCGCCAGGAGAGCCAGGCAAAGCCTGAGTCGTTTGGCCAGATCTACACTTGAATTTGTGACTAGTGGTACCATGTCCTTCACCACATCTCTAGAGTTCTCCATACGGTGCCTGCAGCTCAGATACATCTCGTATTGTTTGGCCTGGAGGTCAAGCAGCCTTGTTTTATTCTGTAAATCATAGATAATGTTTAGTAGCTCTCTCCTCTGGGACTCCGGGCAGCACTGAATCTCCTGCACATGACACTGGTGCTCCATCAACATGTGCCTCAGAGGTTCAATTGTAGATAGGGATTCCCGTGTCACTGGATACCTCTGCCTCTCAATTTCTGTTGAGATCTGCTGCAGGCTCTTACGGACAGCAGCACGCTCCTTAACAGAAGTTTCGTGAATGTGCAGAAGTTCCTCAAGCTCCCAACACACAGATCTTTCATGGCTTACAACATCAGTGACTTCTGCTTGCAATGCTATAAGCCTGTTGATTAAATGGCAGCCCTCTGTTATGCTAAGCCCCAGAGCCACATCTTTGACCTCGTCCAGGAGAGTCTCAACGACTGTTGCTTGTCTGTCTGCTGCTTTCAAGGTTGCTTTATGTTTTTGAAGCTGCATCTTCAAGTCTGGAGCTGTGTTTACAAGCTCAGAAACCTTATCTTTGTTGTACTCTTTTTCAAAATGTGACATAAGCCAAGAGGTAGCCTTGGCAATCTGTGCCCATATCTTCTCTCTCACATGTAACATTACGTCCATTTCAGCCACAGCAAAGGAACAGTTCTCTGCGATCTTTCTGTGTAGGTTCTCTAAAGTACTTTCCAAGGACAGCATTATGGATGTATCCCTCTCACTGAGACCTACAATTTTTTCTCTAAATTCCTTAACAGCACAAGTAAATTTGGACTGTCTGTTTGAAATTTCTGACTGCAATTTCTTCATTTCATTAACTTGATGTCTAGCTTCCTCAGGGAAGAGCGCTAATTTTCTTCTCCTCCCGATCTTGCTCTCCGTTTGTTCGGCCCATGTTAAATAATCTTGCATCACTTTGAGGATCTCAGTAGGCAACTGATCACTAGTGTCAGGCGTATGTACAGAGAGCATCTCTTGAGAAAGATCCAGCTCAGACTTCACATTCTGAAGGACATGCTCCACATCATCCAACTCCTTCTTCCCCAAAGGACCCTGTTTAAGCACCTGAGAAACCCTAAGTAAGTGCTGGTAATACTCATTAGCAACTACAAGGTCAGAAGTAGCCACAGTCAGTTTTATGACAGCTTGGCTGTCCATAGGTGTCTGAGGTGAGTGTGAAGGAGTGATCAACTTCTGCATAGTCTGTAGTTTTTCCTGCAATTCTTTAGCCTCCTGCACCAATGCAGACATTTCTGTGGTACAGATGGAGGTATGCCTCAGGGCTTTGTCTGCAGTCCTCTTCAAAACCCGCCACCTCTCCTGCAAGTCATGCACTTGAACAATAAGTGCCACAGGACCCTCAGTCTCACTGATATGAGCAGTAACCTGAGAGGATATCTGGTATAGTTCTCCAAACAAGCTCCTCATCTGCTCCATACTCTTTAGGAATGCCTGCAGTTTTTCACATTGCAGGGCACTGCTTCCCAATGAGTCCCTAATTAAGCAAAAGAACATACATTACAGCCATTTCATGTCTCCACTCTCCTCTGCTTACTGGCAACTCTAAAAAATCTGAAAAGGGTGATACACCAAAACTGGTTCTGCACAGAGATTTACTACAGTGCTAAATCGTGACAGGTTATTTACATAAAAAGGAATGCACCTGAGGAAAATATATTTTCTGCTTCAAATTCATTAACCCAGATTTTAACAGTTTCTTTAGAAAACTCACAGGTTCAGTGTTTCCAGCTCAATCTCAAGACTCTGTAAGGTGTCTCTGATGGTCTGTGTTTCTTGTTGATACTGTGTAACCTGCTGAAGCTGAGCTTCTTTAATCTGCACGGTGGCAGAGGCATCCAGCAAAGCTGCACTCCATCGTCCCTCCAAGCACTGGCTTGCTGTTGAGCTGGGGTACTTGGAAGCATCATGCTGGGACAGAGCACTTACTTGCTCCATGACCAACTGTCTGAGGCACTAGAAAAAACAAATGTTTCAGTCTTTTGTTTAAGTTCATAAGTGACCTTACAAATGTTAATGCTGATGAACTCACAGTTGAGAGTGCACTGGAGAAGAACTGCAAATTTGTTATTGTTTCCCCTTCAACTGTAGTGAATGTGATTTCAGAAAAAAACCTTGACTGACATATGTATGGGTCTCTGTGACCTCATCCTATGCTTTCTGCTCCTAGCCAGTCATAATCTGCATTATATCACAGTATCACTTAAACTTATTTTTTATTAATTAAATTTTTTTGTTTGTTTTGTTTTTACATAACTGAATATCATCGATGACATATACAGACATATCATGCTATGTACAGTTAAGCCCAAAATTATTCATACCCATGCCAAATTTGAATTTATAGTGCATTTATAGTGAATTTGTATTTCACCAATAGGTTTCAGCTGGCTGGAAATGACATGAACAAGTGACAAAAGACGGTAAGAAATCGTGTCAGAGATGCTAATGATAAATTCTACCTATTTCTATGCTTTTTTTTTTACATTTTTACCATTTTGCCACGTCCAAAATTATTCATACCCCCTCAAGTTGTCACATATTTTTGAGAAAATGCAAGCTTCTCTACCATTCCAAATGGTCCTTGTAATTTTTACCGTGTTCTAGAGCATTCTAATCAACTTTAAATTGAGAACAGCTCATGCAATAGTTCTCTAGTCAGTTACTAGTCAATTGCAAGTCATGGCTAAAACCAAAGAGCTTAGTGAGGACCTCCGGTTGCACATTGTGGTTGCTCACAAGACAGGGACACTCCAGCGGACACTGCACAAGGCTGGTTTCCATGGACGCCGACTAAGGAGGACTCCACTTCTCCAAAACAGAAAAGAGGAAGGTTTTTGGTCATCAGTTCTGTGGTTGGATGGCCAAAAGCTTTCTTCTTTGTCCAGTTGAGGCTTTGCAAAGGCTAGGTGAGCGTTGTTGTGCCTGTCTTGGAGAACTGAAGATGTCCTTGGCCGCCGCCCATGGAGACCAGCCTTGTGCAGTGTCCGCCGGAGTGTCTGCCTTGAGATGTTGGTACCAGAATTGCTCAGATTCAGCGGGGTGGCCTTGGTGGTGATCCTTGGAATCTTCTTGGCCTCTTGCACTGCCATTCTTACAAGCGCAGGGGTCACTTTTGGCTTCCTACTCCGCCCTTTGAAATTTTTTCACAGTCAAGAACTCTTTGTACTTTTAGATTATGCTTTGCACTGTGGCACTGTTGAAAACACTTGGATATGGCCTTATAGTCTTTCCCTGTCTTGTGAGCAGCCACAATGTGCAACCAAAAGCCCTCATTAAGCTCTTTGGTTTTAGCCATGACTTGCAATTGACTAGTAACTGCCTGGAGAACTACCGCATGAGCTGTTCTCAAGTTATAGTTGATTAGAATGCTCTAGAACATGGTAAAAACTACCAAGACCAAATGGTAGAGAAGCTTGCAACTTTTCAAAAATATGCAATAATTTGAAGGGGTATGAATAATTTTGGACATGGCATTTTTGGTAAAAATGTAAAAAACAAAACAAAACAACAACAACAACAACAACAACATAGAAATAGTTAAAATTTATCATTAACACAATGTCTTACCATCTTTTGTCACTTGTTTATGTCATTTCCAGCCAGCTGATACCTATTGGTCAAATAATGGGCAGCTAACTCTAAAGGTTAGAGAATTGGGCTGTGACCGGAGGGTTGCTGGTTTGATTCCCAGGACCAGCATCCATGGGTGTGTGCCCTTGAGCAAGGCACTTAACCCTAATGCTCCTCGGGCGCAAGGAATGCTGCCCACTGCTCCTGCATCTGGTGTATGTGTTCATTACTGGTGTGTTGGATGGGTTAAATGCAGAGGACAAATTCACTGTTCACAGTGTGTGTACGCGATCACAGAGATTTACTTTTTTTTTTTACATTTACATAAAAATTCACTATAAATGCAAATTTAGCATGGGTATGAACATTTTTGAACATAAATACCGGCAGCTGTTTTTTTTTTGTTGTTGTTTTTTGTCCCTATATAGAAAATTCCTAATGGTCATGTCAGTGAAAGAGTAGGACTCAGTGCTGTAGAGCACTGTTGTACCTGAGCCTCCTGCAGCTGCTGGGTCATAAGAACAGGGTTAATCTGTGCTGGATGGTATCTACAACTCAGAACTCTCAGAACCGTTCGGGTCAGCTGAGCCCCTGCTTCTGTGGGTAAGGGCTCTAAGTACCAAGCATCCCCCAAAGGCAGACCTTTCTGAAGATAAAGCAAAAAAGGGAACAAAATGACTTAACTTCAGCTGAGCAAGAGAATCACAGCTGACGCTACCAATGAGGTAACGACGTGACTGTTGCAGCCAACAAGACAGCACAGGAAATCCCAATGGTTCTAATTCTTTCCTGTCCATTTTCCCTCCAAATGTCCCAATGGATTATACGACCAAGTTTGTGAAACATCAAAGTCTGCACGCATTATCCGATAACTTGCCCATGGCCTAATTTCCACAGAGAATAAACATATTTATCTGAAGGCAAGAATAAGCTACTGATTTCACAGATCATATTTTAAGTTTTATTGACTCTAAGCAACTATGCGTTAACTCTACGCAGCTAAAAGTTTCGCATTGCTTAAATACTTATGCGTTTCTGTGAGCTTGTCAATTCATTTAGCACTTTTATGGTTCCTGCCTCATGCTACTTTGTAGCACTCACCATCATAGTGTTGTCATTAGTCTTCAAGAGAGGCTGAATATCAGTAATAATATCCACCACTGCTCTCAGCTGAGATGTTCCAGACAGCTGGTCCATTTGACTCTCCTTCTCCCAGGCGCCAGCAAATGAGTCTTTGCTCCGGGCAGCTTTGTTCCTGACGTGTAAATCCTTTTTGGCTCCGTGCATTTCCATTGGCTAAATAAGAACAAAAAACAGAGGATAGTTTCACATCAGGCTGCCTTACTATTCTCCAAAACAACAAACAGGGCATTCCTCTAGCTTTCTTTCTAATGTGACAAAACACCACCACTGTCCTCAGCACTCTGGCTAGTGACTGCCAGTGACAGTTAGCGTAGGAATGCAGTCCTGTGAGGAACTAAGCCTCCCCTTTAAGAGGTGTGGTGCTTTAGGCCCTGCACAGACTGGTGAGAAGTTGTCCTGCAGGATCTACTGCCAGCAATGAGTAACTAGCACAAGGAACGACCAGGTTACAACCCATAGAGATGAGAAGCAGCACAAATATTGCAATCCTTTGCAGTGTACAGTGGGGAGGTTTCTTTGTCAGGCAACATGTAGACGCATGTATACTTTAAGAAGTTTTCAAAATCACACGGTAACGATTTGCATGAGGTCAAAAGGAATATAAACTAAGAATAATGGCATTGTCTAACACGGGCATGATGGGAAGAAGCAGCACCATGTTGCAGGGTTGTTCCTGCATTGTCAGTTATTTTATTTTTAATTACTATTTCTGTCTGTAATAGACCCTACCACACTAACATGTATGCAAGTTTCTGCACTTGAGAAAAAAATTACTTGTGCCGAATTAACATTTGAAGAGTGCTAAGAAAGGGAATGAATTTCACTGAAGTATTCGTAAAAAGACATAGAAGACAGACTGTAATAACACAGCATCTATATTATATCCACAGTCAACATCTATATTCATAGTCAACATAAGCATGAGGAAAGGTGAAGGGAGCACAAAGAATGTCAAATAGTGAGGAATTCAGGTTATTAGTGTAGAACTCTCCAGGGAGTTCATTTCTAGGCATTCATTTTGAGATGGAAATCAGAGGGATCTATTCAGACTAAAAATGATTGATTTTGTGTATTTGGGCAAATAATGACCTTTTCAAATTATGACAGAAAAAAACTTCCTCAGCACATTATAATAACACTCTAGTCTGAATGATTTTTGAATGGAATATAATTTCTAAGCTCTGGAAATGTCAGATCCCTTTAGGGGACAATTTTCTCCCTGTTTTTAGGATGAAAAACTTTTCTCTCCTTACACCTTCAAGCTATCACCATTACTACTTCAGTTGCCTTGGCAGTTCAGTAACATAAAGCATCACCTTTGATGTAACTGACAGTAGCAGAGTAGAAAACTATAATTGAAGTGTTGGAGTGTCTCATAGGCTATTTTTGTCACCTAAAGTAGGACAGGAGGCCTTAACTTCAGACTAACTTCAAGGTTAGCTGTCTTTGACTTACCCTAACGTAGAGTCGGTTTGTGAAAGACAAGGTGGGAATGGAAAGTATTTACTGTGTTTGAAATTTATGATGAACAACAGTGTATTGATTTAAGAAATACAGGGAAAACAGATGTTACCTGTGAGCACTGAACACTGTCCAGGTCATCCTCATCCTTTCCCGTATTCATCTCTGCTACAACGTGGGCACTAACATTCTTCTTGCCGGGCAGTTGGGTAGGGATGTGTGACTTTGATTTAGGCCCCTCTGCCAGTGAAACACTTGTTGCTGTTAGTTTCACGGCCTCTTTCTCTGTGGCCTTTGTAGCTTGGACATCTGCCGTTTCTTGAGGTCTGGTGTTCGCTTGTATTGTGCATGTTGCACTCAATTTTCCACTGTCCATCAAGGCCTCCTCTTCTCTAACTGTGCTCTCTGCCTGCTCTGGGTCTGTAGCTTCACTCTGTATGGCATCTGCTGCCTCCATGTGTTCAGTTTCAGTAATAAATGATTCTTTGAGATGCACTGTATTTCCCTGTGTGCTGTCTATAGAGACTGCTGGTCTTCCGTCTACAGTCTTCATCTGTGTGGCGTTGGCCATATCTTCCTGCTTGAGAAAATCCTCTTTCTTTTTACGTTTTGTCCGCTTTGAGCCTGGAGCCTTCCTTTCAGTGTTTGCTTTATGTCTTTTTTCGGAATCATTTGCTTTGCTCTGGTTTTCATCTGACTGTTTCATTTCTTTTGCATTTACCATCCTTGCCTCTTTGGTTTCTATATCCTTTAACTGTTTTTTGTCTGAAAAAAACATGCTTTCCTGGTGCTTGATGATTTCCTTGGGTTTTGATTTTTGAGTTTCATTATTTTTAACATCCATGTTGGATTGTAAAACATCTTGCTGGTAATTTGTAGTCTGCTGGTCCAACTCAATAAGGTTTGTGAGTATTGCATCACCCCCTGTCTCTTTGGGAATATTTTGGGCAGCTGTTTTTAGGTGTTGGATCTGAACTGTTTTATTTTTATTCATGTGAGAGAGCTCTTTGTATAGAGGAGGACCGCTTGTGTTTTGACTGCTGGATGTTTGACCAGAATTAGTATTTCTAGATTCTAGGTAGTTTACATGGCTTGATTCAACACTACCCTTCTCTGAATATCCTGTTTTAGATTGCTGACTATCTTGACGTGATCCTGTAGAAGATACACGTCCATGTTGAGTTTTGGTGTCCAGACTGAACGATGAATTTGACGGCGCAACGAATTCATCAGGGTCTCTGCCTTGATGAGGCTCCTGTACTTCAGATCTCTGTGACTTCACTGCAAATGGATCAATATCCAGAATAATGGTATACACTTTCTTTGAGGGTTCAGAACCATCACCTTGCGTATTATCTGTGTTTGGAATATTATAATTAAAAGAGTTATCTATCTTTGTGGTTTCCTGAACCTCAGGGCTAAGATCATATAGAACTGTAGATCCTGTATGCACCGTTTCATGACCCAAACTGGAATCTTTGACATGGTTATCAACATCTGTTACAGGAAAATCAGCATCCAAAATAATGGTTGCCACCTTTTTGAGTGCTGGTGATTCAAACTGTTCGGTCTCTGCACTCCACAGGTCTGTTCTGTGACTATCAGTACATTCAGATACAGGCTCTTTGTCTTTTAAATTACTTTCTGGTTTCAGTGACACTTGAGAGAAGACAGACTTGCATTGCTGCAGGGAACAACCAGGAGTAGCCGCAGAGTGCAAAACCTCATTAGTTCTGGTTAAGTCTGTGTCGAGGACAACTGTCAACATGGGCTTTCTAGTTTCAGAATTTTCCGTATGCATTTGGTGCTCCTTCCCCAGTCCGGTAACAGAAAGTGGGTCGTCAGCACCTGTCATTTTTGTTATCTTCGTCTCTGTGTGCAAACAACTTTGCTCTGAGGAGCCTCTGTCTTCCGGTTTCTTATGAAACAGCTCTTCTTTGATCTCTTTCATTGTTTCAGACGTTCTTATTTCATGCTGTCCTGGCAAAACTGGCTCCTTTCTTCCACTAGAATCATCTTTGGCATCTCCAGAAGCCATCTACACAAATATGTCATTGTATGTTACATTTGGGATATATCAGAACAGCTGGAATGTGTTCTACATGATATATATGCAATGTTACTACTGAGTTAGCTACTTTCTTATGTATTACATATTATGTGCATATAATATGAATGATTGGACAACTCACCTTCAGACACTGTGCGAGGTCAGACAGATGAGAGGCACTGTCACTAAGGGTTTTTAAGCTGTCCCTCTCCAATGTCCCCATCAGCTCCTGTCCAGCAACACCTTGCAGGACTTTCCAGTGTGACAGTGCCTCCTGTAGTGTATGATGAAGTTTTTGTCCCCTTTCTAAAGTCACCTGAGAGAGGTTTATGAATTCACAGTTTCATACTGTAAGGCTGTAGAAGCACCTCTGTCCCTAAATTATTTCTTTTCACTGAATTTGGTCAATTTAAACTTAACACACAGACAATAAATTAGACAGATGCAAAACATACTCTGTTATGTATTCTTGAAACTGTGGGGAAATATTTCATTGAGGAAATCTCATTATATGTTTAAAGAGAACCAAAGTATACCAGAGCTCTCATGTCTAGACAACTTATCAATATAGACCTCAACTAAACTTACAAGATTTCATTTCCTGAATGACATGAAGCACTCTGATGAAAAGCTCAAATTTGGTTTCAAGATCCCTTATTCACATGTACACAGTGAAGTAGTTTATGCATTTTCCTGGAAAATCCTGAGTAGTACTCAGAGACAGTGCTTTCAGATGAAACAGGAAACAAACATTTAGTTTCAAATGACTGGTGCAGAGCCTACAATAATAGTTTAGGTAGCTGTTAAAAGTCATCATTTGTTCCAGACACAGGAGCACTAATGTATTTGTTCCATTAAAGTAGAAAGATGTACTCCCTGACCAAAAATACTGAACCTTGAAAACAAATCACTGATGAGGGTTTGATTGCAAAAGCTTAATTAAACATAGCTCTACATTTTTTCCTTCCCCATTTTCTCCCAGTTTGGAAAGCCTCACTACCCATTCTCAAAAGTTCCAGACAGCCACGTCAACATGCACTAATTCACATGCAATATGCTTTCTCTGTAATACACATTTAAAGGAATTAAGCCGGTTTTATATAAACAATCAATATAATAAACATAAAAAAAGTTTAAGTTACTTTCTTCTACTCATGACTCCATGGACACTCAGGTGACAAATAGAGCCCGACCGATAAATGTTTGTGCCGATATTATCAGCCGTTGTGAGCAAATTGCAGATAAATCGGTATGGGCGTTTATAACGGCTGATAAATGACAGTTTAAAAAGATACGGAGAGATGGAAGACAGTGTCTTGTTTTATATAATATGTACGATTAATTCCAGACAACGACGTGCTATAACTCAAAGTATTTATTTGGTGTTCTGGACACAAACATGATGACTGTCTTGCAGGAGGGCTACTTCAAACACTCTGAGACTGTGCTGACAAACTATTTGCACGTGCTATGGACCGATGACAATCAAGCATATTTCAGCATCCAGTAGGATGTTACCATCTCACATTTATAATACCGCCGTTAAACAAGTCTTACCGATATATTCTATGTGAGCATTGCAGATGGATCCTTCAATCATGTTAGGCATATGACATTCATGTCAGCCATGCCTGGTTTTGTGTGCAGTAACGTGAAAGCCCACAGTCAGTCAAACATCAAAATTACATTAACGTTACAGTAGTTGAGTGGTGTAGGCTAAGCTGTTGACAAACCTTATTGTAGGTTCATTTATGAAACAGTGTGGCAGTTCTAGCGAGTAAACAAACACCGGTCCTACCACTTCTCCCTCGTCACTTCTAAAACTTTTCTGGCAACATCGCTTACAGCAGCTGTCCCTTGCTAAAGTAGGTTACCCACAAAGCTAGCTAATGCCATGTTTATCAGTAGAAGACCGCTAATGTTATTGAGCGGTTAAACTATAGCGTTTAACTTACTCTGTTTAATGAAGTAATGGTCAATATATCTGCGACTCGCATATCTGTAGTTAGTCGGTGCATTGGAAATGATTAAACCAGAGGGCACACGCAAATAAACGTGAGCTGAACAAGTATCTAACAAGGCTTGGTGGCCAAAGTTACCTAGCTTCTCTTTCAAACGTGTAGTGTGAAATCCCACAGTCAGTCCTCGTTGCAAACAGTCGTGTAGTACAGCAGCGTTTACTCTAGGTCAGTGTATCAGTTTACTGCATTATTTATCAAACTTTAATATATTTTGTTGTGCTTTTGTTCAAAGTACTATTTGTGACAATAAAACAAGTTTATTTTTAGCTGCATTATGTCATGTTATCTTGGTGAGGACTCGTAGCTATACATAACAAATGTTCGGGAAAATCTTTGTTTGTGTTATGTGTTTGAAAAAAAAGGAGAGCGAGGGAGAGAGAGAATATCGGCCGATATATCGATCTTAAAAATCCTATATTGGTTGGGCTCTAGTGGCAAATGTGTCACACATCAATGAAATTCAAAAGAAACCCAGTGTCACCAGTGAGTCCAAGGTACAAGCAGTGAATATGGTATAGTTGGGGTTCACATCATGAAAAACTCTTTCCTGTCTCAACAGGAATGTGTAGGTGTATAATTAACAGGCATGCTCCAGTAAAAGGGCAATGCTCCAACTATTGTAAAGGTCTTTCCACAGGGCTTAATTCTGACTGCACCCAGATTTACAGGTTTAGGCATGTGGAGCAATGGGGAAAGTTTAAATCGATATGGTCAAGAGTTGCATATTACCTTAATTTCTGTTTGTGGCTGGATAATGTAAAACAAATAGAAATAACATCAAACTCTTACTCCCAGGCTTATTAGGCAACAAAAAATGATTACTAAGTCCAGTTTAATGAGTAATTATAACAGTTCCTTGCGGCTGTCTACTTTCTACAGCTAACTATAGCGTGGAACACAAAATGAAACAATACCTGGATAAGGTGGATGGTATCTGGGGGGGACTGGGACTCTCTTTGTTGGGCCTGGCTCCACTGCTGCAGGGCCTGGAGAGCCTCTTCAACAGCATGTTCAGAGCTCTTTCTGCTGATCCTCTGATTCTCCAAACAGCTAAGATGTTTGTGAAGTGTCATTTCCAGAGCTATCCTTTGTTTCTGTAGACTCTGGACATTGTTGGAAAGGGTAGTTTGGCCCTCTGTGGTGCAGGTGTGCAGCAAGGCAGCAGTAAGAGCTTGCACTTCCTGTAGGTCCCTGCCCTTCTGGTCAATAGCCTGCTGTAATGCCTTCAAGATGTTCAAAGAATATTTATTTTTTTAAATAGATGTTATAACAACAGGAGGTGCTAGACATCACAATACTCTTCACATAGCAGTGACAGTAGTAAAAATAAACATGTATTACAATAACAATAATAATCCTTTTGGGGATGAGATGGTTAGACGTTGAGTAATCACATTCCTGTGTGCTGTGTCACACGGGCCTGTCTTCTGTGTATGCGTACCTGTGTGTGTGCGCGCGTGCGCGCGAGTTTCTCACCTTAAGATTCTGTAATTTTGACTCCAGGTCGCACATGTGTTCGGCTGTTTCCTGTGTCCTCTTTTGCAGTGAGTCCATTGTGTTACTACAATGCTGAAGTTGGTTTGCACAATGTTTTTCTCCCTGAACACTTTGATCCAGGTTGCAACACACCTCCTGTCCACACAAAAGCACATTATTACATAATATTGTCACTTTCTTGATTAGAATTTTTTTAATCATATAAAGCTTCTTCAAAATTAAAAAAATTAAAAAAAAATCATGCATATTACTAGTCTACTACTCTATTCAACTCATCTTTAGTGAGTAACACAAATTCTAATGTAAGTGCTTTATTGTTTAAAAATAAAAAGCTCAAGCTAATGTGCAATCAATTTATGAAATACATAAAAAAGAAAAGAAAAAGATGGAGGCGCATGACAGAGAGAAATCTTGAGGTGCTTACGTTGAGCTGTTTGACCAAGGCAGAGGCAGAGTTCTCCAGTTTAGTCAAGGATTCATCAGTCCAGCTGGGGTCCTTAGTCAGCTGGGTCAGTTCTTTGCTCTGAGCATGCAGAGCAGAAAGGGCTGGTGCCAGGGACTGCACTCGTTCCAGGAGGCTCCGGGCCTGTTCCACAGCTCTCTGTCTCTCAGTCAGACCAGGCCAGGGGAAGAGGACAGGCAGCTCTGCTACCTGAGATTGCAGCTGTTCCAGCCTGGTCTGGGCTTGTTGCCTCTGTAACTGGTAAGCAGATGCTCGCTCCACTACTCCCTGCATGAATCTGACAGTAAAAATGGACCAGAACGTTTAAAGCATTATTAAATATAGGGAAATTAAAGCATTTATGCAAAACTTAATAGAGGGTACTGCAGAAAGTGTGCAAATTGTATGGCTGCATGAGTGATTCAGTAAGAGGTTTCTAAGAACAATAACCAGTATGATTGTGCAGTGTGCATTTTCTCTCAGTTTGCTCTCATATAAATAACAAAAACATTTAGCTGAAAATACAGGGGGGAAAAAAGTGAGGTTAAGTTTATACTGATGACACTATGTCACTTTCATTCCTTCATGAAATCAAAGGTTGTGAGGTGGAGACATTAACCACACCTAAGGACTACAGAACAAGACTGATAAACAACAAGCCGGTTGGTGCAGTGACTAACCTGTACTGCTGATCTGCATACTGCAGGAGCATGTTCCACTGTTCTGCTGTGTCCCTGAGGCTGTGCAGGATTTCCTGTCTGAATTTCCCCTCCAGTCCTGTTCTCACAAGAAGTCTCTGTCCTTTGACCTTGAGCTCCTCTAGTCTGCTGTTTCCCTCCATCTTCTCATCCAACACAGCCTGCTCAACAAACAAAGGTTTAAAGTTACAAAAAAGGGGAGGATTAACTACAGGTAATATAGTGTGATATATTGGTGCAATTATTATTTTTATATTGTTTATATATTGTATGCATCCTGTTTAGCAGTTCTTCAAAACTGACTAAAAAATTTTCTTTCTGCGAGTTACACTGCCCCTAATTGTAGCTTTGAGTAGGTTGCATAACTATGCAGGATCTTCTGTTCTAAAGCAATGCCTGTCCTACCTTTCAGATTATAATGTGGAAAAAAAACAACAACTTTGACATAGTTCTCTCACCAGAGCTGCCTGCAGTTTCTCCTCAGTTTGGGCTAGACTGCCACAGGTTCCAGTGCCCAGTGGATCAATCTTTATCTGCAATACTCTGACCCAATCCCTGACAGTCTGTGTCAGCTGTTGAAAGTCCTCTGTCTCCCTGAGCAAGTCCTCTTGGTGAGGACCTGGTGTTTCCTCAAGTCCCTTGTCTTGTGCTTTTGGAGGACAGGGTGGCTGAGTCTGAAGAGGGTGAATCGCCTTCAGTTTAGGATCTTGAGCTTGGATTTCTTTAGTCTCCTTCAACAAGGGGTTTTGGCACTGAAGAACAAGACCCTCTTCAGCTGTGGAATCTTTGGACTGAAATTCGTTAGTCTTCTTGAATCTGACAGTTTCACTCCTTACTTCTTCACTCTGCTTGAGTTGGGGATCTCTGATCTGTTCATTATTTTTCTTGAGTAGGGGGTCTCGGACCTCCTGATCTTTATTTTGTTTTAGGGGGGAACATTGAAGTTCTTTAGTCTTTTTCAGTGGGGGGTGTACAGCCTGAAAATCTTCACTTTTCTTGTGTAGGGGATCTTGGGTTCTTGAGCGGTCTCGAGTGATTTTGATTGTGGCTTTTGGTGCCTGGTTTTCTTTGGTCTTCCCCAGTGAAGGATCATTGGACTGAGGCTCCTGAAACTCTCTGGGTACAGTATCTCGTCCTTGCGCTGGTTCACTAAGAGTCTCTGCAAGCTCTTTTTTCTGCTCTATCAGCTGTCGAGTTGTAGAGATGCATTCTTGCAGGCAAGTGCTGTCTTTGGCCAGACCTTGTAGGTTCTCTGGACCTGCAACACTGGCCAGGAGAACCACTTGCTGCAGCACAGCATCTGCCTGCTCTACCTGTGTCTGTAGCTCCACAGACAAACTCTGTCAGATCAAATGATACAATTAAAAGGGCGCACAAGCAAAATGATAGGCATCGTATTGGACAGTGTGGAGTAGACAGAATGGTTAAAATGATTAAGATGGTTAAATGAGATGATTTCTGGTTTAGCTTCCAGAGTTAGCAATGCACACATGATAAATTTGGCGTTGTCGAAGTCAGCTGGTAAATAATGTGCATGATTAATGGAGTACTTTTAAACAAATTCTCAGCAATGCAGTGCTTCTACTACAAATGGTATGTTTAAAAACAAATCTGTTTGTTCTCTAAATCTCTGCATTTATGAACAGTTCATTTCTCAGTTTTTAGTTGTTCTTAGGGTGTCACCTGGATTTTTTGGAGAAGCTGTGGTCTGTCAGAGGCAGAGAGAGCTCTGAGTGAATCCTGGATTGTCTGTAGAGAGGACAGACACTCTGCCATCTTGGCTGCCACCTGTGTCTTGGCTGCCAATATATCCCTGAACACTTCAGAGGTTTCCAAAAAGAGCTCCTTGACCTCTCCCATCCTCTTTCTCAGCTGACTTTCAATTACCTAAGAGATACAAACCACCAGGACAACTTAAAACAAGTGCTAGAGATTATCCTCTCCAACCATCCTTCATTCAGACACACTTCCACATGCAGTGGCAACAAACCAGGGCATCCCCTGCCCAGCAAAGACAGCATTACGACTGAAATGCCTAGAATTAGCATCATAACAACAACAACAATAAAAACAGCATGACATACAGGAATACTCTGAAAGGGACAATGAACAATAAACCATCTAGGAAACACAAATGTCCGAAACTGAAAAGCTACCCAGGCACAACAGACATGCTCAGACAAAACAAGGCATGTTCAGTCATACTAGACATGCTCAGACAGAACCAGGCATGCCCAGACAACATAAGTCTACTCTGGACACAACAAAACATCCAAAGATGCAACAAAAACATGCCTGGGCACAAAGAGACATGACCAGACAGACCAGGGCAAGCTAACCTGTAACTCCAGAGGGGGTTCCCTGCTCTGGAGCAGCTCTTGGATCTCAGCCGCCCTGCTATGGAAACGTTCTACACTGTCCTCTTGGGCTTTCAGCTCCTCCTATTGAAACAATGAGGAAGCATTAGGCAAAGACACAGCTCAGAGAGACATCTGAGGCCTGCAGTTTAAAAAGTAAAAGTATCCATAACACATCTAGCTAAATTTATAATGTTGTAGCAAAAAAATTAAATGGAATAATTTGACTTAACATTTACATAAACAATTTGGAAAAGTCTTCGAGCTACATGGAACTATAATTGTCTGAAACATATGAAAGAGCACATAATTACATTTCAGCGTTAATTTTAAAAGATTACATTGTATTACCGAGGTAATCACATAAGACATAGGTTGCCATTGCATTAAATTATTACTGCTTCATGTGACATTCAGAATAAGCAACTAGAATCCATTTTTTTACACTCTATTCCAGACATATGATCTCAGTTAACGTACTACCACAACAATACTGTTCTTTGTTTATTTGTGATTGGTTTGTTTGTTTATTTAGCTGTAACATAACCAGAAACTACATCTAGACTCATGTACCTGCATGGCAGTGACCTCTAGCTCAGTCTCGAATGGGCAGGTCTGTGCAAATGCCTTCAGCTTGTAGGTAGTCCAGGTCTCTATCTCCCCAGCCAGTACCAGAAGCTTGTCCCACAATGCCAGGCCAATCTTAAGGTTGTCCAGGTAACTGTCAGTTCTCTCAGTGATCTGAAATAAGCCACATTGTCTCTATTTCACTGGAAATGTCTAATGAAGGTGTCCAATAAAGATGCATATACTAACCCTTTAAAATGGAAAACCTATCATACTACATCATGCTAAAAAATAACAAGATGTCTTTTTTCAAAGAAACTAGTTTGAAGTTGTTCACCTATGAAATGAATGGATTCACAGAGCCTTAGAACATACAACCATTATATTAGTACTGATGGAATCTGTTGGGGAAGAGTTTAGAGTTGGCTAAAGCCTCCTCATTAAGTGAACCTACATCAAGCCAACGATCCATAAGGGCATCAGCCTCGTTCTCGAATGGAGCATCAGCACAGTCTGAAATCTTCCTCATCTGAGACTGGAGCTGCCTACACACGCCTCGAAACTCCTCCACACCATCCCCGAGATCGCTTAACTCTGACTTTATTCCAGTGACCTTTACACAGATACACAAAGACACACATCAGCCTCATATGATTTTCATATAACATATTTAATCAACAGTGGCTTTCGTACTAGTCTGTATTGAAGAACTGAAGCTGATACTGCCATCTACTGGCTAATAGACCATAACACAGCGCTCTCAGATCCAAAGGGGTTTGAAGAAATGATTGGTTGAGGCCCTTGATGTCTTACCCTAGTGAGGAGTCGCTGCAGGTTGTCTTTCCCCATGTAGGAGGACTGCTCACTGATCGTCTGCTCAGCTTTCTGCATAATGCCTCCTAGATGACTGCGACAGCTCTGAAACATCTTCAGCAGCTCAATCAGAGACACACACTGTTCACGACTGCACAGAGCAAGACAACAGGTAAAGAGGTTATATGAGAATGGCTCTCTTTTACACTGCCATTTGTACCTGGAGCTCATATTCTAGTTTTCATCTTCAGAATGCATTTGCTGTTTTTTTTTTATTTATCTTCAAAATTCCTAAGTCTGATTTCTCATGCTCTCTCTTCCATTATACTCTCCTATCTCCTGCTTTCTCTTTCCCTCCCCATCTCTTCACCTTTCAGCGACTGCTCGGTGTGTCTCCTCCCACTGTGTTTCAAGCTGTCTGATACTTGAATCTGAGTGGCTTGTCTGCGCAGACGCATCCTGCAGACTCTGCAGCTCAGAGTGCAATGCCGCCAGTTTACTCTCCATGTCTGTCAGAAAGCGCAACCTGAAAAGGAGAGCAAGAAAGAGAGTGACAGAGGGAGGAAAAACAGTATGTGAAGCTGACGTATATGGAGTTTCTAGTTTATGCTCCAATAGTAACGCTACTATTCTTCTCTCACCTATGTTGCAAGGCTGGCAATGTGGATTCCTTGAGGTCTTGCTTCTCAAGAGCTGTTAGCACCTCCCTAATACCAAACTGCAAAGCTCTCCTCTTCCTTGCTATTGCCCGTTCCCTCCTTTCATCCTCCTCTCTCCCTTGGACTCCTTTCTCCATTTCCTTCTTTCCTGATATCAAACGGGTTTCTGCCTCCTCAAGACGTTTGGCCAAGATTGACATCATGTCCTGACAACTGACTGGTTTCCCATCCAGAGCCAGTTTCAACCCTGCCTCTACCAGCAAGTTATCCAGCATCGCAGCCTCTTCCCCAGCCCTGTGCAGTCTCTGCCGGACAGATGCCACCTGTAAGGCCTGGGATGTGCTGTGGGAAGACACAGCTGTGGAGAGCTCCCCATCCACCTGCTGTAAATGGGAGAGGAACTGTTCCAGAACATTCAAGGCAGACTCCGTCTGTTTATGACGTTCCCTCAGCTGGTCGAGGCGCTGTTTGCAGCACTGGACTGCATGTTGTATTGGCAGATGGCTCTGGACTTCAGTCTCATTCTTCAGAACACCAGGATCATCTGTTTCACAGCTGGACTCAAATAGATGCGCCTGCTCTCTCTGAATTCTCTCATTCAGGAGCTGTGGAGAAGACAAGAAAAGTTACATCTTTGTATTTTTCACTGTATTTGAGACACGACAGTACAGAGGAAAGCGTGAAATTTACTAAAACACGAGATAGCACATGAATGCAGAGAGCAACAGTCACTGAGTTGACAACAAATTACATAATTGTTAGAAAAAAGAAAGTTTCCCAAACTCTCCTAAAGTAACCCAAATTATAAAATATATTTGGTCTACTGTAGTTGTAGCACAGCTTGCAGATGAGTGTAACTGAATAAGTACCTTGATGTCTGCATGGACAGATGTGGGATCAGTCAGAGAAAAGCCTGTGATGTCCAAGGGTTTCTGAGCGAGGTTATTCAGTTGCTCTGAGATCTGTGAGATCTGGATGTCTGATGCATCTATTAATCCAACAGCAGCCTCCAGAGACTTCATCCTAACAAATACAGGATATTTCTTCATTCAGTGTAGTTCAGTTACTTCAAGATCACATAGCTGTTTGACTGTTTAAAATCACCACATTATGACATCTCTTCTGAAAAGTTTTAGATTGATGTTTACATTTATATCAGATTTTTTGCAAGCAGTGTGTGAATGTGTGCTTGTGTGTGTGTGTGTGTGTGTGTGTGTGTCTCACCGGGCCTGAAGACAAATATTCTGGCCTCTCCATTGCTGAATGAGCTCTGCTCTGTCTGACTCCAAACTACAGCTATCCTCCATGAACTGGAAACACTGGGAGTACTGGAGCTCAAACTCAAACCACAGGGCCTCAGTTTGATGTTTCAGTGCCTGTTAGCATAAATGATTCAGTATGAATATCATTTCTTATCATGATAAACCATTTTTGGTTCTCAGAAATACTAAAAAATATTTAAACACAAACCAGCTAAAATCAGAATTATACTGACAAATTATCAAGATGGTCTTGTGGTATGAGTGATATGGAAAAACTGTTAGTGCAGCACTGGAGACCTCTGTACAACAATCTTCACCATTCCGGAGGCAGTGATTTAGCTCCAGATTTACAAAAGCCCTTGAACTAGTGAAATTGTTCAAACTGTGTTAAATTATTCATTTAGTCAATGACTGGTCATAACGTGTGTTAATCACCGGTCACTGGTGTTGTTATTGTTTTGGTGCACGCATAGCTATAAGCGCCAGTGCTAATGAGACTAGCCTGTAGATCCTGAAGTTGGGTGTGCAGAGAGAGGGTCGTGACACTGGGAGATTGTTCGTCTAGGCGCTGGCGGTTCTCCTGCAGCTGCTGCTGGAAGACTATGCGGGCAGTGTTGTATCTGACAGAGACACAAAAGGATTAGAATCAATCCAAGTCAAATATGCTCAATAACTTATGAAAGACATGATCCCCATATTTACTTTGGTATTGATAAATGAGAGAGATTTACTGATTCTAAGAGTAGGTAGCATCTCGCATGAGTCACAGTTACAGAATAAACACCCAATTCTCATTTAAGTTTCAGTGGTTTCTTATAATCAGTGATGACTACTAACTCAGTATCTATGTACGCACACTAAATATTTGTTCATTCATGTATCATATTCGCTTTGTTAGATCAATAATAATATTTATCTATTAATCAATGCTATATTATCAAAAATCATATGCAAGTTGGTTCCCAGTACTCCTAATATGCATTTTGCAGACTGCAAAGCTGGTAGAGGAGGGACCTTACCTTCTCTGGGCTTCCTGTGGGGAGGGTTCGTCTTCCTCTCCGGAGGTGGTCTGGATGATGGTCCTTTCAGGTGTCTGTTTGGTCTCTGTGCTGTCAGCCCTGATGACCACCTGATAGAGACGAGAGCATCGGCTAATATTAGACAAAGGACCAGGGATACAACTGGCACCTGACTGAAGACTCCAACAGCCCTATCCAATTATAGAGGATTAAGTTGGACAAGCCGACACTGGATTAAGAAGGTCATCTACAACCAATTAGGAATCAGGGAATTCCCGAGGGGTGACTAAGCGTTGAAGTGCAGTGTACTGGAGAAAAATGGACTTTGCTACAAGACAGTGTATTACGCATGTCCTTCAAAACTTTGATTGCAGCTGAACCACTAGTACAGGAACAGGCAAGTATAAGACTGAAATACACTTGTGGATTGAAGCTCAGAAGTTAAAAATAATTCTGTTCTTCTTTTTGATTCCTGTCTTTATGTTTGAAGAGCAAAAGCACCAAATGCCTCGCATTATTTTCAATAATTTTAAATTCATATGTTTTTAATGAAATGTGGGAAGCTTCTACATTGAGCAGTAGTCATGAATGCACGGTCTCTCTCACATACACATACACATACACATAGACATACACATACAGACACATACAGACACACACACACACACACACACACACACACACACACAAAGTATCCTCACAGTTAGTATACCTGTGAGCAGACCAGGCTTTGTGCTGGGGCAGCTGACACAACCATCTCTCTTAGTGGGGTGGAGTCCTTTACTTGTATCCTCCTGGTAATACACATGCAAACACACACACACACACACACACAAAATCGAAGTGAGAGGCTAGGAAAACAACAGATTCATAATGTTTTAACACTTAAATGTGCATACAAACACGTAGGTGACTATATTAATATCTGAAAAAAATGCTGATACTCTGTAAAGCTCTAAATGTCAAATAGCATAATGCAATAACATGCCAAAATTTGTCTCCTCTCTTTCCAATCACTTTTCCCTTACACTACATAAACTATGAATAAATGTTGGTTATTTTGAATTAAGTTTCGTCAATTTCGTCATTCCTCACCAGTCCTGCGGAGGCGCTGTACTGGTAGTCTGGTGTTGCACTTTCTCCAGTCTCCCCTCACAGTCCTTCAGCTGAGTGGTAGCCAGATGGTGGCTCTCTGAGTGTTGCAGTGTTTCACTGAGACCCCTCAGGGCATCTAGACATTTTCCTGGCTCCACTGCGGACAGACACGTCTAGGGAAAAAAAACTCCACGGCATTAGTCAGAAACTACCACAACCACTGTTAAACAGTTCTCAGGGAAAATTTGTGCAATTGCCAAATTTTCTGTGGACTACCTTGAAATTTTTTTTGGAGCTAGAAGTTACATCTTACTAAGGGACCATAACTTCCCATGGTCCCTTAGTAAGACAATTTCCTATGGTCCTGTTCTGTCCCCCGAAAGCACCCCCCCCCCAACCCAACACAAAGCCTTGGAACAGTGTGTGTATGAGTCATGCTGAAAGTGAGGAGAAAATCCCATTAGAGTTAATGAGGCTTGCTAACCTGGCTGACAGGAGAACATTAGACAACAAGGTTCAAAGCACCTCAAGTATTTACTAACATGGAAACAACATATACATTCATTGTTTGTCAGCATACAAGAAGCTTGTGCATCTAATGTATAGAGGTCAATTCATTGATCACAAAAGCGACCGGTTTCATGCCACTTCTCCAAAACAATCCCTGACTCAACTCAAAGCAAGACAAGGTGATGCAACAGTTAGATCAGGAATTAGCTGAAGTGGTCAGAGATAAGCACAGTTGAGAGGTAGGTTGGCCATTAATGGAGAGAGGTTTTGAAGATAACATGCACATTTAGAGAGTGCACTCATGCAGTGGTGCATAATAGATTAAGGCACATGTGTCAAAATCCGGTCCTGGAAGGCCAGGGTCCCGCCGGTTTTTGTTTTCATCTCGTAGTTACCTGTTGATTTTCACCTAAAAAATAGGTGTGCACGCTCCTCAGCCAATCAGACATTGCATTTAGTTGGTCAACAAGAAAAACAGCAGGACCATGGCTCTCCAGGACTGGATTTTGACACCCTTGGATTAAGGCGGTGTTAAGGTACCTGTACGTTGGACTTGACATCAAGGTCAGAGGTCAAGCTTTGTGTATTAGTGTCAACCTCATAGCTCAAAACAGCCATGTTAGCTGACTGACTTTGTTTCACCTCAGACTGCAAATCTGGCAAAAAGGCCTTTATCGCTGAACATGCTGCCTACACAACAAAACACACAGAAGTCTTTGGGTTCAGATATGACGGCATGCTGAGGATTATCTGTGGACACACACGTCTGGGACTAGATAGATAGATAGATAGATAGATAGATAGATAGATAGATAGATAGATAGATAGATAGATAGATAGATAGATAGATAGATAGATAGATAGATAGATAGATAGATAGATATTTTATTGATCCCGAAGGAAATTTAGAAACTAAACCAGACACTTTCACATGCACTCTCTCTCTCTCTCTCACACACACACACACACACACCTATATATGTGGTAACACAACAATGTTCTGCAGTTATCTACAGGTATGGGGACAGAAATATACTAGTAAATATTCTAAATATAATAAATATTAAAAATACTACCACAATAACAGTAGGAATCAGGTGGGATTTACAGTATTCTCACAGGAATGGTAAAGAAATGTATATAAACACCACGGGATGGGGTGGGAAAGGTTTTAGGGGTGCCAAGAAGATTGGGCATGGGGACAGAATTTGGCCTCCATGGAGCTCCCTATCAAACAATAGCGCAAAGTTCTCTGTGCCAGGCCCTGGGAAACTCCCTTTTATAGGTTAGCCTGACGACCGACAAAATAGTGTACACCTGTGCCTTGTCAGCAAAATGCAAAATGGGCGAAATGACTGGCTCCATCCCCTAAGACATGATACTGTGAAATACAACAAACAAGGCTAGGGACAGGAGATATTCAGCACCTGTCATGTAATATTGAAATGTGAAATGTTTGAAACATTTGAAATGTTTGGTAGGAATTTTTACATTTTCATATGATTTCTCAAGAATATTCTTCAGAGCTGTCCAATTTTACACATGCTGCTTTTTTACAGTTGTACTGTAGAGTGTGTTCTCTTTTTTGAAAGCAGTCAGTGTTTAAATAGCATTTGGCAGAGACCAGACATGTCGGCATTGTTTCTCTAATTTAGGCTAAGTTCCGTTAAGGTCTCCGACATCCACAATAATCCAAAAGACTGAAAGCGGAAAGGCAAGAACAAGATTGTAACATCCCCTCCCTCCCGATCTGCTGTGGAACTGAAAGGCTGTGAATATCTATCATATGAGGACAGCAAATTGAGTAATGCAGAGAGAGTTCTGAGTTTGTGATTAGTCTTACCTCCCACTGAGCCCTGACAGACAGGGAGAGCAGTTCTATGTCTCTGAGTTGGGTCCCTGAGCAGAATGCCCTCAGGCCCTCAACAGATTCCAAGAACTCCTCTAACCCTGTAGACATCTTCAATGTCTCCTGTTGATAAGGCAAACATTTTAAAACAGATTTAAAAAAAAAGAAAAAAGGTCTAATTTATGCCCATGTTGTTTATATGTAGCTGTCATGTAAACTGGTAAAGGGGGGGGGGGGGTTCTAAAAAGGTAAGGTTCCTGAAATTTCTTAAAATGGCCTTGGCTTCCAGTCAAAACACATTTAAAGCTAATTCTTATGTCTAGGAAAATCAGCAGTTATGTAAAAGACTGACTCCAGAAGAGATTGTACTTCAATTGCATGTCTTCTGAATTAATGCTGATTAAACTGTTAAAATCAGGCTGTAACTAGAACAGTCACGCACCACAATTCTCTGTTTTTCTGTGTCATCAGACCATGTCCTCAGCATTAAAAGATGTATAATCATAACAATTTAATTGAATTAGATTTTTAAAGTGACTGCAGATTGCGATCAACAAGTGACTGAAATAACTTGATCTCTGTTGATTTCTTTTGTGCGAAAAATGGTCTCTGATTATTCTGTTCCACATTAATAAATCCCAGGCATGTCTCAGGAAAAGCGCACATGTTAACAACAACAAAAATGTCTGCCACCACCCCTGAATGTTTTTCTATGTTCGGATAATTATGAGACAAACATAAAAACAGATGGAGCATGCCCGAAGGACCGACGGGGGCAAATCAGGGTTGTGAAAGTAAAACGTGTATTTGAGAGCCAAGGCTGAAAGTCCTCTTGGATGGCTGCACACTTCAAGGAATGTGTTCCAACCACACATTTGTTCCATCTCTTAAATTAACGCACAAGACTCAGATGTACAGATGCTCCTCAGGATCTTAATTAGCTGTTTTTGAGTAAGGTTGGAACCTACATAGCCTGCAGTCATAAAAGAGCTGATTGAGCGAGTTGATATGTGTGATCAAGTGTCCTAGTGATGGGCAGAAACAAAAATTTCCTGGGCAAGGGAGCCCCTCAAACTACTCCTCAGGTCTCCTCTGCCCTGTAAATTTTTGTGTCAGCCCAGCATTGGCACACCTGATTGTACATATCAACTTATCATCATAATCTTAATTATTGGAGGGGTAAAGCAAAGATAAGCAGGGCTGGGGATACCCAGGAAAACTATTAGAGCATATTACACCAAAAATAACTCTCACCTGCATTCTCCTAGCTTGTTCTTCAGATATGGCTCTGCTGCTGAACACAGTGATGGCCCCCTGTATGTGCCCCTGGAGGTGTTGTTTTGCCTTCTCCAGACGGCTCCTGGCAAGTGCCTGGGCTCGAGCATACACCTCCTGCTGGCCTGGGGCTGGAGGAGGGTTTCGGGTCTTGGTTTGGCCTCTCTGCTTAAGGCTTGTTTGGGGAGCGAAGCTTTTAGGCTGTGTCTGTCCTTGCTGAACGGCACTTTGTGGTGTGTTAGACTGAGCCTGTGCTGGCGGGCCAGTCTGTGTGAGTAACTTGGCTTGAGTGTGGGTGTGAGATGGTGTATGCAGAGGAATTTTTGCTGGTCCTGGACTCTTCTTTTGTTGGCTTGTGGTGCGGAGCGGAGGTTGAGCTGTAGGCTGGGATTCAGGGAGTGGTTGATGTTGAGTCACAGAATGAACCTTGTTTTCTGTGTTAGACTGGACCTGGACCAAGCACTGTATCTTCCGAGGTGGCTCTGATTGTACTGTGAGTGGAGCTGAAGCCAATCCCTGAGTAACTTTTATTTGTTCACCCTGGTTAGAAGATCCAGGCTGTCCTGAAAGAGGAACTTGGGGTTGTGACACAATCTTTTGGCTTTTGACTTTGAGCTGCTTTTGGACCTGGGGAGAAGCATTGCTCTTCTGGGGTATCCCTGTCAATACCTTTGGAGATATCTGAGATGCTCCTTTAGGAGAGGCATGGGGCTGGTACTGCTGGAAGGTTTTGGTTTGTGGTTCTGGCTGACTGATTGCACCAGCTGTGACATTTGGGGGAGATTGGTCAGTATTAACGTTCCCCTGCCACTTTACTCCCAAACGGCTCAGTGTCTCTACGGCCTCCTGAGATAGAGAGAGAGAGAGAGAGAGAGAGAGAGAGAATTCATACTGTCAGTGTAACTACACTTCATGTCAGATGAGTAATGGATACAGTTCCAAATGTGCATTTAATCTAGAGGAAGAGTGCACATTTTCAAGTAGATGAACAGAAAACAAAAGGCACCATGGTGCCATATCCCACTCCTAATTTTTTGAGAAGCTCTCCAAGAAGCGGACTTGTCTACTCCAGCAGATGGAGAGAAGAAGTATGTCATTACCTGTGACTGTCGGACAGCCTCTTTGACTCTCTTCTGAAGTGCAGATGCACTGAGAAAGGGGAGGGAAGAGCTTTTCTGTACTGACTCTAGCAGAGCCTGGATGTCCTGCCCCTCAGTCACCAGCTGTCCCTCCAGCTGCAGGCCTCTGGAGATCAGCCCCTGGGTCAATGGATCAAATAATAGGTCTACATGACATCCTACGTTCTGAATCCGTTAACACGCCTCAGCCAAGTTACATAAGCAAAATCAGAAGGGTTACACTAGACGATCACACAGTAATATGGCATTCTTGGAGATTAAAATTTTGAAACATTTTTGGAAAAAAGGATTACCAACGGTGATTACAGAGGTTAACGTAGAAGAAGTCATAAGTTTTAAGATGCTCACTTTGGCCCTAGGGTGTGGCCCATGGAGTCTCCTCTGCTCCCGCTCCTTAAGGTGTTCACAGACGTCCAGGGCCTCTGTGGTCCAGTGACTCAGTTCAGCCACCCGGCCCTCCAGCAAAGACGCACCTTTCTGCAGGCATTCACATGCCTGCTCGGCAGTACTTAGAGACTGCCTGACCTGATCAGCCCAGAGATGCACACACACACACACACGCACGCACGCACGCACGCACACACACCTGTTATTAGCTTATTCTATTCTCTGTGGTAATGGTGTAGATGTGAAGGTTCCATTCTAGCGAACCTGAATCTTTGATACCCAACACTCAGATTTCCTTTTGACGTTTTCTTGAAACAGCATGATTTAATACTAACAGGGTAAACAACATACATAAGTACAATCAAAACTAGCATTAAACCACTATTGTGATAATTATTTACTCCTTTAAAGGTCTTTTGTAGTTTTTGTGTGGCTATCAGTCTTTTTTTTTGTCACCTCTGGAAGGGTTTGTTTCAGTTTCTGTAGCATCTCCTCAGAGCAGTCTGGAGATGCAGTGACAGAATCCAAATCCAGCTCTGACATCTTCTTTATCATGCCCTAGTTGTAAAAGACAATCAGAAGGAGAGAAATATGGAGAATTAAACCAAGTGAAAGAGTAAAATAGAGGGAGAGGGAGTAAGATAGTTAGAGGAGAGTGTAGGAGATGAAAATGAGTATTAAACAGTAACTGACCACTCATGTTACCTCTATCAGCTCACAACTGTGCTACGTTAGAAAGAGTTGTCGCTGCGTGTGTAGATGAGGAAGAATGATGACCAATACCTGAACTCTCTTTCTGAATGAACGTAACGTTCCAGAGTTCACCTCCACTGGTTCCCGGAGCAGAAAGCCTGCCTCCTGCACCAGGATCTGAGGAGCCTGTGCTCCGGGTGTAACGCTGGGAGCCTGAGAGACCACTGACTGAGGAGAGAGAACCAGAGCTCAAACTGTGTCATTTATCTACATCAGAAAGAAACATTTCCATACTTCCATTCTACTGATAAAGGTGAAATAAAAATAATAATAATAAAAAAAATTATCTGGTTATGTCAGTGCAGTTTACACTGTGAGAAATGAAGCATTGTACAAGTTGAGTGAGTGTAGAACACTTACAAATTTTGTCTTCTTGATGAAATCAGCCCATTGCATATTGAGGCGACTCAATTCCTCCGCCAGGGCGTAGCTGGTGGAGCACTCAGTCAGATCAATCAGGTAGGTCCCTGCCTCATTCAGCTGAGCATGATGGGACCTCCACTTAGACAGATCTGAGGACACCTCCTGCTCCAGTATGGGAGGGTGACAGACACAACAAAGACTCAGAGGATCCCATCCTTGAGTAAAACTCAAGATTTTGTATTTGTCGGCTGTGTGTTTTGGCTCATTGTGATAACAGATTATGCCATCATTTGGACTCCTTTCATGAATGACAGATGTGATAGCTAATCATAGCAATTACAAGAACATATACATTTCATATCTTTGATGACAGCAGCAACTGAAATGTATTGACATAAATAATTATACTGCCCTTTTTTGTATAATTATGTATATTATCGATTTACATAAACATAGGATCCCAGTCACAGTAAAAGGTGCATGGTCTTCTTTAATATAATATAAAAATCATCCACTCTGTACATGACTGATATCTACAGTATTTTATATAAAGTCTGCAGTACACTTTGGCCCTCTTGGCTTGTTATGAAATGCACTGAATCTTGTTGGATTGGTCATACCTCTGTCTGAGTGGTTGAGGGTTGGGTCTGGCTCTGCTGTCCAAGCCACACCTGAAGCAGGTGTAAACAGTCTTTGTACGACTCCCAGGTTAATAGCACACGGCCCAGGGTGTCTTTCACTGCTTCTGCCGCCTCTGAATTCAGAGTTACCTCACTCTCTGCTTCCTTCACCTGTCTGTTCACCCGACCTGAGTCCTCAGCTGTGGAGAGGAGAGGAGAGGAGAGGAGAGATCTTATTAAGAAACTGTACTGTGTATTTGTCCTTATAGTGTCAGCAGTGAACACACAGACACACATACACACACACACACACACACATACCCAGGGCTGCCTTGCTGGTGCACATGGTGGCTGTCTCCTTTAACTTATTAAGCTCTGCTTTCAACGTGGAGATCAGGCCCTGCCTTTCCACTGTGTCCTGATAAGATAATATATATGAAATACACATAGACCTTTGCAATCATGCACATGCCACATATTATATAACCTCATGGAGTTCAGTTCAGTTTGTTACAGTGTCAGGTCTTCACGCATAAAAAAGCACAAAAAAGTACAAAAAAGTAAACTCATCGCATCCCAGTGACAAAATCATCTGTACATCAGTTCAACGAAATGATTACAATTTTTCTTAAGTAGCTCTTTAGTAATAATGCAAATACTTAATCCAGTGTCCAGCCATGCCACTTACCTGCCAGTCCTGAAGCAGGCAGCTCACAGACTCTTGGGAGCTGTACGGTCCTTTCCATGTGTTCAGTTTGGCTTTGAGGCAGCCCAGCAGGTCATAGACAATGTGCCATTGCTCACGGTACTCCAGCCGGATACCGTGGTACTTGGCCATGACTCGAGCGTTTGTGAAACTTTGGGGCAGAGATATAAGACAGCTTGAACAGCAAAACCAAATCTACCAAATCCAATTAACTTCAAAGAAATGTTGTACCTTCAAAAAAGAAGAATCAGTGATATTTTTTTCTTTTTAAAAAGCTGAGCCTTCTTTTGTGACATCATACATCAAATTTTTTCACAAACAGTCTAAGCCAAAGCAGCATACCGCTTCCAAAGAGATAGTTTTCCTTATGCCTACAGTTCAAGTGCATGTTGCAATGACCAGTGTCTAAGTGAGCAGAGGCCTTGTACAAGGTTCACCGCTAAACATTATAAAAAATGCAAATACACTGAAAATTTGCATTAACTTGCAGAAACAACAAGCTACTATCAGCCACTGTTCACTTGGAGCTTCACTATGCAGTCTGACCATGGAGTTCCCTTTTTTTTTGCCCTGCGTGTAACATGAGAACTACTGAATTAATGGAAATAAAAAAATGCTTGTTGTATGAAATAAGTGTAAAAATTGGTCAAATGGAATTGTGCAGTGTAAAATAAATTTGCTTACCGTCTCTTTACCTCATCCAGTTTATCCTGAGGCAGAAGTGCGCAGCCGTCTTCGTCTGTGTTACTAAAAGTGTGAAGGGTGTTCAAGTGGCAGCTCATATCTGTCAGGAGGACCTTAAAGGGGGGATGCACAGCAGCATGACAATGAAGTTAGAAATAGCTACTGCTTAAAGACAAAGGCCCCACTTACACCAGGTACTTAAAGTTGGCATCCATTATTCATACAGCTTTGAATCTCTGTAGTTACACAATCATGCAAAATTCATGTCCCAAAATGTGTCCCCTTAAAATCTCCATACTGTAACTAGTATTCCCTATCATTGTTTTGTTTTGCTTACAGGGCTGGGAGATTGACAGAAGGGGCCGCTCTGTGGGCTGATGTGGTGCGTTGTTGAGCAGTTTAGACACTTTGCTGTGTGTACACTTCAGTATCATGTAGCCACACAGTGTCTTTGTACCCATCTGGATGTAGATTTGCACAGCTCACCACACTTAGATTTCAGTTTGGGAGTTTAGTTTACGCCTCCTAAAAAGTCAGATCTCACTTCATATCTGTGTTGTTACCCCTAATGTGTACCTGGTGTAAACAGAGTTTGACTATGGCTATCAATACCTTGCGTTTATTATACAAAGAGTATCAACAGAACATTGCTATATAGAAGTTTTCAAACCTTGAGTTGCTCATGTTTGTCCCTGGCATCTCTGGCAGCACGGGCATGGTCGTGTAGGTCTCCATCCTCCTCAGAGAGCACCACCTCCATCTTCTGTAGCCATAGGCCCAGTGTGTCCAGTGGTGTGGGCATATTCACATCCAGATCTACCCTGCATTGTTTCAGCTGAAGAACATGAACCACTGTTAACTCTCTCTCTTTTACTTGCTCTCCTTCTCTCTCCAACAATCACACACACACACGCACACACACTTGCCTTCTCCTCCATTTTGTCCCAGGCCTTTCTAAGGGTGCACTGCTCCTCACTGAGTTTAGCACTGTGCTTCATAGCACTCAGCATGGGCAGCACTGGTCGTCTCTGCTCACAGTACCATGCCACAAATGTCTGGAATGCCTGCATATAAAACACACACCTTAGTGTGAATACAGACACACGCACACACACACACACACACACAAACTCAGAACACATAAATAATCATTCTGCTTCTGCATCCTGTCTTTTTATTTATTTAGAAGTTAATAATATATTTAGTCAATGTGTCAATGAAAGGTGTTTATTGGTCTCTATATGCAAGTCTCTTGTCTCTATGCAACAGTCATCTGAGCTTACCTGGTACCTCTCTGAATATCCTGCTCTCTCGGTTGAGTCCCAGGCCTCCTGCAGCTGCTCATAGGCTCTCTGCAGCCAGTTGGTCATCTCTCGGGCCTTCTGACTAGGTGATCCCTAAACATGAAAAAATAAATGGAGGGAGAGGCCTCACAAAAAAAGGCTTAAAAACCAACTTTCCTCATCTTACTTTCATATTTTCCAACACCTTGTCTTTTGAGGAGAACATACCCCATGCATTACCAAACTGTCTAAACTCATAATGAGCATAAACAAGGTGTCTCAGGGATATTAGTGGCATAACGGTTCCTAAGAGCCAATGACATCTGGAGAGTGGTGTTGTGTGTCTATGGTGTGATGCATCATGAACAGCAGAAGTAGAAAATCCTAAACATGGAGGGCTGCACTCCTACAGGTCTGTTTTTAGAGTCCTAACATGACACAACATGAATCTTATATTTGGGGCCTCTTTAGGACGTTGATTAGTTGAATCACTGCGGTATGCCATGAGCAAGCACACACTTGAGTTCTATGCTATAATACACACAATCACAGGTAGAGCCTAGGGCCTGAACACTCTACATATCTACTGCACTCCTACAGCGGGGGACAGCTAGAGATTGTACAGCTTCCCAACATACAGACACTGATCCAAGAACTCTTAAGAGTCCTTACATTTTGGAGACATTCCATGGGGTTTCACTTCAAGAAGGCAAATGTGTTAATCATTCAAATAGAATCATTTTATTTTTGCGTTTAGCTGCTAGGATATGCAACCAGGTCAATGCAAACCCTAGTTCTGAGGAAACAGCTAGAGCACTGATCTAATTCATATTACATAAAGCAGGATGACAGGTAGAACACCCTGTCTGCCTGATTGTTCTGGAACACACCTAAACAAGGTGGTAGTATCACTCATGTAGGCAGTGTAATTTACAGCTGTGCCACCCTTCAAACACTCCAGCACTGAGCTCTTTAATCACTTATATACAGACCAGTGGGTTTGGCTCATCCTCATTACCACACATATACCCACAATCCACTGCTTCCTCCACTATGGATGGTTGACTCAGAGCAGTTTGAAGTTGACCAAGACATGGTAAGGCAGGGTTTATAGGACAAAAATACGATACACAAATGGGTCGGTTCTCTTAAAACAGTTTAAACCACTGTATTATGATGTGCCTGATAATGGTTTGAGACTCTTCATACCCTGAAAATAAGGCCTTACAAACGGCTACAGAAGGCAAGAGACAGAAGGCATGCTGTTTGTGAAAGACTGAGCACAGCAGGGTCTCTGTACCTGGTGCAGTGGTGAGGCCATAACAGCAGGAGTAAAGTAGGTTGGGAGGTTGACAGGAGAGAGACTCTGAGGAGAGAGTATGGTGTGCAACTACACTCCCAAACCAGCAGGGGGAGTGAGAGAACAGAGAAAGGCACCAGTAAGGAAAGAGGAGAAAAAGAAAAAGTGTGTGAGAGTGATAGGGAAAATGAGTGAAAGAGAAAAGGAGTGGTAGAAATATGAAAAGTGACAAAGAAAGAAGAAAAGGTTCTCTCACCTCTAGGTCATCGTCTGGTGTGGGCAGGTCATTGGAATACTGTAGAAACTGAGCCACATAGGTCATGATGGACTTCTCATCAGGGTTACGGATGTCAATGTCTGAGAGGAGATGGAGAACACACACTACTGATCACTCTGATACTACCATTCAGGTGAGACACATAGATGGAGAGAGAGGAAGAAGAGGGGCGAGGGAGTGACAGGAAGACAGAGAAAGAAAGGGAGACAAAGGGAGAGATTGTGTGTGTGTGTGTGTGTGTGTGTGTATGTGGGTGTGTGCGTGTGTGTGGCTGTATGTTATAGACTGAAATGACTCAATATGATTCCTACCTTCAGGCTCAAGCAGTCTGGGAATGCCCAGTTCTTGCTCTGCAATGCAGAATGCGTGTTCCAGGTTCTGCAGATTAGTCCTGGTCTGTGCCAGGGAAAGATCCACCAAGTCTGGTCTCAGGGAACACAAAATGGCCAAGAATGCCACTCCACTCCTCCAGCTGGTTTTAAAGTCCTTTATACTAATGGAGCAGCCAACCCTGAGGAGAAAGGAATCAAGAAGAGTTTAAGAGAAAAGTAGAGCAAGCAGGCAACAGAAGAAAACATAAAAATGACAGGTTTGTACTGACAGTGAAAATTCGCAAGAAATTAATCTAAAATTACAATAATTCATTTTTATTAATGAATGCATTACTTGTAGTTTACTCAGAAACACTAACTGATGGAAATTAACAAAAAGGATTTTATTTATCTGTCAATTACAACTGAAAGACTATCTTCTTTTTGTGTGTCTACAGGCACATTGGCATAATGGGACTCACTTCTTGCACTGGTCCCTGACCCACAGGAGCAGAGCCTTCTTGGCGGAGAGCCGGAAGCGGTGATGTAGGGGAGAAGCTCGGCACGGGACAGGGCTGCCTCGTAAAGGTGTTCCAGCGCCAGAGTCAGAGTCCAGGCTGGATAAAGACTCCAGGGAAGAGTGTCGAGAGCTGTAGGAAAGAGTGTTGGCCAGCTCCTCTATCTGAATGAGTCAAAGTTACAGTGGATATTAATATTCAGTTGGGTTATCTCTGATTAAAATAATTAGCCTTTTGAAAACATGGTACAAATGATTGTAACCACAGATAGAGAGAAGAATGAAGGACAAAGTCTGTGTGTTTGTGTATGCATGTGTGTGTGTGTTTGTGTTTGTGTGTGAGAATGTGCCTGCGTCTATGAATAAGATCCTGCCCTTTATTGTGAGAGAAACAGGTTTTTTGTTCTACTCAATGGTTATGTATTTTTATCCCTCAGGGACTGGCACAAATGAGTCACAGCCTACACAAAAGGATGCTGTTCAGCCAAACTCTCAAATCCTCCTGGTGAGGATTCGGAGGTTAAAAACTAGTCGGACCAGAAACTTTCAGAGGCCATAAAAACAGGTGAAATCTGGGACGCATTTATGTAATCTGAGTCTATGCACAAGTCATCATAAAGGGTATTAACACAGTTTTATCATACATACCCTGACCAATCACTGATTGTGTAAGTAGTTCCTCACAAAGTATTGTAAATAGTACATCAGGCTCATAGAGTAGTGAATAAAGCCTGACAAACAATGTTTTATTCTGATTGTTTCAGGCTACGTTGCATATAAATGTCTTAGACACAAAGATTACTGGGACAATCTCTAATGTGATACTCACATGACAGTGCAGGATAATGGTCCATATTAGGCCAAGGATAATGGATGGCTTTCCCTCAATGACATCAGGAATATTGATATTCACCAGTTTGATCTGTGAGACATCAAGTCAAGTCAATGGCTCATTCGCTCATTCAAATAAAACTGCGTTCTTTTTTGGATTTCTGTTATTTTTGTTCTCTGAATATCTTTCCTAAACAAAATGAAAATGAAGAGGCTAAAGAGGCTTTTGATAAGATCTTTTAAATTGTGATGAACAGAAAACTTCTTACCGATTTGCTCCTCAAAAAGTTCAAAGCCGTCTCAATGTTGCCTCTCTGCTGGAAGAGTCCACGGCCTTTCTCTCTTTTCTGAGGAGGAGACAGAAGAAGTACGTTGTTGACTGAGAAAACGTAGGATAAGGGAGTACAAAACCTTCTCTAAAATGTTCTACAAACTATTATGTCAACTTGAACTCTCAGGTTGCGCAAGTCTGATACTCACTAGGCGCTGGCCACTCATCACCTCCAGCAGGTCAAGGAGTCGCACGCCATCACGCAGATCGACAAACAGGTTCTCCACCCTGGAGGGGGAGCTCTTTTGACAAACACAAACTCTTAGTGAGTGCTAATCTCTGTGAGACAGTGCCTTCAGGAGACATAATGTACAATACTATCCTTAGTAGTGGAGTGTTAGGTAAAAAGAAAAAAAGGTGGTAAACTGGAGATAATTAACAGCATCAACAAACCGAAACCCCAGCTAATCTAGGAGCCTAAACATCCAGATGAAGAGAGGGTGTTCAAAATGTTTAAGAAGCCAACAACTAAACTGGGTGCCAAATCCTTCATGGCTTTACAGTCAAACAGAGTATTCTTTTGAAACCAGTGAAATCTTCCATTTTCCTCCACAACATCACTGTCCTCTTATTTTATCGACTGAGAAGGCTAAAGAGGAGGTGACAGTCCATCTCTTCACTTCCAACCCCAATGTGACTTCAGTATTTGTTCATGTGAGAAACTAGAAGCTCAGCAGAACTGAAGTGAAAGTTAAATTGATGCTTTAATCTGGCTGTCCCAATTAATTTGTAATGTAATCCATTTACAGCGCTTAACATAAGGGAAACTGTTCTGCAAGCTGAGACAGCCGAAAGATTACGGTAGCTCTGTGGTAGATTACCACAAGTTATTATTCGTTAAGCAGATGTAGTTGTGTTGGACAGGGATCCAAATGGAGGTGAAGGGGTATTGGGGTTGGGCTCATATTCCATATTTCTGACAACATGACCCCCTTCCTGGAGTCTATAAATACTCCAGCGTCCTGTCAAATGCAAGTAGAGTTTGTACCAGAATAGAGAGGGCAGACGCTGTCTTCCAAACCATGATCCAGCAGTTCATACACTGTTATAGATCATTCTGATTTATGGGACCTATAACATTTAACAAGATAACACCATCTTGTAATTAAAAAAAAACAATTTTGGTTTAATGATTTGACTTTTTAAATTAACTGAGTGTGAACAATTAATTTGTACAGAAGGGACAAAGTGTAGAAATATTGTGAGTAAAGCTCTTTTACAAGGAATGATTTCATATATAGTAATGCCCTGTAAAATGGATTTTTTAATAAAAATAAATACATTTTTTAATAGAAATAAATCCAATGCATGTAATTTATTATTTCTCTCAATCATATCTGTTCCAGACACTAAATAACTGGGCGGCATGGTGGCGCAGTGGGTAGCACTGTTGCCTCACAGCAAGAAGGTCCTGGGTCCTTTCTGTGTGGAGTTCCAGTTTCCTCTCACAGTCCAAAGACATGTAAGTCAGGCGAACTGGAGATACTAAACTGCCCCTAGGTGTGAATGTGTGAATGTGTTTGTCTGTGTGTCTGCCCTGGGATGGACTGGCGACCTGTCCAGGGTGTTTCCCCGCCTTTCGCCCAATGAACACTGGCATAGGCTCCAGCACTCCCCACAACCCTAATTAGGGTTAGAAAATGAATGAATGAAACTAAATAACTGTCATCTCGAGTTTCCCACCTAGGTAAATGAGCGTGCCAAGGAAAATTTACACATCAAATACAATTTTCAGCCTCTGAAGCTACAAACATTCTAATTTAATTACCCATATAAAATGTTTGAGCTCCATCCAAAGATCACATTAACAGCCAGTGGAGGCTTGTTTCCTGCATGTTTGACCTCAGCTTAATGTTCACTGCGTCTAAAGAATCTAACCATCCATCCATATTTCCATTAAAAGGTCTCATCAACGGACAGGATGCATGTGTAGATTTCGCTGTGCCATACATTAATATATTTTATCACTGACACCAGAACTCAGTTAGTTGGGCCAAATGATTCTGCGGCATGAAACATTTTACCATAGTCTTAAAATAGACAAGTTGTCTTTGTAAATGTCTTTGTATGTCTGTAAATGTCTGTGCAGTTAACTTGATATGTAAATGTCATTGCGGCTCTACCTTAGAGAGCTGAGCATTGATCCAGTTTGTGAATGTCCTCTTCTGAATCTGCTCCTGTTCCACTGTAAGAGAACACAAAACCATCAGCTGTGTCCAAACACTCCACTACTGGCTCCATATGTACAGGGTGGTCACTGGTGCACAATTGTCACTACAAAGGAATATCAGCAATAGGCCTACTGCTCAAACAATTAATATTATCAGTGGGCAAACATACACTGAAACACCACATACTGGGCAAATACAAGTGCGAACACAGTAAATGAGAACTATGCATGTACCTTGCCAAAATAAAGAGCTGTGACTTGTCTAGCTCAAAGCACATTGTTGACTCAAAACGTCATTCATAAGGTAGGTATTCTCCAGATCTGAAAAGGAATTAAACCACCACTGGAAACCTGGCTTAGCTTACCAGTCTCTGAGCAGAAGACACAATTTACCTCAGTCTGAGATCTGAGAGATTTCATCATTTCGGCACCTCTGTCTTTGGATTTTTCCCCTTGCATGGCTTTCCACTACTTTCATTGATATCCCCAACCAACTAAGAAATCCTCTGCCCCACAACCCACAACAGTATGTGCAGTAAACCTGAGACTTGGTCTTATGCTATTAAAGGCAAACTGGGCCTTTGGCGCAGATGGAGTGTCCAGGGTATTTTGTAGGACAATGTCCAACAGCAGGACTCACATTAAAAGAGCTGCAATGTCATTAAAGTGCTAGACATGGTGGCACATTAGCATACACCCCCCCCCCCCAAACCCCAACCTACTTTAGCTCCAGAACAATATCAAATAAGCCCATACTTTCAAAAGAGTTCATGAATAGTACTGTGAATTTACAAGCTACAGGTCAGACCAGTTCTGCATGATCATTAAGACAGTTAATGGTAGAAATGTACCATACATATTTTTGTAAGCTCAGAATAAGAGTGTAATGCACAATGCTAAGCTAACAATACAGTAGTAATATATGCTATGCACATCATTTCCTTTAGCAATGGAAGAAATGGAAAGGTCATGTCATTACAGACTATAAACACACACTTATATATCTGACACAAAAGCCATTAGTCACTATATTCATAACAAGCCAAGAAGCATTTGTAACTTTCAACAAATAGCAGGTTCTATAAAGTCCTGGCTGCGATGGTCTCTGAGGTGAGTAGTTAAATTCCAATATGAATTACAAATCTGGAAAAATGGTTCAATAATGAATGGCTCAATTTTAATTTTACTGAAATACTGGTCTGTCTCTTTCCTCTGACATGTAAGGAGCAGACATTGCATCATGCAGCAGTCACAAATACATAAGACGTCACTTTTATATGACTCAAGATTTTTTCTGGCTCACACCATCATGTTGTCATTGCAAACACCCTGTAGCTTGGCAACCACGCACCAGCAAGCGTGGTCAGTCTGGAACAGGGCCAGAATCCACAGATGAATTTAACAGACAGGACCACAGACAAACGTGAAGGTCAAAAAACGACAAGCGTGTCAGAAGACAGGGAGAACTGCCAGTCTGAAGTTCGAAAATGGCAGTTTGAATTTGCCTTATATGAACAAGAGCAAAAAAACAAATAAAAGTGTCAGGAAGAAGCTGCTATAAAGAGCAGTGGAAAATAGCTTGTGGGCTGTCTAAAATCAACCGGAGGAAAAAAAAAAAACAAACAAAAAAACTGTGCTCAGCTAGTGAAAGCAAAACATGCTAAATAAGTAACAAATTCTTACACCAATCAAAGTTTTTTTATTTGTTTTTTTTTTTTTTACTGCATATCATAACGAGCCACTTGTCATTTGCAGGAAACAGATTATTTTAATATTGCAGACAAATAAGGAGAATAAAATAAAGACTTTTCAATACACAAGAGAAACAACACAAACGGTTTGCTAAGCATGTCAAAAAATAAATAAACTAGTTAGTCAAACTGAAAGACTTCTCTGAAAATGCAGGATATTTAAAGCTAATTGTTAAAATTTACATTCTCTATCTTAAGTACTGACTATATTCAAACTCATAAGCAAAATTCATTCATTCATTCATTCATTCATTCCTCCATCCATCCATCTTCTGTCACATTTATAGAGTACTGCAGCTACATTTAGCCTTGTATGCTGTTCTATTTCACACCTGATTGACATGTGAACAATCCCTGCTTTAAAATTAGATCAGAAAGAGTAAACCGGGGTGGTGGGGGGTGGGGTGGGGGTTGGTGTTGTACACAGGACTCACAAGCTGCCCCCTCACTGACCAGAGCTACTGATCTTAACTAAACCAGTTATTTAACCAGTTAAGTTATTCAACTCCAGACAGCGTACAAAGTCTCAGAACTGTACATTTCAGTTCTGGCCCAATACTACCTCACTCAATTCAACTAATCAACTATTCATTTAGCCTTTGATCAGCTGAGGATTTTGGGAGGGGTGAACTATACACTGGGCTTCAGTAATTTTACCATTAATATTCTGTAATGACTGTAGTTTGCAGGCTAGAATATGATTTGTTTGCAAAGCACTGCATTAGGAGGCTTGTTAGTGCAAACTCCAGAGACTATAGCATAACAGGGCAACTGTGGTAGAAGAATGGATACAGTACATCATGATTTGTACATTCCCATGGTAGCAGTGTGAAACAGAAAGAAATAGGTGTGGCCGTATTATATTATCAGTTCAAGAGGAAGACATGTACCGTTGGAAATCACATCTAGTGAGCCACAGTTCAAAACCTCCATCTGTCACTGAAATGAAGACATGTACACAATAGTGATACACATACACAAGGAGAGTGTGTGTGTGTGTGTGTGTGTGTGTGTGTTGCTTCACTCCTTACAAACTGCTGAATTAGAGGTTTACACTTCCCACAGTCAACATAGAGATAATGTGGCATATTTTCCATGGCACAAAGGAAGTCAGTAGATCAGACATCCAGAAGGAGAATTAGACAAACACTGACAGTAGTTCTCGACTGATCAAATTACATTAGTGTGAATGCAAGCTCTTGTTTTTTAAATAAGCTGCCAGTGTCTCTCTCAGAAACACTCATTAACTGCAAATTATTCACCCTAATGAATCTATATCCTGATAAGTACAGCTGATCTGTACATTTCCTAGAGAGACAGGAATACACGAGATAATAATATATTGACTGTAAGTCTTGCAGATATACTAAAATATTTGTGTTACATAAGTATCACATATGGAAATAGTTAAATGGCTGCACAATTTTCCTTCCATGTATTCCCATATTTTATATCCTAATAAACTGGTAATTATACCAACAATAATAAAACTGTATATATTTCAAATACATAACTACTCGCACTGTCACAGTTGTTAAGACATGTAATTAATATGTGAATATGCCATAGACACTTTTATATCTCACAAGTTCCAGTTCAGAACAAAGCAACTCATAGCTATGGGTGACTCTGACCTTGCAGGAGCATGTGCACATCGTCTATGTCCAATGGGACATTCCTCCCCTCTGTCAGGGAGGTGTTGACATCCTCCCCTGATGCCATTTGCCCTGGACAAGGTTCAGTCAGCTAGACGCAGACTCCTCCAGCAGCATCGTGGTGAACAGACACTACATGGAAAGCAAAATCGGGTGTGTTAGAGACGCAAAGCAATTTTCTATCACTTAAAAAACAGAACATTAAAAAACAAAGATTACAAATAGTCATTTCCATCACGAGCTCGCACAGATAATGAAAACAAAGACAGTCAGATTCACAGAAACGCACTCTACTAAGAGATGCTTACTTGAGGGAAGTAAACAGAAAGGACCGTCTCAGTGTAGAGTATGTATCTGAACTCCTCTCCTTCTCTTCCACGGAAGTGCCCTGCCTGACTAAATTAGATTATTCTGATGTCAGTGAAGCAATCACATTAAAAAGAAACACACACACACAGGACAACATGCATCAGATGGCAACAACAATAACAAAACATGCCAATAAATACTAATTATTCATTAAAATCATCAGTCAGGTTGGAGGGTGCTTGCCCCCACTCTGTATATTGGGCCAAAGTAAAATGCTTAACAGTGCTGTTTCATGTTCTGAAAACAAATTAGCTTAAAAAAAAGGGGGGGGGGGGGGGACTTCAATCAAATTCCTTCTGTTAAGTCTGTGGTGCAATTACACTGTTTTGGCGATGAACACTACATAGTAGCGCCATTTTCCCGAAAGTCACTGATTGGGCCATAATTAGTCCAGATTTGACGTCAGTAGTAACTGCACTTTCTACCATATTTACTGTTGGTTAGGAAGACCATCATGTATCATGTGGTTTAGTCTGTTCATCTTAGTCCTCTTATCTAACATCTGGAAATTATACAGTATATCTCTTCAAACAAAGGAAATTTAGTTCTTATGACCCTTTTTTCCCCCGCTTGTGACTGCCATTATTTCATCATCATAATCAGAACCTTATCAGAAGAAATAAAATGTCAAGGCAACAGAGGATCATCTTCCATGTCATAACAAAGAGAAAGCAAAATGAATAACACTGAGTCATAACAAAAAGAAAACAAAACACATTATGTGTACTGAGAGACTTCTGCTGAGATGGGCAAACATCTTACATTCTGCACTAGAGTGGAGACAGCAGATCAACACATTGCCAATTAAGCAGGTAGTTAGGAAAACCTTGCAAATTGATTTAGGGAGGGCAACGGCATATTCCACAATATGCATCACAGGCAAAGTAATAGCTAAGATTCAGCATGGAGCAAGCCTCTCTTGGATTGCTGAACCAGACAGCTGGAATCCTCATGCTGTCTGAACACAGAAAAGTACACAGAACAAGAAAACGCATATGCTCTTCATGGAGCTACTGTGGAACAAATGTACACAAACACACTGACAAAGTATGTGTGTAAAGTGGACAGAATCCAGCGGGAACAATGCACATGGAACATCCTACATCATACCTTACAAATCTATTGTCAAGGTACATTGCACAATTGTGCTCATTTTATGTATGTTGTGCATGTAGTGGCATGCTGAATGGCATACTGGTCTCTGTGAAAACTGGGCATAAGGTCTGAGAAAGCGTGTGTAGTTCCTACACAGGCTTTAAGAGGCTTACAGCATTCTATGCAAAAGTTTTTCTCAGTGTGTTCAGGATAAATCAAGCCCTTCATGAGCAGGTTCAGCTGTATTGTAATACTTGATTACTTCACTGATACATATCAAAATAAAACACACACACACACACACACCCCAGCTCTAGAAACCACCTTCACAAAGACAGCTTCAACCACCCACACTCACACACATCTATCTGATTGTTTATTGTATATGCTTAGTGTGAATAAGGTGTGGAATCTAACTGCCAAATTTACCCTATAGTTAATTCACAAACAAAAGAAACATGCAAGTTTTCCACCCATAAGATCAGAACAGTCAAGTTTGTGTGAATTGCTATGAAACGTTGCCTGGTATGATACAGCGTGTATCTTGCGTCCTCATTTTGCATTTATAGGAAAGTTTGATTCAAAGTACCAGAGAAGTCAGGCATGTCTCACATGCTCACACACCTGTTCTCAAGTGGACATTAAAGACATTTCTAAAGCCATGTACAAAAGCAATGCCAGACCAGTCTGGAGAGTTGGTGTGGAAAATCAGACACTTGGTGAGCTAAAACCTGGCACACAGCAGCTTTGGTAGAAGGAGTGGTGCCAATGTATGGACATCAAAGGCAAGGGGGGAGAGGGGGAGAGAGAGAGAGAGAGAGACCTGAATAGAATTCATGAGGTCTGAAAATAGGATGACTGAACTCTGGCACAGACTGAGAGTGACAGCCAAGACTAACCTTTAGGATGTGACTCTGCTCAAACAGCCCTATTCCCCTTTAACAGAATTAACCAGCTATACACCAAAATACTGTTTAGCTCTCCCAGAGACTTTTGGCTTGTTTCTTGACCTGTTTTTGACCTCTGTCTTGGTGGTTTAAATTCTCTTTTTGCTGTGGTTCAAATGAACAACCGTATACTCTGTTTTCACTCGGTGGTCACTATTTTACCTCTATCCAGGTCATTTCATTTTGTGAAAATGTCTTTGGGCGGCATTTGCCCCTGTAAGAGAACAAACTCTCTTATTAGTGCTTTGCATCTATCATACAGCCATAATAATAAGTCAAACAGAGGAACTCCAGTGAGAATCTGACAATGTCCTGTGAATATAACACAATGGATATATTCTGAACCATGGCAATGACTGGGGATCATGTTAACAAAGTCACAAGGCGTCACAAAAGTTTGCTCTCTCTCTCTCTCTCTCTCTCTCTGCTCCCCCTTTTCAGTAGAAGTGAAAGCGTATCAGGTAACAGTGACTCTGACCTTGCTTTGGTTTAGCTGGTTTTGAGTTATGAGTTTGTGATTGTTATTGTTTTACGGGCTTAGTTACAGATATGGCACTTTCACTCATAGGTAGCCTGTATCTCATTCATCCACAAATTGGATCACGAGGTACGCTTTGTAATACATCCCTGTTGATGATCATACTCGCATCATTAAAGCCATCATTGTTTCTTGAGAGTCTCAGGTCCTTTGGACGTCAAATGTACCATTACAGCTGTTGTATCTCCTCCTCCTTGACATACACGCGCACGCACATAAAACAAGATTTTTGTGCACTCCCAACAGTATCTCAACGGACAATTGAGATCGCGTTGAAATTCCATTAGCTGGCAAAGCAAGCGGCTATTGCATTTGCAAGATCAGACTAAGCCTGTTTTCAGGCTTGCTGGGTGTGAACATTGTTATTAAAAAGGGTGGAGTGCTTTGTCTCAATGTTTTCCGCAACGTTGTGTTGGATCATGTGTAATTTAAGTTCTCGGAACTTGTCTCCTGAACGCGTCATATAAAACTCTATGCGCTAAATAACAAGACGTATACACTCTAGTAACCATTTTATCAAATGTAATGACGTGTATTGTAGGGATCATCGGAATTTTTTTTCGTGCCTGCTGTGATGCTACATGTATTACATAGATATTGTCTTGTAAATTCCACCCGGAGTCTTCCACACTGACACAAGGAATGTCATGCCGCAGCAACATGTACATATATCACGTGCTGTCGCACCTCTCCTTGCACTGTCCTTTGCCAACCAAATTTTACAAATATTTCTCTAGGCACAGTAAATGAATAAATAAATAAACAAATAAATAAATTGTAGTAGTATTGATGTTATGCGATAGGTATTTAGGTATTGCTATGCATATGATCATTCTCTCTCTCTCTCTCTCTCTCTCTCTCTCTCACACACACACACACACACACACACACACACCTGAATAAAAAAGCTTCGGAAGTTCGGAACTAAATTATATAAAAGCACGAGTGTAGAAATGCTGTTCAGCTGCCACAGGCTTGTCTAGTCTGGGCACGCATATGCTAAATACTTCACAGAATAATTCACTGTTTAGAAATAACCATTCAAGCAAACTGATGAACAGGACTAAATGCACGCATCTGTAGATAACAGAAATTGCAAAAAAAAAAAAAAAATACTGACTACTCACATAAAGTCGGCCAAGAGATTTATCGGTCACAGAAACTCTCCGTACACCCCTCGAAAGTTCCTTGATTAAAGTTGAGCAAAGCACAGCTGATTGCGCTTGACTCGTGGACTCAAGCGTGGCGGTAGTTATTACGCCTGAAGGGGAACTCCGCCTTCAATCGCGCTTTCCGAGGCAGTAAATCCCCGCATCAAGGGCTGTGTGGAACTGCTTGTACGACCGCACGGCCAAAGTTGACAACTAATATTAAGGACAAATGGCACGTTGTCCCCAAAGTATGTGTGTCCTGGTTTGTGTGAGAGATCTTAAGCCGAACTTCTCAAACATTTGTAACGTTGCGCTCTAATGGTGCTGTATTCAACACTCCCTGGTGTTACGTCTTTCTTTTTTCCACTCTACAACATTTCTGGCCCCATCTACAGAAGGAAAAAGTACACACGTCGAGTTCTCAGGTTGGTGATTTGGAGAAGAGAGACACAACAGCAAATGGGGAGACTTAAGTCTACATAAATTGCAGACTAAAGATCACTTTTGCTGGTCGACTCGTCTATCAAAAACCTTCAACTGTAAATATAGGTTTAAGACGTATGGGCAAGCGAGACAATTTCAGCTTTGGTCTCCGAACTATATTTAGTGAGAACTAGGTTACATGGAAATATGATAAAGCGCTTTATGTAAGTTGTAAATTTGAGTTGGCAGAGCTGAGTAAATTTCAAATATCAGTCAGAGGTCTTACGAGTTATTGTAAGCAAGAGCTAGGATTTTATTAATATACAGACATGATATACAATCTTTTCTTCCTGTTTCTCTGTTTTCGAATGTGTATGTGTAAGGATATTTTTTCGCCTTGCGCATTTTTAAACTACATATATCATTAATGGGATATGGCTGCTGGACATGTCAGACTGGTCTGTTCTCGTAGGCACTGCTTTGGTTGCTCTAAATCATGGAGAGGAGCTGTGTGGAGGACAGATGTCGTAGATCACATGAATACTAGAACGGTACATGGTTTATACTGTATCGTATTACCACACAAGCCATGATTCCCAATGGGTGAAAAAATATAACCTCTTAAATGGTACCGCTGACTGGAAACACCTGGAATGATGCCTGCTGTATGCAATAGGCTATTTTTTGATCATTCAGTTTTCTTTTTGCTGTTAGCTTCAGAAGGTTTTGTAACATGAACATGAAATTTCACTGTGAATTTCTCATAAACATTGGTAAATAAATAAATAAATTCAACAACAACAACAACTCACTCAACAGTTCATTCGCCTATCACATTTCAGGCATCTCTTGGCCGTCTGCTGACGAGAGAACAATTGTATTTTTCAAAGATGTTTCCACTGTGTTTGAAACAGTTGTCCACATTTTGGCTTTTTTTTCTCTATGTAGACCATGAACATTTATGATAATACACTAAATGAAAGAAACACTGAGCATGAAAAACGTGAAATGATAGATACACACCTGATTTTAACTATTTCCTCGATGTGGTGTCCTGGTAGCTCTTTTATTATGTGGGATGCATTTTCCAGGCACTATCAAGGACTACTTAACACCTTGGAAAGCATGTTAACGCCTCAGTTACCAGATCTCAGCCGAAGTGCACATTTAAACTTTTGTACCATTAGTTCTGGCGACTAGTGGTGGCCCGGAAACATTGTAATACATTTTACATTTGTTTTTTTCCCCAGTAATGTTGCAGTTACCTGTAATTTTAAAGTACCGACGTACTCGAGGTTTTATTCCAGAACAGCGGATGGCGGTAATGAGCTGTCATGAAAAAATCCAACGAGGAGAAGAATCACGGAGTTTCGGAAAAGCAACACTTAATTTTTAAAGTAACCAAGGATTGCTGTATATGTCCGCTCTAAATTCAGTAATTTTGGTGGCTCTGTGAAGAGGTATTTAATGCATAGATAAGCTGTTGTAACAGTGAAGTACACTTCACGCGATTTCTACAGAGGAATTCCAAAGTTCAAAAGTTAACTGTCTTGCTCGTATGATAGAAAGGTACGTCGTCAAATTTGGGTTCGGTTCCCTTCAATTAACCATAAGTTGTCAACTGTTGTTTTGTGTTTAGAGCAGAGACACTAAATTAGGATTTATCCCTACATTGATTTATATTGGTATAATGTACTTTAATGTTTACTTATACAGTCATTTCTAAACTCTTGAAGGTAATGTACCATTTGAGTCGGGCATAAGTTCGATGCTGGCCTGAATTTTGTCATTGTCACTAAATTAAGAGGTTACCAAATACAACTCTAGAGTGACGCATCAATGGAGTTACCAAAGCTTCCTCCCCACGAAGGTCCCGTGCTGACCGTGGTTGACATGCACACCGGTGGCGAGCCGTTGCGCATCATCCTGAATGGATATCCCGAAGTCAAGGGTGACAGCGTCCTAGCCAAACGACGGTATGTGCGAGAGCATCTCGACCACCTGAGAAAAGTACTTATGTTTGAGCCTCGTGGTCACTATGATATGTACGGCGCCTTGTTGGTGCAAAGCGAAATATCAGAGGCTGATCTTGGAGTACTCTTTATGCACAACGAAGGCTACAGCACTATGTGTGGACATGCTGTTATTGCGCTCGGTCGGTTCGCTGTAGACTACGGAATGGTGAAAGCTCCGACTTCTCCTGAGACGCAGATAAATATTCACTGTCCATGCGGATTGGTGAAAGCTTTTGTGGAGTATTCTAACGGTAAAACCGGGAAAGTGAGGTTCCAAAGCGTCCCTGCTTTTGCCTTTGCAACAGGTGAATCCCTATTGTATATTTGTATCCATGCCATAAAGGATATTTTGGATTGATTGATATATAAATATTTAATATATTTGCTATTTATCATATCAGTAAAATGGTGTGTCCTGCACTCTCACACACTGCCTCAACGCTTTATTCCAGATGTCACTGTGTCAGTACCAGGGTATGGTGATGTCTCTGTGGACATCAGTTATGGTGGTGCCCTGTATGCTTTTGTGAGTGCTGAGAAATTTGGATTGGATGTCAGTATGTCCAGAACCAAGGATTTAGTGGATGTAGCCACTGCAGTGACCAATGCTGTCAAAGCTCAGGTAACAATTGTGTCAAAAATAGTTAAAAAAAACCCAAAAAACTTTAATATCCCTGCCCTTTCACTGGCCACTGTTATTGTACACTTATGCCGTACTTGCCCCAGAGGTTAAATGACAGAATTTGACTTAAAACTCTAGTGAAAATAACTCATTCAAATATCCAATTTGTTGCTGAGTTTATTCAGGTGGGTCAGTCCTTGGTAGTGCTGCGTAGATGGTTGCTGGGTCAGGCATTGTGCAGCAGTGATTTTGATTCTCATGTCCTGTAAATGCCCTTTGGTTTTGTTTGCCATTTAATTCCAGTGCAACAGATTGAAAATTCTGTGCAATTTTTCTCTATCTTCTGTTAGGTGAAACTTCACCATCCTGTCAGTGAGGACTTGGCCTTCCTGTATGGCACCATCCTCACTGATGGTAAAGATGCCTTCTCAGATGAACCAACTGCCAACGTGTGTGTGTTTGCTGATGCTCAGGTAAGACACAGACCAACTAAGCTACCTCAACTCTGTGTTTTGGCAACCAAATGTTCTGAGAAAAAAGTTCACTGGAAGTATGTAATAAAATACTACTTGGTAAAGGGGTGGAATGCTGCATTAGTCAGTCAGCAACAGTTGACAAGTACTGTCAATTTTCAATTTAGGTTTTAGACATTGTTACAGGAAGAAAAGTCTGATATTTGTTTGACATTCAAAATAACCTGACTGTGAACTAAAATAAAATAATCTACATTTTGATATGTCATAGCATTTTAAAATGTGCTATGTAACTGTATTATGGACATTATATATGAACATTATCCCAGTACCTCCAACATGCCTCCTGTGATTTGCGATTCTTCAGGTTGATAGGAGTCCAACTGGATCAGGGGTCACAGCACGCATTGCTCTTCAGTACCACAAAGGCCTGATCCAGCTCAACCAGACCAGACACTTCAGGAGTGGAACCACAGGATCCATATTCACGGGAAAAGCAGTACAGGTACCATACTGCACATACACATCAAACTCTGTGGTTGTATGAATGATATGCAATTTATTATTAATTGTTTACATATGAAGAGTAGGAACCCTGAAATACTGCTAGTACTGTTTTTCTCTAGTCAGATTAATAAGTCTTCTTTGAAAACATTTAATGTTGTCTAGAACGCATTTTAGAATGATAGATGTTGAATGCTCAACATATTGAATATGGGGTTTTTAATGCAATGGTGCCACATATAATAGTATTTCCCAAGCCTAGTCCTGGGGACCCATTTGATATTTTCATTGCAGTCTAGCATTAACACAGCTGATCGATGTGATCAAGGGCTTGACTTGTTTCTTTAAGGACACTGTGTGTGGACAGTTTAAGGCTGTGGTGGTGGAGGTAAGTGGTCAAGCTCACTACACCGGAGTGGCCTGCTTCACCCAGGAGACTGACGATGACCTAAGAGCCGGCTTCCTCCTCCAGTGAACCGCTGCCCAGCATGGAGTTTTTAGCGACAGTTAAGAGCAAGGCAACTCCTCCTCTTTTAGATCTGGTGAATTTCCAGATTTTTGCTCGAGACATACTTGGAGACATCTGAATTGACTTAAATAATCAAGGCCCTCATGAGCATCTAATTAGCTGTATTAGATGTACTTTTGTAACTGCATAACTGCATCTCTGCTGGGCAGATCTCTGGAGAGTAGTTCCACACTGTAACATCAGTGATTATAGCCGAGTACCATATGGCATACATACTCTAGATTTCTATTGTTCAATTTGTGACTATTATCCTATTGTGACATGTTCTGGTGTTTTTCTCATGCTAAAATGATGTTGCTGCGCACCATATGTCATTTCACTATATATTTCATTCACAATTTAATGTTTTTATGGAAAATTGATTGACTAAAGACTCAAGGCAACATTTTTTGAGTGCACTGTCTTAAGCTATAGCACCCAGTTACCACCAGAGTGCAGCAGTTGACTATAATATGAAACCGGGAGAAATGCCCAGTGTTTATACACTTATAAAACAGATCAATAGATGACTCCGATTAAGACTCCACACCTGATCAGATTTTCCCTAAGAGCATTAAAAGTAATCAAGCCAGAAATGTGTAGAAGTCCTATCAATACATTTCAGCTATGTTTTATCTACTTACTAACTAGGCAAACTTCTAATGTGATGTATTGTTTTCAATAAAATCACAACAAAATCACCGTAACTGCTGAAGTTTTTCTGTTTATTCTTCTTAGATCTATCTTACAATGGAAGGCAAGTTTTAAATTACAAAAGTTCAATGGAAGTATCTCACACTGTGAAAGGAAAAATTTTTCAGAACACAAAACTAGGCCGTGGATAAAAAGACTGAAGAGCATTGGGAGAGAGGAAAAAAACAGGAGGGGGGAAAAAGGAGTATTGCATTGATTTGGTTACTTAATCTTCTCTTTAAATAAGTCTACACAACATCCCTCCAACTGCAACAAAGACTCAGCAACATTTAATGCATAGTGTCACCAAAATGAAACTCCATGATGCATCAGAGAACTCAAACCTTCAGTGTGTCCTTAAAAGCACATCACTGACGTTATCTTCCAAAAAAGCAGGTCTCTGAGATCACAAAACGGTTCCCCTCTTTAATGTAGTTTCTGTTCTTTGTCAACCAGCCCTTATATCACCGTTGTTAACATTTAACAACATTACTTGATATAAAACGGTTCTCTTAATGCTTCTGAAAGCGTTGGCCTCTCTTGGTGACATGAATACACATTTTTAAACAGTTTTTTAAACAGTTGGCCTCTTAAACAAAACATCCATTTGACAAGGTTGTGCATTCTTCCTCTGCTGTTTTGTTTTTATGTAGGATAATAGTCTTAGGCATTAAGCTGTGTGTCTCATACAGGATCCTACTTCTGCATGCGACAGGCTCCATCTATGCATCCAAGACATGAGAGCCACTTGTTTGGGGAGCACTGACGAAGAGGCTTCGACAAACATAAAGATCTTTTTCTGAAGCATTGCCAGCATATACAATTATAGGAAAGACCACAATTTGCTTGCTGTACCCTCTGTGGCTGGTCAGATTTGACTACATTAAACTCAGTCTCGTTCTTTGATACCCTTGGTGCACCAGCACCTTAAAAACCACTTCAGATCTTCTCAAAGGAAGAAATGCATCAATAATAAAATTAAAAGTTCTTTTGGCAGCCACGTTTTGACTGAAACTCCTTTGGCCCTACTTACTTTCAATAGTCTTGTGGGCCAGAAGAATTTATTTTTCAATGTACTCCATATGTCAGGGTCATGCCTGCCCCATTTCTTGGCAACCCCCAGAAATTTTCACAATTTAAGTCCAGTGTTGAGAGGAGCTCAAAGGCTGTTTTGAGAGGAGCATGTGTGCTATACCACTAGCAACCAGGTGGGGGCCTTATTGTCCAGTCTGAAATGAGAAGAGTAGTTGTGGAGATCACATGAAACACAGGATGAGGTGATAGAAATGGGTCTCATAAGTACGGCTCAGGATTTGAGCTTGGTGATAGGCCAAGTCAGGTGTAGCTCAGAAATTGAGTTTGGTGATTGGACGCTCCCTGCCAGTGTCAGTGGTCTGGCTGTTGATGCGTTTGCGGTTACGCTTCATCTTGGTTAGGTCCTTGTCAAAGACTTCTCCAGAGCGCAATGCCGATACGAGATCGTCAAACTCTCCTCCATTGTCCTCTCCATTCTCTTTAGCCTTCCGTGCCTTCCTTTCCTTCTCTCTCTGTTCCTTCAGCTGAAGACAGACAACGAGAGAGAGTTAGATATAAGGAAGAAAACTAATGAAGTGTGAAGGGCTTTGACTAGGTTGATAAACAGAGGTGGGTCCCGTGTGATATTAATATCAGAAGTAGGGCCTTAAACCAAAAGAAAATAAAGAGAAAACTTGATATCTACAGTCTTGATTTGCCATCATTCTACCATACATCTTTCTCTGTTGTCCTCATTTATTCGTGCTATATACTGACATAGACTGTTACTCATTTACTCTGTGGATTATTTGCATAATCAGCTGGTTTACCATAGTTTATTATTTTAATGTGTTTCAAACCCGTCTCACCCATATGATTACTTAATAGGGATTTTGGCACAGCTATTCCTATCCTAGCACATATGTTACCCATATGTAGAGGTTTAACACAGAACCCGTGGTTTTGGCTCCATATGTGCTAAGTAACAAAAACTGATAATAAATATAAATTTAATATATACATATGACAAATGATGTGTCATCAATCCCACCAGTCTTATTAGTGGGAGAGAACTTTTTTTTTGGTTGTTTGTTTTTAATGACTATTGCAAAGATCACACGGTTTGCAGTTTGAACGATTCAATTTCTTAAAGTATATGAAACTCAAATGTATTAACTATGAATACTCTCTCTCTCCTTTGATCGACCATCGCTTTAACAAGTGACCTTTTATCACAAAAAACAAAAACAGTCAATGTTTGGTCTTCAAAGTTGTCATGTTTGTGTCCTCTAAACTTATCAGTTTCTGAAAACCTTCAGCCTGAGAATTGTAAGGCTGTGCAATCTTCATGTGAGACCGGGGTGAGAAACGTGTGAAAACTAAGAGATAAAAAGACAGAAAAGAACAAATTCATTCATCACCTGAGCCTCCATGCGTGCCCTGCGCTCCTCCTCTTCTTTGCGTCTCCGCATGTTTTCGTTCTCCTGACGTGCCTCTGCAAAGGACTGCAGGAACTGATCAAAGATGCCAAAGAACTCATCAGGCTGCATCTTCCCAGTGTCCTCACCAAAGTGCTTGACTGCTCTCAAGAACTGTGAAACGAGAGACAGCACAGAGTCAAATATAAAGACATAATCTGTACATTTCATTTCATATTTCAGTGTGAATACGAATGGAGTTCTCTAAAGAGTGCTGGCACATAAGTGTGATTCAACAGGGAACGCATCCTTGAGAAAAAGGAATGACCTCAACACCCAGAGATTTCTCTCTGATGAATTACCACACAGATTCATAGACGCTTAAAGAAGCTGTGTGTCACTGACTTGGGAGCTGCGATGCCCTTAAAAAACACTGGTGGAAGGTTTAAAAGCCATCCTTCTGACATCATGTAAAAGAGTGGATGAAAACTTTGAGTAGTAAAAAGAGTAATAACAAAGTAAACTAGAGTGGACTCCGAACTTGGGGGAACAAACAGCTGGAGTCTTATGGACCTGCGGTAAACTAACCTCGTCACGCACGGCTTGCATCCAGAACTGGTAGCTGAGATCGTAGCGGTCTTGTTAACCCACATTTCACTGGCGACTGATTACAGCCTAAACAGGAGGGATTGGGGGGGGGCCTCCCTGTGGCACCACTGCGGTATCGTGCCGCCTCACTGCAGGGGTGGAGGCCCAACCTTCCCATAATGCCTTTGATGTGTCTTTATTGCTGCCATATGGGGCAAGCACTCTGCAGGGTCCAGTGTTCACTAAGCCAAGGGGCATGTTTTTATTTCTTTTTTTTTTTATCTGTTTTCTCTTTCTCTTACTCTCTCTCTCTACATGAGGCCCAAGGTGGGTTGCATTAAAGAACAGTAACAAAACACAATCTATATTTTTTGGTTTAGGTATAGGATGAAGCTTAGTGTTGTTAATGTTCAATGACTGTCATGTAAGACTGTGCTCATAAAATTTAGTATTTTTGTTCAGTTCAACAAGCACATCCATATCCAAAAATTAGAGGGGTGACCTGTTTTCTTAGTTAAACCGAACCTAGTATAACCATGAGCGTTAATAAAAAAAAAAAAAAAAATCAGCTCACTGCGTCTTCACCACAGACCAAAATTTGAATGACACCCTCAATATAAGGACATCATAGCTCATGACTAAAAGACACAAATGGAATGGTGAAGAAGTGTAGAGAACTGTTTCCAGACCACCTTTTTTCCAATGGCAACATGTTTTACATGGTGGCTGCATCTACCGGGAGTCTTGACATTGCATTTAAAAAAAACAGTTGTAGAAGCTTGTACAACACAAAATATATCTGTATAAACATGGACCGCTGTTTAATCCGAGGTGGATATGAGTGATTAGGGATGATGTAAATGCTTGGATCAGATTGCTTTTTTTCAGTAACGTTATGCATGTTCAGAAAGCATGTGACCCTTTGCTTTGCCTCCATCATTTTTTGCCTTTCATCAGTATCAGAAACAGTCTTATTCAGGTTATAGTTTTGAAATGTGGACAAACAGCTTAAATGAATGATATATTTAGCATACACACAAACAATTTATTTACAAACTTGGACTTGAATCAGTTCTTTCAGACTGATGAAGTAATTTGGCTGCGAATGTAGCCATTGTCTGCCTGCGTGTAGACATCAACTGAAACTTGCATTATTACTTCCTTTAAGGCGGATGTTGCATTCAAAGCAACATGTCATGTGTCCTTTTTCCGGCACTGTGCCATGTCCTCTTGGGTCCCCAAAGGGCCAATGAACATGTCACGGTCACTCCATAGGAAGAGCTCACAGACAGAGGTCAGGGATTAGCTGCTGCACTCAGCAGGCTACAGCTCTAGGTTTCTGTGTTCTGTTTCAACAGCTGGCCTTAGAGGGGAAACTCCACAAGACTCAGGGGTGCGCACTCGCTTCTCACTCAACACTTCACATACACACACACACACACACACTCACCAGTTCCTTAGCTTCCTGGAGTGAGTCCTCCACATCAGTGAAACTGAAACTAGCCACAGTGATGAACTGACTGACCACAGACACAAATTTATCTCCAACCTCCTGAGGACGTTTCCTCTGGAAGTCCAGCTCCTGTCATGGAGAACAAGATGCATCATTTTCACATTAATTTGCTCAGAATGATGTTTCACTTTATATATTTACACATTTAAATATATATTTTACAGAAAGCGCACAGGTTTTAGATTTTATTTCAGTTTGGTTATTTTTAAATGCTTCGGTTAAGGTTGGTTTGTTTTGATTAATCATTTTGACACTTGCAATGGCAAGCATTAGTTTATTCTGTCTGCCACTCAAAATATATTCCTATAATTTTTCAAATGACACAAACTGTACTTGTCTAGACACACAAAAAAAGTTGTAAGTCAAACCACATAAAAACTAGCTGACAGATACTCAGAGAAGAAAAAGTTATATGTACTTATTTAAACTGAAGAGTACTTACACTTTCCACATTTTTCAGGCCACTGCGAAGGTTGTTAATCTCTTTCTCAAGCTCAGTCATGCTATTATGTATTGAAAAACAAAAACAACAGAGTTTAAAATGATTTCCTGATACTGAATGGCAGGATATTTGAACACTGACAAATGCATATGATGATCATCCAACAATCCAAAGAAATAGATGGCCAAAATGTACAAATCTAATAATTTACCCAGAAAACCAACATTTTTTGGTTCATTGTTCCAACAGTACTATAGAAGGTCTATATGTGATTCACCCCTTGGCAAAACAAGTCACGCTCTGAGAAAATTGATTATAAAACTAAAGCCAATGCATGTGAACTTTAGCATTTGTGGTAACCTTCCTATAAGGCTACTGGCAAGAGTAATGTAGCGAGAGAAAGGGCCAGAGAGAAGGAGGCAGGCTCTGTTTAGTGTTGTGGTGTGTTCAGTCACTGGGCATGACATCAGTGCTGCATTTATGTGATAGATTGCCAACTGAATTCAGCAAGAGGCGCCTATTCCTGCCTTCAAACAGATACACTATTGTCCACAGTATAGACAGCGGTTAACACACACTCACACAAGCCTCAATTAACACATCTGCACACACTGATTATTCACACACACAAAGCTCCAGTGAACATTTCAGGGCTTTGGGAAAAGCTCCATTTTCATGAGCCAATGAAACTGACTCACTGACACATGCCATTCTCCCTGATGAACACTTACATCATCTCTTTGAACTAAGGCAATTTTGATCAAACTGAACTGACAATCAGACACCCAACCCTAGTTTGTCTCCAGCCTCTCTAAAGAGAACAAGAGTGACGAAATCTTGTCTTAATTTCTCTTGTGGGGCTTGTTACAAGAAGAGAGTTGCATGGCCAGATTTTTCATTTCTTTTTCTTTTTTTTGCCTTTTCATTTTCTGACACACTTTGGAAGGGGATAACAAGTACTAGCATTACTGGTTCCTGCAAACATAGTCTCTTCTTCTGTCCTTGTGATCGCCACGACTACATTCAGTCACGTTACCCACACATGGACTAAACCCCACCCCCTACTTGACCCTTTTGAGACGGTCATTCCTTAAGATGAAAGATATAGAGCAGACAGACATGGTGAAGTTGCCAATGTGTCCATTTCAGTGCTTCTTATGCTCTTACGCTGTGGAGGCCCACTGGGGAAAATTTATACATCTCAGCACCTCAACTTTCAGAAAAGTGAGGGGTCTTTTCCTCGTGCCACTCATCATAATTTAGTGTTTCACTTTACAAATGTGAATACCTCTGGTCTTGTGTGACTTGCAGAGTAGAACTGAATGGAGAGGGCAGAAAGACCAAGAAAAACCATTTCCTAAATCCATTCAACACAAGTAGACATGGAGGACTCATAAATAACCACACGGTGCTGAGTGCAGAGCACTCTAGCCTCTCTGCTGTAATACCTACTTGACTTTTGCGGCTTCCGGCACGTTCTGGAGGTCCTCCGGGAAGAGCATGACTTTGGGGTACTTCTTCTCAAGAATGGTGATTAGGTAGTGAAGGAGAGTGATATTCCTGTATGAACACAAAACACGATACATTTGATCATATGAATAATTGGACGTTAAACAAAACACCCGTTTACGTTCCCATATCACTTTCCTTGCCACTGAAAACTTTCTCAAGGTCTCAGATCTGGGATAAAGATTGGTAAAACCTAAAAAAGCACTAAGTCAATAAAGCTGAACTGAACTGAATTGAGTAATTTGGTTAAAGGCCAGATTCAGCAATATGACCTTGAACAAAAACTAAAAATCCTACAACAAAACTCCTCTAGCCATGCATGTATTAACATGAATACATTCAATATGTAGATGAACTGTTTCACATTCACTAACGCTGAAGTTACTCACTTGTCAATGCTGGACTTGGTGTCTGCGATCTTGTTGAGTGAGGACACTTTGAAGCCGTAAGCATTGCCTCTCTGCCCTTTGTTCATGTAGTTACCAAAAGCCAGCACAACCTCCAATAACTGCTTTAAGTTCCGGCTGTGTAGCACCTCTTTCGAGGCCTTGGACAGAGCTAGAGAACAGTGGACAACATTAAATAACAACAAAACAGGCATCATGAACTTATGGCTACTACTAATGGAGACAGTATGGTATAGTATGTGCTTTGTCCAGCATGTTGTCCAGCATGTTGTCCAGCATGTTGACAGCAACAACACAGATTTCATTTGGCTGTGTGCTTGTAGGACACGTGGAGGGAAAAATGCTAGGTAGTGGAAAACGAATCTACTATTCACACAGACACACCTTCAACTTTGGGTTTGATCTCCGCAATTCTCTCAGCAAACTTCTTCTTGAAGTAAAGAGACTGCAGCCTCTGTTGGTAATGGTTTATTCTGTAGTAAGAGAGAGGGGAACAAAACGGACATTAAACCTGGAATCTTAAAAGCAATATAAACTCTCTAAACCTCTAAACTCTCTAAACCATATCACACTCGATTGGATACAAATGGGCTGCAAAAATTGCTCAGCTGTGTAAAGGACTTGTGAGGAGATGTTGCTGAAAAGAGAAGTTCTCTTGCACTCCCTTCCACACAGAGGTCTCTGTCAAGCAGTTTTACAGCAGGTGACAAGATGGATTATTAAAGGAAAGCAAAAACAGAGCATGACCCCATCGGACGAACTTAACACTTGAGTGTGGTCTTCAGCACCCCTGTGCTGGGGGTCTGTCACCATGGCTACTGCCCTTGCGGAAAGTCCAAACACTACTGGGACTTTGATCAGGGACACAGCCAGTTCCTGGAGTGGAAACCTCTCTACTCCTCTCCTACAGCCAAACCGGAGCGGAAAACAAATAAACGTCTGCTTTAATGGAGTCATAAAAAAAAAGCGAAGCCATTTCCAAGGCACCTGTGCTTTGTTTGCTCTGTGTTTGCCCGGTCAGGACACAATACTGTGTCGTGTAACTACAGTGAGAAGGTTCTCATTTGGATATAGCAAATATTGATGCAGCAGCAGACTCTCTCTATGATTAGATCAACATGTTACAGAGGATTCAGAGCTGTTTCCCATCCCTGATCCAGGAAACAGAATTCACACTGGAGAGCTGCATAAATAAGGCACAGAATTTGACCCCCAATTTAATAAAAGTTACTTTAAGCTTCTGGGTGGCCTTCTTGGCTAAAACACCGTTTCCCAAAGAAACCTGGCTTGCACACACAATTACTTATTTGGCCAGTATGACGAAATCCACTGTGTGAAACATAGAGAGTTTAAACAGCCAGGGATTACATCAAGGACAATAGACAGAAAAAATCTGAGCTGTAAAAAGACTGCTGTCTTAGCAGGAGGAGTGTGAAATCATCAGATCTTCAGGGATTTGCTCCTACTGAAATATGAGTTGCTGAAATACAAATGCTACTGCTTATTTTTCCAGTCCTGGGTTGCCCTTGATAAGGGGGAAAAAAAGAAAAGAAAAAAAAAAAAACGACCCAATTTTATTTATAAAATTTCTCCAACATGTTGGACATGACTGTCAAATAACCCTGTCAAAAACTTTAGCACATCTTTGAGAACTGCTCCAACTTATCTGAGAGTGTCTGAAACAGGGTGATCAATTAGACGGAGAGATGATGACATCTATGGAGGCGTCTTTAACCTTAGTTTAAGACACGGTTTTAGACAATGGGGCTCAGTTTAAAGGGGAGGAGTTTAGACTGTAGTTTTTGGCGTGGTTTGAGTCAGAGTTTTCTTGGTCTCCACTGACTGGGAATCTGAGTTTGAATCCCTGTTGTGCCTCATTTTCTGTTCTCATATCTGTTGCTAGGAGCTCTGGGAAGCCCATATAGGTCACTTTTCTTTTGGGTGGGAGACATGACAAAGCCCCTATTAATCTCATGGCTATGTGACACACTGTGAAATAGGAACACATGACTGTGTACTAAATTAGTAATCAATAAGTCAGTAAATAAGTGAGTAGCTCTCAACTCAAAAATGTGCATGTCACTAGACAATAGTGTATCTTTTAGCGCAAAAAAACACAGGCTCTCTGCACGGCATAGGCAATTGGCTGGTAAAAATAAGGTGAAAAAAGGGGTTTTCTTGTTCTACCTGCTCATCTCATAGAGGAAGCGGTCAGCTTTGGCCATGCGGTCCAATTCATGCTTGTGCTCCTCCAGCAGGTCAATATCACTCTTCTCAGGCACAAACTTAAGCATCTGGAACAAAGTACACATCACACATTGAGTTTTACAGTATCAGAGTACATAGTGCATGTCACAACAGGGCTTCTAATTGGCTCCCATGTTCTCTTTATCGGCCCGACATCTATTTGACAATGACATATATGAGTTAGACCTCTACGATCTATCTAATGAAGCACCAGAAACTCCTCTGCAAGGCGCCATACTCACCTGTTCCAGCATGTCTTTGGGTAGATCTTCATGTTCATCCATAGTTAGGATGGCTCTCTTTATCTCTTCATTGGAAAGCTTCAATCTGGAAAAGAGACATTTCTGTTTCTATTTCTGTTCTTATTTTCTCTATGCTTTACACGCCATCCTTCTTGTAGAGCCCAAATCTGCCTGTAAAACTATCTAAGCACAATAGATTCTTTGTGAACGAACTTCAGAACTTGTATTGGTTTGGCACCCAAGTTTAACATCTCAAATACTGTACACAACATAAGCCAGAGCGCTCTACAACAATGGCTCCTTGTCAGCAAATCTAACTCATTAAGAAACACAATATGGTGTCAAACAAAGGTCATCTCATTCCATACTTTAAAAAATAAGGTGTGCAAAGTGACATCCTCGAAGCGGGAATACCCTCAACAGCCAAGTGCAGAAAACACTGGAGACAAACGAAAAACAAACGTGAGCCTGAACAGCCCACACTTTTAAATATGACAAGCTGCTGAAAACCAGTGAGACGAATGTGTCCGTTTTTGGGGTTTTTTGCGGTAGCTGGAGCTGGCCAAAGGGAACAGGTGTCTGACAGGCCCGAGAGCTACTGGAGAGAATTGTGAGTTTCTTCGCCAAAGGAAAAAAGAGAGGCTGGGAGCCACACCAAGGCTGTGAAACATGGCCAAAGCACTTTCCATGTCAGAGTCTGAGTGTCTGCGCCAGACAGCACACACTGCTTCCAACTTTAAGCACACTTAGTGACAGTGTTTTTGAGAGACAACATCTCTGAGTAGCTATTTAAGTGATTTAAAAATAGTAGCTGCAAGCAAATGCAGAAACCGTTACTGGCGCACTTCCTTGGAATACTTCAGGATCATAAGTAAATCTTTGACCACTTTGTCCAAAGTCCTTAATGATTTCTGGGCCCATCCTGAGACTGATATTGCTGAGAAGAGTCTTCCTCTAGCACTACAGAAGGCTGTGAGATTATGTGAACAGAAAAAAACATGGTAATGAAGAGCTAGGCAAAAGTATCTAGTGATTGTAGTCGAATTCTCAAGAATAAGCTCAGGCAATGTGACAAGACGTTCATTAGTCTTAAACCTGTTTATTCCATCTCTTCCATCATTTTTAGCAGTCCGTCAACACCGCGGTGAAAACCATGACGGGGCCTTGATTAGAGGAGATTACGCACCTGCCATGTCACCCCATCCTCACCCTACCCCGCACAACCAGGACCTCTGCTTCTAATCCCCTGGAGCTAGCATCATCACAGCAAAGAATTTACAGCTCTGAACAGAGCTGGGGCTAATGTCATCACAGGAGTCTCTCTGCACCAGGAGCACTCCATTTAAACCCTCTTTATGTCTGCCTGTGTGGGTGGTCTTCAGGCTTCACTTAAAAAGTTCTTACTGACCTTTACCAAGCGTCAGAATTGAACTGAACCAGAAGTAAGCATCAGTTACAGATATAGATGATAGTGATGAGAGTTGTTCATGGGCATCACAAGGGCTAAGAATTGTTCAATCAATCACACACTCTGTTAAAATCTCTGTGAAATACTACTTAGAAAATTATCTTTAGGTGTTTCCTCATCCAAGGCCATGGTTAGACCTAGTCATTATCATTACAATGATTATGATGAAATGTGATGGTGCATATAATAATTTTGGTAAATGAGGTCAGAGGTTTATTGGTTTCCATCAACAAGAGGTATGCTAATTAGTGGCTTAGTCAAATAAACCATCTGCGAAGACATGGTTTGGTGAACATCCAGACTGTCCTTAACACCTAAGCGAACCCACAGTTTAAGAAACACCATCATCTAAGCCTCACAAGAAGTTCCAAATTTTAACTGATACACCTCCCCCTTTGTCTTCCATTCCACATTTTGGTTTGTTTCATGTAGTCTGAGTCAGAAAGAATTAGTGTCTCTCTGAGAGTAAATCTGTTGCTCGCTGAAGACGCCAAACCACATTAAATTAGCAGGGCATCATAAATTTGAAGAGAACTGGTTTGCCAGCCATGACCACCATTTACAGCAGGTTTTATTCATCACACCAAACATGACTTCTCAGTGACCAGCCAGTTTCTCATCTAAAATTAGCAGCTGAAACTTAAAATTTTCCCAGAACTAAGTTGGTTTAGTTGAATTACATTTTGGGAGAATGTGCTTAAAAGGTACGTAAATCTCACAGATTTTTTTTAACAGTTTCATGTGAAAGCTTCTATTTAGGATATATCTGCTTTTAAAACAATAATGTGTTAGTTAAACTATACATAATGTCAGTAAATGTGACCAATGACCAGTGAATCAGCACCAGTCAGTAACTCAAACACCACTGTTGGCAGAGCAAAAGATCTTGTGAAGACAGTGTGGAAACCAGAGATATTGTTTTTATATCCTGAAGAATCAAGGGAAATCACGTCATACTAATGTAAAAGAAAATGTCTTTCATTAAGAGGAAATAACACTACAGTGTCAAATTATTTCGCTTGGGAGACTGAGATAATCACCCTAGTTCCATATCCCACAACACAAGGTCAAGCTTTATCATGGATAATAAAACAGGATATGACAGCATGTCTGAGAGCCAGTGAACTGCACAGGCATCCAAACAGGAAGTCAGCTCACATGCAGTGCCAAAAATATCGTCCTCATTGGAGTAATCGTCATTGTCATTACTCACCGTGAAAGGAGAATGTTGCAGTTTTGTGCTCGTCGACCATCGATAACAGACAGCTCCTTCACCTTCTTGGAGCTCAGGGCATCATCTTCTGTCTCTTTCTGCAGTGGGACAGATAGAGAGAAGAGTCATTTCATGTTTCTGAGCACCTAGACCACCCAACTCAGAACTGGTGGGAAATGCATTAAAACCAATAGAAAAGAGAAGTACAGCTAACAAAAGTTGGAAATTGATTGTGCACTCTACTAGGCATCCAAGGGGAAAGCAAAGTAATCGAGAAAATACGACTGCATCATTTCAAACCTGATTTTTTTTTTTTTTTTTTGGAAAAACTGGAAAAACACAGCTAAATATTTTCAAATACATATTTGAGTAAGAATAGTTAGTTGTTTTCAGATGCACCGTCACTCACCTGTTTGGTGTTATTGACCATAAAGAAGTCCTAAAACGCAGGCAAGAAGCAAGGAAAATGCAGCACTCGTTAGAATGATAGCGAAGCTTGGTGAATTCAGCCAAAACAACCACAAATAACTGAAGAAACAATCAAACTAACAGATGATCATGTGACTAATGATGCATGAAGTGCGACTGGATGTGCAAGCAAAGCTGCTAAAGGAATTTAGCAGTGTGTGTGTGTGTGCACGCGTGTATGTGTGTATATGTGTGCGTGTGTGTGTGTTTTTCTGCAGGTAGACTCATGCATGATGGTTGCAAATGATAGCTGTTAGCCTCATTATCATGGCTTTATATCACAGGCAACAAAAAAGGTTTGTGGACAGTTTTAGCTTCTCCTTGTAAACAACTGAAATGACCAAATACATTCTTTTCAGCTGACTTCAAATCTTTACATCTAAACAGAAATCAAGTGTTCTACTGAGATCAAACATAAATTATGAGAATAACGTTTTTTGTATTGCCACTGTGGTTATTCCTTAGGGCATTTTAGCATATCACTGAGAAATACTGAAAGAGCATTCAGCTGAGCAGTGATCTGTAAATTTCACTTTTATCTGATGGAACAGGAGAAGCTAAATAACTGACCCAAAACAGTGCAACTCTATACATATTACTAGGCATGCTAACAAAAAGCATTTCAATAAATTGTCAATGTCAAATAAATAATCAGTATGTACAAACGTAACATCTAACAAACGGCATGTGTTGTAGTGCCTGTCCTTGGCTGGTTTTTCACAAGGAACCTCCAATTTCTCCAGTTCTTATTAATGATCATAGATATGTCTAGGTGCTAACATGTCCATGCAGTATTTTTAAGATACCATGCTGTAAACTCTACAACAGCAAATTCTAGCAGAAACACTTTGATGTCATGAAATATTGAAGCATAAGTAAATGAAAATGCTTTGTTTGATTTTAGAGAGAGAGAGAGAGAGAGAGAGAGAGAGAGAGAGAGAGAGAGAGAGAGAGAGAGAATGTAACTCTTTGTTCGGTAACCTGTTGTCTCTGGTAGGCAGAGAAGGTCTTCTCTATGTCCTCCAAATCTAAAATCTTGAAAACCTTGCTGTCGTCCACCTCTGTCCACATTGTGCCCTCCAACTTATTCTGCAAGAGGAAGATAACATTTCTTACTTTGACTCACATGATCACTCTCAATCTTATGAATGTTTAATTATATCTTAACTTAATATCCTCAGAAAATAGCACATTGCAATTTGATTTGATCTTGGGGATACCCTAATAACTAGCTTTTTAGTAGATTTTTTTAAAGGTGGAAATTTCAGAGTTTTATGGATAGATAATAGTAGAACATGGGTGACTGTTCAGCTCATGTTAGTAAGCTTAGACGAAAGGGTCGATTTTGTCCACAATGAATGAATCAATAACTAAATAAATACATCTCAATAAAGTATAACAATTTCCTCAGAAACCACAGAATTCAAACTACCAAATGATTATATCATTTCTATAAAATCCATTTCAGTCTTTTTAGACTTAATCAGGCTGAATCAGATGTTTTGTCAGGTGTTTTTGGCGGGAACAAAGGCATGCCTATCATGTGGAACTCCAGAAGGTGCCAATCTAATTTCAATATTTTCAACACACTTTTAAGTCATTACTTAGCAAACTGACTCATTTTGAGTGTTTGAGCTCTACATCCTGTTTGCTGCTCTGTACCAAGCTGTCACCCTGTAACTAAAGCACCAGGCTGCCTAGAGGTGACAGATGACCCTGTGTGATATCTTAATCCCAGTCTGCCTCACCTCTGACAGCTTGGCCCAATTGAAGGATTTGAGTGGATTGGATGGTTGAGGAATGTTCTTCTTCTTTAGGGAGGGGCCAACAGGAGCTCCAGGTGGAGGTGGCACCCCACTGAGGGGTGGGCGACCCAGGGGAGGTGGAGGTGCTCCAGGTGGAGGAGGTGGTGGAGGAGGCATCATACCACCAGGTGGTGGAGGTGGTGGTGGGGGCATCATGCCTCCTGGAGGTGGAGGTGGAATAGGTGGAAGAGGTCCACCTGGGGGTCCTGGAATGGTTGGAGGACCTCCAGGAACACTGGCTATCTGTCTCTGTACACACCGAGGAAACAACCAGTTTACTTTCAATTGCGTATCACAATTATGTCTAGAACCATGAATGCATGACAACAAGTGACTGAATCTTACAATCAGATTTACTAGCATCAATGGCAAAGGGCACAATTACAAAAACAATAAGACTTATAAATACATTGACCAAAACTGATCATGTCATCAGTTATATGATTATTGTGATTATTGTTTCCAATCTGAAAGGCTTCAGTAAATCAGGGACTGAAAGGAGACAAAAGCCAGTACCACAAGAACAAAACCTAATTCTGAAATTTGAGTTGTGTATGGGTTTTTTTTTTCAGGTGAGTGTACCGTGCTGAGGTCGTGTAGACGTGCAGTTAGATCTGCCACTTGCTGTTTGACCACTTTATGCTCTCCACTCTCCTTCTCGAGCTTTTGCTTCATCTTATTAAGTGTCTGCATCATTTCTTCTTTCTCAGTTGTCTTGGCCTCACATTCCCTCTCTTTCTTCTCCAGCTTCTGCTGAAGCTCATGGTGTTCTGTGGGGGTCAAGGGTCAAAAGTGAAATGGAAGAGAGCCAACTGATCCCACAGAATACAGATACCCACATTATCTGTATTCTTCATTGACAAAATGAAGAATCTACATATTTAGTCACTAGGACGATTACATATTTGGACACTCTCCTGTTCACCAACAGCAATGATCAATTCAATACAAAACAATCTAGTGTTAATGGTTTTGAGTATCTCACTGACCTTTTCTCATTTTCTCTGCCTGTTCTTTCCACTGTTTAACCTCATTTTCATTCACAAGCCTGTAAAGAGCGAGAGAGATGACTGAGTGGTTGAAGTCTCCCCAACAAAGAGCCCTCTAAAATTAATGAAATCTTTCCCCTTTGAGATAGCAGCATTAGACATTTTGTGTAGTAGTTTTCTTGGAAAAATTCTGCATTTGAAAACAATAAGAAATGGTTCTAAATGCCAAGACTCACATGCGAACCACATTTTTCACGTTGAAGTTTTCTAATGGCGTGACATCGGGGTCGTGACCTTTGTCATTCTGCAGGACCATCTGTTGGACGATCCGGTCAAGGAGCAGCCAGTACTGCACTGTGTTTCCACTCCGCTTATCTGGAAAACAGAGTTTAGCCCCAGTTAGCTACAAAAGACCTCTCAGCAAGCTGTGTGATTTACAAACCGAGAATAAACAAGAATGAAGAGCACATTCTTCTCACGAGCACTGAAAATTCTACGAAAATCATTTAATGAAAGAAACTGAAACAGATTGAATTCAGACAGAAGAATATACAGTGGGAAATGGCCTTGACATGTCAAAAGCAAAGAAAAAAGGTTACAAAAAAGATGTTGATTTTGATGTTGATTTTTTTTAAAGCAACTCAGAGAATTACTTTCAAGGTGAGAGAGAGACAGAGAGAGAGAGAGAGAGAAATGATCAGTCTCTGGGCTAAATAAACTAAAAGCAGGACCCAGTGAATACCTACAAGGCATGAGCAGGCAGTGGTGCAGAACAGATATAAAGTGCGGATATGCATCTGTGTGGTTCATCTTCTTACGAATCAAATCAAACATCTGCGTGGCACTTTTAGTGTCTACATGCACCTGTAAAAACGGACATTATACATTTATCACACAGCAATGACAGGATTCTAAGAAAACATGAAAAAACAAAGGAAAAGAATGTGAAATGAAAGAAATGACCTACAGAATCAAAGCGCCTGGATAAAGTGAGTTCATCGTCATTCCTCAGCATTTCAAAATAGTCCAAGTGCCTGAGGGAAACACACACACACACACACACACACACACAGGTTGTCAGACACCCGCAGGGCAGTAATGATCCAAGACCACTTTTGCTACTGGCATTACTGAGTTGAGAGTTTTACCTGTCTAGTGTAGCGTTCTCATGGGATCTCAGTTTGTCAATGATTGGCTGGATCCCCAGCATGAGAAACTCATATCTCAGGTGCACCCGGAACTCCAGGCTTGCCTGCAGACAGTTGCGCAGAGTTTAAAAGAGACATCTGGTATAAGTTTTCAAACCAAACAATCAGTTCTGTTTCTCTTTCAGTGAAGTTTATCTTGTCTTTCAAGACAGGATTTAAGATTGGCACACATTTGGCTCACAGTGAAAGTGTGGAAATGTAGAAAGTAAAAGAACTATGAGGGTAAAAGACTGTGTGTGTGTGTGTATGTGTGTGTGTGTGTGTGTGTGTGTGTGTAGGGCGGGGCCCACCTCTCCAGCTCCCTGGCTGAGCACAGCATTGATGAAGGACATGATGGCAGTCTTTAGACTAACTTCATCTCTATATCGCCCAGTGCTCCTGTCCAAATCATTCAGCAGTGTCTGCAGACAAATGTTAACCATGATAATGAGCACAGCCTTGATGCTGAACAACAACAGCATAGTCCAGTGCATAAGGTCATTCAGTAATAGCCCTCTCTAATGCAATTTTACATTTTACAGTCACACCTTAACTGACTTCTAGGCACCATTTAGTACACATGCATTGTGGTTTTTACCTGTTGTTTCTGTGATCTGTTTCACAGCACGTAATCGTTTTACAGTCTATGCAGTACCATTTTACCTAGCATTTAGGACATGCATAACAATCAAATGAACAAAACTCTGACCCACCTGAAAACGTGTCCGCTCACAGGCAAATTTCTGATAATGCAGCATGGCTTCCAGAATTTTTTTGTGTCCTCCAGGCACCAGGCACACAGCACCCATAATCTCCAGAACAGCCACTTTTGTCTTAATGTTTTCAGTAGCCAGACTCTGGGCAATGATATTGATGCTTTCAGAATGGGAGAGCACATGGGCACGTCCCTGGGAATTATTCATCAGGGCTTTAATGCAGCCAATCAGAGAGGTATGGATCTGAGACTCAGTGGTCTCATAATCCATACTCTTCAGAAAGTTGAGGATGCAGGTCAGACCGTCCAGATCAATGAAACGTGTCACAAACCTGGCGAAAGATGAGGAAGAGGAAAGAGGACAGGTAAGAGTCTTAGGTAAAATGTTCGCAGCCCACTGCAAATTTTCAACATCTATAGCGTTAAAAAAAAAAAAGAAAAAAAAGGAAATTAAAAAAAGTTTTACAATCAGCATTCACGGATAGCCACATATATCCAGACATTACCATTTTCTCATAGATTTTCATATTGAGTCATGAGAGGTATGTTGGCAACTTGGAAGTTCACTTATTTTCCATTACACAGACTATCAGAGGAGTGATTACTGTTTTAAACTCACTTATGAGTTTTTTTTGTTTGTTTGTTTGTTTGTTTGTTTTTTAAATGGAGACAGTTATTTTCAACCATTTCTATCTACATTTATTTGAGAACGTGTCTTAAAACCTAAACCTGTAAAGCTGTAAATATTTAACTTCTGAGTGGCATTTGATGCTAGCGAAGCATATTGTCTTAATAAGGGATTTCGTTCCACCACATGCCAAAGGGCTGAAACTGAGAGAGTAATCTGCTATTAACACACCAAACACATGACTAAGAACAAAAGAGGCAGGAGTTCTGTGTGACGCACGTGGGCCAGGGGTCAAATGTATTGACGTGACTGCAGATGGAAAAGGTCAGGGTGGTGATTACTTGTATGTAATGTGCCTAATGACCTCACAGTCTTCATGAGGAGAACAGGAGCAGAGTGCTGTTTAGAGGAGGAGAACATGTGTGTGTGTGTGTGTGTGTGTGTGTGTTTAATAATGTGTGTGTTTTATAATGGAATTAGCTGTACTGGAATCTGCCAACAGAACATAAATTTTTGATGCATTATATCACTCAAATTAAAGTAAGCAGTAACAACTGTTGTGTAGGTACATCTGTATGCATGCATGTACGTATTTATGTGTGTGTGTGTGTGTGTGTGTGTGTGTGCATGCATTGGAACCTCATGGGTTGTGTCCGCAGAGCTGTTTTGAGGCTTTCTATCGTCTTATTACGTTCCTCTTCATCCTCCTTTTCCAGCGCAAGGAGAGTCTTCCTCTGTTAAACAGACAGGGATCAGAGATCAGTACATTATCCAACATCATGCCAAACATGACAACACTCTGGCCTTTTCTGATACTGTTTATCAATGTGTTGTGTGCAACATTTTTTTCTGTAAGCCAGTTCCACAGCTTGACTCACATAAGGGAAACCATCATTAATCCAAGCATTTTAGAGCATCTGTATGCTAAAACCGGATATGTAGGACTAGAGCAAAAAGTTTGTGCAGTAGAGTAAATCCCCATGAGAAAGATTTTTCCTGTACTAAGGATTTGGAATTGAAGTGGATGCCTAGTTTAGCTCTGTATCATGGAAACATGTGCCAGCAGGACCTGTTCTTATACTCGTTTATTCATCAAACTCTTTGCCCAATTCAGTGTCGCTCTAGATAAGAGCGTCGGCTCTAATCCAGAGCACATGATTACATGTAAATCCTTGCTGTACACAAGTATCTTTTTTTTCAAGTGCCTTGCTACAGTCAGAAACTTTTTCACTTTAAAAGCAGGTCTGAGGGCCCAGGGGAAAGATTGCAACCCTTGCCTGGTTTCTATGATACTGAGAGCCTGCTGTGCATTGTGTGTATATGTGCGTGTGTGTGTGTGTGTGTGTGTGTGTGTGTGTGTGTGTGTGTGTGTGTAGGTGTGAGATGTGGCTGGATATGCTATGATCTATCGATGTGGTCAAATCAAAGAGCTCTCTCCAGATTTTAGTAGTGCATTACGCATGTTTAATGCGGCCCAAGAATCTGCTTTACCTCCTAAAACACAATGTGTAATAAACCACAGAGACTCTGAGACAGAGTGTGTCATCTTTCAGGAGAGAAAATGGGTCTTGTGTGCCAGTGATTATTTAATGAAAAGCCCCATTGTTCTTGGTTTTAATTCACCTGTTTTTGTCCTTAAACCTAAATTTGTTCTCCTTTGATCTGAACAAGACGGCAAACAAATGAAAAAAAAAAAACGTATCTGCCCTAATTTGCTTGGTTTTGTCGTAAAAGCATATTATTCACCACAGTAAAAAGATATCAGACATGCTTGGACTAGCAAACAGAGGTCATGGGTTCCTACACCAAAAAGATGAAGAAATGTATTCAGAAGTACTTGGCTAAGGTTCTTCAGTGTACTATTGCCTAAGGTACTTAAAACCATATTTTGTCGTGGTTGCTGCTTCATGGCTGACCTCTCCCCACAACATAGTATATGCTGTAGTGTTGTCAGAGGTGAAACAGATGACAAGCTCATTGTGAAGTGGATAATAAAGATTTTATGGTACTTACAGCTGCCATAGAATTGAGTTGGTCAATGTAGTACTCTGGCCAACTTGTGGCTCCTTTGTTTTCTTCTTGTTCCTAATGCCAAAAAACAAAACCAAACAAAACAGAAGATTAAGGCAGTTAGTTTGTGGGTATGAATCAAATGACTATTGAAATGAGTCTCTGAGAAGTTGTAAAGACACAGAACGTGCAAGCATGTTTGTGATGAGCGGTGTTCTGAAGAGTTTAACAATTACTTTATTTCAATTACTCTTCATTAATCTATGCTGCCAACCCCCCACCCCCCCATTGCTGAGGATATGGAGCAGTAACCATACGAAACAAAGTAAACACAGTGGAAGTAATAACAATGCATTATTCCTTTTTGCACTTACAGTAGTGTAACTCAGCTTGTTGGGAATATGTATTTTACACATACTGTTATTGGGAGTCAGACACTAATAAGAATGCATGTTTTTGTGATATCATCCTTGACCATTTTGCCCCACTACCCTATTTTAGAGCCCTGACAGACAATGTGTTTCAGCATGTCCTTTGCTATCGAGATCGGTGCAGCTGGAGCCTCAGTATCTGACATCTCTAGGGCTGTTCACACCGCACATTTTTAGCTTAACCTTGAATGAGGTTTCATGCTGTCTCTTAGAAAGCTGACCTTAGCCTGGAGATGACTTGGCCCTATTCTGAAGCAGAGTTGGAACCAGATTTTGGGGGCTAAACTTAAAATTCCGTTCTATTTTCAGACAACTTTTGATGTTAGCCCAGGGTAAAGGGAGGCTGGTGTGAAACAAGGCATGTTTTGTCCTGAGCTATAGATAGCCCTGGGTTAAGGATAGCCTTAGGTCACACTGTATTCCAGCACAAAAAGCCCTTGACCTCTTTATGAGTGTGTGAGATGTCTTCCAGAGACACTAACACTCATCCAGTGTCATGGAAGCCATCAAGTCTTTTCTCTGAACTACAGAAATAACCGTCACACTTCAGAACCACATCCGTCACACACACACACACATACGCACAAAAACACGCATACAACCCCCCCCCCCCCCCCGTGCTTCAAACCAGTAAGGAAAGCTGAATATTACTGTGAAAAGCAGTTGTGGCAGAAATAACAAGAGAGTCCAAATAGAACAGCACAGATAACAGTCTTCTTTCATCAGCAGCACTGCAGTGAGAGCTGTGACCCATGGCAGAAAGGAAAAGAAAGACAATTCTCCTCGACCCAGATACAGCAAACCCACTGCAGGCAACCGTCCAGGCCAATGAGAACCATGTGAGATTAGTAATCAAATCCTAAAACGACAAGCTATATATGGTGTTAGAACCGTCTGGCCAGAACAAGTTTGCTGTTTTTATGAAGTTATGGAGCATTCAGCACACGTCTTGACGTCGGTCGATCTGTGTGATAGTCGAGTGCTTTCTTTTATTCTGTCGCTATCAGAAAGATGTGAAAAATGCAAGAATACCCTCATCTGAAAAGAAGAGGAAAGGCAACATCCCGGAAAAGGGAGGGTATTGGAATACAGAGAGCCTTTGAGCCAGCCAGCTTTTCTCAGACAGTGTAATTGCTATCACAGTCACCAAGCCGACTGGAACCAGAATACTGGCACAGCTTGGATGATTCACCCGATTCACGCCACATCTTTGGCTAGGTCCCCTGGGAGCAATGGCAGACGTCCAGCGGGCATATTAAAAAAAAAAGAGGCATAAGGGATGTTGAGATACTGGCCAAAAACAGAAGACCCCACTTCTTACTCAGCATCTGGCCACTCCAGAATCCACCATCAGGACTTAATGAGAGAAGCATTAATGGACTTCCAACAGAACAGAGAGACAGGGTGCAAATCTCCAAATTGACCTCCTCTGACAGCTTTATTTTCAGTCTAAGCCCATTCTGTGTGTAATAGCTGTGATAATAATAGACACGAGGGGAGGGAGTGCACATCAAAATACTTTGCCACTTGAGTAAGATCTCCTTGTAGGCAGCATAAAGACCAGAATGGCCTTTGCTGCAATGCTCCAGTTTCTCTAACTCACATCACAACACTTCTGTCTTTCTAGGCCAGGAAACTGACATTTTGTAAGCTTGGAAGGGTGTTTTTTTCTGTAAATCCAACAGCAAACCAATAATTCAATGGGATAATGAGATTAAGGCCTCATTTGAAAATGAATAGACAATGATTAGGGGTGAGAATGAGCCTTCATAACATTTGGATTATTGTAACAGGCAGGGAAAAAAAATAATCTCAGACAAATTGTGTATACAAAACATTACATGTTAAGATAACTTTGATTTATCTGCCACCACAAATCATGCTTGCTAAAAATCCCATGATTGGTTTAATTTTTTAATGGAGAACAAAAATGCTTCAGAATACTTTCATGTAACAGATGCTCAGATTACAGCACTTAGTTATTCTTATTATGGGAGAGACAAAGGAAAAGGCAATAAATCTCAGTGCTGATCTTTTCTAAATTCCATCCCGGCTGAAGGGAAGAGAAATGATGCCTTTAACACTGGACTTAATCCAAAAAAAAAAAAAAAAAAAAACCCTCCCTGCACACCTGACTAGCACTGTGAGCAGGGATATAAAAAAATCTCTTCATAAACTGAAGAGGAGAGAGAACTCAGCAGAATGGGTTTATGAATTTGACTTAAAATAGCCGATGTCCTTCAGCAGGGTCATAGGAACTTTGCAGTTTTTTTGTTTCTGTTCCAAACCATAACTTTACCTGGATCAGCACAGAACTCAAGAGGCTAATGCAGTAACCTTACTTAAGCATTCAATTTTCAAATTTTCTGGAGATATAGAAACACTACCACAAACGTGTTGTGTTTTACTTGTGGTTTCAGAATTAATGACGATTTGTGTGGGATCACCACTGCCATTCAACTCCCTCTTCAGGTTTAATCATCTTTCCCAAAACACTAAGGCTGAGAGGCTGAACTGTGCCCGGTCACGCATGGCCCCGGTTGGCCCTGGCTCTGTGGGCAGCGTGCTGGCAGGATTAATGGCCCAGACAGGCCCTGACTGATAGCAGTGATGGAAAGACAGCTGAAAACTCTCAAGTCTGACCTCATGTTCTGTGTTAAATATAGAATTGAGACCAGAGCAAACACACAACCCCATTCAAACTGCACCATGGTCAGTGTTGGCACCATATCTCCATCATTAGCTCTGTGGAGACTAGACTTCTGTTAGTGTTTATCGACACAGAAGCGTGTCCAAACCTCTTTCCAGGCTTCTGAATGAACTGCAGAACTAAGCAAAAGAAAGGGGCCCTGAACATATATGTGAGTAAGAAAAAGTGAGTGAATGGCATATGGATGGACAGGACTAGCACTGACTCAGTCCATTTCGTGGGCTTGGCCACCCCACTGGTGACCCCCAAATCTCCCCCCTCTCTATGAAACAAAAGCAGCACCTGCAAAGGGAGACCTTCCTGTTAGCTTTGGAACAGTAAGCGCTTTCTCAGTGCCCCTCCTTCGCCTCCGTGTCTCGGTCTGAGGGCGTTGGGGAGCTGTGCCAAGCTCCTGCTTATTTGGGCGCAGGCCAGACACACCGCTGAGTCTGCATTATTGCGGCTATGCTGCCAAGACCTGTCTCCCAACAGTCACTCTCCTCCCTAACTCCATCCCTCTCAGTCTCTCTCTTCTAGAGCCAGTGCCTAGGGCTTATCCACCCTTAGCAATGCAGCGAAATTAATTGGGCCGAAAAAACACTAATCAGTAGAAACTCTGCCAAGCACAAGACCTAAGACCAGAGAGGGAGAGAGAGAGAGAGAGAGAGAAAAAAAAGAGAGAGAAAAAAATAGAGAAAGATACAGAAACAGAGGTAAGACATAAAAAAGCCACAATTTCTGGTTCACTTTGTATACATCATAGCAGTGAGACCCCATGAGAATTTGAGTGCCCTATTTCAAACCTTCACACATGTTCAGTGTGGCCTAGCTAAATTCAGTATTCCCCAAGACAGTGAGTAATTAGGCCTTTAATTGGGACATGACATGTAGTAGCGCACAAAAGGCGAATGTCAAAATGCAATCTACTTTAATCCATCCAAAAACTTTCCAACAAGCTGGAACTGTACTTCCCATCTTATGCCTTAGGGCTCTCTCCATAGCCATTTTTTATGTGCTCTTATAACTCTTTTATTCTCGTCATCAATATTAACCACACTGAAAGATGAGGCTGGATTGCACTGAAAACATGATTCTATAGCACCTAACACTTTGACTTCCATGTAAGATTGAAGTAATGATCAAGACTTAAGTATGCAGCATAGCATTGAGGCTTCATAAATTCAAAAAATAAAACAGCTGTAGATAACAGAAAGTAAGCTATGAGAAAAATAAATCAATATCTTGACCAGATGGATGTACTCTTCTATGAGCCAAACAACATCACTGTGTATAAAAATCACAGAGAGAGGAGGAATGGAGAACAGGCTAGTTCTTTTTATTTTGTTTCCTCATAGCCTCCACACCCGAAAAAATTCCTTGCTTATCACCGACTGCAGGGTCTGTTCAAACAGTTGTAAGACGCAATAAATGAGGCCTTTTTCTGGGGAAAACACAATAGGTGGATCGAAAGAGACATGATGTCCACAGCTGTTGACAGTGCAGTTAAAGGTTCAAATGATGAACATCAACACAAAGTTCCTCAATGGTGATACAAGTCCAAACTTGGAAAAGCATGCACAGGATCTTCAGATGAAGAGATGGATGATGTCAGTCCTCGGCATACGTTCTAACAGTCCCTTTGTTACAACGCTTTACTATTTGAGGGCTCTAGAACTGGAGACACGAGTAAAACTTTAAATGCTGTTTTCAGCCTTACATGATAATGAACCTCTGCATCACAGGGAGATTCATCATGCCCAGATAACGATCTGTGTCCAGTATCTGGATAGATGGCATGATAAAAAACAACAAGCTCTCCAGACCACAGAGATTGGATAAGTAAGCAGAAGCAAAATGATATGGCGGAATGATAGTTTCGTTATGATAACTGTGGCAGTCTGAGGTTATTGTAATTAAACCTTTGGCCAGTATTTCAGTGCTTAGCATGGTCAAGCGACAGCATTCTAACCTATAAAAAACCTCCAAGGTTTGAGCATTCAGTGTTATAAAATGTAAAGGTTTAGAAGTGCATGAATGTTTTTTCTGGACTGGATAAAGATGAGGGCATGAGTTGCACATTACCCCATTTGCTCAGGTGCAGATGACAGCTTGTAGAGGGGTTAAAGAAATGAAAAGGGGTCAGAAGGTCAGAGGTCCCAAAAGTCAAATGGAGAGAAGAGCAAACACATGTGTTAACAGGGAGGAGGTGTCACTGATGAAGTCACTAGTAGCAGGAAAGTGCTGAAAATAGAGTGGACTTAACACCCTCTATTCACATTACAGTCATTACACAGAGAGAGAGAGAGAGAGGGTGAGGGAAGGAGAGACCCATCTACTGTACACATGGAAAACATACAAGACCTCGCACACACACACACAGAGAGAGAGAGAGAGAGAGAGAGAGAGAGAGAGAGAGATAGAGAGAGACAGAGAGAGAGAGACAGAGAGAGAGAGAGAGAGAGAGAGAGAGAGAGAGGGAGGGAGTTAAGAGCTGTTCACCTTCTTCTTACTGCAGTAGATCTGCCATTTCTTCTCTGCTGGCAAAGCAAACATGGCCTCTCTGTGCTTCTCTGTGAGGTCCAGTTCATCCTGGAGAGAGAGAGAGAGAGAGAGAGAGAGAAAATATTAAGGGAGACATTTGTCACTGCTCTTTTCTTAGCATTCAGACCAACAAAAGGACACACAGATACATTTTTGAGATGTATTTTGAGAACTCTTTTATATGGTTAACGATGACATTTTGGACATCCTTTGTGATAAAAGGAAAAAAACATTCCACAAACCACTGATAATAAAGGACAAGAAAATGTTTTCAAAACATCCCCTCCCCTTAACCAATAAATAGTCCCTCTATCCCTTGCCACTGCAGAAGTCGATGAGGCAGACAGAGAGACAGAAAAACAAAAAGAGAGACAGGCAGATAGATACAGTGTGTTACACAAACTCTCTCACGCAAAGTGATGCCTTACACAATGAAAGCTGGAGTCATAAACCACTCATCTAGTAATTTCTTTTCTTCTTGTTCTCTAAATAGCACATTCATGACAAACATTGTGTTGTGGTGGGCACATTTAAGAGAGTGCAGTTGTGTATATTTGACAGAGAGAAAAAAACAAAAAAACAAAAACAATGTTCACAAATACATGTGTTCCCCCTATTGTTTTTCACAGCTCAAACTCAAGACTGTGGTCTTCATATTTGATCCTCACTACAAATTTCATACTCACATTATCACACAGAAACAAACAAACGCAGTTCCCCTCCATATCCCCATGTGCACCAAATTACAGCTATGTATTTATATGGACAAATGAATCCCTCCTTTCTCCCTTGCTCTGTCCTTTAAAATTGCACAATAGTATTTTGTGGAGATGAAGATTCAAAACTGCAAGTTTTGATGATAACTGAAATTATACGGTTCATACATGCATGGAACATAGGTGTACAATTACTTTACCTCATAAAATTGCAAAATGATCAGCTTTCATAGATGGAATTTTTCTCTTTTTTTTCTTTTCTTTTTTTTTTTTTTTTAAACATGCAGGCAGACACAAGTAAACTGCACTGATTTAAATAACACATTTCTTAAGTATGTGTGCATGACTGGTTAGTGATTGTGTTAATGTTTTTTTGGTTTTTTTTTTTGCAAATGTAAATGTAATCCTTTATACAAAACAGTATCCTCCAATAAGTACTGAAGTGTAGGTGAAACATACAGCACACATTTCAGAACTCTCTTGCACTAACAGTCTAAAAATGATGCAAGACCATGTCCCTGAACCTGGAGTGCACTGTTCCACTAAAGACTGCAGATCAGTAGAAGAGGATATAGTGTTGGGAGTACCTCCCTCAAACAGCCTACTGAGTCTTACTGGTCACAGAGCCACGGAACTGTTAAATAAGTACCTGTTCCATTGCATAATCTGCACTGCATCCTTTGGCCGGGAAAGTCTTTGGGCTAAACACAGGCCAGATGTTTTGGTGTAAAGTCAATAGCTCCCCGAGCCTGGTATCAAGAACATTAACCCAACCCTCATCTTTCATCTTTTCCCTTCACCCAACTCTACCTGTAAAACTCTGATATTAACAATACTAACTCTTACCTTTTAAATTTACCGAGCTCCATTTCCCAAACTCTGACCTTTATGCTTATACTACATTTAGCGAGAAATCTTATTCAGAGATATTAAAAAAAATGTTTTTAAAAATCTTGGAAATCATATTTAAATAGCTTTTAAGCAGCCTTAAGTAACAGCAGAAATTTATGCATCTTTTTAAATAGATGTTTGTCATAAAGAGCTCCAGCATATCCATCACATTCTACTCAAGAGGTGTAAACATGTCTTCATGCCAGAAAAGCTACACTGAATGAATTCAATATGTAGGATAAACATACTGACAGAACACGAACGTCAACACGAGGACTGTCACGTGGTTAAGAGGAATTCAAATCAAGATCATTTGATACTTGATGCTTTAATATTTATTATTAAGATTAACAGCTGGGATAACTTAGGACGAATTCTTCTCCTATGAGCTTATTTTGTCTTTAACCGTTGTTAGGATCATCTATCACTTATCTACCAGAAGCAATATATCTGTGTTTCCATGGAAACAAACCAAACAAATACTCAAGATTAAACCACCTGTCTAGACCTCAGGTATAAAGCTCTGGTTATGAATGTCTCCCCACACTGTAAGAGTATTTTTATAGGCAGCAATATGGTTTCCTGTCTGGACATTCCTGGTGACAGTAATATACAAGGACAGAGGAGAGAGGAACCTATATCTGGGTTCAACTTCCTGTCTGCAGAATTTTTTCCATGATTTCCCCTTCCGACCATTCCCCAAGTCTCATCAGAAAAGAAGTGCAGAGTCAGCAGGAACAGAGTCCATCCTTCTTATATAAGTAAAGTCTACGTCCAGGCCATGGCACATACATCTTTAGGAGGAATGAGGCAGAAGCCAGAATGGATGATGAGAAAAAGTCCTCTGTATTTCTTAAGCCAAGTCCTGGGAGATGCATTTGGTCAGCACATTTTTTTCTGCTCTAACCTGGCACTAGCATGCCTGTTTCTAATAAATTGCTGTGATTAATAGATGATTTGAATCAGGTATGTTAGTTCTGCACTAATGCAAAAAAATGTGGCATACAAAAGGCCCCCATAACTGGTGTAAAGTAGACAGGAACTCCAAACTCAAATAAATGGAATTTTCAAAATGCCAGCCTTTTGATCACACTTAGACTGGCATCCTGGCATCAGTCCAACAGTGTGGTGCACTGTGATTATAATGCAGTGTTATGCCACATATGACAACCCACCATGTTTTGTGACCTATGATGGTTGCAGTTATGGTTAGGCACAGGGTTATGGTTACTTTCTTCTTATAATCAGCAAGGTCACACAATATGGCATGCCATAAATTTCTTTCTGAGCTGTTTCTCAGACAAAGCTCATTGTGGGCTTGTCTCCAGCAGCTTTTAATATGGATGATTGTATGGCTCCATTGTAGGAACTGAGCCTGTTGTGACGGCAAGTGGAATAATGCTGAAAGTGGCTTGTGTTCCAGTGCATGGACTAAACCTTTGCCAGAGATTAGGTCAGACTTCTTTAGCATTCGTGTAAATCTCAGTTCTCACAACTTAGTCTGTTTAAATGAGCAACGATTGGGAAACCAGGGCTACACTGCTATATGAAAAGAAATCGCACAGTTAACATATTTAAAAGCAGACCGGGATTCTTCGACAGAAGCGAAAGTTGGTTTCTCTGTGAGTTATTCCCATGGAAGCGTATAAGCAGACCTTCAGTTTAGGTTAGGTGATTGTGGACCTGTTTAGACAGCAGGTCTAAAAGGAGCAACATAAACTTCACCTGAGGTGAAAAGGAAAGAGAATCACAACTCTTAACAGAAAAGGACAGTTATTCATGCAGTGTCTTCCCAGAGGATCTCTGTTTGTAAATTATGTGGAAATTCCCTCCATTTATGGAACTTATTATCCTAAAATTGAATTCAATTCCACTTGAGTGCACAGTATATCTTTTGATTCTGTGTTTTACCAGTGTGGTTACTTAATTCATAAGAAAGACCTTCTCACATATTATCATAGTGTTCTGGAGGTTATGGGCAAAAATGGCTAACCTTGTGATCTGACTGAACAACACAAATGAAAAAGACAAAGGTCAGGGTCTTTCACATAAATCAAATCAAATCAAACTAGTAAGCTGAGTTTCTTCATTTCTCAACTAGGTTTGCTCGTTTCACCATAAGTAGCCTGGTCACATTTTATTTCATTAATCGATAGTTAAAGAATAGTTCAAGAAAGAAACATTAAACTATGCTGGCATTATTAAGTTTTGGTATTCATAGAGAGGTGAAGGGCTTTCGATTGAAATGTCACCTTATGTCTGTAGTATAAGCTCTGTCTGGTTTATGAGTTCAGAGAAATGTCTCCTTCTAGTAATTTATTTACAGACGTCAGCTAAGAGCAAAGTGTCCTTGAAATATTGGGGGCGGAAGGCGTGAAAAGTGACCGCCTGGAACATATCATGGGCTATGTCAGTTCAAATCAAAGAGCAAGACAAGAGGGGTTAGAGAGGGCCAGACAAAATAAGCAATTAGTCTAAAGAGGAAGCCAAGACACAAGGCCACTCAAAGAGACTCATTCATGTGCAAAGCTAAATTGCAGCTTGAGCCAACAGACCACATGGCCTGGCAGTGAAAGAACACAAATGCGAAAGTGAGAAAAAGAGTGTATGAAGGGGGGAGAGAGACAGAGAGAGAGAGAGAGAGAGAGAGAGAGAGAGAAACAGGATCAACAGTCTGTCACACTTTTGCTAACTTTGTTGCCAAAATGGCTCTATTCGACCGGTCATTATTTGAAGCCCCTTTTAATTACAGTTAATTAGACAGCATTGGAATTGAGAGTAACAGAATGTCATTACTACTCATTTCCATTCATGAACTTCGAGCACATTGCATTCGGGGAAACTGGAGAGGCCAGCATACACAATATCTGTATGCAAATACAGGCAATCATAACCAAAACCATATTATCTACTGTTTACAACAACAGCAGAGTTTGCTCTCTATTCCAAAGACCACAGTTTCAAGCAGATACCGACCTAGAGAAGAGACCACCCTCCCCTGTGGAGCTACAGTGAGGGTAGACTTTCTCCCCATCTCTACTGTAGAACACTTTACTAAGGTAAACAAGGCCCTGATGAGTCTCTGAATAAAAAAGTCAAGCATGATGGACAAAACATAGGGTAAATACAACACGAAGGTTTGCCTACTCCTTTCCTGATCTGAAGCTGTTTAGTTTAAATGACAGAAACTATATGAACATGCATGGAAAAGTACTCACCACCAGCTCAGAGAACATGGCATCCAGTTCATCATAGCCAGGGATGGGCAGTGCAGGCTCCATGGCCTGCAGGGCGAAGTCCTCACGGAGCCGGTAGGTGATCTCCGGATGATCGCTGCTTTGGAAGCAGCAGAAGATGAAGGAGATGCCACGCCCTCCACCACCACGTTTGCGGGGTGCCATGGCTGTTGAGTAGGGGTGAAGGGGGAAGGGGGAAAATGGGTGGGACGGTGGTACCTCAGCTAGGTCAGGGTCACACCGCTTCTGTCACAGAAATCTGTGGGTAAGGGAGTTAAGAGGAAAATCAGACAGAGTCCAGTCATATCACAATAAAACATTTTATCTTTGTAAAGAAGAACACACTATAGAGCAGAGTTTCTGACGCTCTAAATCTCTGAGACCACCAAGTGTATCAGATACTTCTACAGTCGCGCATTGTCTTTTTCTAATTTCATCTGTCAATCGGCCATTTGATCCTTAATTAACAGAATCAGCTCTGGTGTTTCAAGGCAGCAATACAAATGAGAAACTCTTGGAAATCTTTGAGAAGATGTTTGACAAAAACTGCAGTCTAAAACATATCAACAACAGCACATTTCTCTATAATAACAATGTCCATATAATTTAGTCTCAACTTATTGTAATAAAGGCAACATTTACCTCATAGAGCAGCTACATACAGCTTACCAATGGCAATACCAATATGCTACAACTGATGGACACTCAAAAGACCTAATACATTAACACAGTTCTCATTCAGAGTATTGATCTCTGAGAGGGATAACTCCATAAATAGTGAGTGAAACTCATACTGCCATTAGTCTAGATTAGAGGTATAGGTTTCCTCCTACTATATTCTGCCTCCAGAGATTTAATGATTTCAGTCGAATTAGCCTATTCATTACCCAGTTTTGTGAACTCCATGAGCGATTGAATGCACAATGGATAAACAATAGGGGGAAGGTCCATTACTTCAGGGTCATTTCCTAAATTCCATGGAAAAGTGATTGGTGTGGGGTGAGTATCCATTCTTTGTTTTCTTGCGAGAGGACAAGAAAGGATGGATATTGTCCAAAAAGCTGAAACACTACTTGGAGCAGAATCAGAAGTCAAATAAGAGGAAAGACCATATAGTAACAAAATCACGTAAGCAGCTGCACTGTATGCAGGCATTGTCTGCAACAATGTTAAAAAACATCTCACTGCTCACATTTTACCCTCTGTTCACACAAAGGGACTATGTTAACAGCCAGTTTGTTGTCCTTACAAACCAAATGCACCATTAGATAAGCTTTGAGATCCCACTGAAAACTATCCTTGCAGCATTCATTTACTGGGCAGGCTTATCTAAGCACAATGCAGAGCGGACAGAGTTTCAGGAATTGCCCTGTGCTCTTTCCTAGTGGATACTAAGTTACAGGTGTAGTAAATTTTTTACTTGTATCTTTTCCTTGTCCCTGAAGTCAAACAGTGGTTGACAACACTGCCCTTGCACCTAACAATTTTTCATACACTGCTGTTTAAACATTTGTGGCATGACATAGATGTGTGCTTTGCAGACTTCTTTCCACTGTAGCTTTGCAAGCCGTTCCCTTGCTCCAGCTGCCCCTCTGCATCAGCTGTCATTAAAATATCAGATTTCTGAGTGGGTGTGGCGCGCCTCACAAAACAGCAGGAGGGATTCAGGACATTGTGCGTGAAAGTAACAAACTAAAACCATCCCTCCAAATCTCCTACATTGCACGGATACTAAGCAAGGGCAGTACAAGGCAGCACATCCCTCACACAGTTTTTGCGCTCCACTGATGACAAGAACGAACACAAGTGTTGTGAAGAAGCACCTCAACGAGTTTCTTCATATTGCTTATAACTGCAAAGGACCATTAAGCTTGAGATTGGCTAGGAGAACAACATTAGTTGACCTCAGAGAAAATGAGGAAACTCTGATGAGAACTGGTATTATAGTTCAAGAGGAAATTTAGTTGGGGGAGGGGGGAAGAAAGGCTTTGTTCATTTAAGCACTTTGGCAGGAGGACAAACATTGTATGGGTGGAATGATATGCATCAACGGATTCTCTATTTTTCCCCCGCCGAGTGGGTAAGGCTGGCATGGGTGCCTCTTTGCCGGCTGTTGGTAACCGACAGGATCTCCACAGCTGGAGCACAGCTGAACTCCAACCCTTTGACCAGTTTGTCGCCATAAAGAAATTCCCAGCTGCTCTACTCAAGGATCAGAATCTTTTCCATCTCAACTACCTATTCAGTCAAATTTGTTTCTAATCTTACCATGACCAGATTATTTCCATATATTTAATCTAATCATGAAATCTGGTCCTTGAACCACAAGCAACAGAAACTCATGAGAAATCTTACAGCATCTTATGAAATAACCAAAGTACGGAAAGATCAAAGAAACCACGGATTCTCCAAATCAACAAACCCGACATTTACATAAAGAAGTACAATTGTGACACAAAGTGATACATTTTGGTGGGGGCCCACAATCAACCCCTAACTATGCAAGAGATCACAAGTGACCATGACCTTTTTCATTCTGTGTACAGCTATCCAAATACTACCTACTGACTCAGTTAAGAGGAGGATAATAATACAACACACTGTTCTCATACTGTTCACAGTTAAACGGTTTGGCCTAACCCCTGGCTGACTCTGAGCCGATAATTAAATAACTCACAACTGCATTAGACCCGCCCGAGAGGTTAACATTCAAACCATTGCAAGAGACAACCAGGCGATCTGCAGCTCATTTTAGAGGAATGCAGCATGTAGAGTTTATGTGGGTCTTGACTAGAGCTTTACTCAGTCCAAATGGTAGAGATCACACTTAAAACTTCCATTTTTTCAGAAAGGCAGTTATGTCATCCCTTTATAGAGCTGCCTTTCGAGAATACACTGTGCTCGTCCATGACAGATGCTTCAGATTTATATAAGTCAACCTGGTCTACTGGAGACAGTGCCTTTTCAGTGGTCTCTTGACAGAACTGTAGTTGCCTACAGCACTAGCTGGATATGCAGAATTGAGTAAGCTGTGGTCACAATGACTGGTTTACTTTTTTACCTCCTTCTTTGGCTTCTTGGCTGACCTTCAAGAGTGTGATTTGGTGGTTTAAACCAGAGGGGGGTGCTTAAAAAACTTCTCCTCAAATGACTGACCAAAGAAAGACAGATGAGTCTGCCATTACAACAGTAGGAAAAGAAACACACACATATGTCCACTTTAACCACAGGAAAACACACTTCAGCTTGGCCAAGAAAAAACATAAGTCAATGAAATATTTGCTCTCTGTGTTAATATAAATATAAGGTATGAAAATAAAACACCCCAGCTGTTTTCTGCTATTTAAGGAGAGGTCATTCAAGGCTAACCTTTTTTGGCATACATCACAAATGCAATTATATAACGTCAAAGATTTATGGTGCACTCTCAAAAGACCTACTAGAAAGACAGCTCTTACTTCAATTTACATTATAAAGATAGAGAGGAAACCATCAGAACACAATTATGCTCACTCAATGCACTTCTGTGCTTATATTTCAGGTCAGTCTATGAGAGTATACCCACTTGACTTTCAATCACTTTTTATCCTAGCATCCCTACTGAGAAAGTGCTTTAGTAATGACCACTAGAAAAGCTGGGTGCCCAATAACAGATTTGGCTCAATAGATCAGAGGAGTTCATGCCCGACTGCTTTTTAAAAGACCCAGATTTTCGGGCAGAGACATACAAGAGCACAGAGCATACAGCACAAAACAACAGACAGTACTTGTGTGTGGTTATCAAGTAAATCATCTCTTGTAGCCAGTGAAACTGAGATGATCTGCTTGAATGCCACTCAAAAAACTGTCAAAGGTTTCTAAACTTCAACTTCCTTTTTGGAATTTATGGTTGCTATGTGGAAAAGGCTTTTTCATCAAAGTATATTGTGTCTGTGTGTGGGTGTGCGTGTGTGTCTCAGCCATGTGAACCAGAGCATCTCATGTCCTGCATAGCTTGTCAGTCAAAACACAGTCACAGGCAATTAGTAATGATGAAAGCAAGGAGAAAAAGAATCGAAAGAAAGAGTTCTTCTTAGGACCTTATTCCTAGGATTCCTACTGACTCTACTGGCAGCCAAAGGTTCACTTGATTTTGAAGGATCTCAACATTATGTTGTTTCCCTGGTAGATTTACTTAGGCATCTTTATGACATCACTGGCCATTGCTTCACCAGCCTCTGCCACAGATGGTGAACTGAACTCTGCAAGACTGGTCAAGGGTCACTTAACTGACCAGTGGCTGGAAAGATGAGTGAAGCAGAAAGAGGAAATTACTAAAAGGAAAAAGAGAGAGAGAGAGAGAGAGAGAGAGAGAGAGAGAGAGAGAGAGAGAGACCAGGTGTACAAACATAGGAAGTGAAGCAAGCAATGAGTTAAGATGACTAGGGTTCAGTTTATCATGTTCATCAGAGCATTTAAGTTATCAGACTAAACAATAACCAATGAAATGATTTTTTCACTATCATGCCATCAAATGACTTCAGATGATCTACAACTGCCAAAAGAACTTCTTACTTAGGTCTCAATTTACTCCTTCCCTCAAGAAGGATACTAGTTGTCTGGAAGAAACTAATAGTTCACAGAGAAAACAAACTTCACTTCCACACAGTGCCCAGTTAGATGTACAAATACTCTCTGACAGGAAAACTGACAAACCGCTCTGCTATCTCACCTCCATGAAGAGGAGATTCTTACCTCAGCATGGTAAAAGACACCAAGATAAACCAAGTTACTCAGTTACTTTGTAGAGCCAACTGATGTTCCCTAGTGAGATGGAACAGGGCCAAGTGGAGAGCAGCCTTTTCACAATTACACCATTTTCAAAACATACAGAGGTATGGCCAACAACAATACATGCATTAAATGTGTAAAAGGGTCTATAGGGATTCCAGTACATAATGCAGACACAGTCAGGCGATTCTAACAGCATGCAAGTACTACGGCAACCGCCCCCCCCCAAAAGTAATCTGACTATCTATTCACATCTGCCCACTGAAAGTAAATCTGGCAATCCTGTTTCTTATAGAGGCTTTAAATCAACCATGATACTTTTTTCTTCAAATTTTCAGTTTTACGGTGAATTTTCTCATCCCAATGAAAAACTTTTTTTTAAATACATACGAGATCCTACGAGTGCTGTGCACATTTCTGAACATGAGAGCTGTGATATTCCATGCTATGGTGGTTGCTCCCAAAAGTAGAATAAAATATTGAGGTTTTCCTTGTAAAACATTAACTGTAATTCTCAAGGCAATGGTTTGTGGAGACATACACAAGGTGTTCCCAGCTGGAAGGCCACATGTGAACCACAGAGAGCTGCCAAACTTCCGTAAACACATAAAATCTACTGTTTATTTTGACACATCCTTGACTTTCCCCAAACAGACTACCAGCAGTGTTAGCACTACCTTACAGACACAGATTACTGAGACTCTGGAAGAAGGAGGAAAACAATATCATGCAGACCACTGGGGTCTATGGAAACCATTCAAAGTGTTAGACATATTTCACTAGGTATTTAAAAAGACCATTCAAATTTTGGATTTGATATTGTTTTATTTTGTATTTCTCCAATCTAGAAAATTTTAAAGCTTAATCGAAATTTTGAGAATCTCAAGTACTTGAGAATACTTTGAATATTAAATAGTTTACATTCCTGACTTAATTATATGGGGTAAAGACAGCGCAAGTCCCAATTAAATAGACCGGGAACTCCACTTCAGACCAGTCAAACCCATTGAGATTTTTATAATCTGTGTTATACACTAAAGTGAGGGGGTGACGAATAATGCATCAAGGCAATTAACGCTGTTCTAATGAAGCATTTCAAACTGAAGAAATAAAAATATTCAAAGAACATTGTGTGAATAGATGTCCAGACAAAATAGGCATTGTCATCAATGCGCAAGAAAGACACAGTAAGTGAGTGAGTGAGAGATGTTTAATTGAGCTTGTGGGATTAGTAGGAATGCTACCAAAAGCCACTCACTGGTTTCATAGGCGTTTAGTAATTGCATTCACCTGAGACACTCTCCCCCCCCCCCCCCACCCTTGTCTGCACAGACGTTGACATCCCCCCTTCCACCCCAGGCCTGTCCTGACAGGACACATTCCACACATAATCAGCATGGCTCTATAACAAACCAACTGTCATCTCAAACTATAGACAACCACGCTGCTTTTTTGCTCTGTCCCCGGGGCTAACTGCGCTCAGCTTGGTCAAAGGCACTACCTAGACTGACTTAATTACGATACGAGGCAGGCAAAGGCACTCCAGTTCTTTCCAGGGGCTCAGCAAGTGTCCCCTTAGCTTGAACCTCTCTAATGAGGGCATCTGTTTTAATCATCTGCCTCTTTTTTATCACTGCTGGCATCTCCACTATTTTGTCACCTGTCACCAAACTTCTCGTCGTCCTACCTCACCCTCTTTATTGTACCATTCTTTCTATCCATGTATTGTTTCTGTTGCATTCCAGTGTATTGATAATGATCCTCCTCTTAAGGTAAGATAATACCGAGTCACTGTAAACCCTCCAGAGAAACACTAAACCTGCAAACACAAAGTAGAGACACTCTGATGATAACATGTTTGTGGAAGACATCAGGTCTCACAATCCAGCTAGTTTGTCCGGTTGCTAAGAGGAGAAAAGAAACAGAATAAAAGAGAGGGTTAAACAAAAAAAGTGCCAATGCTTCTGGGCCATTTTGTCAGTGAAGAGACTGTGATCTGAGAACAGTTCCAGAGAGGTGAAACAACTTCTCCTCCTCTTTTCACTAATCTGATCTTCAGACAAAGATCGGTTTTTCACACATTCTCTTTTCTATTGCGTACTTTCATCTTCATTAAGTATAACTTCCAAACATAGTTTTGCCTTATTCCTCTCAATATGAGCTCCACAGTAGGGGTGACCATACGTCCTCTTTTTCCCGGACAGGTCCTCTTTTTCGGACCTAAAAAATGCGTCCTGCAGGGATTTCTAAATCGCCCAAAATGTCCAGGATTTGGCTTTTGCTTTCCACAGTCACCATTCATTGTGTGTGCATTTGCATTACTTTGGCCTTTTTCATTAGGTCCCGCTCTCTCGCACGCCACAAATAGACGGTCATGTACATGCTCATGGCGTAAACATTGATTAAACTGCATTTCATTCATTACCGTTATCACCGCAGCCAAGAGACCTTAAGAAAGCCATAACGCCACCAAAACTTGAATGGAAAGAAAATAGGTCATCTTACGACTGTTATGACGCTAGCAGTTATTTGTCTTAATAAAGACTAGCCGGCTATGTATTGCGGCAGTTAAGTACAGATGCAGTTTCACATTGCATTGTCAACCATCCGCCTTACATGCGCAATCACAGGATCCAAAAGTTACATACACTTAAATTTCCCCGTAAGTTAGGAGGGGAATGGATCATTCCGCCCCTCCCGCGGGCCGTCCTCTTTTTTGAAAACCAAAATATGGTCACCCTACACAGAACAAAAGAGAGAGCTACTGAATCAAAGACCAAAAGAGGTACAGGGCAGTTAGGCATAGTCATACCATCTTCCAGCATCAGTCAAAACATGCTACGGCATCACTTCACAACATGACTACATGTCGTGCAAGTTAGCCATTTTTCAATTGTTAACCTTCTCAAGTCAAGACAGTAATCTGAACCTTTAGCTGTTGAAGTATCATGAGGAAACCAACAGTTAACCCTGTTTGATTTTTACAGCTCTGAAGTACCATTCAGATTCATAAACAAACAAAAAAGTACAAACTCCAATTATCTCTCTGCCATGCAATAAAGGTTAAATAGTACACAGACACTGTCTTACTCACACACACTGTAAGTTTACACAGTTGATGTGGCGCCTTCATTAAGGCTGAGCCTGACTGAAGTGAACATTTTCTTCTCCCTGTACATGATTTATTTTGTTTTTTGCCAGGACTGAAATGTTGTGTGACAACAGACAAGTAGACAGTTCAGACAAGGTATTGCTACTTCAGTTCTCTGCATGTTTCACGTGTGACTATTCCAGAAAATGACCAGTGGTGTCAGAAAGTGTGTGTGTGTGTGTGTGTGTGAGTGTGTTGTGACAACACATAAGAGCATCTCCGAGGCTTGAATGGCAATCGGCCAAGGTTCTGGGAGAGGTGTCTCACAAGGTTCTCCAGTTACAGTCCTACCTAAAGTAGGGCGGAAGTCTAACCTTTTGTTCCAAGGAACTAAGTTTATACATTTTCTGACTCATGACCTTGTCATTCCACCTGTCTTCTTTAGGTGACACAGTGAAAGCTAAGAAATGTTTCACCCCTGCTGTAATAAACTCCAGAGAAAAAAAAAAAGGAGTTCAATTAAAAGCTAAGGTTACATTCACATGCAAAACCCTAAAGGAATTTTTGCTTGAGTAAACGGGATTATCACAGATCTCATGTTTTAAAATAAAAAAAAAAAATCCTTGACTCTGAGTTAATCCCAACTCTGACTCCTTATTCACTGAGTAAACCCATCATCTGAGAGCACTGAAAAACGACTTTATTAACTCCAGTCCCCTGGAAAGCAATGTGGGAGTTCCATTAGAGTTTATCTCAGCATGTATACCAGTAGATTCATGCAGTGGTTCTAGAGATTGAGACTTGCTCAGAGAGTTTTAAGGAGTGTTGATTAAAAAGCATTATTATGGGGGGAAAAAACAAAACAAAACAACAACAAAAAAACAACTCTTTTATTAATCACAAGAGTGGGTGTCAGCCAGTAGGCTTACAGGCAAGACTTATTTTTTCCTGATTCAATAACCTCCACAGACCACAGAGTTGACCGATGACAACCCAAAACACAAGCAGAGGACAGATCCAGACACCAGGGCCCTCAAATGAACCCAGCGAGAGGTTCAAATTCCACACCCCCTCCTGTCTACAGTAATTTAGAGAGAAGAGAGGGAGAGGAGAGTTGAAGATGTTTAAGAAGGGGCTGCTCCCCCGTATGTTAACGGCTTGTCAAACATGTTTTGCAGCAGACAAGAGAGACCCTCCCGATTCCCTACTCAACACTCGCTCAAGACACATGCACACGCAAACATTCCGCTTCAGGTCAACACTCCCACTGAAGTGCAAGGGCAGGCAGGACACAATCGAATTTATTTAAACAAAATTCTTCCACTCAACAATGTTTTTTTTTTGTTGTTGTTTTTTTTTTTTGCTTTTTTCACCTTAGGATAGTACAGCATAATATGTGGTTCTGTTTCAGGGTATCTCTCTATACTGTGGGTGTCTGTCTATTTGTATCTTTTAGCTTTCCCATTGTTCTCCGATTTCACACGTTCAGCTAGCGTCACGTAAACAAAAAGAAAATAAGACCAAAACAAAAGAAAGCCACTAATAACTGCGGGTTTAAAACTTGCACTGGATTAACAATTTGCCAACAGACCTCATTAAAATGCCCAGTAAGCATTTGTTAAGTGCTGCCAACATGACAGGCGAACAGGCTGTTACACGGATGAGCTGAAAGGCAACAAACTAGCAGAATGTATTTGTCCAAACATGCCTCTATGAGATGCATGTGATGTAGGCCACGCCCATATGTACACTTGCCTTAGGGGCATCGAGAAGGACTCCACGACCCCTGTGGACAATAATGCAATCTAAGTGTTTGCCTTGGGGAAAGCTAAACATGCGTGTGCGTGCACATACCCATCTGCATGCACACGTACAAAACACACACGCGTGGCATTTATTCACTAATAGTCAACACCTCAAAGAGATTAGTTTGGCTCTCCAACTAGTTAAGTGTTTCTGAGGTGATGGGGCAAGGAAAAACACCCATGAATAAAGATGATATTCCTAAAGCTGAAACAATAAAGCGTAAAGAAGTACTATCTATGACAACAACGTGACAAAAGCACTGTAAACATCACACCTCTTCGTCTGTGCGAAAGTGCTTTCTTAGTAAATCTTTGCCAGCCCACCCATTTGCTGCAGTTGCCATGGCAACAAACCACTTGCCATGCTGGCCGGCCGGCGCTCTGCTGTCATCGTTTTGTACTAAACTGTGGATAAGAATCAAATAAAATCAAATCTGTTCGCATTTAGTGTGCCTCAAAACAAAAATATTGTCACTGTGACTGATGAGCAATGGTGAGGCCACCACAGATGATAAGACCTGGCAGGAAAAATGAAAAACCTCCGTCCCAGTGAATAAGGATGGGTGGATTAAGCCCCGCCCTCTCATCAGACATCAACTAATGGGTAATTAGCTTGTTGCACTACTGGAACACTCATCATAAGCATTAATTATTGAAACATACGACAGCTCAAGGTGTTCCTCAACCCCTGGGGCTGACTTTGAATGGGATGGTACTCGGCAATGCTTTGGTGCTTAGAGGTACTTTAAATAAACATAAAGATAAAAAGATTACACTCATATTCATGTTCGTTTGACAAATATAAGAATCTGTTTGAATGAACAGATTTTGTGTGCAAGGAAAAGGGAAACATTGGCAGCAGATATGAAGTCAGGTGGCCACAAAATCGTATTGTCACCTTGGAGCTTAACAACACAGCCCAGAGATGTCTCAGGATGAAAGAGAGAGAGAGGGGGGTGGAAAAATAGGGACAGATACATGAGTAATAAGAGAAAGGGACCACTCCATTTTCAAGGTGATTTTCATTCTCATTGACCTCCTTATTCCTGCAGCGCACGCACACACACACACACACACACCTACACACACACACACACAGAGAGCTCTCCTAGGGAGCTAATACAAAGTCCAGAGGAAAGGAAGGAGTGGAGGATTATTTTAAAACATTTTTCATTTTTTGTAACTACAGAACAGATCAAATCACTAGGTTACTGCTGAAACCTAAACCTTTACGTAGAGAAACATCAAACACACACACACGCGTCATTCAGAAGGTTAACAGCCAATCGACAGTCAGCATCCCCCCCAACCCCCATCATGTTTAAAACATGAAGACATCACACATTCCTCAATGCAGCTCTCCTGAGACTTCAGAGAGATACCGAGGGGAAAAAAAAAAATCCCAATTCCTGCCTTGACATTAATCATCTCACAGCTGAGTTCGTCTTCCTCTTACCTTCTAATTTGTGCCAACACTCCGGATCCGCTTTGAGTGAGTAACACCCCTCAGGTTTAACGCATCCAGCTTCACTGCAACCCTCGCAATGGCACAAGGCAAAAAAAGACCCATCAAAAGCTGACGAAAGGAAATTCTGTGTCCCAGGGGACACCTGGTTTGTGTTTGCAAGCCGTACCGTCAGTGCAGGGACGTGACAGCATACAGTTCAGTGCAATATCGTTCACAAAAACTGTCATATCCAGAATCCAGAGTGAGTGGTAAAGGGAAAGTAAAACACTGCATAGAACAGAGATCCTCCTCTGACAACCGGCATTTGTTCACAACCTCTCCCTGCTATTCCACCGATCCTCTGAAACAAGCGCCCCTCCTCCCTACGCCTCTCGGTCTCAGTCTCACTCACACTCACACAGTCTCTCTCTCCCTCTCTCTCTCTGTACACACAGGCACAGATGTTACTATCTGCAGACCACACCCCTTTACAGCAGCCAGAAAGCTCATAGGATGCAGTCAAAGTGCAGAGGCCGCCTACTGCTCTTCTTTCTGTTTTTTTTTTTTTTTTTTTTCTTTTTTTGAGACCCTTATGGTCTGCACTGGTGTTTACAGTTTGTTTAGAGCTACAGGAAGCCCTATCTAAGCGCATGTATGTGAACGTATGACAAAGAATTCAAGAAAGGGACACAGAGAGAGAGAGAGAGAGAGAGAGAGAGAGAGAGAGAGGGGGAGCGAGAGAGAGAGAGAGAAAAGAGCAGGTCAAAGAAAAAGAGAGACAGAGAGAACATTTAGTAAATAAATTTAGTAACTGTTACGAAAAAAAAGTAAAAAGTAATTGAATGAGTGATTGTTTGACATGAGTGAGGACAGTGAATCTGTTGCCACAACAGCCTCTGCTATTGCTGAAATTTCACATATTCTGAGGGGAGGACCTAAAAAAAACAAACCAAAAAAACCCCCCAAAAAAACGTGAACCTGACAAAATCATCCTATAGGACTTTTAAACTTAAAAGCCTGCCCAAAACAAGCTGACAGCCAGCCTGTAGCAGGGCATGCGTCTCAATCCCATTTTACCAGTTCTCTGTTACAATTAAAATTAAAAACACAAACGCAATTACCAACACACAGTGTGCTCATTGAGATTTGAATGCCTACTCAAAATACTTATCTAGTCCAGGAGAAGTCAACACGCCACACGCTCCTTTTTTTTTTTTTTTTTTTTAAGCATTGCCTCTCTGACGCTCTCTTGCCCTGTCACCTCACATTTGTCTGTCAGCGCTTCTTTTTCTCTCCATTCGTCCTAACCTCACAAACACACACACTGAAATGTGTTAAAAATACACATGGAGGGGGTTAAACAGAATCAGGTACTATGAGCCATAACCCATTTGTCAAATGCCTGTTCTGTCTCTTACCAGTGGCTGTATGTAAAGCAGAGGCAGCAGATGCAGACACAACAGCCTTGTTTTTAAACCCTAAGGCGTGTGTAAAGGACCAAAAAAAAAAAAAAAAAAAAAAGAAAAAAGCCAAGCCACCCTCCTGTGGTGTGTGCTGAAAGCTTGTCTGGAGCCCTCCTCCCTCCCTCCGATCTGTCTTCATGCCCCCTTCACTCTACTTAAAAAGATCCTGGATACAGCCCATGGACAACAGCAAACCAGAACATCTGTCAATCAACTGACATCTGTCACCTGGCTTCAGATGGGTTTGAACCTAGAATTTTACTGGCCTTTGCATTAAAACTCTGTAGCCAATGTTAGCCGAATTCCACGAGGACTTCATACCAGGAATTTTTTATTCGTTCATCCATTTTAGTCTAGCACTGGCATGATATAGCAAATAAACAGACTGTTCTGTTCCCTGTTGACTGAATGAGTCATTGCTGATTTAAAGCTTAAATATGTTCAGAGCAGTGGACCTTTTAGGTATGGATTAAGGGATAAAATTAAAATCAAAAGTCTGTACACTCATGTTTAACTTCAAAATACAGCACTGTATTCAGGTGCAACCTTCTGACATGCTTAATAAACAGAGTCGTTTGCGGAAATGATCGCTTCTGGCCCCATCTCTCACTCTACCCACCTACAAACAAATGCAAAACTCATCAAAGATTAATAAAGCAAAAAAACAAACAAGCAAGCAGACAAACAAATAACAACAATAGGCCTAACACAAGCAGAGTAAGTTCACCTGTTCATCTACCCTTACATAGGAGTTCCATAAAAGGATCTGCTCTGTTCTCAGGAAACTGTATCTCACAAGCACAACCAGTCACTGGAACAACAGCCTGGTTCTCCATGACGGCCTTGTGGATTCAGTTCTGAAACTCACCTGTCCTTGCCACGCAGAGGGTTCACTGGAGGCCCTGACTTAAGGCACAGCCTGATGCAGGTCTAAACTTGTCCGGTGTCAGTGCTGTTTAGGTGAAGCTCCAATAGATCTTCTCACACCTTAGGGCTGCTTCTGTGATGACGCGAACCATAGTACAGAGAATCTGACTAGCACTGTGGCTGACTCACTGGGAGACACATACACTGTCATCTCTAACAAGAGCTGGGACTGGTACGACCACTCTCTTTTTACTGTTATGCTGAATATTGAATATTCATTTGTAGCAGATGAGATCAGTATATTTCAAAAGTGTCCAGGCAAAAAAGAAAAAAAAGGTGTTGGTGCTCTACACTTCCTACCACCTTCAGGACGTCAGCTCTCCCACAGACGTTTAAGAACCATGAACACTCTCAGACAGTCTAATCTAATCTGTACACCTGAAACTAGGGACTGGATACAACATTTTGCAAGAACTTTTAAGAGCTATTAACCAAAATTTAGAGTACTCTACCTCCTCAAAAAGTACATTATTTTACCAGAAAAAAAACCCCACTCAAATCTAACAATATGAAATGCTAATTTTCTAAACGGTAATAGTTTAAAGATTGTATCAAATATGCACCATAGACAAAAAATACCCACTGTCAGAGACATGGGTCTGTATTCATGGCAGCGTTCACTATTAAAACCCGGGCAGTTGAGAAGAATGTCCCAGCATGGTTAAAAATACTGTCAGTATTGCCATGCTCTTTTAATGTAGACACGCCTGTTTGACTTCATTACAGGTGGAAAACATTTGCCAGTTTCCACTGCCTCCAAAATGTGAAGCTGAACAAGCACTTTCCAAGAAAGAGAGAAGATGATCACTATCTCTCTGATAGACATCATGATGACACAAGTGTCTATGCCCGCACAGTCTGTCTGTACAGCTGGGGCGCAGACATAAAGAGAATCTTCTTGTTTTGCCTCTCCTCCACATGTTTAGATCTATCTCTGAGTCAGTGGAATCACTGGGGTTTGTCATTGTCGTACCGTGCCACCCGGCAAGGTTTCACAAAAGAAAACAAAGATTGAAAAGAAACACACTGTTTTTCTCTGAACTTTGAAGGATGTGTTCCAAATCATCGTTTTTTGTTTTTTTTTCTTCTAAGCTAATTTCATGTGTCATGCTTCACAACCAGTTGTAAACACATTTTTAATATTTTTGAGCCAAAGGCTGCATAAGCACAAATGCCGAAACAGACATGTCAAACCTCTCTAAAAGAAACCAGAAACCAATGTATTTGGGGTGGGCCATACCCAGAGAAACCACATAACCAGCATCTCTCCACCCAGGGATCCCGTGAATCACAAATTAAATGCCCGGGAAGGGGCTTTGCCCACCCATACATGGCTTAGGCCTATAATTAGTGCTGGCATCACCAGGGTCAGTCCACCAGGGACTAGCTCTCTCACACAGAGCCCTGTAATTGTTCAATACCAGCACTGCACTTTGAGCTGTGAAAGGGCTTCTGTTTTACCAGAATCAAATGGGACTTTTCAATTTTAGCTTAAACATAAATGGAAACACCGTAAAAAATTGTCTCTGGGCTTAAAAATAGCACATCCTCTGGAACTGCTACTGTTATCCTTTACAAGGATCTGAAGAGAGGAACTCAAAAGTCTGCATACTATTAGAAAGAGGAAGAACTGTCAGAAAGATGAAAAGAGAGAAAATGAGATCAAAGAGGAGAAGAAAGGAGAAAAAGAATTAGAAAATAAACATGAGAACATCAAAAATGAGAGGGTATGTAAGAGTGGGTGAAAGAGTGGAAAGAGGGGAAAGAGAGAAAGAGAGAGGGAGAGAGAGGGAGGAAGAGAGAGAGAGTGAGAGAGAGAGAGAGAGAGAGAGAGAGACCAAAGCACTCATCAAAATATCTTGTCTGGCTCTTTCCCATGTGTCAAGACTGCTACTCCTGTAAAGATGGTCAGGACTGAAAAGTTCTAAGATATGAAAAGGGAAAAAGAGCATGTGGGAAACACTGCAGCTGTCGTGTGTGCATTTACACCAGATTAGTGGATTTTGGGGGTTAACGGCTCCAGATTAACTCAGTGGTCCCCAGATGTATCTTATTCTTTTTCATGTCAGACCCGTTACTAAACTTATCTCACGCAACCGGTGTTTTTTCTCCAACACTCCGTGCTGGGAACGGCTTTGGTGGCATCTCAGTCATGGCCTTTTGTCTGAGTCTACGTCTCTGATCACACAGAACAGATAAGAACATCTCTACTTATGACTCTTATTTTTCAGCTTAACACAGGCTGCTTTTCAGCGACAAAATGAAACATAATAGGCAGAAATTCTTCTGTAGACGTCTATAAACAGTGGACTGAAAAACCTTTAAGATTTGCAAAGCCTTTCTTAAAAGAGGCCAGTTTCGGATGTTTATGATACCTGTCCAAAGTAAGACTCCTTCCACTGGCATGGCTCATCATGGACACGGCTCATCATTTGTGTCTTAGCAACATGATGCTTTGCAGTGGATCACTCAACGGCACTTTTCCACATTCTCAACCAGTGCACTAACAGACCTGATTCGGCTGATCGGGGGGCGATTGGGTTATGCAGTTTTGAATCAGGTGTCTTAGTGCAGGACTGAAGCTGAAACATTCACGGTTGTGGTTCTTGAGGGATATGACTCTGTGAAGTCACGCAAGCCTTGCATGTCAGTTTTGGAGGCCATGGAGGAGAATACAGGAAAATGATATTCAAATCAGATGGATGCGGATGTACCAGCTACTTGATTATGAGAATGTTCAATGTTTCTGTGCTTCAGTGTTTTGATATGTTCAACGTTCAGTTTGTTTTAGTGTTCCTCTGTGGTCCGTTATCATAATGTCTAACAAAAACTGTTTTTTCATGTACAGTTGACAGACTTTCCCTGATGAGCATGAAAACGTGGAGCAAAAAGATATGGTTAAGGAAAAATATAACTTGAATTATATGGGGGGAAAAAAGAGTTGATCCTATCTCACATGTTTGGTTGGATAATGGCAAAGAATACCTTACAAGCAGCTATTAGATGATACATGTATCAGTTCCTTAATTCTAAGGGAGAAAGAGATTTTAGAGAAAATTGTTTAGTCAGCAGAAAATCTTAAATAAATCTGTTTACACACTAGCACTGTGACTCAGTGGACAGATAAACAGTATAAAGATTAGTGGACTGTGAATCCACCCAATGGTTCATGCACCATTGGTCCACAGTTACATATTTCATTAAGATTCTGAAGTATGAGCTTATGTTTGTTTGTGTATGTGTGTGGGTGTATGTGTGTGGGTGTATGTGTGTGGGTGTGTGTGTGTGTGTGTGTGTGTGTGTGTGTTTGTAATGGTTACACCTGGTGAGTGTCATGTTGTCATAATAACTAACCCCACAGGCAGAATGAGTGAGAAAGACTCACAAGGACCTGAACACCTGTTTCAGAATGTGGAAGATATCAGTGACGCACACTATGGAAATTCTCTGTGACCACAACCCTGGGAGGGGAACTATGTCATCAACAAACAGACAGTCCAAGCAATCAGAGTGAATTTAGAAGATTATTGAATACAGAAGATTATTTTTCATGAGTTCAGATATGCTTTTGCAGGCCCATTTTACACAGCCTCACAATTATCTTACATTTTAAAGTTAATTCAGTAAAATTAAAGGAGAAGGTGCATATATATGTTCATATATATCTAGATATTTATATTAGATATATATCTACATATGTATCTAAATATACCTATTAAATAGACACAGTAGCTAGCTAAGCACACAGTAGATGGTGTAGTTATTCACACTACATGTGGTTTTATCTGTAGAGAAATCTTGAAATTTTGTCGAGATATTGCTTTACCTGTGAAGTACATTCATTTGAAACAAGAGGGAAGAGTTGCACAGTTGAATAAACATGGGAAGAATAACAAAGAAAGAGAAAAAAAAGAGAGACTTGAGAATACTGTAGTACGTGGAAGGCCTCAAACTTAAGAGTATCCTTCTAATTTTGGCAAAATGACTGACTACAACACACTTTAGAAGCGACTAAATATTCAAGATGTGTACGTGCGGTGGACTTGGCTATGTGACAGAACTATGCTGAAGGCAGTCTACCACTACTTACTGAAGCGTGTCTGAGCAAGACTGGATGTTTGTCTGTTTACTGGAGCAAGAACATCTTGTTGTCTTTGAGGAGTTTGCAACAAGGAGGCCCGAAGTCGGGCCACGCTCCAACACATTTAATCCCCAAGATAGCCGTCTGCTAACCCCAAAAACCAGACCAGACCTGCTGCACAATGCCAAGTTTTGGACTTCAATCTCAAAGCATCTTAACTGAGATCAGGGTGGCAAAAAGAAAAAAAAATAGTCCAATCTAGTTCAGAGAGGATACTTCTGAGGATGTTTTAAGGTCTCAGTTTAGACGCCTGCTGGTAATCAGTTAACATCTCTTGTTGAGGATGTAGCGCTTTTATGAACACAGCTGCCCCTCCTGAGCGGGAATCGTGCCAAGGGCATCCTTTCTGGACTTGCCTCGTCTCCACCCCGCTCATTACTTTCTGCATTTTTAGCGTGTGCCAGCCAGATGAGACAAAGCCATTTGGCAATCTACACTGCCATAAACACACGCACAGGCTCAAAAGCTGTGCCCAAAGCTTCAGCGCTGCTTTTCGTCACGCCTTAAACAAGCCCACTTGTCCTCCCCGCCGGTGCTTTTGTTTAGGGCACCAAAGCGGCAAGTATGCACACTTGTCTTTTCCGACTGGGAGTTCCCCATGGTTAGAATGTGAGCATGTTTCTTTTATCATGGTAATTTTGGATACCAGCACTGTTTCCCTTTCATGTCTGGACATACAGAAACATCTAAAGTAAAAACTGCTTGTCACTAAACCGCAGATTGTCAAGGTGGATGGTGCAGTGTTCTAAACATAGATGGTAAGTCGTGAGATCACATTCAAATGCATGATTTGATTAGATGGCCACAAAGCTAGAACTTTTCTTAACACACAGTGTTAACAGACATAAAGCTGATACACTGAGCCCATGATGTGGCCGTGTTACATATATCAGTGAAGTCCATGCAATCAGATCTTTGTTTCATTAGCTGGCGCAACTAATTTGTCTAATTCCAAAACTTCCTTCAAAAGTGTCGGAATTATCTGTGCACCACACAGATTTAAGGTCTTCACAAAATGGCCTCATTTCTATTGAAGTGGAACAGCCTGCACTTACACACAAGGGAACAGCTGTAAAGAGTTTGGCCCAGACCAAATTCTGCCTCTGAGGCAACCTAGTTCTGTACCTAAATTAAAAGTTAGACACGAAATGTAAAATCCTTCTTCTTGCTGAGTCTGTAGAGACATCTAAGAGCTCTAATCCTTGAATAAGCGAGGTACGAAAATCAAATCTAATAATAAACAGGTGAGAAACGACCTGACCGTCCTCCGTGCACCTTTACACGATACGCTTAAGAGTACAGACATATTCACATGGCCATTCACATGTCTATTAACATTCTGAATACTTGAAAGATACCTTATGGTGTCATGTAATATATCACATTTCCAACAGGTCTCCTGTTCAATTTTCACTCCAACAACAGAGAAATACAATCGCTGACCCACCCTCTTGCCTCACAATAAACTCTACTTTCACATTGTTGATTAACAGCCCTGGAGTCTAAGCTTGTACTCCAGCAATCAGTTTCCATAAGGAAATGTGACATGTACTCTTTATGCAAATGAGGGACTAATGAAAAGAATGATATTATCATAATGGTGTTTTACTACAAAAGAGGCCATTTTGATAATACAATCAGTTGTAAACTAGCTGGACAGTTGGAGAAAAAGCATTTTGTGTATACATTGTCATGCAAATTCAAGGGTTCTTATGGACTATGACTTGATGGCACTAAACCAACTGATAAAGTAATCAACATTCACTGGAGTTCTGTAACTCACCTTTGACCAGATAGCCCAGATTAATTAGCTTGGAAAATCCACTACAAAACTGCTACACTGGGTAATTGAGCAATCCTTCTCAGTGTGATGTCTAGACTTTACTGCCTGTCTTCATGGTCTCCGTGGTGATGTGATAACTTTGGACTTGGCTTGAGAGTCTTAAACAAATTAACAGCGACCCTGTATCAGTCAACTCCTCTGTGGCTGGAACAGCAATCAGTTCAAATATACTTAAGCTCAGCCTCCTCTTCATTTTGCTTTACCTTAAAATTCTTTCTGAGGTTAAGGAGACAGGTAATGGCAATTTATGGGTGCTTCTTTGCCTCCCTCACTCTCTGCCCCAGGGTGTCCTCCAGAAAGTTTAATGTCTGAAGCTCACCTCTGACATTGCAACTTCAATGAAAGATAAAAACAAGTCTCACACTCAAGCTCAACTTCTCCTGAAGCCTGAGGGTATTCATATCTATTGGCTGGCACATCATCTAGCGTGGAATGTTCATTTTCATGTTTCTATTGCCCTCATAGCAGCATCTGAAATCAATTCATAGGAATCAATGTGACTATACAGGAAAGTATGAAAACGTTTAGCCAAATCGACGGTTTGCTAAGATATAAGATGAGCAGGGTGTATAATACCAAACCACTCTGTATCCTTATTTAAAATGTCAATAAAATATTGTTTCAGTACGCTTAGTCTCAGGGATGTTTGTCAATCTCAGATTTCCAACCACAAATACACTTGATTGGTCCACCCACTCTCTGCACACCTGGTCCAACGAGGAGTCAGGTGTTACTTGGCTGAAAATCAACACTATCCCGACACACATCATCATCATGGAAAACACAGACAAGATGGCAGTTAGCGAAAGAGAGGGAACAAACACCTGTGAGTCACTTAGGAGTGGAAAAAATAGACAAAATAGAGAATATGTCTCGGTTGCTGATTGAAGAGGATGTCCTCCTGGGCTGGGGGAGTGGACGATGATAGACTCTGACAGAACTGCTTAACTGAAGAGTGCATCAATAATTCCAGCTGTCAGCTCAGTCAAAGTGAACAGAATGGCCAAATGCACCAAAACCAGCTCATCTGGTAGGGTAAAATAGAAGAAAGACTCCACAACTAAATAAAAAAAAATTTCCTATCATAAAGGGGAAGCCCAGCCTTGTTGACATATGGGCTTCATTTTGATAATTGCCACTTTGTAATTTATCTGTCATCATGATTTTTTTTTTTTTTTTTCTGATAAGTTATTTCCGCTGGCCAATATTTACTGATTTTTGCATGCTGAACGAGCAAAAAGATCTTCACATCTTGTCTAAAAGATTAAGAGTAAAAAAATAAAAAATTACTGCTTTGTCTCGCTTTCTGAGAGAATGACGGAAAACAGTTTCAGTAAGATTTTGTACCATATAGAGGAAATGGTGCAGGCAAAAAAAATAAGGCTTTTTTTAACCAGTTTAATTTTTAAAAAGGTGAGAAACATTGTCTCATTGGAACTAACAACATAGTAGTAAATTAATGGTTTACTGTGCATTTAGGCCATTATGGAAAATTAATGCTTTACTGAAAAATACAGAACATTAAATATTCTTCAAACAAACAATTTTCTGTGACAAAGAGCAAGCACCCCATATGTAATAAAGGGTGAACCTCCCTTTTAAAATAAAACTATGAAAAGCAGAATTGAGGCTGTTTCGTTGACATATGAAGGACTGACACCAGATATGGAGCTAATTTACAGAGGAATGTTACCTGAAGTACTTTACAACCCGGGTGTCGCCAAGAGGCTATCTAATGAATGCATACCTATGTAATAAACACAATGCCATCTTTGCTTCTCCTCTTCTTCCATTCTTCCTCTCCAAGAAAGGGAGCATCAGACCCCTCCATTCATACCAGATTTCCTCACATGGCTGTGAGAGGAACGAGGATTCAGGGATTTGTCTTGGCCAGAAGCCCCCCTTTATCTGATTCTCTGATCAACAGTGTTGGGGATAAAAGAAACAAAATACCGGTCCGCTTCCCCACGTTTAGGGTCTGACTCTCAGATTACAGAACATCTTCTGCTGAGGTTTGGCTATGCATCTGCATTGGTTTGCATCTAGACAAAACAGAAATCACAAACGACCACCAAAGCCACAGGCCCAAATATTGTCAAATTTGGTCATTCAAATGTGCAGAAAGTACCACAGAGAAAATGAAAAAGAGACAGAAGCCAGCAACCTTGGAAGGAAGGGAATCCATGAGCTAGACCAATAAGCAGTTTTTGAAAAGTAGATTCTAGGGGGCAGCAGATAGTCTTACTAAGTTCCAATAGGGAGCTACAGAGTATTCTGGGTGGCTCTGTAGAAAATTAAACGCATTAACATGAAGGAAAAATCACTCAAATTGAACCATAATGCAAGTCTCAGCCAATAAAAGGTAGTAGTCAGTTGAAAGGAAAATGTGTCTCTTTGGGGTGTGAGACATTGTTTAATCCTACCAAAATACATACCTCCCAAAAAGCGCCCAAATTCTAGGAATTCTGTGGTTATCGAGAGGATATGAAATAGGCTTTCTAGGGTATACCAGCCAACTATAATCTAAGTGTCCTGGGGTCTCAGATTCCACAGAGTGGATTGACAAGCCCAGAGTCCCTGCCGTCAGAACCGGACAGGCCTTTATTTGATAGCTTACAGACGGAGAAATGAATTTCACAGAAATGAATTTAAACATCTGGTAGGGATAAGGATAGGAGGAGGGACCAGTCTTCTTACTTCCACAGTGGGCACAAGACACTGCTAAGATTTGCAGCACTTGCGCTTTAAAGGGTAGTTGAACTTGGAACCCACAACAGGAAACAAAGTTCTTTGAAGATTGTGCGGGGGTTAATAAAACACCAAGTGGCAAGCAAGAAAACATGTTTCAGATGCAGTGTTTTCAATAATGTGAGAGAAGGAGATTGAGGAATTTAGAAGCAACCCTCCATAAATTAAGAACTATTCCCTATTCTCAGCCAACCAGTCAATGACCTTCTCTTTGACCTGGGAAGAACAGAAGGTCAAGGGGCCTCAGTAAAAAAAAAAAACCTCATTGCTCTGTGGCCATTTTACCTCAACAGCACCCCTCAACAGAAAGTGAGGAGTGCTTTCTGAGAATCATCAATCCAATGTTCTCCAAAGAAAGATGCTTTACTTCGTTTGGATTGGGAAACACCCTGCGGAAGTGATTTATTGCTGGGTTCAAAAGTTAAAACCAGGGGTCTTTGAGAGTGTTTTTTAACTGTGTTGTATGAACTTGAGTAGCAAAAAATTTCTCACGGAGATACATACCACAGGTAGAAGGGTTAACAAGCACATGTAAAGCTATTCTGCCATGCAGAGCATGTAGTAATCCTTCCACGTGCTAAGTATGAGCTAAAAGGGGGTAAGAGAGTGAGTCAGCAAGTGAGTGTATGCGAGTGTGTGTGTGTGTGTGTGTGTATGCGTGCGTGCGTGTATAGAGATCAGAGGTAATTATGGTCACTGAACTATGGGCATAATCTTCTTTTATCTGCAGCGAAGGACAGAGAGAAAAACAAAACCAGAACTGAATCAAACAGAGAGATAAGCACAAGGGTGCAAGAAAAACCCCCCCAAAAAACTCTGCCTCTTAATTCAATTCATCTCCTACTAACAGGAGAAAAAAAAAAAGAAAGTCAAGTCACAGAAACTCCTCCAATTTGGAATGTCAGTGGAGGTGTGCTATGTTAGATTGGACAGTGGGTTCTCTGGATTTGTATGAAGTGAGGCAAACAGGACCAGCGTGGTGACAAGCTAGGCCTCAGAAAATAAATGACGCTAAATAAGGCCATTGTCTGGTCCAAGTCAACCACACCATTCAGAGAATAGGACATTCAAACGGTCACACAGACCCATTGTGTCAGCCCTGTTGGGCGGTGTCCTACCTCATGAGACTTGGCAGGATCCACAAGGCTCTGCTCCCTCCTTCTGCAATGAATGAGCGCTACTATACATCACAAGCTCTCCAGCAAAGACCTCACTGTCCACCTCCAAAAAGAAGCCAAATATTGTCCAGAAAAGAAAAACAATGATTGTATTTGGTAAGCAGTTTATGCTTAAAGCACCAGAGACTAGGTCCCACAACAGTATTGGCGAGTAATGGAAGTTGATGTGCAGAACATATTAGTCATCAAGTGCGGTCCAGGTTGGACTTTCAGTGGGAGGAATCATCTCTACATTAGTCCAGTTTGCCTTTCTTAGCCTGCTGAAATGAGCTGTAGGGAGGGGGGAGGGGGGCTGCAGGGTAGACTACCTCTGCATGTGCTTGCTTGGCTTTCTAACTGCAGTGTGGTCACTGTAATCTCAGAGACAGATCCATGCGAGTGCATCACAACCAAACTACTGAGGAAAAAAAAGGGTAAATCAAGGGATTTGCCATTTTTAACATTCATTACCAAGCACGAAACGTAAGCTTAAAAGATAAAACAAAGAACTGCAGAAAGAGAGATAACAAACACTAGAGATCGTATCAGTTCAGACAGCAGACAAAATAAGACTCCAGTTTAACAGCATTTTCCCATTATCATGTCATCCAGCAATGTTCACACAGAAGACACACCAAAGTTATTTTTAAAAAGTTAGCAGTTCTAACAGGGGATATTCCTGCTCACTGCAGGACATGGCTACATCTCTCACTTTCCAAACTTTCACGCTAGGATTGATGGCTATGGGTGGGCCAGCCATGTGACACATGGGTTAGTTTGGTGCTGCACCAGCTGGCAGAAATGGCTAAACCCAGTGCAGTCTCCTCTTCTGCCTCATTTACAAACATGAACTGCAGGGGTGGTAACAGCTCCACTCCACTCTGAGAAAAGCCGGTGAAACTCAACACCCAATTAATTTTCTCAAGCCCCACCAGAGAATAACAAGTGAACCTTCAAGTGGACCACAACACATTGGCCTGGGTATTGGGATCAAGCTTAAACAAAGGGATGTACATGCACAAAACACACAGATACACATACAGACACACAGACACACACAAACACACACCCTGACAGACAGCTTTGTTTGTTTAGCACCAGGATATCCCGTAACAACACCAAAACACAGACCTACTGAGAATAAACAAAGAATAAATACAAAGTTCTGTTTACCATGTGGTTAACAACTGCATACAATATAACATTCCAGTTAACATACGACCTGTTAAGGGAAAAATGGTGATACAATGCCAAAAAGGGGAATGTTAAAATGAGCTGGCATCTGAGCAATGTGTTTTCCAACCCATATTAACACCACAAAATTTCTAAAACAGAGATACACACACAATCCCAAAATATCCTTCTAAAAGATTCTCTCCTTTCTTTCTTTGATAAGTAGGCTTACATTTTCATGACTGAGCCAGCTGTTTGTGTGATAACTAAAAGACATTTAACAGAGAGAGAAATGCTGACTGCTCTGTCTGCTACAGTGCTGATGGAACAAGAGGTCAATGAAACAGTTAAAACATCTGGGATCTAAATGCCATGATCAAAGCCTTCTTTCACATGTGGATACTCACAGTCTCTGTACATCCCCAGCCTTAGGGTTGAGCTGGGGACAGAATCATGCTCATGCTCCTCAAACACATGCGTGTGCACACACACACACACACACACACACACACCCTTTTCCTTGAGAAATTTTAAATTAGACATTAACTCAACTCCAACTGATGCTGGAAAATCTTCCTCATGTAACCATGCTCCACTGTTCTTTCCCTCCATAATGAAAACATACATTTATCAAACCACTACTCTCCTCCACTGAAATTTCCCTTTTCTATACTCAGATGTGATATTAGCACCAGAGGAGAAATGCTGATTAGACTGATTAGTACCAAGTATTGGGGAATAAGAGCAATTCCTGTTTGGATACCTCTTCCTCGTACTCACTGTGAGTCATAACATAAGTTAAGACTTCCACAACAACGGTTCTAAAATTGCTAGAAACATGGTGGTACATGCAAAAGACTGAGTCAAGAGATAGTAAGGAGAATTGCGTTACACGGCAGCAATGAGACCCATACGACAAACAGGCTAGTGATTTAGGAGCGTAGAATCTCGGTGAATGCCTGGCATGCGAGCGGCTACATGCGAGTTAGTAATTCTATGGCTGCACGAGAAACCGATGAATGGATGAACCCATATGGTCTATTTCAAATGCATGCTGTGAGACCGACACATCACTTTCACCAAGTAAAGTGCTCATAACATCTTTAAATTGGACCTTGACATGATCCTCTAAAAAACGACTTTTTGAGACACTTAACGCACTGTTGATGGAATCTGTATGGACGAAGTTTAGATGCGTAAATGACTCTAATTTCTAAACAATAACGATAAGCTTTAACGTGGTCTCATTTGGAGGGGGAGGGAAAACCCCCTAAACACAGCAATCTAATTTCCATGCAGACTACTCAACCGGCCGGGATTACTTAATGGTCTGTGTAAATGCTTCACACAGTGACAGATGGCGAACGTTTCATCAGTAAAGGTGTTTGTCAGTATAACCCTAACTTCGGGATAAAATAAAAGACGAATCAGTCGTTATTTTATGTTTCAAGAGTTTCCGTAAAGAAAAAAATGCTGTTGTGGAGCTGTCAAACATCGTTTCCTACGTACAAGTTTAAAGAATAGGCTATAGGTTACACTTGATAATGACGGATCAGTAGTAGGTTGTGTCACTGCAGGTAGCCCTTGTGAGTCGGCTCAAAGAAAAGTGCATAATTTAAAGAGTAAACAAACACCGCTTGTAAATAGGATGCAAATACCAACCGTCTCGAATTGTAAACTGTTTTATTCCTCGCACATCATGGTATAACACTACGCACAGCCACATCACACTCAAATTGCCGGGGGTCCGACAGCTCGACTAGCGTACTGTCGGCAACTATCAACCTGATTCTGAAGTAAAACTGAATCATTTCTCTTATTCGAAGGGAGGTGTTTCGTGCTTTCAACATATTCACTATAAATTTTGCAATGATCCAATGCAGGTAATATTATACTTCTCATTTTCTTTTCTAGAACTGATGCTTCTCGATCAATGGCAAAACCAGAAACAAACTATCCGTAAATGCATTTCTAAGTATTATAATCAGACACATAAAATTCACGATATTATCGAAATCTGCATTCTTGAAATACCATTCTTACCTTATTCACTGGATCATCATTCAAGTTAGCGCTGCAGCTACTTGTAATATGTTAAAAATCCGGTTCAACTCAGCAGAGTACGGACCGACTGCAGGTGACATCATCCCTTTAAGACCCTATAGCGAACCAGTGCGCATGGTCAGACGATGGCAGAGCCAATGTCTTGTGGGAGCTGTAGTAACTCTTTAATATCACTCAAACAGCAATTTAAATTTCATGTTGAAAGCTGAAAGATTATTCTGTCATGTAGCAGGTAAGGAAGGCTAGAAGACGCATCATTTCGTTTTATGTATGCATATATGAGTTTATACAAGTTACACATTATCTAAATAATTAAGGAAAATTAACAGCCCATGTCTCGATCAGTTAAAATTTGAAGTGACTATGTGCTACCGACTAGCACACATTCAAATAGCTATGGAGAAACACTCAAAAATAAACTTAAAAATAACTTCAAATTCTGTATCTTTTCATTAACTGCACTAATTGGTTCTTTCTGGTCATCCTTCAGACTTGATGCAAACTATGTATTAGTGACACTGAAGCACTGAATACCTGCTCATTTCTCATCTTTCTCTAGGAAATGCTTGAAGACATGCTTCAGGAAACCTCTACACAGAGCAGACAACCTGAGTGATTATGCAAAACACAGACATTCTTACACCGCATCGCTCTCACGCTTCATCACAGTCTTTTTCACACAGAAGATGTAGTATATGTTTCCAGAATCACACTGTGTTATCTCCCCATATGAGGGACGTACATATGGTTGAGTTTTAAATGGGGGGTCAAAAAGCAAATGGTTCCTCCTTTGTACTGTTGAGAGTTTCTTATTGAGTTAAATGTTAAATGGTGCTCTTGTTTGCAGAGTCTCATTCCCAGCAATGAGATTATGTTTCTTCATGGGGAGTTCCTTTTCACTCTAGTCAGCCTGCTCCTCATCCATATTAAATTAAGAGCAGGGAGACAGTGATCTGGAGTCTTATCAAGACCTTAATGTTTTCTGGAGAGGCACAGGGACTGAGGCCCTCTCTGTGGAAGTCTATATGACTTAAGGGTATTCTGTAGAATACAGTTCCCTTCATGCTAGAGCCCCTTGGAGTTACTCCCCTTCTACAGGCTTGGTGAAAAAAACAGATGCTCGAGGGGTTCCACACATCATTCAAAGGCTGCGAGATAACTAACGTGACACTGAACGCTGGTTTAATTGTGCTCTGCGTGTACTTCTGGAGTTGGGTGATGATTTCCAGACATGCAGGCACCCTGTTGCTCCAGCCTCCACATGTCCAAGAGAGGATAAATCTGGAGAGAGGACTCTGTAAGGACGTAAAGCCTCCAGGATCCCAAGCAAAGACAGATAACTTGTGGTCTAGGTTTAGTAAACATTTACTGCGATAGCACGCAAAATGATTTGGCAAAATTACCATTTTGATCTGATTTCAGAGGTGATCATCAGAAAATTCATTATGACTTGTCAGTCTGTGACTGGGAAAAAATTTAAACATGAATGTGAACATGAGAGGAATTTTAGATTATCCGCAGTGTTAATTAAAACTTCAAATATCAGCATTGTTTGCATCAGGATTCCTGGGGTCCCCTGCTCATTATTGCTCCATGTTTTTGACAGTTATTCAGTGGTGTGATGAAAACAGCATCACCAAGGCCGAAAGTCACCTCAGGAATGTGCTGGTTGCTGGAATTTGTAGTGAATTTTTGTGGGAAAAAAATGTTTATTTTAAACGATATGGCTAGCCAAATGAATTACGACTAAGAACTCAATATTTATATAGATGGGACATTTATTGTATCTCTCTACAACAGTAGTTGTACAATATACATTGTTACTATTTTTTGTACTGCTGCAATATAGCAACTTTCAGCAAGTTTGGAGCCTCCACTACTTCAGGAGTCGTTTTTCCTAAAGCCATGCCGCCATGTTCATTTTCTGTAAATTACTCACAGAACTAAATAATTTACAGCAATGATCTATGCAACATATTTTCTAAGATTTGATGTCATCCGTTGACAGATAATTTGGTTAAAATATTACATAGGCATAAAAAGCAAGATAATAAAGCAGACAGAATGTTAATAGCTTCTGCATTTGAAGAATGTTTGTGTAAATGAGTATCTCTTTTCCAGGTCTTCCATCAAAGAGTACCAAGGCAACAAAATAAAATAAACAAATGACAGAAGATGGGAGAGAATGTGCAGAAGATTCAAGCAGCATCGAAAGACTCATAAAAACAGACCTTTGGCAAAATGGCCCCTCAGCACGACATGCGGTAATAGTGTATTTGTTTGAGAAGCAGAGACAGACAGACAGAGAGAGAGAGAGAGAGAGAGAGTGTGCACGTGCTCTTACCTATAGGTCAACGCTTGGCTGGTGTTGTGCTATGTTATAAATCAGACAGGATAAATAATGTCCATCGTATTAGCAGTGAAGCAGTTGAGACAGGGTGATCTGGGAGAGTGGATGGGTTTAGATTTATGATCTTTGGAACACAGAGGCACTGTGGTAAAGAAGACTGGGAGAGGCCCGCTTACTGAAAACCAGCTGTCTATATACGCACTGTCCATTACCATACAAGCCCAGCCCTTGAGAACACTATACTGGATGTTTCTGTCAGCGTAAATGTCAGATGGACAAACAAATGATCTCTAAATACATTCCCTCTGAAAAGGGTTGTGTTGATCAGATTTTGCCAGAATAATGAACAGGATTTATATTGAATAGAATTTGAGCTGTAATAACTCTAGGTGTTAGTCTTATGAGGGTGCTTATGAGAATCAGCAAAGAATAAAAATGATATTAAAATTGTTTTGCTCTTTATTTCTTTGCCACGTTAATCCCACGGAACATTATCCCATTATTGCTATGCGCATATTTGGGAAAAATTAGTATTCAAAATGTCTGAGGAATTGGGCCAGTTCCAAAACTCCTCTGTGTTCTCCTTCTAAGTAAACTTGTTCCTTTGGCCAAAAATCTTAATAGATAGGATAAAATCTCAGTAAAGTATTCAGGTGTTGTCCGCTTAGTATTGCTTCAACACAAACAGACCTCTTAGACCTGGTTACAAATGAAATGAAAGGATGTAAGATGTCTCATATAAGAACAACGGGACATTGCCAAATCATCCAAAAGCTTTAAATACACAGTTAACCCTCCCTGGTCATGAGGGATGAATTATATATTCTCATTTTGGAAAATCAGGAAAACCAACGAAAAAATACCGAAACTTTTATACACCATGAGTGTAATTTGAAATGACAAATTGTATGAGTGGTGTCCAAGAGGTTATATTATAAATACAGTAACTAAAAAAGACAGTTGGAACTCATTAATGGTAAGGGGGTTTCCTGATGGAGTAGAAGGGGGAAGAAGACAAACTAGACCCACAGATAGAGGCTGAAGCCCCCCCCCCCCCCCCCCCCCCCCCGTCATTCTTTACTCGTCAGCTTAGAAAAACTGGTAAGCAGCTGTGTTTTCATCCTTTGCGAAAGAATTTAATAAACAGTACAGGGATGAGGCCTACCTGCTTTTAACAGGACTTGCAAAAAACTCCCCAAAGGATAATACGACCCTTAAATGTTTCACCTCCTGTTGAAGGGTCTGAAACTTGGCTACAGGCACCTCCCTCCCTTAGTGTGTTCAATTCCAAATATACAGCCATTACGGTTGTTTATTTGGATTGTTGAAAATTGTGAGGCTTAGATAATTGGTCAACATGTTATCACATTGTTCTTATGTCTTACAGTCTTTCAGAATCAGTGAATGTTCTGTAATTTAATTAATCTACTTTTGAAGTGAGTGGTTGTACAACTGTTTGTTATCTGTATTTGTTTAATACGTTTTCTTTGTGCATCTGTGGTAAGAAGTGAGGATTGCTGACAGTGCACACACACACACACACAAATGGTCCCATACTGTGAGATTGTCACAGTTACTAGAAAAATAAATGCATAGCATCAAATTTGTTAGCAATGACAGTGATTCAAAGTTAAAACAGTGAGGAAACTGGTCTTAAACTGTATACAACATTTGCCAAACTAACAGCCAAACATCACCCACCTTCCTGACAGACCAAAACACAGGCTTTTTCTGCATTGACAAAACCTGTGATATGAGTACCACGGATAATTTCAGCGCCTGACTTTCAGTTATGGGTGTCTGAATTCAGTCAAGGGACTCTTTCGTTACATTGTGCAGCTAAATGGCTCTACAGTCACTGACCATAGTCAGTGACCTGAACTGTATAAAGAGAGAAGTTTCATTAGACATTTTAAAGGCTGATGAGGATAGAGCTTTGTTAAATTCCATAGAACCTCAAAGGAAATAAAGATCTGGACACTCAGTGAGGTAAGTTAATAGAAATAATAATAACAATACTTGTTGACAATAAGGGTTAATATGAACTCAGACACTAAGAAATGTCGGAATATTGCATGAGGTTGAAAAAAATCAACTATAGTTGATCTAATTGATAAATATTTATCATTTCAGTAGTTGAGAATATGTAAATAGAAGTTATAAATTTGTTGTGTGTGTGTGTGTGTTTCATTGAGTTTCAGTCCAAGGTGTCTCTAATGACAGGACCCCCTGGTGAGCATGCCTTTATGCTGATAATTTAAAGGGAATCAGTGAATAGACATTTAGCATTTTCAGTGGTTGAGAATATGTAAATAGGAGTTATAAATCTGTTGATTTAAAATATTGAATAAAGACTGGCACTCCCCTGCTGGCAACTTCTTAATTTTATTAGTTAATGTTGTTCAGTAACTGTGATTTCAGGTGTCCAGCTTCAGCCTTCAAGTGATACAGAGATATAGGGAGTCTACTCCAGGCCTCACTTTAGATAACACACACATTTATGTGTTTTCCTACTACAGCAAACTTGATAAAAGAAAAAATGTGCATCCAACCCAAAATATTAATGTTTACAATATGATAACAGGAAGCTGTAGTACGCTCAGCATTGCAAAGAGAGAAAGAAGTTAGGACAGTGGCACACAGATATTTCTGTACTTCAAAAGAGAAAAAAAAGCACAGACATGGCACCAGAGAGCCTTGTTAAAGAAGATTAATGAAAGAGCTACTTTAGTGGTTCCACTGTATGCCACAGGGCCTTAGGGGGCACCGAGACTGGTGAAGTGGAGCTTTGCATGCCAAGATTTCACGTTTACATCATCATGTGATTCTTACAGGGATTTAGAGATTTATGTATTCAAATAACATGTTGACAACCCTATGCTTTATTTCATACCCACATTTCCCACAGTTCTCTTCACAAAGTATGCTTACCCTCCACAGAATGGGCAGTTTATTCGCCCTCAAGCGTAATACTTACTCTAACATCATTAGCTTGTTTGAATGGTGGCACTGTATTTGATGGGAACGTTTTCCAGGTCCAGAATTGGGCAGAAAAATGTATTTAATATTGGATTGGCATGATTATCATCACAAGAACACTATATATGGACCCAGTGAATTCTGTTCATTCTAGCTCACATTTCATTCATAAATTTCACAAGCTGTTTTTGGTCTGGAAATGGAACTATTCCTGGAGCTGACCTTATGAGGCATTTACAGAAAATAAAAGCTATTTGAAAATGTAAAATCTAAAAATACCTTCAGTTCAAAAGTGTTTGAATTTGGTTAGAGAGTAAGCATAAGATAAAAATGTCAGTGAAATGGCTGTATTCTCCATTTTCTCAAAGGGTCACATACCCATTGCAACCCACACACTTTTCAGTGGGCTGATCACATACCTCAGGCAACCTCTAACAGATTCACTGTTTCACCATGTGTATCAGCACACAGACACACACACAGACACAGACACACGCACACACATACACACGCATCATGAGACGTCCTTTCAAGTTCCAACACTAGTGAATCAGAGCATAATTACAAAATCAGGCCTGATTCAATTGAAGAGCACGTGGCCTGCTGTATACTGACCATCCACATGTTTGGGCTGAAGTAAGCAAATACTGTACATACCATTCGTTTAGACCTGCATTTCTCCTGACACTGCACCGTTTGAGAACATTTTGGGCTTCAGTGGCCTTAGATAAGACACAAAAACAACTCCTCAGCTTAGCTTTAGGGAGTTATCAGTCACTGGTGCAGAGAATGGGAGAGGGGGTGTGGAGGGTTGGTAGGAGAGGGAGGGTCTGTTTCCTGTCAAAACTGTGATAGGGCTGACAGCAGAAGGTGGTGGAGATGGGTTCATTCTTTTCATGCTTTGCTATATCTTTCCCTCACCTTTGACAGTTTCAGTTTCTTCTTCACACTATCTGATTCTAAATGCCTGCTAAACTTATCACCCATTCCCAACTTGTATACTGGTGTATAACGAACGACCACATTGCCAAGTTCTTCTCTTCATCATACAAAGCTCTATCAGGACCTAGTGGCATCTAATTACCATGCCTAATCACATTAGATTATATGGTGATACAGTGATAATATTACAGGATTGCTTTTGGAACACTGCAGTCACTCTGAAGTAACACTTCAATAAAATTACTGAAAGATCACACTAATAACACATAATAATGTAATACATATAATGTAATACATAATGTAAAGCCAATCAAAACTGAGGACTTATCTAGACCATGGTATAAACACAGTATTATTTATATATACATATATATATATATGTATATGTGTGTGTGTATATGTATATATGTATGTATATATATATATGTATATGTGTGTGTGTGTATGTATATGTATATATGTATATATGATAATATTGTTTTTTTTCTGCTGCTGTTGCAGTGTAGCTGTGACTCACAGTCTGGGTTAAAGCCTAGGCTGAAAACAGAGATGTGCGTGCATGTGTGTGTGTGTGTGTATGTGTGTTTTAATGGGTTTCAGCCCAAGGTCTCTCCGATGACAGGACCCCCTGGTGAGCCTGCCTAATTGCTGATATTTTAAAGGGAATCAGTGGACAGGACAGGCTGAGTGATCAATGGCCAGAGAGGAACTCTAAAAGGGCAATGCTCTTAGCAGCAGATGTCCATAACCCAGGAGACATGCTGTGGCCCACTTCTGTGTCCTTGAGGCATGACACAAAAACAGCGGAGCACAGCTTAACCGGAAGGCTTTGGCTTTTCTCTGATGGTTCTCACTGTTACAGCCAAATACCGAGCAAAGCTGATCATCAGTGGCACCAAATGGAGATTAAAAATTGGTCATACTATAAATACAGTGTGAGACAACACTACCTCACCAACATTTGATAGTGAATTTCTTTTACAGAAACCTGTAATGGTTGGTTTTCCATTGTTTACCTTTTTTGACCGTTACAGCTTTGTGAGCAGGAACAATACGCTTACTCATCAGCTTGGTGGAGACAAAAAATGCCCGATGCCATTATAGCTTTGGTGAGATAAAAGATGTTATGGGAATAAATGTCAGAGACTTTGATGATGAAGCTGAGGCCATCTGGAGTGTGTGGCTGCTAGGAGGTGCTGGTAGTGATGGAACACTCATGCTCTCCCACATGCCCTGTTCTGCAGCTGTTATTATACCCCAAGGCTCTGTGTGTGTGTGTGTGTGTGTGTGTGTGTGTTAGTCTGAATGAGAGACTACATCGTATCTCAATTTCACCCCCTTCTAAGCTCCCCAAGGACTCATCAGCTCTACCCCCTTACTCAAATAAAGTTCATGTCACTGTCAGCCCAGACAGTTGGACACAGATATTTCCTGGTATTTATTGGTTAGAGAATGAGATCCGATTGGGCATATGGCTGCTTTTAATTTACGTCCCAGGACAGACGCCAACTAAGTGACTCTGGTCCACATGAATAAATATATGGTTAATGAAGCTGTATTATCAGATGTTGAATTAGATATATGGTAAATGAGAAGTATTAAAAACAGGACAGTACTTTTATGAATCAGTTAGAGTGCTGTCAGGGAAACTGCTTTCAATCAGTGTGAACAGGCTCCTTTATTGGCCAAATCGGAGTTAATATAGGCAATAAGTGCCAACCCCCTCGTATTATCATTGCTGATATAAATTATTTCAAACATCCTGAAGGCACTCTGTCCTTAACTGAATCAATATTTCCAATGGTGATAAATAATTAAATACACACTGGCATGGAGAACAAATATATCCATATATTCACCAAAGGACAAAAAAAAGAAGTTTAGCTGTTATTAAAATACTATACTTTACAGTCTTCAGCCTCAGATAGGTTTTTGATTCGTCAGATCTTTTTTACTTGCCATTTGATAACAATGATTTGATAGGACACAGCATATTTTCAATCCTAGTTCATCTTTTAACAGAGATCCTTTTAGTCCTTTAGTTTAGACTGCTCCCAGTGGCCAGCCACCATTACTGCACTGAGTGCTTGGAACCATTTTAACTGTCATTCGGAAGAGGTGTACTGCTCTCTTCTGGCCGCAAGTTGGATTGTATAAATCAAGGGATTCAGTAACAACCAAAACTTATCAGAATGTTTAAGAGCTAAAAAGCAACACTGAGTGCTACTAATTGGTATGTCTAACCAAACAGTGTACAAAATATATTTAAAGAGTGAGTGTTTGTGTCCTCCCTTAGACTAGGATAATGCAAATATCTTGGAATATATGCCTATACATTTTAAACACTGTATAATAACAACACAATGTAATTCAACTGACCATAGAAATGTACTACCTCATAATTCGCCTGTGATTCTACTGTACTGTCAATATGTAAGAAAAACAGCACTGGTTTGCTTGTACTTGTCACGCCTTCAAATATCTGATAGTAATTTTTAATAAAGGAAAAACACAGTATAGTCTGTGTCTGGTGTTGGAAGCCTTTGTAGACAGGAATATATTACATTTTAAAAATCAGACTGCCTTCACTGGTTGATTTTCCCCCAGTGAACTATAAGCAACTAATTCAGAGGGTCAGTAACTCATGACCAAGCAGACAGGTAGACACTGGCACTAGCCATCTCCTTCAGTAACTCAAAGCTACTCTACATAAAGCCTGTTTTCCTGACAATTTCACATACACACACACTCACACACACACACACACACACACACACACACAGTCTTATTTCTGATGCACAGCAAGTTTTAAATGTCCCCCCCCCCCCCCCCCCTTCACATACTGAAGGATATTCTGCCGCTTACAGGTATAAATACAGGAACTGTAAAGGGACTTGTGATCGTAAGAACATTCACGCAAACAAACTGTTGAGTTAATTAACTAATTTTCATTTCTGTTTCTTTCAGATAATCATCAGATCAAAGACTAGTAGGAATTTAAAAGAAGTAAGATTTATGATGGCAGACTTTGTAATTTTTTTCTAGTTCTTTTCTAGCCCCTAGTTTTAAGCCGCTAAGCACAGCTGAATAAGTGAGGCGATGCAGCACACTGCTTTTAGGGTGTTTTAATGGAGACACTGATGAACCTTATCTTGTGATGAACTACATTAATTTCCATTGTTTCTGGCTCACAGCCAGACTTACAAAAGAAAAAAAAAAGTATACCAATATGCAACCGTTGCAAAACTAAGGTACATTATTTACATTCCAGAAACATGACAACAAAACAAAACAAAACAAAATTAAAGAGAATAATAACAGTGCAGGGAACTGAAGGGAAGGGGTGAATACTGTAGCCTGAAAATGTTAAAGTGAACTTTTCAGCTCTGTCCTGGAACAATAAATCACACCTGACTCTAGCCCACAGACCCGAGTGGGCGGGGCCAGAGCACAGATGACATTTCAGTAACATCTGAAAGGAAAAAAAAAAAAAAAAAAGAAAAAACAACAAAAAAAACTTATTAAGGAAATATTCAGTATTACTCAACTTAAGATTTCAAATAGACCAGGATGTCAAAAATGTCCTGATCTCAGTCCTTTTTCTTATTCTGTCACAAAATCATTAGATTCCAAGTCCCACGGTGCATTGCAATAGCCCCCTTTAGAGAAGCAGTGATTTTCTCTTTGACGTGTCTCCTGCTATGCTCACGTCCTACAACTGAGCCTGCCACGTCCACGAACCATTACTATTGAGATGTGGTTACCATGGCATCCGTTAGTGCCCGTCCACCATTACAGACGTACGATAAAATACAAAATGTTTGAATCATTACTTGTGTGAATAGAAGAGTGTGGGTGTAGTGAGGGAAGGGAGGTAAAAAGGGGGCACAGATGAAAAACAGCAGAAAAAAAAAGCACACTGAAAGGGAAGTCCTCTTTTTAAGTGAGATGGTGAAAAATGGTGAAAATATTACATTTCTGCCAACATGTGCTGTGACTATTTTGTTTAGACATCTTCGTGGAGCCGAGAGGATTACGGGAGGAAACTGGACAGTGCTGGAAAGTGAACAGTGCTAGAATGATTTTACATTCCTCTTCTTTTGTCCTCCTTCGCCTTTGTCTGTCCGTTATGTGATACTGATTCAGGTATGTTAAGCACTGGGCAGACAGACAGACAGACAGACAGACACAGGGTCTTGGGGCCTTAATGCAGTAGTGCACAAAGAAGAAATAAAATAAGGACCATTGATTCCAGCAACCATCACATCTTTCCCTGCAGCCTGAGACCACCTGTTTCATCAATAATAATAATAATAATAATAATAATAATAATGCTTTGAAGATGCAGGAAATTATTGCCTAAGGCATAATCCTATACATTTTTTCAGTACATACTTTGTAAGTGTTTGAGGAAAACATTCCTTGGATCTGCTACTTTTTTTTTCTTTAAAAAGAATGTACATTAATCTATTTTTTTTCTCTGTGTGCCTTAGTCTTTTTGACTCCTTTTTCACATTTTCGATTTGTTTTGTTTTTTTTTCTCCTTTTTTTAGAGCTTTAATTCATTGGCAATTTTGGAGGCAATGTTCTTAAATGCGATGGATGTTCCTGAAATTCGCTTGAAGCGCACGCCATTGAGCGAGAGGCGGGGCAACTTGCAGACCTCCATTTCCCATTGGACGAGACTCTCGGCGTGTCCATCGCCATGTACGCAGAGGAGTAAGAAGCGTTCACGTTGCTCGTAATCGCAGTTGTTTGCGTCAAGGACCTTACGTATTTCACGCATCATCTCGTTGGGCTCCATGGATGAGGTGGTCTTCATGCTCCAGGTGAAGCGCAGTGAGCGGGGTTTGGTGTCCTTTTGCTCCTCCTTCTGATCCCCAGACACATTACGACTGTCAAACAGAAAACAAGCAGTCAGACAGGCTCAAATTTGACTGCGTGTGTGTGCGTGTGTAAGTGAGCTGTCTGTGTGTGTTTGGAAATTTATGACCTAATATGTTGAAATGAACCCACGATGACCAAGAGTTTATATCATGAAATCACAATCTTGACAAAAACAGAACTTTCCAGTTCTAGCACTCTCATTTTATCTCTGCTCATAGCTAACCCTTATGTCTGAAATGGTATTTCTGGGAGATATTCCAGAAAGCAGGTTTAGCGAAACCTCAGAGTTAGTTAACTCAGAGTAAGTAGTAAACCTCGTAATAGAAGGGCCCTATGGCTTCATTCTCCTAGCAAAACAAAGCCATAGGGCTCTTCTATTAGGAGGTTTACTACTTATTCTGAGTTAACTAACTCAGAGTTTTCACTAGATCCTCTTTCTGGAACATCCCCCTGTTGGCATAACTTTTGTTGCATGGCTTGTTGAGACATTCAGCTTTTTAAAAAGATCCTCCCAGTGTATGTGTGTGTGTGTGTGTGTGTGTGTGTGTGTGTGTACATGCATGCGAGACAATGGCTATACACACTTGAAAATACTAAAAAATCACATGCTAACTGATCCTGGATGTGTGTAGACGTGTAGTAACTCAGATAATATTCATTCCTTCATTGTGTTTTGCCATGCTTCACACTGTCATGCAGGGGGCGCAACTGCACATATTCATACATGCAATTGTTACACGACAGCAGACTGAAAACAAACCAAAAACCATTTGTGTCAAAGGCATGTTGTACTGTTACTTAACAGCATGCTGTGACCAGTCAAGTCCCAGGCTAACTCTAACTCCTATCAATACTAATTTAAAGGAAAGTAAAGTGATCTGACTTAAATCCAGAGCATTTATCAGTGCTTCGTGATTGTCTAGCTCCTCTACATAGAAGCTGAGCTCTACAGAGGACAGATGGAGAACGTGTGTAAGATGAAGGAGGAAGCAACAGGGAGACGACTGATATTGGGGTAAAAACACACATGAGGAGAGAATGGGGAATCTGAGCATCCTATCTCACCTTGAGCCCTCGTATCTGCCATTTCTCTCAAACTCAGCGGGCACTCTTTAAAAACGAGGGCAGGGAGAAAGATAAACAAGAGAGAAAGAGAAAGAGAGAGGAACTTAAATTTCACTGGTATAAGCAATAGAGAGAGAATAATCTGTTCAGATAGCCCCTAAGAGAAAAGAAGAAGTTTGTTTATAGTTTGAGGGTGAAGAAAAAAGGCAGTAGAAAGATCTGTAGCTTCAATTTCCTGTTTGTGTGGGAGAGGATATTGGACATACTCTCAGAACTGTCACTGTGAGAAAACAAAGGTAGCACTTAAACGAGAGGAGAAGCAAGGAGATTCTGCGACTCCATTTCCTGCTTTCTACAATTCAACTTCCTGCTCAAAACAGATCACATGCAGAACAGGGCCTGGGGCAGTCCCACGTACAGACATCTCATAGAAAAAAAGAGAAAAAGAAGGGAAAAGAAGGACAAAACAGGGTTATGCGTGCGTGTGTGTGTGTGTGTGTGGTCCATAAGGAGAAAATATAATGTGCATATAATGTGGTTACCCCGCAGAGAACGCCCAAAATGAGATTCCATTTGCATAAAATTACATTCCACAAAATTACTTTTAAGCTCCTACAGAAAGTCACAGAAACTCAGATTAAACTGACAAACACAAAAACACAGACAAACAGCACCATATTGAAAAGGGTGACAAGAGACCATGCATATGAAGAGTGTTTTTCTTTAGCCAGGTATGCAAAACTGTTTCTCTGTTCTAGGGTTAGGGAAAGAGAGGGAAAAGATGCTTGAACAGTTATCAGTCACCAAAGCAGTGTTCAACAACTCGTGTACTGTTGTTCATATGAGCAAATTTGTTGTTTTTTTTTATGTTGGCTTGTGTTGACTGCAAACAGTCCACAACATTAGTCACCAAAATCTAAAATAGTGTGAAGCCAACATACTGGAAAAGTGCTTAGGATCACTGTGATTGTCAGCATTCAGAACTATGTTGCTGCTACTCTCCCTAAACCATAACAAAAGAAATACATTATTCAGTCTGAATCCTTAGACAGTGACTAGAAAAGTAGCATAGTTTGCTATGAATGCTAGCATAGTCTACTGCATGCCCGGTCTTGCTGATCTGAAGAATGTCAAACTCTGGGTGAGTGGGGACAAAAAGCAAGCAGAACTGTATCAAAGCAACCATCTCTGAGGTTGGTCTGTTATGCAGAACACCTACTCCAGAGGTGTGGACCCTCAAACAGTAAGATCTGGAAACCTGAGAAAACCCCTGACATTTAGTTAATTAACTGCAAACACGCTTCATCACGCTCTGGGTTTAGATTCTTTCAGGATGTTTTAGGTTTACGATTCTTTCAGATCTTCAAATGGTGGGAGATCTGACTCACTCCTCAAAGACTCAACAGTCAGATTAGCTTTATAATGGCCTATTCATGTGATGACACTCATTGGTGAGACTAGGCAATGCTGTCAAAGGCTGTCATACTCAAGCCACAACAATCACTCAACCTTCACAAGACATTTCACATATGTCTGTCCATTAGCAAAGCTACAAACAACACAGACAAATGTTGCCATAGCACTAGTGTGAAGGGTTCCTCCAGCAGAGAATGCATCATAGAAAACACAGGTTAATGAGGTGGAAACAGAATGACTGAAAGCCATGATGACCAAAGACAGGCTTATCACCCCTGTACAACTGTGGTTTACCAGGGATGATTTGAGTCAAGATTAATAATCTTAGATCACAAAAAAGTTTTGAATACGTCTGAGTCAGAGCAAACTGTACATGTGTAGCGCCCGGAGAGGTCTGGGAAGAGTTGGCAAGGGTAAGGTGGAAAACAGTGGGCAAATTCTACACCTGTGGAAAAGCATTGGACTAGCAGAGCAGGGCGAGAGGCCAGAACATGAGGGGCGGAGACAGGACTTCTCAATATGTTGATCTTGGTACCTGAACTCCATCTTGTAACGAACCACCTCTCAATCGCCACATCTGTCCGCGGCCAAATTTAGTGCCCAGTAAGGTGGCCTGAATTGCACAACCAACCAAGAGTGTGTTTGTTATCTGACCGCACAGAGAAACCAAACTGCAAGAATTTCAGTGGTCCTTAGCCAAAGCAGACTGACAACAGGCTGGAAATCCAAAGAGCAAAAAAATACAGTAAAATAATACCAAATACTATGATGCACGCAAAGTTCAAGTGAACGTGACAAAACAGTGTAATATGAATCACAGATTGCATGTTGATATGAATACATGACTGAATACTGTAATTAAGTCCAGTCAAAGGTCCATGGTACTTGATTACAGGAGATGATGATGATAGTGAATACAAAATCAGAAAACACATAATCCACATGGAAAACAAAAACAAAATATTGTGAGATTCCTAATCCAAACAGTGAGAGGTGTATTAATGTGTGATGATGCATAATTCCGCCTTGTGGAAAGGCATGCATGGATCATTAGTAGAGTCTGTCTGGTTCTGCTCATCTACTCAGAGGACAACAGACAGAGGTCTGAAAACATGCTCAAATGGCACTCTGACTGAGACGCAGGGAGACGAGGGTTAAGTGTCAGGCAGTTCATTCAACTTTTTTTCACACTTTGTTAAAAAAACAAACAAACAAAAAAGTAAAAAATTTCAATCCAATGCCAAACTTCTTGATTAATAATTTCACACAAAGCCAATCGCTGGTCCTACCTTTTTGTAAACCTGAACGACATGTTTCTACAAAAGAAAAAAATGTAAAAAGGACATCAATTAAAATCTAAACTCACGGAGAAAAAAAAGGTTTGAAGTACAGAATCTAGGCAAGCTCAGAGAAATAAGCTGACGACTTGCATTACTGTCCTTGTGAGAAATTTAGCACCTTCATGTTATTTTGGGATGTAGGCAGTGTTGTTAAAGTGGCTGATAAACCACTGACAGGCCTCCTAAACCAGTTGACAAAACTGATGACAAAACCAAAAAAAGGCCTGAGCTGTTCCAGTTAGCTTTAGTCTACAAAGGCTTTGTGCTTGGTCTTTGTAACTTATGGACACATACAGCCAAGTTAAAGGTATTATTTTACCCAAGCACTTAAATAAATGAAGAAATATGTAATGTTAGACAAAATGTAAGAGACGAGCAATCAAATTATTTTAACCACCAGATTATTTCAGATCTAGAAGCTGAAGTGGAGCATATAGTGGCCTAAGCAGGTTCAGGGAGACTAAACAAAAGTCTATTATGTAAACTGCATGAACACTTGTTTCTTACTCCATTTTAATGTTAAATGCACTGAAACAAAGATAATCACCAGCTTAAAAATCCAGAACACCCCTGACATGTACTATGGTTTCCCTTTTTTGTGTGTCTTTATTTCACGAGAAAGTGTACATTCATTGCAGTTTAGGGGTCATATGGATCTCCTTGGGGACTCTGTGAATAGTGTTTGTTACCCGGTACTAAAACATCTGCTTCAACCATTCAAGGGCTTGATGATTTGTTGATCAGTTGAATCAGGTGTGTTTATGTGAGTTATACCAACAATGTGCAGTGCACTGGCTCTCTAGGACTGGAGTTAGGAACCTGATGTAGGCTGTATGGATGGATGTGTAGATGGATATGCTCAGCTAGGAACAGGAATCTTACCTGCGTGTGAGCTTGGACGTGAGTTTGGTAAAGAGGTTGGTGGAGCCACGGCTGCGTGACTGGGAGAGGGGTGTTGCATCGTGGGAAAGGGTTGGTGATGCAGGTGGTCCATTATAAGTGGCAGTGCGCCGCTCCCTAAGTTGACCGCCATGGAAGGTGCTACGGCTCGCTGTGCCTCGTGGGAAACGGAGGCGGTCTGGGGGCGTGGCACTGCTGATGCTGTGGGTGGAGGCTCCAGGGTTTCGTTGACTTGGTGCTGTTGCAGTACTGAATAGGGAGAGGTCACATTGACACAGAGTACACAAGACACATAAACCAGCATTTTGTTAGCTTCACCATTAGACCTACAACTCTTGAACAATACTATTATTGCATCAATTCATTGTTCATAAGATATATCACAATCACATTAATAATTCCTATGCTAATTTCACTAAACTTTCATTAGCTCTAGCAGTATTATAATTTCACTTACAATTCTCTCTTGCCGTTACCATTATACAAACAATCCATTAGCTACACCACTATTACTCTAGCAATTCATTAGCCACACATTTATTATACTACCAATTAATTAATTTCACAAGTAATAGTTTTACACGAACAATTCATCAGCAACACTATTACTGTCACACTACTAATTTATTACCTATGGCATTATTACCATTATGCTAACATTTCATTAGCTACACCACGGTTATGCTAAACCGCTATTGCTATCACATGAATGAATCATTAGTCATGTCGACATTACACTAACAACTCTTTCCCTACACCACCATTACTTATTTTTTCTATATAACCTTAGATATTTGTCTCAGAGCAATGCAGAGAAAAGATGTATATCTGAAAATTTCCCTCCCCCACAGCATAATGTATGGCAGTAACAAAAACAAGTTCTTAGTGTCAACATCTGCCGCCATTTGTATTCCTGGCAAGCCCACCACCAGTCTGGGGAGATGAGTGTAGGTTGTCTGGTTGTCCTTGATCTTTTTTTCCCACTCTCTCACACCAGCTGGACAATTCAGTAAAATTTGCATGTGCTGTTTGCTTTGTTTTGTGTTATTTTCACTACCCAGATACGACATGGCATTAATATTCACAAATAGAAGATTATGAGCAACTTTTATAGGTGTGATTAGCTCTTCTATTGGTCTGTTCTATGTTATCAGTGATCATGTCCAATAGGATTAGTGGGTGCAGTGACACGGGAGGAGACATTAGCATAGAGGGCCGGGAGTGGGAGATGCAGGACTTCTTCAGACGTTAAAACACAAACAGGCATCCTTCAGTGCCGCCTCACTGAAACAGTCGAGGTGCTACAGGGAGTGAGAAATGGGCGAATCCCGGGAGGGACGCACTGTTGGGTTAAAGATGGTCGCAAACGCAGACAGCAGAGAGGTCAGTGGTCATTAGAAAGAAAGGAGCAGCCGAGGGGAAGGGTGGTACACTCAGGTTAGAGAGAGAGAGATAAGAGACAGACGCTGGAGTTCTGGTGCCCTTACTTGGGCCTGAAGATGTCGGTGGCAGCGGCCTCGGCTGGGGGCAGCGTGGCACGGCAGGAGTGGCCAGAGGCCGACAGGGATACGGCTTTCTGATGGCGCAGGCGGACAGACGCAGAGGAGGCAGTGAGAGCGGCGGTGTACGCCGACGGGCTTGTGGCACACGCCGACATTTCGCTCAGACTGGGCAGCGCCACACAGCCCAGGGGCAGAGAGAAAGTTCATTTTAACAAAGCAAGAGCAAACAGAAGAAACATAAAAAAGGTGCAAAGTAAGATCGTGAAAGAAAAGCCAATAAGCTGGCCTTCCACAGTGGCCACACTCAGCATCTCCCTCAGGTCGGCGTGGCAAGAACGTTGAATGAAAGTGAACAGTGTAGCAGAGGTAAGGGGGGCAGGGCAGGGCTAGTTATTGTGACATCTGCTTCCTGGATAAGTTAGCTATAAGCCAGCTCCGCAATTATTTGTTTGATCCAGGAGCACTCAAGGAAACTATACTGATCTTTGATCGACATATCATGTTTATTTAAGCACATATCCTTGCAGTTCAGCATCCCACCAGGGACTAGAGACGTCAACTTTATATTTTGAGTCAAATTACCCATTCGCATGGCAGGCACCTAAGTCTAGGTGAGTGAAGCCAGTCTTTTCATGCTATAAGCTGCTTAGCATCACCAAACAATGTAATGGATTTGGATGAGAGCACACAGCACTACACAGATACCCATCTGTCAGTGATCACTGACAAGCATTGACAGTGAGAGGGACTAACCCATAAGCCGCATGGAACATGGTCAGTTACGTTGCTGTGAATTCTTAGCCAGTCAGCAACTGTGGCACAGCCGTGGTGTGAACTATGAACTCCTGATAAAGCATATCACTTTCTACTGTGAAAGACTTGTTTACCTAGGTGAGCTTCTCAAAGGCCCACACAGAGTTACACCAACACCAAACTTCATATTGAGTGGCGTATTGATTTTGGCTCAACTCTCACATTATGAGAATGTACTAGTGTGAGATGTGAGACAGAGCCCAATACTGATAAATGATGTTGTCAAGCTTGTGGATGCCCTCTGAAAATCATTTAACTAGCACACCTTCTTCGAACGCACGAAATTTGTGGTGCACTGTGCTCCTGGAGGCAATGCCATTTCTATAAATTCTAAAAAGACACGAAGATGAAAAGTAATAGTGCAAGGATAGCTGTACATGAGTGTATGAACTCTAGGGTTGGAGGGAGGGAAGAAAAGGTCCTTTTTCTCAGTTCTCACAAATGACAGCTGGACTTCTCACTTCCCAGTCTGCTGTTATTGAGAGAGGTTCAATGTGAGGTGATAAACCCCAGACCTGAGAATGTTTTTCAGTTTAGGTGCATACCTGTTCTCTTTGCCGTTCTGAATGACTGAGTGACGGTCTGCAGCGTTCCTCTCACTGCATACGTATGTGTTCCTTCTGGTCATCCCACCAGATACTGAGTTCTGCAACCGGAGAGGACAGGCGTCAGACATGCTTACTTCAACCAACAAGTATCACTCAAGTTAATCTATGTTCACTGACACGAGCGTTGTTGCATCAGAGAGAGAAAGAGAGCAAGAAACAGTGAAAAGATGAGTCACTTCAAGTGATCTGTTTTCTTTATGTTTACGTTATCTCACATGTCACAGTGAACAGATATATTAAAGCTATTATAGTGTGAAAGTGCGCTTACCGGGGCTGTGGAACCCTTTTTGCGGTCAGGAATGTCAGCCTTGTTGGGGTTGTTGGCATTGCCCAGCATGGGGCTGGGAGGGGCCATACCACGGCTCCCAGATGAGCTGGACTTCCGCGGCTGGGCAGCCCCTTCCTCTTTGAGGTCGTTGTCGGCTGCAGTGGTCTGGCTCCTCTTAGGGTAACCCACTGAAGGAATGGATGGACCAGCTGGTGGGGGGAGAGAGAGAAAGACAAAGAGTGAGAGAGAAGTCAAACATACTGCTTTTAATATTGTTCAACCGCCTTAGGGGAGAGAAAGATGGAGAGAGACAGATGAGGAAAACAGACAGGTCGTATGAAGTGCTGCAATGCAGTTTCCTGATAGTTTCCTTTTCTTTTTCAAGCCAGGTTGTAGCTAAATCAAAATAAACATACTGAAGAGCTATAGCAGAACCTGTGCCTTTGCTCCTTTAAAAAAACAGTGCTTACAGACAGATACTATATGATACGGTTACCTGTCTCTTGTATCAGGACAAATCAAAGCATTGAAGTGCTCACTGAAGATGGAACTTACCCTGGTCACTGTAACGACGCTGCTTCTGACTGGATGAGATGTTCCTTTGGACTTTGAGGTGAGAAGGTGATTGGCCATTATTGTGTTCACTGTTAGGCCTGGCTTTGGCCAGCGACAGATTACTGCTAGAACTAGAGTCACTGGCCTCCAACTGAGAGAGAGAGAGAGGGGGGGGGGGTGAGAAAGTATACTAGAATCTGCTATTCTTTAACAACATACATCAGACTGGATGTATTGGCTCTGAGAGTCACATATCAGAATGTCAGTCAGAGTTCTTTACAAGTTACACAATTCCAGTGGGATCATAACAAAAAATATTCTTCGAGAACCATTAGCGAAGTCCCAAGCACTGCCTAGATTTGTTAAGAATTTAACTACATATTCTCATATGGAATAAAACTACATATTCCATAACTGTTCTTAATAATAAAATGTAGAATTCTAATCCTCTCTGTGTTTCCATATAACAGGCATATTCCATTGGCAGCCCACAGGCCCAATCTGGCCTGTGAGCAAGCTCCACTGGCCAACAGATGACTGCAGTGAAATTCAAATTCTACTACAATTTGTTTTGGCTGAGTAATTTCATTGGACGACAGGCATTCCATGAGTGAAGACATGTAAAGGATAATCCACTAGAAGGCTCGCATTAAAGAATTCCAATGCACAACGCAGAGGTGAAGAACGATCAGACACTTCGTGTCGTGTGCTTGCCCTCGTGGAGTTTCCTAAAATACTTTCAGTTATACATCCTTGAAGTGGATTATCTCAGTAATACCATGGTCACTTGCCCAAAAAAAATTAAAATAAGAGCATTCGTTCAGTTTTGTTTAAGGTTTTGGACTCAGAAGCTGACGAAGAAAGTTTATTGTTCCCCACAAAAACACCTTCATTAACCTAGACCCTCTTATAAGAAGTGATAGTTTTGCGATCACTCATGTTACAAAGTATTAAAATTCAATTTGACTTTAGCTCAAAATAGGCCCACAGTAGTTCTGCTATCATGGACAGTTAGCTAGCTACATAGTGCATTTTATTCTGAGCAATGACAGAATTTTGTCATAGTCGAACTACTCAACTGCAATCCATTGAGTGGCAGACAATAGCTGGTGTGACGGTTTGAATTAATGCTTGAGGCAGTGTATGAGTTTAGAACTCCTATTAAACTTGACTTTAACTACTTGTGCATTGAAACGTTTTAACACATAGTTTAAAGCCAATCAAAACTGAGGACTTATCTAGACCATGGTATAAACACAGTATTATATATATATATATATATGTGTGTGTGTGTGTGTGTGTATGTGTGTGTGTGTGTGTGTGTGTGTGTGTGTGTGTGTGTGTGTGTATATATATATATATACACACACACACACACACAGTACCAGTCAAAAGTTTGGACACACCTTCCCATTCGGGAACACACACACACACACACACACACACACATATATGTGTGTGTGTCACTCCCCTTTTCAGCACCATAAACATCCTGCTAGCCATACAAAGTCGATAGATGCCTGTCAGCAAGCTATGAATTGCAGTCAAACTATAGGCTGCCAAAACTTTCTGGCCCATGAGCAAGGCCTGGTTTTGAAATCTGGGCCATTTGATGTTGTAATTGAATAGCCCTGCTCTTGGACGTGTGCATGTGTGTATGTGTTTTCTGTGAGTGCAGGATGACTTCTCAGCAAGGGGTGGAGCAGCAATAAATGGCTAATCCCATACATGTAAGAACACCTCACAGACACAGCTTCTCAAACCTAATGCTTCAGGACTCAGCCGCAGCAGATCAAAACCCAGGGCTTTCAAACCTATAAACCTATACAGGGCTTTCACCAGCTTCATTATCTTAAGTGCTCACTGCTGAAACATCAGCAGATAACACCCATATGACTATTGTAAAAATACACAATACAAAATACAAACTTCTTCTAACAGGAGCCTTAATCACCCTTTTATACAGTAATGTACTATTGTCCATGTAACTCATTTTGCCTTGAAATGCACTGATCAGTCTCTGAAGTGACTGGTGACATGATGCTGGCTGATAGTCTGGCTTTGTTGTGACTGCTTCTGATGGACATTATGGCTCTGGTTGAAGTAGTGTGGATAGCTGCTCACCTCAGTGGATTTTCTTCCCAGTAAAAGGTAAGTGGCGGTGATATCATCATACTTCATCCGGGTAAGAGATTCGTGGATCTCTTCTCGCGAGTAGCCCATCCCAACCATAATGTCTGAAAAGAAGAACGTAACACATAACTTTTAATTTCATCGCAATCATGTTTTTCCTTAATCAAAAATAAATAAATACAAACAAACAAATAAATAAATAAATAAAATAAAAACTTGCTGGTGGTGGACCTTAAGTGCAAAAGTGATAAAGTTCATCCTACATCTGGGAATTACAGCTATACCACACTTGTTGACAATGGCCAGAGGGCCCAGTGGAGTGTAATCGGTCATATTCCCTTGGGCAGACAAGTCAGCCAGGGCCCTGTCCTTCTCACAACTATTGAGATTCAGTTAAAGACAGCTGTCTATGCAGCTGGATTGGAGGGATGTATTGGGAGAAATATGTGCTTGCCTACCCACACAGGCAGTGGTGGGTACACTACAATATAGAGGGGGTGATTAACAAGAGTTATTTTAATGTGTTCAAAGCCATCAAGACTTTTAGAATGGTGTTACACATTACATCACACAGGAAACTGTAAATTTGTTCCCAACTTGTTCGCAGGTCATTTGAATCACTTTCTTATCAACACCTTCTGGCCTAGGTAACTGTTTCTAGACTTGAGTCAGGGTAAAGCTCCTCATCACCAGGGTTAGCATCTTAGGGTGTGCTAAATCTTGAATGCACACACAGACACATACAAAGACACAGGACTACAGAGACAGAGAAAGAGAGAGAGAGAGAGAGAGAGAGAGAGAGAGATGTGAAATTGATGTCGGTGTGTGTGTGTGTGTGTGTGTGTGTGTGTGCTTGAAGGGCAAACAGCCCAAGGCAGGGATGGAAAGAACGGGCTTTGCGTGTCCTAAACGCCATCGACCCCCTGCACTACTCAGGCTGGCTCAGCCCAGTGGCCTTGGGCCTCACTCATGAACACCACTGGCATCACGTTGTAGCAGGCACGCCAGGCGTGTCACTCTGTCAAAACTAAAGTGCCTCTGGAAACACGCACAGGAACACATGCACATGCACACACAAAACACCTCCGCCATCTGAGGCTGGACCCTCAGGGGAGGTTCCACAGCAAGGACTGGCACTGTTTGGAGATTCTGCCTTAATCAAACTCCTTAACCTGTCTCAGCATTTGGAAATCTAGAACACCCTTCTCACTCTAGCACACACTCTCTGCTTCTCTTTGTTTTAAAGTGCGAGTATGGACAATAAAATAAAATAAAAATACATTAAACAAGTCAAGATCAAATCTCTTCTTTTCAGTGCTCTGAAGACAGTGGTACAATCCAAGCGACAAGACTGGCTTCTTTCTCCTAAAAATGTCAGTTCAAAATGTTTGGCAGATGCAAATTCACATAGGATTGTTTGTCAAGGCTAATGTTTGCCTTACCTATTCTCTTTTGGTCAGAGACATCCAACTCTGGCTCAACAAAAGGCTTCAGCTCATCCTCCTCACAGCCAGCATTAATCCACCTGTCCTTCATGATTTGCTGTGAGGGACACAAAAACACAACATAATCTCTGATTGACATGCTCTCAGGGTGAATTACAGTGAAAATTAGGTTGGAATAACAAGATGAGTTAGTGTGAAAATTAGGGTGATTTGGAAGAGCAGGGAGATACAGTGTAAAAACTGAGGGTGGCACAGAGAAATGAGGTGAGAAATGAGAGTAAAAATGAGAGCGGTTTGAAAGAATAAGACTTTAGAATAAGACAATAAGAATAAGAAAGAATGTCAAAATGACAGTGATTTAGAAGAGAAGTACAAAATCTTAGAGCAGTTACACCATTAACAACTAAAAAAAAAGCTACTGAGTTAACCATATCACATTCTACAATTAATCAAGATCAAGTGTAGTTAAGAATTTAGTAGCAATTAATGCTGATTCCTATTAATAACTATGTATTGGGCTGCAGGAGTATTTTCATTAAGGGTAAAAACAATCAAACAAACAAAAAAAACCTGCAATGAGATTTTCCAGTTTCCATATTTTCTGCCAGCTCAGCTTGTTTTGCTTAGGAAATTTAATGAACAAAACCTTCAGCATGGAGGTATTCCATGAATATTCCCATGATTTCTCAGCCACTTAACTTGAGTCAAAAGTCAAAAATGTCTACTAGGATGACCGCTAATGAATCATACCTATTTGTCAGTCTCGACTTAAGAAAAAAAAAAGAGAAGTTAGGTATGAATACCCTCTTCAGTTTTTTGACCGTCATCGTGACATTCGCCCCTTTAATGACACCAACCTCATTTTGTCCTGAGAGCATGCAGTATTTAACATCATTTAACCTCTGGTCAGACGCTATGACATCGCAGTAAAGCACAAGAGAGACAGCACACGCTTGCCTAAGTGCACAGCAGCAACACTGTCTCTGCCGGGCTGAGTTACTCCATTATTCAACAGCTGAGTCCATCATTTAGCTCAAGGAGGAGTACGCTCTTACTCTGTGGCACTGTGCCCGTTGGCATGGCTCCCTTCTGAGGACACAGGATGGTCAAGGAACTCAGATACCCTGTCGTGCCCTTCATCCCAGCTTTGTAAAGCCTACTGTTCTGAAAGTTTGGGGCCTTGACCTGCAGGGTGGGTATGTTTGCTGAAGTGAATAAAGCTATGTCTCTGGGCTTAGCTACCCTGCTTATGGTAAATTAATCACTTCTGAGAAAGCGTCTGGACCAATGTTAGTGTGTAGCCAAGAGGGAGTAAAGTTGTTAAGATGAGTAAGGGGACACAGGAGAGGAGTGTGTGTGTGTGTGTGTGTGTGTGTGGTTGTTTGTGAGAGGGTGGTGTGAGGAAGTGAGGCTTGTAAAGCAAGTCTGTTGAAAGTGTAACTGCATTTTCGGCATCGTCTCTCACCTCCAGTGTGCCCCTCTTGGCAGGGTTGAGAACTAGGAAGCGTTTGAGGAGGTTCTCGCAGTCTGTAGACATGTAGAATGGGATTCGGTACTTTCCTCTCAATACGCGTTCCCGGAGTTCCTAAAAAGGGGCAGCCAAAAGCACTACTAAGCTTAAACACACAAGCAAATGTCCATTGCATTTGAAAAACACACAGACATCCTGACAAACTTACAGCAATCAACCCAATAAATCCCAGCCAAACTACCAAACTGATGACCAAGTCCATTGTGGTATTTACAATTCTATGAAGGACTTGTCCCTCATATTTGAGTAGCAGAACAGTCCAGATGACTAAAGTGAGCCCTTAAGGAAAGTGACCTCTGACCTTAAGGTTCTGGCCGTCGAAGGGCAGTGAGCCGCTGACCAGGGTGTACAGGATGACCCCGAGACTCCACACGTCTACCTCTGGACCGTCATATTTTTTCCCCTGGAAAAGTTCGGGGGCGGCGTAGGGTGGACTGCCGCAAAACGTATCCAGCTTGTTTCCTAGTGTGAATTCATTACTGAATCCAAAATCTGCTATCTTTATATTCATGTCAGCATCCAGCAACAAGTTCTCCGCCTGAGGATATGCATGAAGAGAAAGAGAGAGAGAGAGAGAGAGAGAGAGAAGGGGGGGAAGAGAATGGGTTTTCAATAGGATTTAGAGAGTGTGTTTAATTGGGACATTTGATTGAGGCTGATGCAAATATGAATGCACTCCACAGACATTACAGAGCAACTCAGCCTTACTCAATTAGGTCTGTTTCCCAAAACCTCACCTTTACTATAGTGCTAATGACGTCTTAATCACATAATGGTATTCAGTGTATTGTCATTACTGCCACTTAAGAAACTCCACCAGCTGGAGGATCTTGAAATTTTACCAAATCCTTAGTAATGGACAGCAGTGGACAAATTATGCAAAGAAATTAGGTCTTCATTAACATTTAGAGAAAGCTGGCCCTTAGCAAGTGTGAAGCCAAGAGGAAGAATGGCAAATAAAAAAAGAGAAAGAGAGAGAGAGAGAGAGAGACAGGAGTCGCTCACACATGTGGCCTGTAGACAGACAGCTACTCTCTCATCCTCCCAACTCTCATGCATCATTTAGGGTGCATCACCGTGGAAACAGAGCGTGTAATGGAGCATGGACACTCTGTGAGAGTGGGTTGAGGGGAAAGAGCTGTTCTATCACCACCCCTCCTCCAGCATCAGGCCAGCTTCCAGACTCAGAGCTAAAGCTCGTCCTGGGTTCTGCTAGCGTCATACGCAATGGATATTCAATTCAAACTGTCCAATCCACAAGTCCTGTTGGGTATTTGTCCTGGCTTTCAGATTGAGGATTGATTTCTGTCCTCTGAGAAAGAGGTGTGTGCACTCTCGAACTGTTTAAAGGCACACAGGGGTGAGTAAATGCAAAGCTCAGCAGGGCACCCAGATTTGAAGGCCAGAGTTGAGAGGCCCTGCTCAGTGCTCTGTTATGAGACAAACTGATTTGTCTGGTAATGTTGATGGTTGGGAGGAAATGACTAATAATGAACCAGTTAGTCAGCAGCAGAGTACAGTGTGAGCTCTGTGTGTGAGTGTTTGTGTGAGTGAGTGAGTGAGTGAGAGAAAGAGAGAGAGAGAGAGAGAGAGAGAGAGAGAGAGAGAGAAAGGTGAGGGTGTGAGAGTCTCTGTTAGTAGTAAGGATGAACGAAGGTCTGATTGGGGACTTTTCAGGAAATATGTGCATGCATGAAACCATGTACTGCTATTGGCCTGGTGATCTTTTTTCCTACAGACCTGACACAACTTGTTCTAGCATACAGATGCTTCCTAAGATGAACTAGGTGTGGAAGACTAGGACTAGAACAGGACTTAAGAGCAGGAGATCATCAAGGCTTCAAGGCTGACCATCTTTACTGTGACCATGGTAAACATTCATACACAAGACACTTTCCCCTTTCAATTTCAAACAACACTAGCTCCAAATATCACAAGGACATATTAAAACTATGGTATGGTGTTTTTTTTTTACGGCATCAATTTTCAGAGAACCAAATGATCTTGGAGGAACAACTCTCAAGAGAAAAAAACCCCCAAAAAACAGAGAAACCAGACACTCAGCACCCGGCTTACCTTCAGGTCTCTGTGAACGATGTGTTTCTGATGACAGTACTGCACGGCTGATACGATCTGGAGGGATGAGAAAAAAAAGAAAAAAAAAAAGTCAGACAAACAGCAGGAGTAGGAGAGAGAGGACGGAGGTCTAGATTGAATGACAGACAGTGTTTGGAGAGCACGGTGTGAAAGCCAATTAGCCACATCGACCGCCATCACCACTTTTTTCCCAGAAGGCCATTGATTAGACAAGAGGCCATGTGTCAGGTCGGCTCTGCCACGCGTCAGAGGAAAGAGAGAGGGATGCAGGGGGAGGAGAGGCGAAGAGAGGAAGAGTACTGAGTGGGCACATGCCACAGTAACCACAGGCAGAGTTAGAAGAACTTAACTTCATTCGTTGTCCCAAACAAACTGTTCCAAGTACATACTAATAAGTATTTCCTGAAGTAATTATAGACCAACATGTGATTGACTAACACACGTCAATGTATTGGACAGTTCTGTGGTGCATATGGGCTTCTTATTGTTTATAAATGTAAAAGCGCTCTCCTGTCTGAAATACACAACCAGTCAGAAATACACAACCAGGCCTGGTTCAAACTAGCACTGCATTTGGAGTATTTTTTAAAGGTTTTTCATTGATTTCTTTGACCTTCTGTCTTGTATCACCAAGCAGATGAATGAGAAAGGGAGAATAATGAGAAACTAATTAGAAGACAGAAAAGCAAAATGTCATTCTGTGGCTTTTTGTCTGGTGGCCTGTCACAGTTTGCATAGTACTCAAGCTCTGTGCCCAGCCTTGACATTTCCAAAAACCTAGTGCTGAGCCAAGACAAAACGTCATTTCTTTTTGCTCATGAAATCACATAGGTTAGATTCACTTTGATTGTTCTGCCTTTTAAATCATGGTTTTGGTGATGTCCCTTGGTACAACTTTCAATGTTTTGATTTTGTCTGATTTCCTTTGTAACAGCCTCTATATAAAAAACTCAACAGAGGCAGATCTTCAAAAAAATCGGCCTCTATTTTTCACTTTTGATACAAGAGGAATCTGGTAATTTCCTTTCCATACTGAAATCTCACTGCTCTTCCTAACCGACCCAGATAAACCGTCTCCACGGCAGCAGTGAATTGGGAAGAGGAGGAGAGGGTGAGGAGGGGTGGTAGGAGACCCCCTTTATTGCCATGACAACGGATACCCGGATGTCTGTCCCAATGGCTGGCAGCCACAGGGCAAGCCCACCAGACAGGGCTATTAAGACCCCTGGTCTCTGGAGGGTTGAGGGGGAGCACAGTACTTCCAGTAATTACTCTAAGTGAGTTTTAACTACCGTAAACAAACGCATGTGTTGTCACTGTGCTGGTTCTGCAGCTGTGATTAAATGTCCCTTTGGGTAGGTATCCTCTGCTACAGTGTTAGGCAGTGCTCCTATTGGACTACAGAGCAGCACCATGTCATTAGTTTTCTACCTGATTCAGGAGTGCCACTCCCCAAAAGTGGGGTCACTTTTTCACCTGTTCTAATATACACCCATACAGCTCATACGAGGTGAAAAAGACCCTTCTCCTTAAACATGTATGAGCCCTTCAGGTCATATTTGATTTGATGTTCTCATATACGGGGTAAAGAGGACGTATGTGCAGTTTTACTGGGGCTCAGAGTTAAAGCTTTATGTGAGCAAGCCTGTAATGGGTAAAAGTGGATCTAGGCCACGACCCTAAATGAAGGGAAATGTATATGGGTCGGCTCGGTCCACTGGGTACCGCAGTAGTTGGACAGCACCACAGTCAATCAAGCTCGTCCCATCCAATGGCTGTTCGGCGCGAGCAGTTTCCACGGCAACCCCTATGGCGCGCGAGCGGGTCGGCTGGGTTGGGCTAGCAGGACCAAAGGAGGCTGGGGTAGGGTTGAATTGAGCACACTGCAGTACAGTACCTGTCTAAATTTAGCCCTGGCCTCCTTCTCCTTCATCCTGCCATGTGCAACGAGGTAGTCAAACACCTCCCCTACACAGAGAGAGAGAAAGTAGGATCAATACAGTGTATATAAAGATTCCCATTTAGAATCATGCCTAAAGTGTTCAAGTTAATGTGTAAACTGAAGCAAGAGGCACCTTCAAGTTGTAAGAGGACCTCCTGAATTTTCAAACATTGCCACATCCAAAAACTTATTGAAAAAAAAAAAGAAACCGTTAAGTACGGCAATGGTTCACCTTTAATCCAAGAGTGTTAACTGTAGTGATTTGGAGGACATCTCTTTAAAAGTAAGATAGGCCTACATACTTGAGGACTGTGGGTCGCCCTAAACTCTTTTTTTTCCTACATTAACCCGTCTGGCAATGTTTCAACTCACCTCCGCTAGCATATTCCATCACGAGATACAGAGTCTTCTCTGTCTCAATGACCTCAAACAGCTTTACTGTGAGACAGAGAGAGAGAGAGAGAGAGGGAGAGAGAGAGAGAGAGAGAGAGAGAGAGAGAGAGAGAGAGAGAGAGAGTGAGAGAGAATTAGTTATGGTATACTTTGAGTTTTATCTCTTGTGAATTTAATCTGAGGTAGTAAAATGCTCAGGCCTTTGAAGCTTAAACAGTGAAGGATAATCAGGATGATCAGTGTCTGGATAAAAAAAATATGCTATGTAAAAATGACATGATTCTGATCCATCTTATTTCCATAACAGGCATAACACAACACATTCTATCAATAAAACATCAAATAATGGAATCACTCGCCAAAGAAGGTTCTGTCATGATTAACATGAGTCTTTACAGTGAGAACTGGAGCAATTTAAATCTAATTCAATTCACCCCGTGGTCACCTCGTGCCCTGCCCTCCTCCCCACCTGGCACAGTTATGAATGTGCACTGCTAAAATAGCACTCCAGAGGGTCACATGACAAAAACACTACCCAACAGAACATACACAGAGCACAAATGGTAGGTCAAGTCACAGAGATAACCCTAACACACACACACACACACTCCAGAACAAAGAGACATGCATAGCACACATGGTGTACTGTTCTCTAATGGACATGACTGATGAACAATGAGAAGGTTGCTAAATCCGTCCTGTATGGCCTTCAGTATGCTTGCACATATACCCAAACACACACACACACACACACACACACACCCAGGGAAGAACCTGTTACTAGCCACTGAAACACTCTAAACATTTCTAGTGTCTAGTTGTTTAGTTACTCTGTGAGGTGTTATATCTGGTCATTTCTGGAACAGGACTGGACTTGTCCACACAGTTAGACAGATGATAAGGTTGGTGACAAGTCTTTCGGAGCAGATCTCAGTATTTTTGAGCCATGTTTGCTGTCTGTTTAGAGTAAGGGTTGAATGTCTTGCTGTTCAGTTATTGAGGGTGAAGATGGTCATCTTGCCGGCAAGTACAGCAAACTGTTATACACAGCTCCATGTTGCAAACGACATCTCCATACAACATAAGCTGTAAAAGGCATATCACAATACAGCTGAAAAAGGTCTACCTAATGCAACACAGTGTAAAGAATACTGCCCCTTACTCATTCTACCTGATGACTGACCTGTCTTTTCCTCTCACACAAAGCCTACTCAAATCCTTCCCTTGCTGTGCTGTTTTATTGAAGAGGAAAAAGGACAAAAAGTGGGTCAGGACAGACGGAGAGGAGAGAGGTAGCGTGTGACCAGACACAATAACCTCATAGATGCAGACAGACTGAAGAGGGGGAAAAAAAAAATCCCGCAGGCCACGGTAGCTGATGACCGAGCAAGCGAGCATGTGTTCTTATCACGATAACAATGCAATTACAGAACGAATGCCTGTTAGAGGAACTCTTGCCACAAGAACCGTGTGTCTCTCACCTCTATGGTCTCTAAGAATTTTGAATGGCCATTCAGAGTAAATTAATTAAATAATAACATTAGAGCTGATTCACATGCACACATACACATACACACACACATACACATACACACAGACAAAAGTGTAAAAAGTAAATAAAAGTTTGATATGGTGCAGTGCACCGACATAGGTTAGGACCCTCAAGATATATATGTCTGATATGAATACTTCCTATGATCATGGTGTTAAAACACACACACACAGAGACATAGGGCAAGGACATACAGACATACAGGGCTGCTGGGGGGGGGGGCAGGGGTAGAGGCATGTGCAAGCTGTCAGATGACTGGTCATCATGAGGCCCAACAATAAAACAGAAAAAAACAACACAGGAGTTCTTTTGTGTGGCCTGTGAAGAGCTGAGGCTCCCTTAATAGAACAGACCGGCTGCTCTGGGAAAAGAGGAGTGGGAATTCCTGTGGAGAGGATTATGGGGGCTGGAGCAGGGAGAGTACGGTGCCCCGCTCCTCCACCAAATCGGGATTCCCAAGCTTTTCACTGGAGAGGAACAGGGTGCCAAACAAGTGGTCATTGAATCGAACTCCAGAATGAGAACGAGCGGCTGAAAGTAGATTAGATTAGCGCAAGAGCACTTACCAATATTTGGATGGTTTAGAATCTTCATTATTCTGACTTCCCTGAAGAGCTGAAACAGAGAAGAGAGACATCTGAATATAACTTTTCATTTCTGCTTTCTTATATTTGGATTTTTCATACATTCACACATATACTTGGCCAATTCAACAACAGAGAAAGACAATATAGACTGAAAATGACCATCCCTGCTAAATCTTTCTCTCCCATCATAACACACACAGGAAAATGACAATATAATGACAAACAACCTTTAAAACAACCATTTGATTGTATTGTTCACCAAATTAGACAGATACTTTGCTTCACATAGTAACTAAACAATAGAAAATGTGGCATTAACTAAAGCTATTCCACACATGATACAAACACAGAAAAACAGAGAGCTTCAGCTGCCCACAGTGTTGAGGACTAGTACAAACAGTACAAAGTCACTGAGAAAAAAAAACCCCAGAAGACACAGGCTTAAATAAAATAAAACATTCTACATAGCTATTTTTCACGGATATGATCAAGAGCATCAAAGTGTTTAATATGATTCTGACAGCTTGATCATCATTTAGAAGACCAAGGTCATGTGACAGCCCGATCTCATCCGTGTGGGAAAAAAAAAAGCAAGGCCGACTGACGACTGAGTCCTCTTTCTTTTCTTTCTGTCGTTTTTTTTTTTTTTTTTTTTTTGTCCTTTCACACTCACTCCTGAATGAGGTACTGGGGATGAGTCATACTCAGCCCACTGTGACGCTAATGCCCCTCTGGACAAAAACGACCTTCTGACCCTCCCCGGGAGGAAGCGATGCGATTGGGTGGCAGCACTTTCAGCAGGCACGCACAAACACACACTCCAGGACCACCCTTTGATTACCTCAGACCCAAAGTGGCACGAGACAGCGTGATGAGGAGAGGCAAGGGGATGCGGGATGAAGACGGCTCTCAGTGAGACAGACTGCACAGATGCACCAATGCTAATATTCAGAAGTCTACTCGAAACAATCTTCAACAATACTTCAGTTGTGTCCTATTTCATGTTTGTTATATTTCAGCTCTAACTCCCCTGATACATATTATCATTTCATCTTCATCTTCATTAGTCAGAGGTGCCAGTTTAGGGAAGCATGACTATGTGAAATGGCTACTGAATTTGAGACGCAGTTTTGACAAATGCTGCTACAATATATTTCGCTAATCCTGGTGCAGTGTATCACTACTGCATCACAACAAATATTTAAAGATGTTTATCACTGACTGAGCTTGTAGGGGAAAAAAAACAAGCAACATAACAGAATGTCTTTAACCCTTTTTTGTCACTTCATTTATTCTATCTTTTAAACCCCCTACATCTGTGCTGCCTTTTTACCCATCCCATTTGTTTGTGAGAATTCATCCATTTGTGGAAAAATGTCCCACATTCTTTCACTCTCTCTCGCTCTCTATTAACGTGCCCCTGCTTCACAATTTCTCTCTATTTGGCCCACCTTCCTGCTCTCCCTCTCTCTCTCTCTCATTCACTCAGTGCAGCAGTAAGTAACAGGGGTCAAGAGTTCTCAGAAAAAGAGCCTGTGCAAAGCACTTTAGCAGGACCCTTGACTCCTGGTCCTCAGAATAGCAGCTCCCCACAAACACATCAGTAAAACACACACCCAAACTCACACACACACAAACGTCACTCTGACGCAGAGCGCTGCAGACAGTCTTACTGGCTGCTATCAAAGTTCAAGTCATTGAAAAACTAGAAGTGAGGACAAGACAGGTAAGGTAATAACCAGCGAATGATCTCAAAAGACCTGATTGCAATCATGGCATAACACACCCCTTTTATTGATGACACAACACAAAAAAAATCGCTCTCTCTCACACACATCAAGTACACATTTGCTCACTATAACGTACGCAAAATCCTAGACAGAAAACAACCCGAGACGACATCAAAGTGGGCATTTTGTGGCCCTGTGCCGGACTCGCCAGCCGTACAGTAGCAGCCCAGAGATGAAACTTAACACAAGGAGGAGGCATTCGGTTTCCACTCAGACGGGCCAGGGCGTAAAAGTCTAAATTTAACCGCTAACATGGCCTGTGACTTTGAACATGGAAAGCAGTAACACTATCTCTTCATCAACAGCCTGTAAAAGCCTCCAGGGGCAGTCAAGGGCCTAAATCTGGCCAAGACGAATCAGAGAAGACCACTTAGAGGACTCATGTCACTGTCGTGAAGAGAGCAGACCGAGCAAAGGACAGCGGGGGGCAAACCAGTCAGCTTCACATACTGATTCACTTGCCAACTGAGTGCATCATGGAACGGACATTATGCAAGTCAGTTTTAATTATTTGCTGAAATCGAGATCTTTCAAACAGCACCTGGCGTCAAACCAATCGCAGTGGCACGTCATCGTGTGGCATCTTTAATGAGACAGCCTCCCGTCATCTATTAGAACCCACTGCTGATGCTACCACAACAGAGCAACAACAGATTGAAAAACTGCTCTTTGTGAAGCGTGCTACGGGAAACCAAAAAAAAAAATCACATCTAATGAATGACTTCATCCTGTGTGGGTTTGGCTCCTGGCTTAAACAGCATGGGATGTTGGAAAAGACAAAAAAAAAAAAAAAAAAAAAAGGCGGTCTTTACTGTCGGGATTGCCTGAAACCATTAATCACATGGCGCTAATTAATGAGAGCAATGTCTGCACTAAGGAGAGGAAGCTGTAAAGACGCGGACACAGCCGTCCCGTCTGGTCGAGCAGCAGTTCCGAGCCTAAATGGCTGCTGTTGTAGCGATACGGTATGAAAAAAAGTGACGAGTGGCTTTATTCAGACACAGAAGAAAAAGGACGATTTTCCGCTCAGCGCGACGCTACAGTTATACTCAACACCCATTATGAAAATATGCAGAGGCATAACAACTATATTACACGACGACCGAAATAAAACACATCATCTTGTCATCTAACAATATGCCAAAAGCTTTATTAAAATCAGAACCTGAGAGAAGTATGTAAATTCACAGTTGAAGTTATGCGCCGTCAATTCTGTCCTGTGATGGCCTTCGACCCAGTTAATTTGGCATGCAGCAAACTACCAGACATCAGCTAAGATCCAGCTCAGGTGAGGCACTGCCTCTCTGGGGTGCTACTCATTACAGCAGAAAAATACTCAGACCAGCGAAGATTACAGAACAGGAGATTACAGAACCATTCTCAAAACAGGCCAGTGTTTGCTCTTGCCTTCTGGTCAGCCCAGGGGTCTAACTTTAGAAAATAAATCTGATAGAGTTTACGGTGTAGTGAGAGGCGTGACACATTACCGAAGTGTGACACAATCTGGCAGCGTTCACAATGTTAGTGAAAGTCCACAAAATATTTTAATGGTGTGAAAGCACCTCCCAAATGAAAACAATTTTCCTGAATTATGATGGGGTTAGACGACTCCAAAACTAACAAGGCAAACCCTAGTCAGGACCGCCCACTGCTTCAGAGAAGTCCAGGCCTGGATAGAACCCCCTCTATGGATTACATTAATGGGAAACTAATGAGCAAAGGCAAAGCCGCAATGTTTATGTCATGGGCACGTTGCCGTGAGCAGTGAGACAGTGTGTTAAACAACACTACCCCCATATTTTTACTTTTTAATCATGGGAACCATCTCTTGGCTTTAATCATGGTGCATTTTGAAACGTAAAACACAAAATGAAGCACGTTCGACCTTCAGTTATCAATTTAACCATGGAATTCTGGTAACAAGTATGGGCATCGGCTCAGTTCCCACATTTAAAACACAGGGACAAACCAGAGCATGGACTGTTTATGTCTGGCCACCACGTCCTTCCCTTGTGTGCATGCGTGTGTCCGTCTGATTGTGTGTAGGTGTATGTGTGTGTATGTATGCTGGGGTGTATGCTGAACACAGACTGTACCGTGTGCTGTACTGAGTGTGAGTTGCTGTGTGTAACGGGTTTCCACTGGCTCCCAGGTTGATCTTTTTGCTCACTTAGCGCACAGCTTATCTGCTCATGAGATCAGACATGCACTGTTCCTTTTTCCTGGAAACCAACGGAAGGTCTCCTGTGATTATATGGAAAGTGGAATAAAAACAGGCAAAAAAGAGGGCAACATGTTCTACCTCTCCAAAATTTGGGTCGTTGAAAGTGCTTAGGTGGGCGAGATAAAAAAAAAAAAAAAAAAACCCTGAAAAAAGAGAAGTCACAAATAATAATTATTACACTAAAAAAACAATGACTTTTCACAAATCTTGAAAGGACGGCACAGTTATGACAGATCAAAAGAGAGTTGAGAGATATATGTAAGCAACGTTTATGAAATTGTGTATTTAATATCTCAACCATTCACTCAAAACACAAAACAAAACAAACAAAAAAAAAACCCCACTAACTTTGATTAATTGTAACCAATGCTCGCTGTGCATTCTTTGTAAACTCCGTTTAAATCAGCTAAGGTTGAAGTGACATTAAAAGAAAATGCACTATGGTTGCATTCTCTCTGTTAAGTGAGGTCCACCTACACAGTTTCCTGTGTGGGAACCATGCTAAAGGGCCTAAACCAGCTGAGTTTACATTCAGTTTGAGCTGCGTACCTATGAGAAGCAAGACGACAACCTCTAAACAGAGAGCGTGCCTTCGGTGGTTAAACCATCCTGGGCTTTAATCTCTCTTTTCAGCTACAGGTCAGCCTCACTGTTTTTACTTACCCAGTGGGTCATGTGTAATGTAAGGCTGTCTTGTTCTAATACACAAACTCCTTTATTCGGTGTGTGTATGTGTCTGTGTCTGTGTCTGAGTGTGTGTGTACCCGCGCGTGCGCGCGTGTGTATGTGTGTGCGTCTGTGTGTGCGTCTGTGTATGTGTATGTGTGTGCGTCTGTGTCTGTGTGTGTGTGTGTGTGCGTCTGTGTGTGTGTGCGTCTGTGTGTGTGTGCGCGTGTGTCTGTGTGTGTGTGTGCGTCTGTGTCTGTGTGTGTGTGTGTGTGTGTGTGTGTGTGCGTCTGTGTGTGTGTGTGTGTGTGCGTCTGTGTGTGTGTGTGTGCGCGTCTGTGTGTGTGTGTGCGTGTGCGCGCGCGTGTGTGTGTGTGCGCGCGTCTCTGTGTGTGTCTGTGTGTGTGTGCGCGTCTGTGTGTGTGTGTGGTGTATTCTTTTGTTTAGACTGTGTGGGGAAAGAGGGAGGCACTTTGATGAAATTAATATTTTAGAGTGTGCCCAGAAGCCCCACCCACCACAGCCTTGGTTGGTGTGGTAAGCATCTTTGTGTGCGACTAAATGCATGTTGTTTCTCTGCCATGCACCTGTAAGCATTTGCTGTGGTATTTTGTTTGCGTGTGTGTGCGCAAAACATATGTTTAAGCCGACGTGTGTTGAACATATGGAGAGAAATCAAGACACACTTCCTCTGGTTTGTGCATGTATGTATGAGTGTTGAGGCATGTGACGGCGTATCCGTGTGCATGTCTGTGTGAAATAGTATGAGGGAAAGTGTGAGTGGGTGTGTGACAGAGAGTATGCGTGTGTGAGCAAAAGTGTCTGTGTGTTTGTCTCTGCGCATGTGCAAGTATTTTCTCATGGCTCAAGGCTGCTGCAGTTTCCTGTATCTCAGCGTGACTAAACACAGTCTGATTCTTCAAGAAAAAAAAAAAAAAAAAAAACTTAAGCACTTCTGAATAATTCAGTCCAGGCTCACAGACCGACAATACCCATCAGTGGCTCTAAAGCTTCTTCCTTACTCTCCGAGCCAGTCGCACGCAATCTGATCTAAAGCAGAATGTCCATATAGATATATGGATCCAGATAGATTTCTCAAACACATCAGATATAGCCGCTAACACAATGCGTTACTGAAACATTTTAATGATTTCTGTTCTGATGCGAGTTTTGATGCCTATCATCTACAGCATCAAATGAAACTGAATGTCTGGTCACAGTTTTAGACCAGTATTGATCTATAAGATCCATTTGATAGCACATTTTCGCCCTAGACTGTGGCCTACACCAACTCCAATCAAAGTTGAGAAACTGCAAATGAGGAGAAGGAGAGGAGGTTTTCACATGCATCTGATCATGTGGCCACAGGTACTTCAGCTTTCGCAGTTTTTTCAGTTCTTTCTGCAAGGTATGGCACGGTCGCTCGACAGAAATAAAGTTCACTTCATTTCTCTTTCATTTTCTCACCACAAGAACTGTCTGGCCACAGAGACTGCTGTTATGTGCGGTTTAAGGTTTCCATGTCCATAACCACTGCAAAGTCAAAGTGCAAACTAATTTCCTGCCAGGTACCAGACTAGGCCCATCCGCCAGTACAGCATCCAATCATATGCAACTCTCTGGGTTTCCTTGATTGTCAAGTTGTGAGCTCTTCTATAACTGAATGCTCACACAAACAGGAAGTCACAAGTAGAGACGGAGCAGAGTGGTGTATAAACGTGCTTAGATGGAAAAAAAAGAGGCGAGTACACACACACACACACACACACACACACACACACACACACACAAACCCCAACACCACATATGTTAGAAGTACATTTTGCATCAGGAGCATTATCTGCATGGACAGACATGTACTCCAGATTACGTGCATGAGAATACAGCAAACATACACAAACAAAACTTAGCACAACTGTCTCAATAAAATAAAGATAACCCCCTTTCTGCCACCAAAACCACCAACAAACGCAAACATACACTTTCACACAGACAAGAGTCTGGACATGGGCATCGCTGTCTGGCTGTTCCAGCTCTCTGTGTCCTCTACTGGGATGAGTCAGCCTGCAGGTTATCATCATCATCAGCATTTTTCTCTGAAGGAGACTCTTCTTTTGAGTGATTTTCATAGCCAGTCTTACATTATCCTGCGCATATATGCACACAGACACACTAACACAGCCTCTCTAGTTAGGGTGGAAGAAATATAGCAACTCAGATATAAAATAAAAAGAAGCATCAAAGTTAAACGGTCTTCATATAAAATCCTCTGGAAAAAAAATAAAAAATAAAATAAAAAGCTGACAGTACTGCAGCACTGAGACATCATTTTCGATGAAACTGGCTGCTCTCCACTCAAGCTAAAATTTATAGCCACCTGCTACGCCGCTGCATCCCATTTTTCACCGAGCTTCAATTTAACGCCCCGAGATTATGTCGATGGCGCACGCATCCAAAGGCTGTCGCTCTTCTCTGATGTCTCTGTTTCACAGTGAGATGCTGACATCACACTGTTCCTTACTCCCTCGTGGCATGACTTACTGGGCCTAAGCCATGACATCTCCCTCACAGTTCCTCTCTGAATGTGCTACTCACAGGCCTTCAGGCCTATCCATGACTTTATACACCATTTGTGTGCCTGTAGGGTTGTTTCCCCGCAAAAAGCCAGTGGTGTATCACAATATTAAGTATTCATAATTGTTGACAATACCAGAAAATGTGAATTCTTTGTGTGGCTTAGTCTACTACTGTAAATAAATAAAAAGGCCCAGTCTAAAAGGCAGTCTTCACCTGTTAATCATTACATATTTATGGTGGTTCCCAAAAAACTTGTACGTCACTAGAATGAAGTCAAAACTGTGGCAAACAATGAGTAGACAACAGAGTTCTTAACTTAACAGAGTTCTAAACAGTCACACGTCAAACGGTTAAGATGAAAAAAAAGAGAGAGAAACCACAACAACAACAACAACATAAAAAACATAACAGATGTCTTTCTACAGACGTTCACTATAACTGGGTATAGAGAAAGAGACAGAAAGTGCACGGCCATGCCTCCATATGAAAACAGACACGCGATTCTCTCTCCACTGGCCTAATTGGCCACTGGCCCACTTTTCCACACACCATCCCTCATTTAATATGTTTTCATCTCAAACTTCCTCCTCTGCACACTTCCCTGTGTACTAAGTACACACATACATTGGCTGCTTCTATAGGCTTTCTTCCATGGCAGGCTGGCTTACAGGACTGAGATGTTCCCACATTGCTCATGAAAAGGAGTTTCAAATCAAGTTTGCCTGACTCCTGCTGCTTCCCGTCTCAGCCAATAGTGTGAGACGGAATGCCTGTGTTGTTGCCATGACACAGTTGTCGGGGGCAACCCCCAGTTGAATTGGTAAGGGGAGCCTGCTTTGTACCCTGTCAAAAAGACATCAGCAAGCCTGCAGTGAATCCCTAAACTGTTTACAACTTTTAGAAAAGAGTGAACAGAGGAAAAGAGTCGTAACCAAAGCACAACAAAAGAGAGGAAGATATGTAGGAGAGAAAATGAAACCAACACATTATATGGAGACTCGGCCCATTAAAGAGGAGGATTACTTCCTTTTCGTTTTGCCTTTCATTTACTCTCTCTACTCATTCCCTGATGACCAAAAATCTTGAAGAAAAGAGTCACTTCATAGGCTAGAGAAAGCATCTCAGGTTGTAATTTACTGGAATGAAGAAAACTGTTGAGTTTTACTGGGGTATATCTGGGCACTGTTTCTCAAATGTAGTACGTATGAAAGAAGCACAAAGCTGTGTGCTGAAAGCAATCAGATGTAAATCAGTTCATTTTTTACTTGACCTCCATGGGTAAACCAACAAAGGGGTCATGGGCTTTGACCTTGGTTTAGCGATTGGTCTATTTCACATTCTTCACAATTCACATTCATTCACGTTCAATCTGCCAAAGTCCTCAAACCTCATTAAATAGCACTGATACAAAACACTACACAGATTTAAAAAAAATCCCAATCTTTTTAACTTAGTCTGTTTATCTCTGTAGGAGCCCCAGTGAAATGGATGTTAATGCGAAAGGTCTTCTACGACAAATGTCTGATGTGTAACTCAGTGCAGGACACTCAGAGTCCACCTGACCCGTGGCTTGTGAATTAACGTATTAAAACACGGTGGAGCTGCCAATGCACATGGCTAGCGTCTATTCTGTTCCTTGTATATATGGTGCAGCTCAGATTCGCATCAAACTATATGCACTGCACTAAACGCTAACATTCATTCAGGTTCTCAACCATCGCATCCCACACTAACACTCATAAACAAACTCACTCCAGTGTCAGATGTATTAGTTTTTCATCCACAGTCCAACTGGAAACTGGATTAATGAGCAGTAATGGTCATGTTGTTCATGTAAAATGTTGTTCATTGTAAAATAGGTGTCTTACATTCTAAATATCCAAACCTGAACATTTACAATACACGTAGCCTGAAAAAAGGCAAAGGCAAATTACGGCAGCAGAAATGAAATGGAACATGTGACGTCTGTGGGATGGACGTGAAACAAATGTTTCCATAGGAGTGAAATGCAGCTAAAGCGGATTTGCCAAAGCAGATAAGTAAATATTAAAATTAACGTCAAAAAGAAAAGAAGATTCTGGCCACCTGAGCCCACATAACGCTGTCCTGAGAACACCCGAGTGTTCCCAGTCACGATGCTCCGCCCGTCAACCCTGATACAGACACAACATCTCTCTCTCTCTCTCTCTCTCTTCCCCTCTGTTAGATTATAGCTGATCTGTAAAGACTACAGGTGAATGCTGCCGTGAAAGATGACACAGGAAAACCACCACCAAAGGAAGAAGACATCATTGCCGGCAGGGTGAACAAGAGAGCACGACAGATAGATAGACAGATAGACGGGGGGTGGGGAGACAGAGAGAGAAAGAGACAGTGGTAACTCTCATGCAGGCAGCTCCACCACTGTAATGCACGTCTCTGACACTTTATTCAAGGTCAAAGAATAGATGGGGAGAGATACAGACAAATCAGAATATTAACTATGCCCGTTTTCGACAGAACAAATTTACATGCAGTGTTCACCTGATGTCCTACATAATGTAATGACCACTGACTTTGGAAAACTGTAAGTATGCAGAATAATTGGACCCCCCATTGTTGAGGAAATTGCTGTAAAAAGAAAAAAAAAAGGAAAGATGGTGAATCTTGCATTTATAGACAAAGCCCACCCAAGTGGAAAAAAAGGCAAGAGAGGAATAAATAGCAGAAATATCAGATGCTGGGTGTAGACAGGACAGTTGACAGCACCCTAAAGCTTTAGTGAACCTCTGAGGACCAATCATTTTAGAGAATTTTTTTTTGATGACAAAAATACTAAAATACTGCATTAATAAGCCCTTTCTATCTTGACAGACGGTTCTAAATTTACCACATCCCATCATCAGAGGGAACTGTGTAAAAGAACACTACAAACCCATCCTAAATCTGTCAAGACTCCAAAAATAGACAGAGATCTGAACACTCCCTTGAAATAGCATTTACACTAATCAAAAACTGTGGATCATCCCCTTAAACTACAATACATCAACAGATATTAAGGCGAACGGCCTTCTAAAAACAACGACACGCGTTGCTTATGACACACACACACTTAGTATTTAAATGCGGCCGCAGAAAATTCAGACGGCACGATAACATCAGGACAAATGAATAAACAAACAGGGTGGAGCAGATGCAACAGTCTCTGGATGATGCAAACAAAAATGAGGTCACAGCCAGAAACGGCTCTGGCCCACATTAGGAAAAGGCCACCAGACTGCAGAGACCTGGGTCTAGAAACACAGCACAGGCATCAGCGAATCCCTAGCCCATCCCTGCAAAAAACAGTCACTCCAGTATTCTTAAAAACATCTTTGGGAACAGTGGAACTCCCCATTAGTCATGGACACACACATACACAGACAATGGGATAACTCATGGAAAATTACTAACTCTCCTATAGCCGGAAGGCATCACCGGAATACGTGTCTTTGATTCTTTCTTCAAGGTCAAAGAACAGAGCAGAAGAGTCAATACTATCAGATCACAATGTGCTGGGTTTAAATAACAAACTGAGTCCCTTTTCATCTGAAGTCCTACTTAATCTAAAAACAACTTATGCCGAGAAATATGTATGTAAAGTAACTGGATTGCTTATTGCTGAAAAACACACATAAACCAGAAAACATATTTGGTTATATTTCTCATTCAGCTTTATAGATGTAACATTCTTGATTTCACACAAGACATGCGACTTCAATAGTTCAATGTTATTTCAATCATTTTATTCAATTTAATCTTTTTTTTTCAATTTCAATATTTTTTTTAATTCAGTAGTTTAATTCAGTACCATATATTCTGGGCGCCTGACATGGCACTTCTGCTTAAAGGTTTCATATATGTAGGCATATAGGCTGTAAATTAAAAATTGTCATTCACATTAAAAAAAAAAAACCACAATTATGAGTATAGAGAAACTTAAGAATCATAAGTGTAAAACATCCTTGAGAATAAAAATACATCGGATACATACATTCACACCCACAACCACTTTATGACTAACTGTACAGCGTACACGCTGTACTGACGTCACATTACGAGCGCGATACATTCCGGTTGTCGAGGGCAACGGAGAGCGCATACTTCCGGGCCCTCAAACGCAGCTCAAACGAAGAATCCTGATGTCTGACCCTGATCTAATAAAAACAGCCGACTCCAAATGGAGTGAGAGCGATCCAGCACCAGGGCCCACCGCCCACTCCTTCCAATTACATAAGAGGTCACACCGACGCAAATAAAAATAGCACCAATGAGAGACAGTGAAAAACCTCTCTGTGATAAAGAGAGGTTTTCCGAGCTAACACAGAGGTGCCCGTTGTCTGAGCCAAGTCTTGGTGTGTGGGCAGTCAGAACATTTACAACATTAACACATCAATTCAAACGCCAAAATTAAAAAAAACTGCTCATATCTGTATTAAAATGCATTTGACCACAGGTGCGGCAGTCAAGCCGTATGGCTACGTGGTTTAGTTTTACCCTCCATCTTTGGTTTAATAATCAAATATCAGAAGCATGTCAATAAATTATCAGAAATATAGATGTCATCCTTGAACTTATTAAGGCTTACAAAAACAAGTATTCACATGAAAGGTAGTCTTACAGGGCAGGGCTTACCAGTGGCACAACTAAACAAATTGCTGTAGGAATACAATATAGCTACAGGTACTGTCCAGAGTTAACTTCAGTGTGCTGTGAATTAATTAGAAATATCTGAAACACTAACCTGTAGGGAAAAAAGGCAGGAGTATACTGGTTTTAGCTTAACAAACAAAAGTTAGAGGTCACGGCATACACGACACCTCCATCAAACCGTTTAAAAAAAAAAAGAGAAAAAAAAGAGGGCTCAGAGGCTCTGCAGAGCAGTGATGACGATGGGCAGACGTTTTTAGGGGCTAAAATAGTGACATCCCATGTCGTCCCACTGACGCCCACATCCGAAACGCAGAAACGCCGACAGCATTATGCTATTTACAACACTTGCTCGCTCACAGTAGCCAAAAGGGACCAAAAACATGCGTCCATACAACATATCAGGCATTCAAGTCAAACTCGTCTTGTTGGTCTTCTGAGATAACACTAAACCTTTCAATAGTTTGAAGTACTGGTGAGAGAAAGTAAAAATGACTTTTCCCACTAGTCACAGATTACTCTCCTTTGCATCTTTACTCTATGGGAAAATGGGCACCGTCTGGCAATAATGAAGAGAAAAAAAGAGAAAAAAAAGAAAAAAGAAAATGGAATATATTGGTGGGTGTTACATAACCAAGGGAATTACAAAAGCTATCTGCATTCAACTGTTGTCACACTAAGAGTTCAAACAAGGGTATTTTATATTTCACATTAGTCTGTAAATGGTTGGGTGCTCAGGCTGCAGACCAGCTCCGAATGAAAAAACAGCTGCATTATGGATGGGATTTCATCTTTCCAGTCAACAATGGGGAGGCTGACAAACTCTGTGCAGCAACTTGCTCAAACGCAGCTGCACTCCACCCTCAGTACTTTTAAAAGAGCTAGTCTTACTGGCCAGTCAGCTTCAGTGCAGACGACCTCTCCCTTTAGCCGCGACATGTTCAAGCTGTCACACTCGAATCCTAATACTACACCCACTCCAAAGCCCTTCCTCTCAAATCAATTAATGAGAGAAAATAAGCCTCCAGTCTAAGGAGCCAAAGGGAGCTAATGTGATAAGAGATCTCATTGTAATGACTGAGACATTACTGAAGACAATACTGACCCATTAGAAACCACATCTCTCCGAACCAGAAAGTTCTGATAGTGTTAAAATGTGAAACACGGTGCTTCACACAGGATAGAGACTACGTGAAATTTTAAGCGGCTGGTCACGCTGCCAACCTCCGGATCGACCTCGCTTCCCTTCAGAGCCACATGCAGGGCCACAGGCTTTCGATTGGTCAAGCAAATGGAAAACCAACTGGATCAATGACCTGGAAAAACAAGTGCCAGCTAATTACACTGACAGGGCACACTGTCACCCTCTAGTCAGCCTAAATGTGACAATGTGATCTATAGAGATGAATCAAAGTGGGGCCAGGACTAATGAGGGGTGGTGGTAGGTGTAGCAGGTTAGGTAAAAGCCTGGCAGCTACAGTCTGACAAGAGAGAGAGAGAGAGAGAGGCTCTTCAGCTCAATCAGCAAAGAGCTCTTTAATCCACCAACTCCCTTCTGCATCTCCAAATGTAGTTCACATAGACGTTGAGAATGATTAGCAGACTAGAATGGGATGATTAGATTGTGAGCGGAAGCAATACAGTGCGGTTGGCAGTTAGCTGAGGTAGCCTAAACTCTCTACACTGACATACACAGTCTCTCATTCTTATTCTTCAGCTATTATTAGAATCTTCTGAAATCCTAGTCCACAGAGGCCTCCTTCACATGTCCCCGAGCAGACGCTGCAGCATATGACACCCAACGCACCTAACCTGCATGGTTATCTCAAATGATTGAGGATGAACTCTTTTTCAACTACAGATAGGCATCAGCGCTGTGAAAACAAAACGCGGTGCCGACGAGTCAAACCACATGTTTTGTCTGAAGTGAGCGCAATAGCTCGGCAGTTTCTAAATGTTTCATGTTCTGGACTGCTATGGAGACATTGAGTTGATATGCCATTTTCACAAAGAGTAAAAGATCACATGTGAGTGTACATTCATTCAACAGTTCTGACTGGAAATAAGAAAAGAGTGGTTGAGATAAAGACCGGAGAGAGAAAGAAAAACAAACGGACAGAGAGCCAGATTTTATCTTTGAGTTGCATGCTTAAACAATTACCTTCTGAAGACTGGTAGGGTTGAGCTGTGTCTTATCGATGATTTTTATGGCCACCTATGAGGAAGAGACAAAAAAACACACTTAATACTCAACAGTCCCACACACTGGAGACTGGCCATCAGTGCTACCAGCATTCTTTCAACAAAAACAAACATGTCTACAAACTGACTCTGGTCTGGCCACTGAAAAGCGATGAACGTCCTTATGGAACTAAGACGCATTCAAACTACAATACCATGTTTTTTCTTATTTATTTGACAATAGCAGACCATAGAGCTGGGTTCATTGGCCACATCACAGCATCTCTGAATTTAACATCCTGAGATGCCCCGCCTAGGATTTCAATTAGTGTTTGAAATCCTAGTCAGATTCCTCCAAAATCCTTTGGTCCCAAATGTGGATTCTTAACCTGCTGAGCTGCACTCACTCCTGTACCTAACTAATGTAAGCGGCCAATCAAAGGCCTGTTCTCTACTGCTCAGACTGCCATCAATCATTTACCAGTTGCCATGGCGTCCTGACAGGGCTTTCCTCAGTTTCACCTCAACACTTCCTATATATTACAGAGAGGCAAATATTCACACAAAACATAACAACATAAATAGCATATGGTACTGACTCACGTACCATCTACCTGTATATGCTGTCTGAAACTATTCATTTTGTAGTTAGTGTTGTCACTGATTCATGTGGTCAAAGGGACATTCTCAGTCACGCATACCTACATAAAAGTAGAGTTTGTAGCCTACAGTACTAATGATACGAAAGTGAGAAATACGTCTTCCTGAAATCCTGTTTCCTCAAAGACCACAAGTGTTTCTCAGCGGCCTGCTCTCAGTGCTGAATCACCACATCACGTTATGTTTGTTGTTGTTCCTAAGTCCAGTACTTAGGAGATATCAATCTTGTCCTGACACCTATGTATTGAGCAGGGGAAAAAAAAGCCCTCTGAGAACTTAGCTGTCTTATCTTAGTTTATAACAACTCTGGATCAACCCTTGAACATGGATGGTACGCAGTGGTACGCATCCTGCTGTTTTCTCACCCTCGCTTTATAATTCAAGACAGTCTATCCAGAAATATGTGTTTATGCTCTTCAGTCAGTCAGTGATAGCTGTAGGAAGACAGAAAAAACAGCAGGACTTCTGAATTCTCATGTTACAGCTGAACAGCCCTGCTTCAGACTGAGCAGAAAGCTATAATGTACAGCTGTCATCTAAAACTGCCGTAAAACAATGTGTACAATGGTGGGTTAGAGGATCAACTACACTATCACATAGCACAAACTGACTTGTACCTACTGAAGCATGGGAGAGAGACACATCAAACCCTCTTTGATATAATCAAATAGAGTCAAAAAGACAAAGAAAGACAAATATGGTGGAGTGGGTTGACTCCAGATGATGAGATTGGTTCACCTCTCGTCCTGTGAGAATGTGTCGTGCCAGTTTGACCTTGGCGAAGTTCCCCTTCCCAATGGTTTTGAGCAGCCGATAGTTTCCGATGTGTGGCTGTTCGTCGGCACAAGAAGCGATGGAGTTCCTACAGCGGGCACCCGAACGGCCAGGACGCGTGACCACCTCATTACGCCCATCACTGTGCGAGGTGTGCTGCAGATAAGAGAGAAGAGAGGCCAAAAGATCAACCAAACATGAAATGAAATGGGATCAAACATAGCACCATGGGGTGGAACAGCTGACAAAGGAATGGTGCAGGAAGCATGTCGTTCACCATCACAAAAGCACACGAAACTTCAGAAGTATGAGGCACTTTCATGTCATGTGAAGTTATGCCCCCCCCCCGTGTTTGTTACTATTATTCACTAGTGATACACAGGTTTCAGATTAAAATCACAAATCGAGTTTTTCATTCTTCTTCAAATGGCCCATGTAACATCCCAAAAGAGGAGAGTAAACATGTAAGGGCAAGGCAACCATTCCTTGTGTGCCACTGTCTGCACCATACAAAACTGCTTTCACTCTCATCTCCGGATATTCAAAAAGTGCTGTGTATACAACACTCAACTATAAGTCACTTGAATCGAGATCACAAACTTAATAAATTATGGTCTGTAGTTAAGCAAGCAGTTTTCATAAGTGAAAATCCGGCCAATTTTTCAACATCTTCTGCTCCACATCACTAAGCAGACCAAAAACTGAAATGCTTAAATGAGCAAACAGACTTCAGGCAGACGTCTTAATATTGTTATAGGTATGGCTGACAGAACGTGAGGGAAGAAGAGACAGATGCATAATTCCTTTTTGTAACTCTTTGTAAAGAATAATAAATAAAGAAAACAAAAAAAAACAAACAAACAAAAAAAAAAACACAAACTTGCGAGCACTGTGTGGACAACATGCTTGTGAGCACGGCTCAAGCTGACAATGATTAAATACACTGAGTAATTCTTAAATTACTGGTGAAAGCTGACTGTTAGGAAACAAACTTATTCACAGAAAAATAAGCTCAAATTGCCTAATAACACGCTTCCTTCAGTCTAAATATACTGCCTGTTAGAGGAAGGAAATGGATGGCACTCCATTAATGTTTTTGTTTTGACTTCCATTTAGAATATCGTAATCCTGCTCAGCCTAGTGAGATTATTATGCTGACTTGTGAGGGTGAGATTAAGCTCCTACAGAGTTCAATTTCCAGATTTAAAAATGATCTGACAGTAAATCCGAACTCGCATACACCTGACAGGTTTCCAACTACCTATTACAGCTCCAAAAATACCAACAAACCACAGAGAAAAACCTATTACAGCACCAAAAACACCAACAAACCACAGAAAAAAACACCTATTGTTCTTGTCTTCAGAATGAGCTTTCCACACATGAGAAGGTGGAACACATTCAACGATTCATTGTCTGAGAAGAATTACGGCGGATTCATAGGTCACGCTGTTGACTTTGAATGGAGAGGATAATGATAGGACATCATAGAAGGGAGAGTGTCATATTTGATTTGATTAACTGAGGTGCTGTAAATTCTTATTATGGAGAGGGGATGAAGGATTGAGTCAGAAGAGTGTTTTAACAACGCACTGCGCTTGGACAGACCCATATGGACATTGTTCAGACTTAAAGCAACCACTGTTACCTCAAAACCCTGTTCATTAAACAAAAAGCAGTGATTCAATATATGAACAACCCAAAACAGCTGAATGAATACGTAGAATTAAGGGCGAATTGTAAAATAAAAGCATCGTTATCATTTAGTATTTTCAATATGATAGAAGTGCTGTAACTCTGATTTTCATAACAGATAACACAAAACTGCCATGTGACATTTTTAAAAGATGTCATGCAGTCCAGTACATTCCTGCAGTTGTAAGTGCATGGCTCTACATAAGTCATGAAAAGCTATTCACCGAGACGACGGGCAAATATTTACCAGAGCGATTACAGCCTTTAAACCAACCTTTCTGTCTCCTGCATTGATTGCACACCCTCAAACGAGCTTTATATCAAATTAATCATTTTCATCAAAACTTGCTTCTCATATAAAAATGGTCTTTCTGCTAAAATGCAGTCAAAAATGATTAAAATCACACTGACTATTTCATTACCATACTGAATTAGTACACAGCATATTAATGAGGGACCACATGTTTTTTTTATTATTATTTATTTGGTTATACTCCCAGAACACTGGTTCACAGAGAGACAAGGGTGCCCCATAACTTTGTTTATGAATCGTGGTGGCAGGATAGTCGTTTATATGATAATCTTAAATGATTACAAAACCTTTGGAAGGGATTACGGGTCAACTGCTTAATTTACTTTCTTGACGACAGAACTTGCTGTTTGAAATGAGACCAATTCAGATGAGTCATCTCCAGTACACAGGGTCAATGCAGGATTGACAAAAGCAGTTTTTCTACGATTTGTACAGTGGATAGATTCTTTTTCTTGATTTGGTTTATTTAAAATCAAGGGGTAATTTTGATTGTCAAGATCGAGATAAATCATGTCAATAGAACAAAAAGGAATTGACAAACCAAAAGGGCAATTAGGACAAAATCGAAAATGATGGCACATGCTGTTCCTCACCTCTAGGTATGGAATCTCAGTAGGATATGGTTACCTATTCTGTCAGCATTTTATGTAGGTCACAAAAGCCTTTTGGGCAAGAGGAATTGGATAAGAAGAGGTTGGTTCACCAAACTCGTTGGGACTAGTGAGATTTAGATGGGACTAGGTGCAGTAAAAAGATAGTTTAGATGCATTATTTCTGGGATCTGTGATGGAGAAAGGGACAGGGCAGAGAAAATAAACCTGAAGGCTGGAAGGGGAGAACAGCGCTCACTGGTACCACAAATACTTTTCTGAATATCTTTTAAGTGAGGCAGGAATAAATGGATATCTAGTTGGACAGCGTATTGGGTTTTTACAAATGTCATACATTGCCATGAATGAAACGTCTGCAGTTCCATCTGTGAACAGAATACATCATATAATGACTATTAATGGCTTTAATGCATACACTATATCACTGTGCTGACCTCTCAGAAAGCCTGCACCCTAACACAGCTCTGTGTTATGTATGACCAACTCAACATCAAGCCAACAGGGAAAGAATAACACTGAAACAAAAAAGGCTTGTGTTCAAACTTTGCTTCTACATTCTGAAGCAATCTTTTAAACACTGTTACAACATTAGTGCATAGCTGAGACATGTCTATCATGCTATAAAAATACACATTGTTAAATCAGTTGTTTGATGCTTAAAGAAAAATGTAATTTTGTTGTCAAAGGGAAATTCAAGCCATGCAGTAAGATTCCACAAAAAACAAACTTTAGCAACTAATGAGTGTTTTTCATAAACCCCCTCCCTTCTTTTTGTGTTCAAGATCTGCGTTCAAGAACAGCTTCAGGCATTTCCACGAGCGTGATTATTCAGCCAACTTGATAACTTAAATCAACATCCTGACATAACTCAGGATTGTCAAATAAAAATACATCTTAATCTTTGTTCCTACTGTTCAACATTCTGCGGTTTGGCAGTCTATTTAATAATGCTTTGGGTGAGAATATTATCTATTAGATCTTGATCTGGTAAAGTACTCCTGTTTCTCTTAATACAAAAGAGCACATTTGTCCAGTCAAAACTACAGGATTACTGTGTTAATTTGAATAAAATTGTGTGTCTTTTAAGCGTAAGGGGAATGAATGATTACTGCAATTCTGGTCTACATACAGCTAAACATAGCCCATGTACAACTGAACAACAGAGACCAAAAACATCTCTTTGCTATGTTAAACACTTAAAAAAACAGCAATCTCTTCAGCTGCAATCACTAAGTTTTCTTATATAACAAATGGATCCATAAGCTAGACATTCTTCTCTCCTTTACAGAGTTTTGCAGCTAGAATCCTCACAAGCTAAGTGCCCCAGATTAGGAGCTGCTCACAGATCTAACAAAGGCATTACCGAATGCAATATCTAGGATGGTACTGACACAGATATATGTGTGCCTGACCTTTAAAAGAAAAAAAAAGTGAAATTGTTACAATGCAAACACTGTTTTAAGAGAAAGAATCTCAATTATTAAAAGCCTGCTCTTTGAAATTCTGTTACAATTTTGTGACAATTACTACTTACAACTATTCTTAAACAAAATCAACTGTCTTTTTATGATACTCTCTTAATACTGCTACATCATACCACCGAGGTTTTACTGAGCACTTACTCAGAAAAAGAAAACTCTTTGTCTTAACATGACTTGCCTTGTCTTGTATTGACATGGGTCTCATATTAACACGTATTCAGAACTAGGCTACTTGTCTACATCTGATTTTAGAATACAGCTACTGCTAACGAATTTATACACGTCATGTGGTGATAGTAGGTCGCGCATTCCTGGGACAAATGTTAAAGCATTCTCTGTCCTGACACAATTAGACATTCAACGGCATTTCTATAACTCTCTAAAGAAAACTGCGACTTACTATGGTAATGCGGTGTCTCTTGACCGAATGAGAACCCTTCATCCTTGCATTGGCGATTTGAATGGCGTTGAAACAGACCATCCGTCCGTTTTTGTTATGGTGGCAGCTCATTGATCTCCTAGCGCTCACTCATGCTCAGAGGAGCGTGAACACATTTCGTGCACCTGTCATTAGACTAAATTCTGACGGGAGGGAGAGGGCTGCTTACTCTGGCTTTGCTGGCAAAAGTAGGTGCTTATGTAGCCTACCTACCCACCACTCATCACCTCGAGAGTGCAACTGCGCAATCAGACAGGTAAGGTCTCACAACTAATTTCTGTGGAGACAGATCCACTACGAGAGATATGTACAGCCAACGTGTGTATTATTTAGTATCCTGTTTAAATTGTGTCTTTACTGATAGCATTTCAGATAACATTGTTTGCAAAAATTATATAGACCCCATCGATTCATATTTTAGACTACAGTTAACGGTAGCTAATAATTACCGGCATGATCTAAACCTCTCCCTGATGTTTTTGTCACCATACGCCTCATGTCTGAAACTGCCGTCTCCATGACTGTCAATAACTGGAGACATTATGATACAATTATGTGCAACTCGCCACACAACTACATGCAGGCAGGAACGAGAACACGGCACTATTTGCACTGGGCAGAAATCTACACTGTAACAGGAAACGAGATGAGAGCGACTTGATGATTCTCAGACACGTCTCTGGGTTTTTGTTGTCTGCGCAAAAGAACTGAATTGTCAAATATCCTTTTACTGAGCCAATACGACGGTCTTTCCCTTCGTTTATTCAGGCTCATAATCAAAGTGTAGATTCATGCGAGCGTTAGACATCTTAACTTTGGGGCAATGCACAAAGACGCGACAAAGTGTGGTGGGATGCAAAAGCACTTATACAGGGGACTATGAAAAAAATTATTAAATTAACCATTGTTTTTACTGAATAAAGAACTTAGCCAACTAACCTTGTACTGTCTTCCTGAAAATTATACTGACTCATCAACTGGCACTATCTCTGAAGTTGTTCTGACGAGGCCATTTAGAAAACCCTTTCGTCCGGTCTATGTTCGAATAACACAGTATTTAAAAGATAAATAGAAATCATCTAAACCCAGGACAAAAAACGCCAAGCTGTTTAAAATAAGTTACTTACATTTTCCGTGTCACGTTCATTCACCGTAGGTAGTGGTGTTCTAGTTGACATCTTAATGTCTTGGTCTCTTGAGAGGTTCGGCTGTCCAAGTGGGTCTGGTTTTGCAGCACCTTAGTCCGAAGCGTGGAAAGCAGCTGTCAAATAGCTGATGACGACCATCGATTCGATCAACATCAACTGCAATCTAAGGCCAAGTTCCAACACAATAACTACGCCGGAAGATACTCCGTGTCCAGATTAAAGAAGTAAATTATCGAACTGCATTACAGTACACCGCTCCGCGCGCCGGCAGCACAAACTGTAAAAAGACAACTCTGCGCAAAGTTGACAACAGACAAAACATATCACTGTGCAAAAAAAGTGTTGTATTGGTATTTTTGTTTAAATATGTCCTACTGTAAAGGTATCAGAAGGGAACATTGAGGTAACAGGCCCTTAAAACTGCATACAGCTTTCAGACAAGGAAAAGGGGAGGGGAGGGGGAGCTCGCGTAGGACCGGCCTTAGATTTTGCCGCCGGCGTCGGTGGTTAGGTTTGCAGTTAATGTTCTAGTTCCGAAATGCAATGCCCCGGTCTTCTGAAAAAGCCGGATTCTGAAATCGGCAAATTTGCTTAAAATCCTTCCATCCCAAAGCTGAGAGTACCCTTGCTTGCTTGTTGAATCCAAGATGGCTGCCCACTTGCAGAAAAGTGCCAAGCCAAACCCAGTGCAGCCAGAGGAAGTGAGGAAAGACAGAGCTTCAAAGCTCATTGGCGCTACGGCTGGAGAGTCGCTGTTTGTTGTTGCTAGGGTGATTACTTAGGAAAAAAAAAGCTACCTGCTGCTTCACAAGCAGTGAAATAGCTCGCTCTTCCCATTAATTGCGTGGCTACCCCGACCCCATTTCTACTGGGATGTTAGTGAATTGCAGAAACCAAGAACCATACTGTACACCCTGTCATTCTATGACGGTTATTTTGTTTTGTCTCTCTCTTGGCTGTGCTTTTGTCTGAAATTTTTTTCAGCTATTTGAATGATAGTCAACATTATAACATTATGAAATCAGAAAACAAAGTTTTTATGACTCTTTTGCCTTTCAGACTCTCAAGAGGAGATTCCAGAACAATTTGGAACAATGTGATACCTTAGTGATAAATGACATCTGCCTGTTTTGACACTATTTTTTACAGTGTAATGGTGAGAGATACTGTTTCAGAGTTGAGACTGAAAAATTATTATGCCTAACAAGTGAAACCTTAAGAGACTCATATATATAATTTCCACAAATGGGTCAGACATTTCATTAATACATTTCTAAAGCTGTATTGCAAGCAAGTTGACAAAATGTGGCTTTATTCCTGGAGGACACAAACACATACACACACAGAAAAAGAGAGAGAGAGAGAGCAAAGAGTTCTGTTCTGTCTTGTGTTTCTCACATGAGAGAGGATGAGCCGCACCTAGAGCTGTGTACTTCCTGCATGGTTGACTTGACATGAAAAAAAAAAGTCTTTTCGGACAGAGAGAAGGTTAGAGGGTTGGGCAAGGAGAAAAAAAAGGAAAGCTGTGTGGTGGCAGTGGGTAAGAGAAAATAAAAGAACAGCTCAAGTCTTTATAATAATGGCTCACACTTTCATCTGTTTCTATCTATAGTATTTTCAGAAAAGGCAGTTATAGTGATCACTGTTTTGAGTTAGGCAGCATGAACTTACACTTCAGTTGTTCACATGTCACTAAGTTCACCTCACTTCCACAAAGATATCATTTTATAGACCTGGAAGAGACCTGGCATAAACAACCAACCTTCCCGAAGATCAAAATCTCAACCCTGCTGCTGGAGGACCATAAAAAAAAGAAAGATAGAGAAGAAAAGACATTTATCATCAGCAATAACAACTCTAAGTAATATGACCAAAGGAGAAACTCAAGAAGAATGTGTAGATAACAGCTGGCTAATCTCAGATGATATGCAGTTAAATATTAAATGAGATCTATTTTGCTCTTTTATTCTCGTATCTTTCCTCTTTGTCTGCTGTATAGAGTACATGTTGTAGAACATATTACATATATTTTTATTTTTATTACTGAGTCACATTCATATGCTCTGACGATTATATGACCAGTTGCAAGGTTTTTTTTTATTATTATTATAACATCAGAAATCAGCACCAAGCAATTAAAACCTTCTCTGAGAATAGGTCATGTCAAATGTGATACATATAGTTAGATGACAATTTTCGAGTGGTTGTACTGCTGAGGAACACTGTAACATGTAAGTTTTACAATGACAGAGCAAAAAAAAAAAAAAAATACATTTGGCATGTACATGAAACTGGCATCATCTTCCATATGGGGAACAATAAGAGCCTAAATCTAATTCTAACCTGAAAGTGATCAATGTGATATGGTGAAAAATTTAGATGCGCCACAAACAGTGACTACATCCATTCATCCTTAATGCATTAAGGACAGGCTAAGTGGAACAGTAGAGACATTTATTTTTATTATTTCTATTTTTTCAAAAGCATATTGTAAATGTTTTGTCTGTTTTAATAAAATGTTTTGAAAGTCACTAGGGAAAAGAAAGACAGACGTACAATAATCCAATGCCACCACCTAGTGGCAAGACTAATGCATTTCTGCTGGATTCAAAGAGTTTCATTAAATCAGAACCTTTAAGTACAAAGTGTCAGAGACAGTGCTTAGGATCTAGGATCAGATTTTGCCCTCATAGTCCTCTTACATAAAAACTTCTTACACAAAAAAATGCAGTAATGAGTCAGTGGAATTCAGTTTTTAAAATTCATGATTTCAGTATTACTCTTTTGCTTCAAACCTAACTGAAGCTGTCCTGTGGAGTTTCTTTTTTCATTAGTGTATTATCTTGCATGCACACACACACACAACACACACACACACGCATGCGCACGCGCACACGCACACACACACACACACCACCCTGCCATAACCTGCCTCAACTGATCCAGTAAAGATAACACTCTTTGCACTGTCACATGAATTCACAAAAATTTAGACTTAACTGTTAGAAACATTTCTTGTTCTGGACTGAACCCTAATATTTCATCAGATATAAACTGTATATTGTGTCACAAAAGTTTTAAATAATCACATTTTCTTCCAATGTGCTCCTAGCTGTTTTAAAAGAGCTCTAGGGGAGAAAACTGCTGTTGCTGATATCAGACATGGTTGTGAGAAATATTGCTGTGCAGATCCTATCAATATCTTTTACTACTACTATGGATGGGGGAAAAAAGCCAAACTTGCATCGGCCAATAATGGCAACGAGGTGTGAAAACATGTTCATCAGCAGAGCACAGTGTTACATAGGAGAGCCAGTGAGGACTCAGACTATCAACTTGGTCTGTCAGCAAGCAGGAATTGCTGATTGAAGATAAATCGTGACCATACACATTGTGCCAAAGAACCACTGATAACATAAAATCGAATTTCTATTCTCAAGGGTGAAGGGCCAATCTCCATCCTTGAAAACAGTTCCATGAGGCTGGAGGATTGTGGAGGGTTCATTTGTTCCAGTCAATCTATGCTTTTCACCAACCGTGGAAAAATCAGAAGTGTGCTTCCAAACTCTCTCCTGGCATGGACTAAGAAGCTTATTAATGGTGAAACAAAATATAAACAAGGTCTAGATTTTAATCGATTTATAGCAAATAAAAACTAACTTATTTTATTATACATGCCTATTATACATGCCCGCAGTTTCTTCCGTGATTATGAATGTTTTTGATGGATTTAGTTTGCCATGCAACAATTCAGAATTGAAAGGTGCAGGTCACTGTCTATGCTTTCTGCTGACTGCGTACATAAAGGTGTTGTTTAAATATCACTGTGCATTTCCCTTACACCATTTCTTGCATTGTCAAAGAATCTGATTGAACTGAAATGTTGAAATCAAAGATACTGCCAATAATGTTTGGTTGTAACACATAAAATTCTATTATTTTTTACATGAGAAAAAGAAGAAATCGTCACTTAATCAAAAGATTGAGAATGTCACTAGGTATGTTGGAGCTCTTTACTGTAATAAAGGAACAATACATGTTTTTTGCAGAATTAAAACCAATCAAAACATTGGGAGTAATCTACAAAGTACAATTTCTTGGTAAGCTAGGTAACGTGAGTCAAAAGTCAAGACTGTCCAATAGGAATGATGTTTTGCCTTCTGTAGGACAGTTTTCACTCAAGTTACATTGAAAACTGAGAGATCCTCGGTTGCCTTATATTTAAAATTTAAAGACCAAGATCTTTCAAAACAAAAAATAATAAGGACCCATTTTACCTGAAAGAGCTGATTTTGTGCTGTAGGGATGCAAGATTTAACATCCAAGATCCTTCTCTTTTGCTGTCATTGGACCTTAAGCAACATGTTCTCTAACAGTTAACTCTAGGGGACAGAAAATGTAGTAAGTCTTAGCTAAAATCTTTGAAAAAAAGATTGTTATATGGGCTTTCAGGGTTTATCCAAATTTTTACTGGATGTCTTTTTACAACACAAGTTTAAGAACTAAATGTTATAAAGGCAAATGAATTAAATAGATACGTTTTTATATTTCTCAACTGTAATATACAATGTCATGCTACACAGGATACTAAATGGAACAGTTCTATGTCTGTGCAGTTGATGACTAGGACAATCAGACTTTTAAGATTACATTCTATGTTCCTGGTTAGCCATTAAAAGGTTTTGAGCTGCGTGTTAAGTTTGTTAAGGAGGCTCAGATTACGCAGCAGCGTTTTACCTGTTCCTTTCCAGGTAATATATGAACCATACTGGCCTGTGCCATCAAACACATGACTCAGGTTACCACGGTGTAGACTACAATAGGGACTTCATCATCCACCAGTATATTCTGTTTCTCAACGAATCAGTGGGCTTAAGGTAGGCCAAATACAGTGCAAGTGCAGTGAAATTCGCATTATGTTTGGCATTAGGTGCAATTTCAATTATATACTGTATTATAATACTGGAATAGGTAGCAAACCATATCTGGAGAAGTGCAGGTAGCCTAAATACACTTTTCTGCATCTGTCAGGCAAGAAAATGAATTTCACTTTTTCATCAAATGTATGTTCCATATTCTAACACAAAGATCAGGTGAGCTGTTTAAATCATTTCACAATATTTTATCATTCCTTTCTTTCACTCCAGATTTGTTTAAACAAAAGCTAAATAGTAGAGCCCAAAGACAGTTTTCATACACAGACATGAACATTTGAGACAATATTTACTTGTCCACTATGCAATATAACAAACCTCAGACATATCTCAACAGTTATCTCATATTTCCTTATGTTTCACAATGGAGATGCCAAGAGAAAAGTTCAAAGAAACTTTCCAAATGGCTTGCAGCTTGGCAAAGTACCCAAAGTACTGAAGTGTACAAGGCCCACATTTATCAGGCATACAGAGCAATGCTGTAAAAAAAGAAAGAAAAAAGAAAACAAAAAAGAGTCAAATCATTGGTAAAATTCCGGCTAAGCGTTATTAAAAAGATGGATTAGCAAGGTATAGTCCATTAATATATGAGAAAACGTTTGGAATCTGCAATTATATTATTGTTTCTTAAGATCAGTTGACATTGACATTTAAGTTGTCGTTCTCATCCTCACAGTCAAAGCATAAATGCACTGCAGGATAATAACAGTGCTGTAACACCAGTTTGCAGCCAAAGCTTGGTTCAGCTCCTCCCCATTCTGCCTTACAAGATTATTAAGGACACCTGTTGCTCATTACCTCATCAGCTCTGTTTCGTACAAAAAAAAGTCTCTTTGTCTAACACTTCTTTGTGAGGCATTGTGTCATTTTGCACTTACTGAGCTGTTGTTTCTGGATCTCCTGTCTCTGTTCCCATGTGTATGACCTACTTTTGGTCTCTTGGATTTGATCACTGCCTATTGTCTCTGGTTTTGGTAATTACTATTTCTGATATATAATCCCATGAACTCAGGCCTGTTTCAAGATCTTTGATTTTGGTTTGTGACTTGGACTTGTTTGTTAACATAATAAATCTACCTTCTGCAGATGGATTCACAGTCTGTTTCATTACGGATGCACTCATTTTCTTGCACTAATAAACAAATAAAAAAGAAAACATGTATCAGCTTCATATTATGATTTTCATTTTTAATGATCAAAAGCACTAACAGTGAGGAATGCTCTTCTGCACTAAGAATATGTATTCCCTGTAAGTTGCCGTTACATTTGAGAAAAAGAAAAAAATGAGCTGGAACAAAATCTACAGTTGATTACACATATACCATGAACTGAACCAAGGCTTACAGAGCAACTAGTTTCGGTTTCAGTACAAAACTGTCAGCAGAACTTTGTATGTTCATTATGGTTTTCTGTACATGTATGTTACAAAGCACAAATAGAAATAATAGAAATAATGGTATGACACTGTAATTTATACTTTTTCATCTCCAATCCAGAATAGGACACAATATCCTAATGAATCATTAATTAACACACCAAATAAGAGATGTAAAAGACTTAAAACAATTTTGATGAGGAGAGGCGTCTAAGGCAGTGGCTCCTAATACAGAGTCTCCAAAACCAAATTTAAGGTGGTGATAAGCGCCTGCGAGAAGACCCTGAACTCAATTTTTAATGTGCTAACTCCTCATGACATAGCTCTCCACATCTAATTTAAGGTGCAAACTCCACATAAAAGGATTCTCAAAGTACCTCTCCAGCGAGGAGGCTCCAGATACCATCTAGGATAGGATAAGGTCTAGGATTAGGGATGTTGATGATTAATCGATGACTGATTATTAGCCATTACACATTCACATCAATCAAGCTTAATGATTAAAATGATTAGATGCACCTGGGTCACGTGACTTTAAAACACTGTTTCAAAGAAAACATAGCGATTTAAAATTTCCACTAGATGAATCTGTATATTTTAGTCCAATGAGAGTATATAAGATAAGTGATCTACATCTGGATACTGTCATCCATTTTGAGAGTAGCAATATGAAAAAGTTCAAACACAGTTTGATACCAGATCATTTTTTCAGTGAAAATGAAGAGGTACCCAGTAAATACTGCAATGCAGTGTATTAGTACAACAGCTATGCAAGCCCCATGTATCACATGCAGAACAAGCACTCAGGCATAGGTTTAGCTGCAAATCATGAAGACCCTGCTAAGTTTACCATCCATACAATGCTAGTTGGCAAGAAAAAATATGATGAACACAGAATGCAGACAGTAACACAAAAGGTGTGCCAAATGACTGAAAAAGACATCAGCATAGTCAAAGTTGAGGGTTTTCAAAGCTCAGTGAAGCTCATTGAGCCAAACCACAAATTACCATCCCGTTATCCAGGACTGTGGTGCACCACACTAAAAGGGATTATGAAACAGTCAAACAAGAATGGAAGACACAGCTTGTCTAAAAAATAACCCTCCCTTCAGACTGGTGGACTGCATTGACTACAGTGAGCTACATGAAGACACGCCACTTCATATCAGGTGATTGTCAGCTCTGTACCGAAGTCCTGTTATGCATACAGCTGACACTCTGGCTGAGAATCTCAGCAATGTCATCTCTGTCTGAGGGCTCGCTGGTCAAGTGATAGCCTTTTTCCACTAATTGACCTTACCTAATTTAGCTAAATGATTATCAGTTATTTGATCATTAACAACACCAGTTGTCAATCAAAGGGATTATTAAAAATGTGCATCCCTATCTAGAACGATGGCTTTTGTAATGAAGCAACCCAAAATAAAGAGATATTTCAATGTCAATTCACAGGATGTCATGACAGTGTCAGATGTTTATGCCGCTACACCACCAACGTCCTCAGCCAAGGCCATCTGTCCTAAGTGTTTCAACCCTTAGCTTGATACACTCTCAAGATGGGGGGTCTGCAGTGGTGATCAGTCACTGTGTGTCAGTGGTTGGTCCACAGCTACCACTCTCAACAGGATACTTGTTCTGCAGCCTCAGAGATCTTCTGTACTGCTGTTCTATTTGCTCGCCCTGTCAATCCTAGAGCACTGCACAACTGGACTGTGCCGGAAAGCCCCGTCAGACCACCTTGACTTGGAATAGCCTCGTTTGCCAGCCTTGCTGTCGACAGTGCGCCATCAAGGTGTCATGCTTTGTTCTTTTCCTCTCGTGGGCTTCCTCACACCTCTCTTCCCATGGCATGGTAAGCTCTACGATGATGATTTTCTTGGTCCTGGGTAACCAGAGGACGATGTCAGGTCTCTGTGGTGTTGGTGCAATGTCTGGGAATGTGAGCTGTTTATCCAAATCAGCCACCATTCTCCAGTATGTTGCATGGCACAGGATGCCCATGCTTTTTACTTCTGCTCTCCTGATTCATGCCCCTCCCTCACGAACCCCATGGATATAAGCTTCTGTTTGGTTGCCTTGCCCTTCCTCTTGCTTTCCATCTCCAGCACGACTGCAAGTTCTCTGAGGACCTGATCATGCCTCCAAGTATATCGCCTTTGGGTGAGGGCTACTTGGCAAGATGTTAGCATATGCTACAGGGTACCTCTCTGCCCCCACAGTTTGCAGATGGGTTTGTCTGCCAGTGATCATCTGTAGAGGTTAGCTGGGGATGGAAAGGTGTCAAAGACAGACTGGAGGAAAAATTGGAGCTGCAATGGTGGATACCTCCAGATATCAGTTCATGTGAGGGTGCAGCTTTCAGTCTGCCATCTCGTCTACTGCTTTGGACTGCTGCAGCTCCTCTTCCCTTTCTCTGATGTCTCTCTGTAGGAAGGTTCTTCTTTCAGCAGGGCTGGCCCCTTTCTAGGACTGGTATTGTGATCTCCCAAGCCTTTGCCGGCCCTGGCATATGAGTCTGACTATGTGTTTGTGCTTGAGTGAGCTTTCTGCTTGTACTACTGCCTCTGGCACAGATCACTTCCCTCTTGTCTTGACCTTGATTCCAGCCTTTTGGACTTTTTTGTCCTTTATGTCCTGGAGGGTCATGAGTAACCTGGTCTTGGCCACTTTGTACTCCTCAACCACAGATGTTACTGGTAGTTGGAGTTTTGATGATTTGCTGTACAGCTCTAGACTCGTAAGGCTTGGAGGCACTCCAAGCCACCTTCGTAGGTGCCTGCTGATGGCACCTTCTATGGCCTCCACTGCACTTTGTCCTATGCCATAAAGTGTTAGTGGCCAAATGAGTCATGGTAGCAATCTATGATGGTAAATCCACACTTTAAATGTGCCTGGAGGCCCCGACCTGTCAATATTCCACAAGCCTTCTCCCACCTGTTGCTGCATCTTTCTGATGTTATTTGTTTGGTCCTCCAGCAAGTCATCATACCACCTCCCAAGGCACTTGATAGGGTTCTCCATTATTGATATTTGACAATATTTATATAAGAAAACTTTCCATCAAAAGATTAAAAAAAAAATTATACTAAAGGCAAAGAAATGCTAAGTGTGGGTTCCAAAGGGGAAGATTACTAAAACATCTTAAAGTTTTAAGGAATATGGATGCAGCTCTCCACCTGAACTTCTTCAAAACATAACTGTATGAGAACCTGTGCTTCAATGAGTTTCAGTTTTGAAGACTTTTGAGCAGGGTTGCACAACCTCATATTCATTAGTCCTTTGGTACTAAGTGATATTTTTGAATAATTTTGGCAATTTATTTAGTGAAAGCATTGTGACACTGTGGAATGTGTTAAAACCTACATTTTCACTTGTTCTGGTTTTTGAAAACTGTTCCTTTTAACTGTACACTAAACAGAAATGTGCAATGTTAAAGAAATAGCAGCATAAGAAAAACATTTCTAAGTGGCAAACAAATAAGGTCCTTTGTTTGAAAAGGAACACCATTTCTTCCAGTGACTGATGTGGCTTTCACACTACACTCTTCGGCATGTTTCAGTATCTCCAAGAGTTTTACTTCCGAGAGGTTGTGTGTGGTGACGAGAGTTTGGGCTGTTTGCCAAACCCAAGTCTCTCTCTGATTAAAATATTCTGGGTCTTCATAAGGTGTCCCTCTACCAGCTAACTTGAAAACATTGGGCTTCATTCACCAATATCTTTTTCTTAAATTTGTTCTTGAGAAAGGTCCTAAGAAAAAGTCTATGTCAGATTCATGATGTGTTCTTAAACTGCAGAATTGTTTGCATCTTTGTTCTTATAATGATGAATCCCATTTTACTTGTAAATTGAAAGCACTTGCCAGTTGTTCCTAATTAGCATAGGTAAACGCCCTGCCAATCCCCATAAAAGGGCATGAGACGGCAGGGCCGTGCGCACACAGAAATCTATGGAAGCCCGTTTTGGCCACATTAAAAAAAAAGTTTGCTTAATTGCAACTTTATTTCTTGCTATTCTGACTTTTTTGTTTCGCAACTCTGATTGTATTTCTCGCAATTCTGACTTTCTTTCTCACAATTCTGACTTTATTTCTCAGAATTCCAACTTTATTTCTCATAATTCTGACATTATTTCTCTGAATTTTGACTTTTTTTCTTGTAACTCCAACTTTACTTCTCACAATTCTGAGTTTACTTCTCACAGTTCTGACTTTTTTACTGGACAAAGCAGATGCGACCTTTCTGTTTTACTTATCTTATTCTATTGTTGTGTTTGATCTGTGCTGGATGGTGCTGTTGTGACACTCAAATTTAATTAAGTATTTCTTATCTTATCTTATCTTGGTAGCTGAGAGCACCCCAGTAGGTACTCGTCACTCTCTGCAAACAGATCTACCTGGAAGAAGCGTTCCCTCCTCAGGGCATGATCTGCAACATCTTGAAGCAGCAGTAAATATGCCATTAGGAAAGTAGGCCTAGGGTACAGAAATAGGCCTACTTTGGGCCTATAATAGTGTTATCAGTCACTGATAATTGGATGGCATGGTTCCCAAGTAACATAATTGATGTGAAAGTGCTGGTATAATGACCATAATGCTTTGTAAAATAATGAAAATATTATAGATGATAAAAATAATATAATTTAAATCCTGTAATATTATACAACTCTAGAATTGAAGAAAATGCAATAAACAATTATTTTGTACAAACATGTCAGCACTCAAATGTGCGTACATGTGCTCTTGAGTGCGCATAGATTCTGTTCTTACTTAAGAACAAATCCCAAATAAGAAAACATTGGTGAATGTCAGAAAACTATGTAAGTGGGCCTTAAGAACAAATTTCTCCTTAAGAATGGTTGGTGAATGAGGACCACTGTTTGTCTCCCAAAAGCTTTTTAATAAACTGAGGGGAGCCTGGGAAGCAAGCTCTTTTTTGCAGTTGCTTTTTCCTCTTATTTTGTTTTATTTTATTTTTATTTTTTTGACAGTTAAATTGTGAATTTATATCTCTGAGTCGCACAACTGAGCGTTGTGTTTGTAAACTCAAGACAGTCAAGATGTTTTTAATTCAGCTGTAATGAGATTTTTGGTGTTTAAATCACAATAGATTACAGATACTTAGCATACTTTCTTCCAGTTTTCAACTGACATACCATCCATTTCAAGGTAAATAACTGATGGAGTTATTCACATATTTATGAGTTTGAGATAGTATATTTGCCTTGGAATAGGGGTGCCTCACTATCCTGCTAGATCTGGGGGCATACACATATCTACCTACATGGGTAGCACACCAGAAAAAATAGTACCCACCATTTGCCACACACCTTGAAGTGGCCTAATCCACCCTTCACCAGGGCTTACAACCTCCTCTGCCTCTTCTCTGACTCCACCCTGGTGCCAGTGCAGAATTTTCACAGGACCTGTTTCTCAGATGAATCTTCACTGGGATCTTCATCAACTATCCCACTTTTCACACCAATGTAACCTCTGTTGCTACAGGGACTCAGCAAGTGAAGATGACAGAGAAGGGAACCTGTTCTTTTAGTGTACTTTGTCAACCCTAGAATAGCATACTCAGAGTTCAACAGCACACTTAATTCAGAATCCACACTGGGAAGAAAGAGCTACATACACACTCACCGACTGTTTAAATTTTTCTCTTCATATTAGGTTTTTTTTTTTTTTTTCGCTTGGCAGTAGAAATTTCGTTGTACTGATCTGACATTAGCTATAGTTAGGAGCAGCATCTCGAAATACATTTATGAATTCTTTTTCATTTTCGCCTCTTAAACTGGTAAGAATAAACTAACGTAAGAATATGTTTTAGTTTCAATATAGTTTTTAGACTCAGATCTCGGGTGTATTTGCCCACATTCGAATGACTAGCTCACGGACCAAAGTTCGTTCATAGGTTACTGGTCAGACTTTGCTCATGCGTTCATCAGCTGTCGATACAGGTGTGTTCACACGCTTGAAAGGAGTTAGTCCTTGAACTGAGACAGTTAAGAGTCGTTCCCTCGCCTGTCAGGCTCCTGAAGAAGAACTACAAAAAACGAAGACAATGGAAAATTTGTACGAAAAGGTAAATGATGGAAATTTGTACGAAAAGCCATACGAACGGTCATATGAAAGTCCTACTGAACCAGATTACGTAAATCAAGGAGTAATTTACGAGACCCCAGGCGAAGTTAAAGAGGCGATATACAGCGAGGTCGAGGTGCATGTGCACGCAAATGGCGGTGATGGCAGCTCGTCACCTGAATATATGGACACAAGGGAAAATCCCTACATGGAGCCAGAAACTCACAATGAGTCTCAGTCGTGTGACACTGACAGCGACGAGGAGGATAAAGATCATGCTGTCTCCACTGTTGATGAAGCGTCTGGCGAAGTTGTGAATGGGGATGGAGTCAACTCTAGGCGAAGTTCGTCGTCCTCAGAGGAAGACAGAGATCCCTGCGATGATTCACCCTTACCAGCGCACGAAGACAACATCGAGGATGACATGCTTGCGGCGCACAGTGTTCCAGATGACAAGTCGCAGGAAGCTGGTGACTATACCCTCGGAGCCGCCCGGGGGATCAACGTCGAAGACCCTACTCAACCCGAGATCTCGCTCTTTGTAAAGGTAAAAAACAAACAAACAAACAAACAAAAACAGCAAACAAAAATATAACTCCTGATATTACCAAAGTTAGTCACCAGGTCACCTTTGACTCATGGGAAGGATAAGTACTTTAATATGAAAAAATGTGCAAATCGCACATGGTCTAAAATTAGTTGAATGGTTTATGTATTACTATTAAGATGTTGCTAGAGATGAACTCATAGTTTATACTCAGAGCAGTCTAAAGGTTGTTCAGGTGTGGTTACATGATAATGATTAGGACAATGATAACTGGTGGACTTGAACCATTGGGCTCTTAACCAAAGGTTGTTAAAGGAATACCAGACTTGTCAAAGTAAATATATATCCTTTTAAAATGGCTAGTTATGATAGCACATTGAAGTCTGCTTAAAAGTGAGTTTATATCAGCCCTTGTCATGCTCAACAAAGCATTTTTCTTGATGTAGCACATTTAAGTCAGTTACTGAGTAGAACAACAAATGTATTCATTTCTTTATATTTGTTAACTTTGTTCCAGGTGAAGGAATACAACAAAATCAGTGTTTTAACTAATAAAAAGGAACAATTTCCAGTACACTATGCCAGCAGATAGGGCTTGTGGAGTGGGAGGGGGAGTCATTAAATCAGTGTAGATTTTCAATCATTAACTTGTATCTCACAGTGGTCACTCAGTGAGCCGGAGAACAACAATAGTCTTTTTCTACAGAGAAAATCCATTACCAAATCCCTGTGCATAGTTAATAATTTAAGGCTACCAAAAATCTCTCTCTCTATATAAAGAAATGTATCTTTCTTGTCATTGAGCATTATTGCCAGTGTATCATGTGGAATGTCTTGAAGAGGATGGCTTTAAACCTCTGACATTGTTTATGAATGTATAGACTCCTCTGTCCATAAACATGAAAAAAATGATTCATATTCCATTTTGGGTGTCACCATTAACTTTATCTGTTTTGTCAACACTGTGTCATATAGCACAGCAGTACTGAGGTGTATATATTATAGAATTAGAGTAAAATGTCAGCCTCATAATATCTAGACTGCTCCCACGTGTTGTTTTATAGGTGTGTAGCACATAGGATGGTTCCGTAAACAACATTCAGCATCTGCACATCCACAGAATACGATGAAGATATGATATCTTTTAAATGTTCCTTGGAGTGAATTAAGAGAACTCCCAACCACTCGTGTGAGGTTGTGACTGTGCCAAGCCATTCCAGAATGAACCAGGCTATATTGACTAATCATTAACCAGTCAACTGTAGAGTCATGGAAACAAGAGTGAGCTCCATGCCTAAACAAATGAATCTATGTGCTCTCTTTGCTTTATGATAGAGCAGCGAGCTCTTGTGGTATATCTGTGGGAGAGGGTCACTTTGCTGATTGAGCAACTGTGATTGGAGCAGGAAAGTGTGTGTGTGTGTGTGTGTGTGTGGAGGGAATGACCCCGGTGATTTTGGTAACATGTTGACTTCACAAAGTCTGATGACCTTAGTTACAGGAGCAGCCACTTCACCTGAAAGCGGTCATAAAGCAACATGTGGAAAATGACAAATACATGTAGGAAAATGGCAATAACAGTGGCTTTTGCCAGATGAGAAGATACATTTCATATTCATATTTATTTCATGAAATGTCATTCTGTCATAAATCATTGCTACAGCGGTCAAACTGCGACATGACACGTTTCAGTGTCTCCTCAGATTTTTTTTTTTTTTCAGTTGTATGTCAGTAAACCTGTCAGGGCTGATGTGATCAAACACTACAGAAACAACTCAAGCAACATAGTAAGATAATAGTAACTAGATAGTAAGATAATGTAATGTCAATTTGTTGAATAAAATCAGCTTTATTAACCTAACTCTCAAAAGAGAATAAAATATTATATAGTAAACTTCTTCCTTGATACAGGTGTTGGATTGCATCAAACAGACCACAAATATATTCTTACACAAGGCATCACTAATTAAAGAGGAAGTCTGTCTGTCTTAAAACTGGTCTTATGTAGTTTACTTATGATTTACAGAAACATCACGTGTATTACATAACTGACAATATCTCAGTTTATCCATAAAAGAGGAACTAGCCAAGTTGTACGCTCTGATGTTGAGACTAGTGCTCGTGCCACTGCCATTTCCAAGTACCTTATCTGTAAACAGATTTTTATTCTTTCTTCATATACTTAATATTAATAGAAATGTTAGGGGATAGTACCTGCTTGTTTGACACTGTTTTGTTGTTTGCTTGTCACAAAGTCATTTCCTAAAAATAAAATGTATAAAAAATGTAATTCAGTATCTTTAGTTTATGCGGTTACATCAGCTATGTATTAATGAGATATATGCATGATAAAGAGGCTGAAAAGTGTGCATTGAAAGTTACACAGACACTTTTAGATGAGTTCAAAGGTTCTCTCTTTGGACAAGTTATGAAACTTAATCCAAGTAGTGAATGATTTTATATTATGGTGAATGATTTATGAGGCAAAGCAGAGTGCAAAGCCCAGCTTTACTGCTCAAGTTAAGACATGTCAAAGGTGAGCAAGTCACAAATCTATCCTTGGAGTTTTATTTTTCCCACAAGTTTCATCTAAATGGATATGTTCAATCAAAGGTCTTACCATTTTGCACAACTGTGCTAATCAGAATCAGTGTGGCTAATCAGTTATATATTGTACCTACAGGGTCATGTTATCAAAACTTAAAATGATGACCTTGACTAGGTGAGTCACAGCAACACCGGATGATAAAAACTTGGACAAGAATAGTTGTGTTCAGTAGCTTATGTTGTTAATTGTTTTGTGAACATTTTTTTCCTCAGACTTTTCTAGTCCATGGGTAAAGTCACAGTGTCTTCATGTGTTGTGGTTTGGCCATCAGAGGGAGTCATTCAGCTGGTCTTTTCAATCTGTTTACCCAACAATTGTCGCTTTACGTTCATATACACAGCATTTCTGTGTTGGTGTGTTGCCCCTTCCTGGTTACTCTACCCCATCCCCTTAGTCCCTTTAAAGCCATTGAATATATGGGACTATATGTGAGGATGATACATTGATTTGTGAGTGAATTGGAGAAACATCATATTATGTCTTTATTTTGGAATGGTGGTAGCTGCTACAAAAGGCAAGGTGCGGTCCATGTTAATACCCATGGAATGACCCTCGAGTACGTCCCCTTTTTATGGATAGTGCTTTGCTCTAAGATATAAATTTGTAGAGCTCCAAGCTGACATACAAAGTAAAGTATGTACCTAGAAAGACAAATACAATCTTCAGTACCTTCCTAATATATTCCCTTAAATTTGTGACAAAATGTTTATAGATAGATAGATAGATAGATGGACTGACTGAGGGTTGGCTAGATGGATGGATGTGACTCACGTATCTGGTGACTTTGTCTTTATTTTCAGAACCAGTGCTTTTTGCTTTTAATGACCTATATTGCATATTTCCATCAAATTTGAGGGGCACCATCAAACCAAAGCCAAGTGATGAAATATTGAAGAGGGAATCTTGCTCCAGGGATGTAGCCTCCTGAAGACTACAGGAGAGAAGTGTGTATGTGTGTGTGTGTGTGTGTGTGCACGACCATGTATGTGTCCATTAAAAATGCATGCAGCTCATTCCTCTACTCTGGGTTTCTGGGTTGCGCTAGTGTTACAGAATTACAAGCTGTAAGCAACTGGAGCAACTGGTGTTATATGTGCACCAGATCAGTGTTTTACTGCTGTTGGCTTAAAACAAGTTGTTTTGTTTTTTGTTTTTTTTTACTGTTGTTGGTTTTTTCCTTGAAAACTTGATATGGTTACTGTTTAATCCTGTGGATACCTTTACCATAGTCGGTGTCTTAAATTTGTGTTTATTTAGATGAAAACATGTGTTGTAATTAGTCATCGGAAGAACATTTTTCATGATTGTCCATTTCTTAACCTTTCTTTTCAGACCCTTTTTAATTTGTAGAAAATTTGTCATTTCTCTTTACAGTGTGAACTGTTGATTTTCTCTGTTGTGCTAGTATGACAACTGAAGCCTAACGTCAGTTAGTTTAATCCTGTTGTTACAAACTACCTCTCCCTCATCTGACCTCAAACACTTCAACATGTTTTGATTTTTAGACATGGAGAACCAACTGTTAGTCCATTCTGCCAAACATTCTTCCAGACTGTTCCTTCTCTTTCTTGGGTGTCATGTGGTAAGGTGTTGTTTTGATGATTTATTCATTCAAGGACACTAGTGTCACATAGATGCCTCACAACATACCTATCAGTGATCCACCATGGATCTTTGTCAGTTTATTTACTTATGTTGTGCTGAATGTTGTCCTTGGCCTCAAGTTCAGCAATGGTGTCCTATGCTGAGGGAAGGCTCCTCCCCATATGTAAAGTATGACACCTCTCCCCCTCACCATCCTACCACCCCTGAGAGAGAAGGAACCAGATCTGTGCTCATTTGGGCTAGCGCTGGTATCAGTAGACCCGCAGCCTGAGTGTGTGGCATAGCACTGTGATACACCAGAACGGGGCTGAAACGAAAGTTCTCCACATCAGCCAGGTACTGTTGGTCAGCCAGGCCCTCCGATACAGAGAAGGAGGATGCAGGGGTTTGGATGTGAACAATTTTGACTTTTTCTCATTTTCCATATACACGATAGAGTGTGCATAATGACTGACCTGACTTCCTTAAATGGGAACAGCAAGGACCCTGACATAGAGTTGTTTGTCAAGGTAAGGGGGAAATGTGTTTTTAATGAAAATTAACATAGAAAAGGAAAAGACATTTGCCATTGTGGTTTGCAGGGCATTTCTGTGTCTCAGTGAAGTTATGAAGCTGCAGTATTGTATCAGGAAAGCCTGTGTAACTCAATAGTTGCTCTAGAGTTACAGCGGCACATTCAGCTGCTTTCACAAGAAGAATATTTTATATGCATGGAGATAGCGTCTAGAAAATATGGATGAGCTAACTGTGCACCTAGCGTTCAGAATGGCCGCATCTTTGTGTGATCAGCTTCTCTCATTTCTGAATTTAAGTTAGAGGATTCAATATCCACACAATTTTCAAGAAAGCTGTAGGAATTACATGGCAATACATGCATCTATTGTATTATCTTTGTTTATATTAGCATCTATGCTATTTTCATTGTGTCTCATTTTTGTGCTTTTGAATACCATTTAACTCTTTGCATGCTTTACATATACAGTTGTGTCAACTAAATATAAAATATATTAGCACTGTGTTATATTAGCACAGTGTGTGGTTGCTGCTCATTTCCTCTTAAGACAGATAGGGAATATATCAATGAACTATGCACTGATTCAGTGACTCAGACCTCCCTCTGGAACCAATTGATTCAATTGAAATGTGAAGTGAGACACATAGCTGACAAAGCTCCCAACATAAGCATTTTAACTAATGAAGGCATCTGAAAACATTTTAGCAGTATTTATGCAGGTGTATGTAATATTCAGTGATTGATGATATCAGTGGTTCTCAGTCCACTCCTGCTTGGCCTTCCCTATTTCAGCCCAGGTTTGACACGCCTGAAGAGATTAACCAATGTTTCATCAAGTCCTTGATTAACTGATTGATCTGGTGTGTGTTGACACAAAATGGCCAGGGCTTGGATTATCTGGAGAACTGACTTGTGAAACACCATATTAGAGACTGTTTAGCAAACAGTAAGACTATATAAACGGGTTAAATTATTCTTAAAAGTGTAGTCACTGATAATGTGTAGTTCACAGAGAGTAATCAACTTATTCGAACTGCTATAGTTAAAGATAATAGTTTAGCACATAATAACTACACGAAAGAGGTGCCACTACATTTTTCCTCTTGCACAACATTGTCTGATAAAGGGATAGACTGGCTTTTATGGTCATTGGCAACGTATTGAAGAACATCTCTAGCTTATGGTTGTGCACATATTGAGAGACATTCCACCAGCTACCAATGATAAATCTGAAATGAAAGAAAGTAATACTGGTAGTCTGCATTGAGGGGCAACATGTGAGAGACAGGAAGTGAACAAAATGTTATATATACAACACGAGGCAAATAATTTCAAAACATAACCCTTACCTACAACTGATGTTCAGTTTAATGATTTTAACAGGATGTCAACAGTGATTTGATATGTATCATGAGTTTGCTATATTTTGTCTTACTATCTCTTATTTGGACTGTCCATTTTTGTTAAAGAACATCTGTGTTGGTTTCTTTTTATGGGAATATGGGTAATAGTTTTGTGGAAATCGGGGGACAAAAGCAGGGTATTTTGAAATGATATGAGTAGAATTATAACAGTAACATGGACAAACCTTTTACCCAGTCTACAGATACCTAAAAGTTTTTTACTGAACTGCACTTGATACGCTGGTTTCATTGAATCTGTCACTGTTGTGATTTATAATGAAAGGGTGATCTGACCAGTGGCAATGTTCTTCATAACAACCAGTGAGTTTTAAATGCTGAAGCTAATTAGCAGAACGTATGACCTCACGAGATTATATTTTATAACACTAACCTTCAGATAAATCCTTAATCCATTGCAGATTATGCTTTGGGATTACGACATTTAGAAAGGTCTACAATTCCAAATTGCAATTTGTGTCTCTACTGAGAGAAGCTGATGGTGACACCCAATCTTTATCCTCTTCGAACTGCTTCACCACTTGGATCTGTGACTCTGGTAGCACAATAGTTCACTGTTTTCTTGTTCCCGGTAACTATTCCATTGCCCAAACTGATTTACTGAGGAAATGGAGTGAGAAATTAAGAGATAAATATTTTGAACATCTAACTGCAACCCCCACCTTTATTCAGATGAAAGCCTTGGTTCATGGTTGGCAACTTCCCAGAACCTCTTTGACATGTTCAGCGAATTGTATTTTTAGGTTGTCTGAGTTCAGTTTTTCAAAGATAAGCATTGGAAGTGTCACCTTTATCAAATACAGTGTGGGCTTGTATAAATCTTAAGAGTTTTGCACCATTTTCACATGTTAGATACGGATACCATTTGAAATTAATGCAAATCACCGTGACATGGTTATTTGCACAAAGGAGAATAAAATTCGGGTGGAGTTACCTTCCCACAAAGCTGTACTTTCTGACCTACACGTGTACAGCCTATGTCCAGTAGAGCAGGTAATTGAAGTGGCATGTATAATTCATGCTGCCCTTGGTATTAGCTCACATGAGATACTTTCCATACACAGCCTTCTGATCTTACTCTCAGAAACTGGATCTGCTTGATCAGACCTGATCAGAGACATACCGGTTTGACTCTGATTCTTGCCTTTAGATATCCTGAGACTGGTAATGCCTTATATATAAGTTTTCACATGACACTGAGAATTTGGATACAAGACAACTTTTTATTCTAAAGACATATATATTGGAGTTGATTAAAAGATGTCAAATCGGTCTCAACAACCACCATTGACTGAAAAAGTTCTTAACTTAAGCCATGCATGATTAGTACTATATATATTGAGAACGCCAGGTTTGTTTTGTAGGGCTCTGCCTGTTATAGGACATCATAAGATTAACTGATGGATAAGTGGTGTACAACTGTGTAACAGCAGCTGTTTTGCATAAAGCATCCTGACATGTCATGTTCCCTTGTGTTTTCATTGTTTTGTACACTGTCTGTATCTAGGGAAATCATACGGAAGAGGTAATGCAAGAACTGGAAGGCATGTTTGTCATTGCATTGCTGACCTTAACATTCTGTCTGGTTAATTTATGTACCATGCATGAAATACTTACATGTTTACTGCATACATGCTGCAAATCCCTATAAAAATTCTTGTGACAGGTTAAAGATTTCGGTTCAACACATTCACAAATATCTCTGAGGGAAGATCTTTGTCATCATTTTGTAATTACCACTTCAGTCCTATCTCTGTAAGGATGATAAAATTACTGCTAGGTACAATTTTGCAGATACAAATGTACTGATAACTGTTATCTCAATCAAATGTGATGACAGCATGTCCAGATCATATTACTCAATGGTCATTTTCCTTTTCCTTTTTTATGAGGTATAACTAAAATATTGGTCTTTCCTTCTTCGATAAATGTACTGGTGATTTAACACTATGTAGTTATTTACTTCAGTTAAGTTTCCATTAAGCTTATTTATGCCAGCAGAGATAATAGTGAATCCCTGATTGATTATTTCATCTGTCTGTCTCCATTTCCAGTCTCTTCCTTCTCACTCCATGTGAGATGTGTTGTATTAACGTGTATGTTCGTATATGTGTTTGTAGGCAGGGAGTGATGGAGAGAGTATTGGAAACTGCCCATTCTCTCAGCGCCTGTTCATGATCCTCTGGCTCAAGGGTGTAGTATTTAATGTGACCACTGTAGACCTGAAGAGGTAGGTTTCACAGAAAACACATATTCACTGGCAAAACATGGGGCAGACACAAAGTACTGCCAGACTTGTGTTGCAACTTATGATGGTGATTTTTATTGTTGTTGCCAAATTGTTTTTAAACCTTGTCTGTGCTGATTTGTCACCTGAAAGATTCTTGTCGGCAATTTCTTTGTTTTGATTAAGCTCCTGTAAAATGAGCCTGAATTTACACAGATGATTGTCCATGACATGGTACATGATATGTATGCTTTTGGTGATGTGTGTTTGTGCCTGTGTGTGTCTGTGTGTAACTCTGTATTAGAAAACCCGCTGATCTGCATAACCTGGCACCAGGCACACATCCTCCTTTCCTCACCTTTAACGGGGAGGTTAAGACTGATATTAATAAGATAGAGGAGTTTCTGGAGGAGGTGCTCGCACCACCAAAGTAAGTTAACCTTTAAATCAAGACTTAACATACGGTCTCATCACAAACCATTGTTGAGAAGCTTTTTAAACTTTTCATTTTTACAGTAACACCCGCCCCTTGTACATATGCTATATATTGGTACAATGTGTGTAAAACAATATATTGCAAGATATATTTTTTAAAAAAATATATTTGTGTGGGATATTTGAGAATACGATAGGCTGGTGAAAAAACAGTGCTGTGAATGTCTGACCTGCTTTTCTCCTGTCTGTACATAAGATACCCCAAACTGGCCGCCAAACAGAGGGAGTCCAACACAGCTGGGATTGACATTTTTGCTAAATTTTCAGCTTACATCAAAAACACAAAACCAGAGGCTAATGAGGGTAGGTATGCCAGTCTCTGTTAGATGCTTATGTGAACGGATAACAATAGACTAGAATGGAGTTTGATGCATATAGCTGCATTTTGTTCTCCCTGGCCGCTTTTGCTTTATAGTTTATACACGTGTGTCTATAAGTGTGCATCCTAGAATTTCAGAAAGCTGAAGTGTACATTTATTTCTGTACATTTTTCATACATGTATGAGCTGAGGGTGGCTGAAGTCTATATGTACCTTTGTATTTCAATTCAACTGTATTTTGAAATGAGGTAATCTAAACTGTCCTCTACCGTCTTTTCCAGGTTTGGAGAAGAGCCTGACAAAGGCCCTTAAGAAACTGGATGACTATCTGAATAGCCCTCTGCCTGATGAGATAGATGCTGACAGCATGGAGGACGAGAGGAGCTCCACTCGTAGTTTTCTGGATGGCAACGACCTGACCCTGGCTGATTGCAACCTCCTGCCAAAGCTGCATATAGTCAAGGTGAGCTCAGATTCTGAAAAAGAGTTTCTGAGGAAATGGAGTCTTGACTGTTTTGCTCTGCTTTTTAGAGCCTTTTACACTTGATCAGTAATGATTACACTCAGCTTCATGCTGTCTCAGAGATATAATACAAGTGAGTTTATGAAATTTTCATAATTCTAAGTGCTGATATGATGTCTGCTGTCACTAAATGCACTTGAAACCTTTTAGATTGTTGCCAAGAAGTATCGCAACTACGAGATCCCAACTACTATGACAGGTGTGTGGCGCTACCTGGAGAACGCCTATGCTCGTGACGAGTTCACCAACACCTGTGCCGCTGAGAAAGAGATTGAATTTGCCTATCAAGATGTGGCAAAGAGGCTGCTCAAGTAGTCCGTGGCACTAATCCCACTGACAGATGGACGAGAATCAACGAAAGCATTCCATCTTTGCTCTCAGTAAGCTGGTAATTGGGATTTTTGATCCAGGTTCATTTTTAACCCACGGTGCTGTGCCAGATGGATGGAATTTACCTTTATCAGTGAACATGCTGGTGACCTCCACTGGCTCCAGAACAAGACCACTTTATCATTTTTTGGCCACTCTCACTCCTCTGTCATTGTCAAAATCAAACCTCAACTTACAAAGCCTTCCCTTCCTAGCTTTTCTTGACAGTTTCTTTTTCAGTGACTCTTTCATTTCTGTGTCTTCAGTTTCTTTAGTGGAATAAATCAGTTCTGTCCTCTATTACCAAATGATAGCCTCTTTATGGATTTGGTTAGATGAACCTTCTTTCTTATTTATTCCTATTATTTCTGTTATTAAGCAACTTTTTAAAGTTATTGTCTGACAATAATAGTGTGTATTATGAAAGCATATGCTAAAAGCACATTTATAAAGAATGGTAAAGTATTCTGAATGACACCAGGTTTTAATGATCAGCCTGCTACAGTCATAAAACCTTTAGCTTTGCTGTTCTCCATCTATTTGACAGCTGCATAATTCTTATCTGTTTTAATGAATGTGTTTCACTGTTCTTGCAAAAAATTTCAAATACTCAGTGTAACTCATGTACGTATGATAATGTTTGTGCTTTGTGGAGAAACTGAACAAAGTTGAGACAAGGGGTAATAGTTAATCTTTAGAAAGTTCTCTGTCTGTTCTGTGGAAACTCTGAACAAATAATATTTTTTCTGACTGTACTCAGAAACCTGTTTCAATGCTTTATATTTTTCCTCTGGAATGAACTAAAATGATTTCAAATCAATGTGCTTATTTACTTAATTAATTCAAGTGACACAATGAAATCACTGTAAAATAATCGTATTCCAAAATTCTGCCGAAAAAAAAAATCACATCATGCTGAATATTTGATTACAGGCCGGTAGTGCATAAGTCTTGCAATATGTACCACCAGCAGAATGCACAATCAGAAGCACTCCAGTGACTGCTTCAAACACTTCCCATGCTTTTTGTCTATTTAATACCATGCTCTAAAATATCAGTAAGTTAATTTTTTACTGGTTGTCTTTGCAAGAATTTAGGCCTTCAAACCTTAAGTCACTTTGTAAAATCTTGTAATATAAATTGGACAGTTACATCTCAGATTACTTCGCTTTCTTAAGCCTTACTAAATGGTTTGGAGTCATTGCTCCTATCAAATAGGGACTAGAGAAACCTTATACCATTCATCTTTACATCCCCTCCTCTCAGCGCTGTTGGAGTAATGGGCTGATTTACATCCATTGATATGTCCTTATGGATTAACTGCTCTTGTATGGTTTGGATACTTGTTTCATATGAAATGAAAGTTTTGTTCTAGATGGACCCATCCTGTGTAAAACTCTCTGAATAAAATAATATTTTCACAGACTGACTTGTGTTGCTTTTTTCTCCATGAAGAAAACTCTACTAATGGTTTCAGTTAGATATCTAATGAATGTTTTATGTTTTAGTCATGTAAGAGGAGCCAGTTATATGGTTAAACTGTAGAATTGCCTTAAGCTGCTTTAGAAAGCTCTAAAATAGTCTTTTATTGTGTAATTAGGGTTAAAGGGTTTGCCATGGAGTGATAAACCTTGATGGTCTTGATGGTAGTTGCTGTCTCTGTGCTGAGTGGGTCCATTCTAACACTGACTAACAGTTTAACACAAAGAAGCAGACTTTGATCTCGTAACTTCTTGAGTGACAGAGCAAAGACTGTTAACAGATTTAAATACAGGCTACTGAGCCATGGATCAAAGCTATCCTTCCACACAGCTCTCTCAGTGGAGCGGAAAACCTAAGAGCAGCCATCCGATCTGTCTCTCTTTTTCCCTCCAAAAGCCTCACTCTTGAAGACCCATGCCCGTCAGATTTACAATAATGACCATGTCTATTTACTCAAAGCAGGAACCTTCCAGGAATAATAGTCCAGGAAAATAAATGGAGCCTGCCATATTTTTTTCCACACAAGTAAGAAAATATGAACCAGGACCTGTGCCTGACTGTTCAGTAATTAGTTCTTAAACATCCTACGCCTCGAATCCTATTTGCTCAGATTCAGCATTTTCAAAGCAAGACAATACAGAACGAGACATTAATGTCAAACAGGTCTCCAACAGATCCAGTAACTTTAATCTGTTTTTACAAACACCACTGGTCCATTCGTGTTTCAATAACTGGTGGAGTGTGTGGAGAAAGCATTTGTAATAGGCTTGTCTGTCTTAGTTTCACTGCAAAGTAATGGATTATATTGCAAAATGTTCTTTGCCATAAAATGTGGATTGATTTTGACAATGTTCCATGGCTTATTCATAACAGTAAAGGAAAATGAAGGAAGCTGAGTGGGAACCCTGAGAGTGAGACAGTGACCTCATTGTATATAGGACTCAAGGTCATATAAGGAAGTGACATAACAGCAGGTAACCCACTGATTAAATAAAGCAGTTATATAAATGTTGTAATGTCTTATGTAATATACAGAAAACACATATAATTTAATATTATTTTGTTTTGTGTTTCAAAGAATCTGGCTTCTGGATCTTCTGAGTGCATTAGTACATTTGAACTACTACTGTTGAAACATCCACTAGATGTCACTGCACATATATGTATGTATGTATGTATATATATATATATATATATATATATATATATATATATATATATATATATATATATATATATATACCTCCATCACGTGATAACTGATTTCACTGATTTCTACCTGTGAAATATGAATGTACCATAAAATTATAAGATATGTCCATCCAAATGCCATGGTATAATTTACACGCCACAGAGAATTATGGACTGGAACAAACTTGTCCCACCGATGCTGAAGTGAAATCTACACTATGTCATGCACCATCTATTTATGTGACTCAGCCTCACTACTGAATGGGATAACTGTGTCTGGAATTCTTTGAACTTGTGTGGAAATTTGCCTCTGTTTACCTTTTACAGCGCGTGTTATTTTTAAATTCTAGGTTTATATGGTATGGACAGACAAAATGGCCTGGATTATTTGTTGGCATATTTCTTAATGTCTAACTTCAAACTGGCTTAAGCCATTTGCTTTATAGTTTAAATATGGTTGGAAAACATAATACTTACTGCAATTTTTTGTGAATCTGTTTCAGTTATTCTTCATAGACAGATATAACATCAGTTTTTAAAGGCCCGACCTATCATTAATATTACTGATGAATTCTTTGTTTTCCACTTTATATCTAGTGGTCTCAAAACCCTGCAATTCTGTTCAATTAAGTTACAGGTGAGAGCCATAACCAGGTTATTGTTCCCATCCCCTGTTAGGCACAGGACAACAGTGAAACAAATGTTAAACCTACATAAAGGAAGAGAAACAATAAACATGGCTCATGCTAGTCTTTTTTGGAGGGAAAAAATGATTTACCAAAGTTCACCTAATTTGTACCTTCAACATACTTAGCTCTTTACTTTGACACAGAACTGATAAGACTTTTTTCAGAATACATTTTATTTTTACATTTTGTGTTGAAGTTCCACACGTTCAGGGTTATGTCTTGAAATACACGTCATATGCTATGTGAATTATAACATGAAACACGCATGTTAAATAAGATATTGTTTTTTGTTGTTGTTGTTATTTTTAGCTTCAAATAACTGCCACTGAAATCTGGTGACCAACCACTTGAAATGCATGGCACATGGTACCTATTAATATCATTTAACTTGTGCCAAAGCATTAAATGCTTGAAAGCTATATATCTACATTAAGCAGGTGGTTTTGGCATTTGCAATGTGTGTTTATTTATTTCTTTGAAGGTTGAGCAAGCTGAACCAGGTTGAATGGGACAGGAAGTTGAGTGCATAGTTGATGCATGGTAAGTCTGTACTGGTGACTTCAGCATCCTGTCATTAACAGGGAAGTGCAGAGAACTGTCCTTCTTGCTTGCTTTGATGACTTACCAAGAACCCATTTATGCCAGCTGTCACCATCTTTGCAGCTCTGCCCAAAGGAAGGCAGTGAACTCTATGCCCTGCCCATTTTGATTCGGCATTTGGTCAGAAAGGTTCTGGCATAGTCCCTATATTTCAGAGCAAACAGTTTGCAGACCTCAGAGACAGGGCAACATGACCCCTGCCATTCTTTTCTGACAGTGGCAGCTCAGTGCTTCTCTGCAAAAAGTCTGAGAAATTCTGACCTACGGTGACAAGAAATCTAAAAGCCATGACATATAGTCCTCTTAGGTTTGGTTTTTTTGGTTAATAACAACTGCTATTGTTGACATTTTTAGAAAAATTTCAAACTTACCAAAAGGGAGAGCACAATGGACTTACTTCCAGTGGTGTTATGGTGGATAGATAGCTGACGTTTAAGTAGTGGATTTTTAATCCACTTTGAATGTTGGAAACTGTTAAGGGAAGTAAAGTCATTAGGACCTTGTATCATTTATGAGCCTTAGTTAGTGTCCAGTTGCTCCACTGCCAAAGGGCCACTACTGCCTGGAAATGCTTTTCCACACTGGGTACCGTTTAAACTCTCTAATGCTTTGTGAATAAATCAGCTTATGGTGTCACATAAGATGACGGATACAGCTATAGAGTGAAAAAAGTGAGTTCTTTGTTTCTTTGTTGTGGACTTGAGTGTATGCCTGCAGACGGTCTGAGACTGTTGTGTAATTTCAGTATAATGATGCTGATGATGGGAAGCGACTGTGCCTATCCTATTTCAGTCAGAGGAATGAAGCTTGGTGACATTACTGGGAAATACAGGCAGGCTCATCCTGTTCAAATTTCACACAAGGGCTGACCATTGTGCAGTCACTACTTTAATCCATGACGGAGAAAAAGTATTTCTCTCTCTCTCTCTCTCTCTCTCTCTTTTTTTTTACAAAAATTTGCCATACGTTCTGGTGAAACTAGACTCAGTATCTCAGGATAATACTGATAATATCTATGATCATACATCACTTCTACGTGATTGGTCAATATCCAATAAATTTACAGCAGATCGCTTAGTCCCAAACACAGACCTGGAGGCTGAACTCTGATGCTATAACTTGTGAACTTACTCCTCATACCTCAAAGGTCATCGGGGCCTCCACTGGCATATTCAGTTCCAGTCACATTTCAGAGAATATTTACATAATCAACACTGTGTTTTGATTATCCTAGATTAATACTGTCTCCAGGTGTGTTTGAACCATGGATGTTATCTCCAAATGAACATATAATCACTAAACATCTAAGATGAGATGTTTAGTCTGAGAAAAATAATTCAGATTTTTTTGCTTGTTTGATTATTAGCACCAAACTAATGCAGGCTGTAAGGACAACCTACAGATTGTTACCTAGGTCTGCACAATAGTTGGTTCAAAGCCATATATCCATATATGTCTTGCAATGTTTGGAGTCAGCCACTGTAAGTAAGCCCTGTGAAATCAAAAGTTTAATGAAGAACCAACTATTGAAGAACATGGTTGAATGAGTCCAGATCTCTTTTGCAACTGACGGCATCCTTAAGATGGGTTCCATGCACACGCATGGGATTCACGTGCTTATTTAATGGACCACTGTGTAATTCTAAACATTTCTACAAAATTCTTGACCTCAGGAGTTGGATGAGAATATAATGAAATCTAGGTGGAAGACGGAAAATTAATTTTCCTATTGTCAAAGCCTGGTAATTAGGTTGTGAAAGCTCCTGAATTTACTTTTACGGACAATTGCACAATCTGATAATTTTCTTAGTTGTCAGAGCAGGCTGCCTTGAGACTGTTTTAAGATTTTTAGCCCTTAATAATGAAGGAAAAAGTCTAAAGACAAAAAGGTTCCATGGCATGAAAACAGGATATCATTTTTATTAAGACTAATGGCAAGCGGTACAAATCCAACCTTTCCACAAGGGAAGAGAATATCAGATTTTTCAAACATTAAATTGAAACTGCCCAGTTCCTCTCAGTCTATTACGGTGATTTGTGGCGAGATCTTGATGGAGATTATCGGTCTGACAGCTGCACGCCTGTGGCTTCAGTGCTTATGACCTAAAGCAAAGAAATTTCTGGAACAAAGAGCTAATTTCTGGCAGTCTGATCACCAACTGGATATCATGGATAAGCAGAAGTCCTCACACAGGTTTCGTATTGTCTCTTTCGAAGACCATTGTGGTAACCATACAGCCTCTTAGTACAAACGTCAGTACTCAAAATGGACTAACCAGCCAGATTACTACTGAGAGGTTTTCCTTTTCTGGTTCAATGGGAATTAGTTCAAATTTATGGCTAAGTTAAATCTTTTATTCAGAGATCTGAGTTATGATTCCATGGGGTCATTATCTTCAACTGAATATCTGATTGATAAAACCAAGTCTGTTAAAGACATTTCAGTATGAATATTTAACATGGAAACAAATTCTTCTACCAAATATAAAGGAAAAAAGTGATTATATCCACATCATAAAAGATTTCCATTAATCCCATGTTTGAAATGGCTGCTTTGCTTGTGGTGGCAGGATGTGGATTGGGACTTATGTAAGTGTACTGTAGAGTATTATAAATCATTTATGACATGACCTGGTGTCGCATTGAGGAAGAGAGACAGTTGAGTACCTCTTGCAACGTTCTAGAATGTATCTATCCACATTAGAGACCAACCTGGTACCCCTGGTTTAAAGTTCTGACCACAGAAACATACGCAGAACCATGGCTGTCACACAGATTCACTTTATTATTCAGCTTTATAAATCATCGCCCAACTCCCCAGGAAATCGAGAATGTTTGACTTTCCAGTCATAAACCATAAAATCTGTCATTAATATAATAACACGACTTAGGATGTTTTGGAGACTGAGCTGGAGTCTAAACTAGGAGCAGACATGGGCATCAGTGAAATGGTCTGGCATACAGCACTGGTGCATGATTACTTTGTCATTTTCCGAAACAGCGACACCACGACTGTATGTCAGTCATCATAAAAGATCTATGGTAGCGTTATTTGACTTCATTGTATTACCAGGTCATTAGTTCTCAGCTAACACTTAGCCCCATCCAAATAGTTCGCAAAGCTATTTCTTTGATGAGAAGCATGTCTTTACTTCTCTGTGACTGGCGACATCTGTAGATGGAGTTTCTGTCCAAATATTTCACATTTTACTGCCTGGCCCCAACCAGTGGAAAAGGCCTGCTTTGCATGAATATTTGGCTCTGCTATGCGCCGTCCCGTCATATGTTCTATGTTCTGAGACGCTCAATTGTAAGGAGCCGTTTCTGACAGTTTAGATGGAGCATAACTTGAAACTCCTGGCGTCTACGTGAAGTCTCAACAAAGGGGCCCATTGTTTCTTTAGTAGCTGTCCATGGTACTGACATACGTGAATCTTCAAATGATCCCTAGTAGAATCAGTTTGTGTGTAATACGATGTGATAAAACTGAATATGGAAATAAACACATGTACGTGTTTATAGTCCACACCGTTTAAAAGTCACTTTCTACAGAAAGACCCATTCCCAAGAGCACTGTGCAGTGTGATTACTTCATTGTGAAAATAGTGTAATTTAATGTCTCAATTATTTAGTTTGTGTGTAGACTAGTTCAGTGTGATTTCCCATAAGGGTTTTTAACACAATCATTCAAACAGCTAGTTACTCTTGAGAGGGAATAAATAGCAAAATTTGCTTATCCCTGAAAATACCAAATCAGCTTCAGTCACTGCTAAAGCCTGTTATCAGCACTACACTAGATGGTGTAGTTGAGCCACAGAAAATAAAACAGTTATTCTTTATCACATGTAACACATGAAAAGAGGGTTTTTTTTGTTTGTTTGTTTTGGGTTTTTTTTGTTTTTTTTTTTTTAACCAGGAGAATAAGATTTCACACTACCTTTTGATAAATGCTAAGAAGCTCCAATCTGAGTTCAAGTAGGACAGAATTCCACACTTGAGGTCCATGTACAACATCTCACCATGGGAATATAAGGCAGAACAGGAAATGTTCAATTACACTTTCTTGGAAAGCTTATCATTTTAGAAGTCTTGTATATACTTGAGTCACTTCTTTCTAGACCTGTAATATCCTGTATAAGCCAGGGCAAAGGTTATTTTAGTGTAGGATGCTAAAACTGAACTTAGCACTAACATGCTCAAGTATTGTGGTAAGACGACCCATCCAGACAAGCCGTCCAACTGTCTGTGCATTAGGCTGATTCCTGGAAGAATTAGAAAATGTACAATTAACTAGTGCCTGCTCTTGAATGCTGGCTGTGATGGGTTTGTTTAGCACTCTGTTATGGAGGTGATCTCTCTCTCTCTCTCTCTCTCTCTCTCTCTCTCTATCAATGGACAAGCATAGGCCTAAGTAATTGGATTAAAATACATTATACTGTTTTGGACTAGGATCCACTGAAGCTGTTACATCATCCAGGGATTTCACAAGAACAGTATGTAAATACTCATATTTGTCTGTCTTAAAGGGCATATCCTGGAATATTATATGGCTGTTTATCTTGTTTTCTTCACGCCATCTCATTATTTTAATTGCTAGATGCAGATAGGAACGTCTGGAATGCGAACCTGAAACCTGCTCCAGTTTTTCAACTCAAATCATATTCAGGGAAACCCCAGGAATGTTTCCTGGACTTACTTAGGGACGAAATACCCTCTCACTGTATCTGTTATGTCTTGAAATAATGTAAAACAGCCCTGGTTTGACGTGCATGAGTCTTTTGCATGCATTATTCTGAGGTAAATATACTGTAGCCACCATAGCAGTTGCCAGGCCTGAACTATCCAAAGTAAATGTTGACCAGGCCTCACTCCAAGTGTGTGATACTGTAGGGTCCAGGACCATTACCAGACCTCTCCTTTCATCTCTGGTTGGCAGCCTATTGTGGTAATGCAATGAAACTGAATGAGAATGATCATTAACTGATATTAGGCGCATGGATGTCTGCCAGATTGTGTGTTTTTTGTTTGTTCTCTTCTTTCTTTTCTATAGGGATGAAAAGACAGAGGGAGAGAAAATCTGACACGTCATCAGATTAAGCATCTTTACAAATGGTTTTGAGTGATACAGGTAGTGATTACAAGCACACTAGAAAATGACAAAATCATTGTTTTTATTTCCCTTATAAAAAAGAAAACGATCAAAAAAAAAAAAATGCCAATTTCTCTCACTGTTGTCATGATGCTTGTCCCTTTAAAACCATTTTTCTTTGGGTGGATTTTAAAGACAAAAGCCTCAAAGTCCATAAGACACATAGGCAGACAAGGCACAGTTGTGCAACGAGTGTAAGAGAAGCAAAGCATGCAAGAGTCAGGGAGAGGGGTGGAGCTAATACAATGCAAAAGATCCCCTTTTAAACTTTTATGGCAGTTTTGCCAAACAAGATAAATATTACAAAGAAAATTCTTAAATACAAGTACAAATACATAGGAAGATGATGCAATTGATTACATATTATACATAATTTACACTCACAATATTGTAAACATACTGTAAACAAACTTTAAGCTAAGCTCACACTCACAGCTAATCAAAGCCATCAAATGACCCTTTTTATCATTTAAATGAAACAACAATCAATCAAAAAACACCACAAAGTAAAGAAACTGGCTGAGAGATCAGAGATGATAAAACCTTAGTAGATGATCGAGGTTCATGTATATTTCAAAATCATCAGGTTGATGAGATGTCTTGAAGTCCACTTATTCAATGTTCCAGGAGGGGTTTCATGAGTCAGCAAAAAAAAAAAGCCCAAAAAACAAACAAATAAATCAGTATTTTGGATGACTTTATTTTACAGTTATTGCCTTCGTCTGAAAGTGCTGTGGCAGAGTATGTGGAATTCACAAACTGCTAAGTGCTCCGATTATCTGACTTGTTGAGGGATTTTTTGCATTATTAGCAGAAAAGCAAACTTCCAGAACACAGACCGGGCTGGTAAAACTTTGGTAATATTGTAATTCACAAAGCAGCATAAAATAATGACATGAAATTTGATTAAGGCCAACTTACTTAATTGCTTTAGGCTTATGCAGTTGCAAATGAACTCATAATGATTCTTTAAATGCCACTGGCCTTAGGCACCGGTAAGATCAGAAAAGAATATATCTTTCAGCCTGATCAACCTGAAAGTGTGACGTTATTTATCTGCACATCAAAACATCTCTTATTGCAAACTGATGTTAAAACAATCCACTTTTAAAATGACAAATGCAAGCTAAACCATTATATTTCATAGTTGGTTCATGGCCATGACAAATTATAAGCTACAAAATTTTGCAGCAATATTAAAACTCAGCCCTTCAAAACCCAATAGCAAAAGTAATGGCGAGAATTACTCCAATCTCTAGTGGCCAAAAGTAATAAGTTCTGCTTCTGCCTATTGTCCCAATATTTATTTTTTAGGACTACAGTTTCTTTTTCAAAAGCAATATTTCTAATGCATATGATCATAGATCATTGCCACTAGTCTTCCTCGCAGCACTGTTATTCCTCAGACAAACAAAATATCCTGAAACACAAGCGCTAAAGAAAAGAAAGTGACACAAAAACCTGGAAGCTTAACAAAATACATTTACAAAAAACAACTCAAGGCAAAACAAAGCACTCTCTTTGGTTTTATGGCAAAGCCAAAGAAACTCTTAAAGCACTTAGTAATATATATTACAATTATATGGAATGCTTGCCTGCTACATGTCAATAGCTCATTTATATCAATGTACTACATTAAGATGAACAAACTTGTTCCAAACACCATTTGATGTTCTCAAAAATGAAATAAAATAATATAAAATAAAATAAAAACAAAATAAGCAGAAGAACTTCCTCCTTAATCAATAAACATTATTTAGGCACAGAAGATTTCTTTTTTTAAATTACCCACTAAGTTTAACTAATAACTTGAACATAGATACATTACAAAAATATTTTTCCATGACTCAAGTTACAAATACATTAATTTATGGCTTTATAATTTACAACTCCATAAGCAATGATATCCTCACACCAAAAAAATGTATAATTTAAATTAATTTAGAAAAAAAAAAAGATTACAAATTTTAGTAAGCAAACTGTTTACACAACTGCACCTCAATATTTATTTAAAAATGAAAACCAATCTCTGCTCAGTGCTTTAAATCTTTGAAGAAAAAAACGGTAAACCTTTTCTTAGCTAAGAGCTCACCAGAAAGGACAACACAGTCCAAGTAACCATCTCGGCTATGTTTTGTTTTTTAATATAAATATCGCTGACTCTCATCTGTGTGATCAGAGCACTAATGTCAATGGCTTATTCATTTAAGTCAAACAAAAACATAGTTATCCTGAAATTTTGTCTAAAAATATTTCCCTTTGTTGAGTTTTAGTCCATAAATATTCCTCGCAAAATTATACAAAAGTTTGAAAGGCAATATAGCAAAGGAAAAAAAAAACCCAGCCAAACAGCCAAAGAGAGAGAGAAAGAGAGAGAGAGAGAGAGAGAGAGAGAGAGAAAGAGAGAGGGGGGAGAGCAGAGAGACAGAGAGAGAAATTCTCAAAGAGTTTGTGCTTTAAAACCATGATATACTGGTTTGGAGTTCGCCTGTCAGAATTCAGCATGCTCCCATTACACAAGCTTGTGTTACTGTATGAGAAATCGCCCTGTTCAGTATGGCCGCCACACTCCTTCATCCATTCTTCCCCCAGGATTAAGCATGGTGGGGGAGTTACTATGACTCCCATCTCCCTCCACTCCTCCACTGCCGTCAGCTTGACCTGGAAGCGTAGAGTTGACCAGAGTAGTACCTGTTGAGGCACTGGTGCAAGGTGGCAGCATACTGGACGGGGAGCGGTCCCCAGGAACCATAGAAAATTGGTACGACCCAGAAGAGGTACCATAGTATAGATAGGGGGTGCTGCTGCTTTGAAATGGTCCACTCTGGCTTTGGGTGGAGCCTGGGTATGGTGGTGGTAGGTAGGTGTGATAGTGAGCACTTCCAAGAGACATGGCGGAGGTGACGGGTGTTGGGGTGTAGGTGAAGGTGGCAGGGTAGTGCATTCTGGGGCTGGGGAAACGGCTCTCAGTGAGGGAGAAGCCAGGGAACTGGCGCTCAAATTGACCAGGAAATGGACTCAGGTCAGTGGAACCTATGGAGGCAACAGACATGAACAGATGATTTGAAAGTTCAATTCACTGCTGTTCACTGCAGTATAACTGAGGTCACTTCAGTTCAGTTCATCTAAACTTGGTCAGATTCATTCAATTCATGTCACTTCATTTCACTACACTTCAGCAAATATCAGTTTAAATCAGTTCAACGATACACTAAACTTCAGGTTACTCTGTAATAGATTAAGATCTGTAAAATCTGTAATCTGTTATCTGTTTCTTGTTAATCCTCAGTAACATTTTGTAAATCAAAGGAAGATCAGTTGGCCTGAGTGAATTTCATTAGGACTTTTCGTCTCATTTCAGTAGACAAGCGCATGTGCATGTGTATTCATGTATGTGAGCTTATGTCTCTATTAATTTCTGTTCTCTGTCCCAGGGGATATTTATGTCTGCATGTGTGTGTCTACGCATGTTTATTACGGCCTGTATATGCTTAAGACTGAAGAGTGTGTGAGTGAGTGAATGTGTAAAAAAAAAAAAGAGAGAGAGAGAGAGACAGAAAGAAAGAAAGAAAGAAAGAGAGAGCAAGCAAGCATATGTGTGAGCTTATGTGTGTACACTGGCACACAGCATAAAGCACAATGATGATGCATAAGAAGTTGCACATTTGGAAACACTTTGAGGGATAAATGTAATCATATTGAGGACACACTGTTACTCTGATGTGGGTTAGTCCTATCTCTGTCAGTATAGGCCTAGGGCATGAGCAGTCCATCTGCCCCATTTTAGCCCTCTGTCACTCGACAATCCCCTCTCAAAATAATCAAAAACCACTAAATAGCCTGTTACAAACACCAGAGTTGTGCAAAAAAGTGAACTAGGCAAAAAAAAAAAAAAACACAAAAAAAAGGTTAGCCCCACCCCTTCTTCCATGCACACAGCTCTTATCGTAAATCACTAGGCGTCTTTCTTGTCACCATGTCTGCTTTTGTGGGCCAAATGAGTGCCACGATTATGTGCAGGCGATTTGCAGGAGCACGTTTTGTCGCTAGCGTCCAAAGTCTGGTACATTAAACCTCTTTCCTCTCTCTTTTGCTCCAACAGTTTTCTTTTTTTGCATCACTTTTGATGCATTTGACTTTACAGCATAATGGTTTAGTGGCCCCAGGGAGTAGAGAGAGTGTGTTCTGCAAATGGGCTACTTAATGCAAGCTCTCCTCCCACTAAGCCCATAAAGGCATATATAACAATATTCTATAACATTATAATAATAATACTTGGGGGATTAACACTTGATCTTTTCTGTCGAATAAGAATTTGTATTTGTTAAATAAGAATATGTATGATAACCGATTGGCACCTAGACTGCATTTTTTTTCGGGAAAAACATAATCATAAATGTCCATATGACAAATGAATACATTTAAAGTTTACTGTCAGTTCAAACCATGCTTGCAAGTCTCTTCCTCTGCAGAAAAGACACAGTCAGTCTCCATAATGCATTTTTTATTTAGGCAAGTGGAAACTGTGCCTGAAATAAGGACCTTTTTTACAGCTGTTTTTTCATGGATTTTTGTAATCTAGTTTTAATCTAGTAAAATTCCAAATTCAGTTTTCAGATTATAATTTCTGATGATCACATCTGTATCAGATCAGATCTTTATCAGGCAAAACACAAATAGACTGCGCCATTACGCTAGATGCTGTAACTTGTGAAAAGACAAAACAGGCACGAAATAAAACTTTGCTCATCTTCCTGACAGAAGATACATCAAACAGTAGTGGCATTATCTTCCATAACAGTATTTCTTACAGTAAGAAGTTGCAGTATATTGAGCGATATGCTGAAGGGGTAAAATAAGAGAAATAACGAGACATGACAAGAGAGGTGGCAGCTTTCCAAAAATGAGCCAACAAGCAGTCACACTGGGGAGTCATAGGTTTAATGACTTACAGTCTCTCCAAGTTCACAAGAAAGCACCAGAGTGTAGCAATGGTAATACAACGAAAGAGCGACCAGGGGGGAAAAAACATGGAGAAAAGTCACCTGGCATCAGGTCAAACAGGTGTGCAGCAAGGAAACCTTGTCCCTTCACTTTTGGTTTTCAGAGAGTGTGTTTTCATTGCGCAAAAGGGAAAAATTGGCTTGGGAAGGTGCTCTATCGACTGGACTTAGTTTACCCAGCATGTTTCGGAACCGTATCACTATAAAAGTGGGTTTATTTGTCCGCCGTGGGGCTGTTATTATGCCTTGCTCTGTTATTAACCATATTCCACACAAGATCAAAGAGTTGGATAGAAGAAAAAAGGAAACAATCTCTTTTTTCCCTTTGGATAACTGCTACCATTCTCTGGGTCAGTAAGTTCTGAAAACATGTCTCCTTTTTCACGTTTGTGTCAGAATTAGAAAGTGAATATTTGGCTTGTCGCTGTTTTTTCTGAATGAATGATATATATTCATGGACATGACATTTTTTGGCAGTCACTGAGACAGTCCCCTAGAAAAGAAAAAACTTTAAAAAATTACATACCATACAGCAAAAGTAATGACAGCTAGAGGCTTTTGTCAGAAAATGTGCAAAACGCTTGTTAATTCTCCTAATGAGTATGTTTCACTGTGTGACAGAACTCCAAAGAACCATTTCTTACCAAGTAAAAAAAAAAATGTTAAAAGTTACAGTTAAAAAAATGACTGAGGTACATATGACATCTACTTCATTCCCAAGCAGCCCCCAACCCCTCTTTCCCTTTACTGCAGTAGCTCTCAGAGGAGATGAGTGTGTGTGTGTGTGTGTGTGTGTGCGTGCGTGCGTGCGCAGGTCGGGAGGGGGGGGGGGGTGTTACCTGAGAGGCGTCGAGGCACATCGCTGATGGAGGGAAGACCAGTAGCTCGGCTGGAGGAGAGAGGAGTGGTGGAATGCACTGAGGGTGATGCCATGGGACTCAAGTAGGATGGGTAAGGCTGGTCATATGACCAGGGAGGAGACGACTGGGACTGGCGTAGGTCTGGGGACAGGACGCCATGTGTTAACTTGGTGAACTTCACTCAGAGTGATTCAGAATACTCAGATGTTGCTTCTTCAATCAAAACACTTACCTGCCCAAATACCCTAATACCCCAAAACAAAGTCTATTCAGTATAAGAGCAGTATTTAAGAACAGACAAACCCCTCTCCACAGCAGCACGTGTATGCCCTGATTCCAATATGACATCAAACTGTGCCAGCTGACGCTAGACACATAGACACTACATACAACACAAGAACTGCTAAACTCATTGTGGAAAGTTATCATATATACCCATATGTCTTATTCATTTACAAACCTGTCATTCAAAAATCCAAAATGTAAGTAGGCTTGTTTGTTCACGGAGCTTTTCTACAGTCAAAAGACATGTTTTAATCCAAAATGCTACAGCAATAAATCATGCAAGCAATGCCAATGTAATCAACAGATCTTTATATCTGATATTTACCTGATATCTGTGTTTGGTTCTGGGGAGAAAAAGAATTTGGACCTGTGTTGAGGGAGGAACGGGGTGCTTGTGTTGGCACGGCAACGCGAATCGTGCGTTCCAGTTCACTCAGCCGGTCAGAAAACAAGCTGGTCTTTGGCGAATCCTCCAGTTTTGGTCGGTGCCCTGCCGCGGACAAAAAAATCAAAAATGATGCCACTTGGAGGTCAGTACATAAATCTGCATCTCTTAAACATAGACCATGCATGGCACAATCAGTTACAGCAATTTCCCTCAACTCATTCAGTAAACTGCCTGCTGGACTATGGTTCTAAAATACGATATAAATTATTCGCAAAATACACTGTATTCCAACTTCTTCCATGGTCTAAAAGCCACAGAGTGCAGATTTCTTAGGTAAGATTAAATGAGGCTTTTAATGTACCCCTAGAGTCAAGCTTTTTATTTAAGAAAGATCGTTTTGGATGATTCTGTCACTCGCGAAAGCACGTGAAATGCCAGGAATGCAGGTGTCAGTGCACTTTCTGTTAAGGAAAACGACGAGGAGAAGATGAGCTTGTTTTGTGGTTGTGCATTGCAATACAATGAGTCATACGGATCACTGAGACACAACATTTGCATATTAATAACAACACAAAACTACATGGGCCTCTCTGCCGATATGAAATGATAAAAGGCCTGGGTCTGTACATTTAGTTATAAGATTGTCATCAGGGACTTCAGTGTAAAAGGTCACTGGATGGATATTGTAAAGACAGATGGCAGGTAATGCTAGGGTAGGTCTGACCTTTTCTTCTCTAACACAGTAGGTATGCTGCACCTTCACTCACTTTCAGTTTAGTCTTTTTAATTCACTAACCTCTCTTCCAGTTCAGCTTTATGGAATCAAACACCATTTCATTTTTCTTCTGTAAAAATGGTCCAAGGAAACAGTTGTATCCTTTCATATATTCCATATGACATATCCCACCAATATTCTCTCTAAATAATAATATGCCCGTTTCCAACTTGCTGGTGTGAGGTTGAATTTCAGCCCTGAATTTAAACTGGAAAGCACATCATGATGAGGCTACAGAGAACATTTATTAATTCTGTCGGACAGGACAGCTTTAGGATATGGTAAATTTAACCCCCACACACTCACATGCACACACACATACACAAACACACACGCGCACACACACGCATCTGCACATGGACACACACACACACACACACACACAGAGCCTGGCACTGGCAAACGCTTCACCAGAGAGCCATAACAAGGAAGTTTAAAGGCCCACAGGTGCCTAGCATCTATTTTAGCCAAATCAGAGGCAGGATAACAGAGGAGAAAGAGGCCCATGCCCACAAAGCCCCGCTTCCCCCATTAAAACAGCTCTAGGCGTCTGTCTAGCCCTGCACTGGGTTCCCTGAAAAGCCAGTAAAGTAAATATCAAACAGGAGAGAAGGAGAGAGAGAGAGAGAGAGAGAGAGAGAGAGAAAATACGCTCCTGGACCTGGCCCATGTCCAGTTGGCACACTGCACCCTGGCTCCCTCAGAATCCAGACAAACCTGACTGTGCTTAAAGAACAAAGAGCAACAGGCATGCTGCTACAGATATAGAGAGAGAAACAAAGGGATGATGTTAAATTCAATTCTTAACTCTCCAGTTTTATATGGAGATCTATATTTTCCCCTTTTACACCCTTAACAATGGTTAAGCGATGTGTGATACAAGAACTTGTGCAAAGACCTATTGGCTTGACATGTTGGCTTCCTTTCATTTTGACATTCTGTGCGCTGTACTTGTAATTGCAGTTGTGATGGTTAAGCATAATTGCATAATTACAACATATAATTACAATTAGATATCCTGTAGAATACAGTAGGCCGGGGTAGACCTTGACACATGATTGAATGTCTCTTTTTAATATTGAACTACAAACTGTAGGAGGTGAAAAGTGTACACAAAGATGTGCTTTTTACACTCTGATTACCTGAGATGTCTTACAAAAAGCAGTGTTCTACACACTAAGACAAAGGGGACCCTGATCTCTGGTAGGTTAAGTCTGGTGCGATATGCGCTTACGCAAAAAGTTGCAAGAGCACTGCTGACCACAGTCTGGAGAACCGTCCCTGAAAAGCTGCATATGTTAGAAGAGTTAGGGAGGGGAATATTTAGATACCGACGGGGTTCGGGACACAGCCATTCCAATTTACAAAAGAGATCTAACAAGAGCCGACCAGAGAACAGTAGACATTGGAGAAAAAGTATAGAAACTAAACTTGACTGGATATTTTACATAAGTTATTCTGTAAGTTTGGTTTTGGATTCTAAAGTCTTACATTTGCAATAAAAATAATAAATAATTCATGGCAGAATTTTATTGGATAATATTCACTTTACACACGCATTAATGTGCTCATAGCTTATGACATATCCCTCTCTTCTGTGTTGTACCAATAGAAAAATTATAGGCCTCTAAGAGGGGAAAGATACGGCCACCGTTGTACAGTCGAGAGTCCGAGCAGGGTCAGACGAATGGAGGAATTTTAAAGTTTTAAGAAACTGAACAATATCACTACTGGAGGGAAAGTCCCAAAAATTCTCTTCACTAGCCTGTAAAACAGAGTGAGATTTTTGATTGCCAATACTTCCCTATCCAATTGGCGAACGGAAATGTGTGGACATTCGTTCCAGATGTTAGCTTAGCCCAGAGGGACACGGCCCAAGCATTAGCAGAAACAGATACGATCTCGTGCTAACACTGACCCCAGAACAGACCTTTTATTACATCACTGTGCTGTATGTAAACAGCTCAATTCATGTCCTTGTGTCAGCTCTGTTAGCCATTGGACTTGACCACACAGATCCACTGATCCCAGAACAATTTCTGTTACACCCCACAGAACACACTGAACCTAGATCATATTGATCTTAGAACACTGATAGAACAGACCGCACTGATTCTGGGAAGCATGCAATGATAATACAATGGTAATAGAAGACACTGATCTTCAAAACAGATGAAACCTAGAACACTTTGATCACAGAGCATATTGATCTGGGAAGGAAAATAACAGATACTCAAATGCCCTCATTCCCAAACAGACTAGAAAAAGAATATATGATTAGAGGGTACCTCACACTGATCTGTTTGAATACGTATATTTACATATATCTACATATGTAATTAAGCAATGCATCAACTTATTATTTAAAAGATAGCTATAGGCTACTTGGAATATGGTATTTTTACAATGGTATTTTTATGGTACTTTATTAATCATTCATACCAATGAAAACATATACTCAATGGCCCGTTTATTAGTTACGCTACTGAAAATGTATTGTTCTTATAGGAGGTGAGGCGACTGACTGTGAGCTGATACATACAGCAAGCAGACAGGCTTCAAAGATCCAGTTACTGCTTGACTGAGTGTTAAGTTGGTCAAATCGAGTGACTTTTGACATGGTGTGATTATCAATGCCACGCATGCCAATCTCAGTATCTGCCCTGCAGGGCTTTTCACACACGACATTTTCTGGCATTTACTGAGTGGTATGACAACCAAAATGATCCAGTCCCGTAAGTAAAAAGAAATCGTTCTTGCAAGAGACTGAAGGAGAATGGCAAGACAGGAAGACGACATCCACGCAAATAAAGTAAGTTTACAACAATGGTTGGCTGAATGGCATCACAGAACACAACTCAGCTGTCCTGACACATGGGCTATGGCACCAGACAACCACACTGGGTTTCCCTCTGATCAGCAGCTCCACTGAACAAGCAGTAACCAGCACTGGAAAACTGAGGAGCAGAGGAACACTGCCTGCATGGCAAAGTGGGAATTTGATGGAAACAGCTCAGACGTCAATGGGATAGCCTGGTGGCTGTGGTACAGTTGTGAGGGGAATGTTTTCCTACAACACAAGTCCTTTTATAGCAAATGAACAATGTTTTATGGCCTTAGCACATCTGGGCATTTTTGCATAGGTGTATCCATTCACACTTGCAGTTGACTCTTCCTCATATAGGGACTACAGGATTATGTGTCATGCAAGAAAGCATATATGATCTTAGAATGGTACCAAGAACATGACAGTGAGTTCACTTTCCTTTGAGTGGCATGTGAAGTCCTGAGACTTCAACCCAGTAGAACACTTTGGTATTAGCTGAGGAAGACGTACAGTGTGGCACAGAGGAAAAGAGGAAAAATGACAGCAAGTGTGACAGAACTCATTAGCAAGGACGTATAGAAGTGGAAAAAAGGAAAAAGAGAGTGAATGAGAGTGAGAGGGTGAGAGAGCAAGAAAGAGAGAAAGAGAGAAAAGAGCCAGGCTGTTGTGGAAGCTTGCCAAGCATCTGTGTGGTCTCTGTGTTTCAGCCTTTAGGAAGTAAGCCAAGCTATGAAAGGGTAAACGCACTCACACATGTACACAGACACACAGGAGGCACACCGACACACAGACCCACACACACACTTACACACACACACACACACACACACACACACACACACACACAGAACCTTTTTGAAAACCACAGGCACACTCCCTCATCACCATGCTCAAAAGAAAAGCTATGTGACCCTGTCCCTTGTAGAACTACACACACGTAATACAATGTGCTGATGTAGTGTTGAGAAACACCCTCAATACTCAGACCAGACAGTCTAGACACAACCACCAAATATAACAGCAAACACGTCCCTCTGACTACACGTCCCTCTGACTACAGATCCCTCTGACTGACTGTGATTAGGAATCAGTGTTCCTTTCTTGTCCTCTCTTTCTTTGCCTTTACTTCAGCATATTCCCAAAACAACCCTGTATTTTAGCCCCATATATATATGTGTGTGTGTGTGTGTGTGTGTGTGTGTGTGACCTGCTGTCTACATATGTGTCACCTACTTTTTGAGAACTGTTGAGTAATCACAAAAGTAATCACAAATCCGTCTGTATTCCTTGTGTTACATAATGATTGCTGTAAAATTCTAATTGTTACAACATAATCAACAGTCATTAAAAAGAAGCTTTAGGAGTTCTGCCAACGTAACTAAAGGTGACCTTAAAGAGAGACTTTAAACACTCAGATCATTAAAATGGTGTGACAGAACATGACAATCTAACACAGAATCCATAATTACACTGGGCCTCCAGTGAAAGCATGCTGCTTCAACCAACCACACCCTGTCTATTAGTTCAAATGACTTTTAACGAGCAGTATTAGGAGCTACTCCAAAATCAGGGTTCCTAGTAATGGCAGCACACACACACACACACATACATACACACACACACACACACACATACACACACACACACACACACACACACATATTTCTTTCAGTCTAATCAGGAGAGAATGAGAGAAAGTATGATCCATACGGTGACAAACCACACGGAGACAAAGAAACAAAACCAACACAGCCAGTCTGTAAAGGAAGTGAAGTGTTGTCTTTACCTTAGCATAAAACTGCTTTAATGATAAGCAGTTATATACACACCCTGTCCACAGGCAAGAAGATCCTAAACATTACTCATCTGTGTTTAATCAGGTTATACAAATCTGACATTCAGAAGTAACACCTAAGCTGAACATAACATATGTAGGCAGAAGTTACATGCTCCACTCAGGCATTTTTAGAATGTATAGGAATGTGGTTTGCAATTTCCCCTATACATAAATATATACACCTACTACGAGACACTGTAGCAAAGTGACCGGAGTACGCTGGCTGATAGCTCTGCCACCCATCCCCCACCCAAAACCCCCCCTAAATTTGCAATTAGAACATTCATTTTACACTGACAGGAAATAAAGAAATGGAAGTGCTTTATCTCAATGTAGCAGTGAAGCATGGAATCAAATTTGTTTAACTTATTGGTCACTAATCCATCAGTAACTTGTTATTCCTCATCTGCTGTACTTCTCTCCTCTTTATTTCTCTAAAATCAGCCTCACAGTATTCTATCACTGACTTCACCGGTTAAAGAGTCATTTCAGCTGAACTGAATTAAAGGCAACACGGCAACTTTCAATAAGTTATTAGTGAGTTCCACCCTATTGATTTTATAGTGAGTTAGTGTATTTAGCCAAGATATCTCTTGTCATCTCAGCAAACATATTAAGTCTATGCAGTTTAAAAGAGACTCATTAAATCAGCTCAGTACACGATGTCATGTCTCAATAAAACTCTCTAAGTTTCATAATATGACACATTTTATTATCAGGATGTAATGGAGCTAAGTGTACCAAATAAGTTAACTAGAGAGGGTCGAAATGAAAGTAGGTTGCAAGCAAAATGAGAAAATTTTCCCTGTTGAAAGAGGCTGTATGCTCCCACCACCCTGACTGAGCTGGTCATTTAAGACTGATAGACTGAATTGGAAATCCCCGCTGAAAAAAAAAAAAGATTCATAAGGAACCGACTAAACCTGCTAAATACATAAACACATTAATAATTGACATCCTGTCTAGGGCGTTGAGTTTTTCAGTGTCAGTTAAGAATGGGCTCTGTCTACAGGGTTAGGCAAAACATGCTCAAAATGAAAAATTGTGTCAAATTAAATTAGATGGTTAGCAATGATACTATGAGAGAATGCTGTTTTGTAATTTGTAAAGGTGTCATAACAAAATTATTGTGCATTAATGGGCAGTTTTCCAGACGCAGATTAAGCCTGGCCATGAAATACGTTTCATTGTGTATGCTAATGCTGTGAGGGGTCAGTGGCTATTCTGAGTAGTAACGCTGTCAATTTATTCTCCATTTTAGTACCGGACTAGACTTAATTTTTGTATACAAAACAGACTCTAGACAAATATAATTGAGGAAGAATGAATCAGCAGATACGTTCTCTTATGCGTAAGTTTGGTTTAAGAAATAAATATCACCCCTGGCCTTTTTGACAGCACAAAGTTCACACTGTTTGGTTGTGTGAGACGGGCCTCTTCCTAATTACCTCCATTAACACCAATTGGAGGTTTAATGAGGCAGGCTGGTTAATGAGGCGTATTCCAGATAAAATCTCACTGTTCAGAGCAAGTGCTGAAATGTCACGTTATTTAAAGGCCACATATGTTTTAACACTTGAGGGATAAGAGGCAGTGACCTCTTCAGCAAATAAGTAGACTCAGGCAGTCCCTTAACACTGGTAGTCTGAGTCCAGTATCTACCCCTGAATTAGATAGCCCTAACTTCACTGATAGCCCTCACTTCACTGATATCTCTAACTTCATTGATACACCTCAGTTCTCCTTTTTACTGTTTGTTCCCAAGTAATACATTACTATTTTGTACATGGAAGGTTATATGACACGTTTTCTCTCTCTCTCTCTCTCTCTCTCTCTCTCTCTCTCTCTCCATGAAATACTGCTACTGTAAAACATTTTCGGTGTAATAATCGAACCTGTGGCAGCTAATCAGCTTGAGTAAATGATACCTCAAAAAAAAAAAAAAAAAGTGGTAAATTCTACCCCTCAACTGTGACTACAAACATGGCATTCATCTGTCAGTCTGCTCCTCAGACCTACACTTCAATATGTGGCAGATGAACGGGATGTCTCAGACATCAAAGGCCTGGGATACAGTGGCCAGGGGCCATTTTAATGCATTGACAAATCAAAACCATACACAGTGTTCAAGTGTCTATGAATACAAGTGCCACATGTGTTCACTGAGAATAAATGAGAAGGAGTGAGATAGAGCGAGAGAGCGAGACCAAGAGGCAGAGAGAAGTAATGTTGTTAGCAATGTGACAGGGTTCATTCTCATGCCAAAGACAAGAGTACTGTAGACTTTTTTTTACATGATAAAGTAAAACAGCTGTTGTCCAGACCAGTTGGCACAGATGAACACAGTGAATCTCTTTTTTCCCCTTATTTTTTTATAAGAGCCATTAAAATAAGCTGATGCTTGCACAAAACTGCCCCAACAGACACTCTGCACAATGCTTCATACAACTGCAGTGAATATTGATGAATGCCAACTATACATTTCTCAGAGAGCGAAAACAACATTATTTTTTAAGAGCCTTGGGAAATATCAACATGGACTGCATATCATAAAAAACAACCAAGAAAACAAAAAAAAAATTAGCAAGTCCCTAACTAAGAAAGTCCCTTGCAATATGACACACTTATAATTTTACAACAACTCTTCCTAACCAGAATAAAAATTAACAACAGCCATCACTATCATTACCATTATTATACTGAGGTATATTATCACCTTCTGAGTCAGGGGTCTAAAATAAATTACAATTCATCATAGCCAGACATCGAGGAGAATCTGAATATCAAGAGACGTAATTCAGAAAATCATGAAATTCAGCCGAAGTGAGAAGGGACACATTAGTGACCTGAAACTTTAAAATGTTATTTAAAAACAGATGAAAAAAAAACTTAAAACTTAAGAATAAAATTACTGAACTACTTCTTAACTTGTGAGTAAGGTTGTGAGTAAGGCAGCACAATAGAAGGTAAGAGTACTCACTTCTTGGCTCGCGTGGTCCGTCCACAGTGACCTTAATGGCTCGGTGGTAAGTGGCCACTTGTGGTGGATTTGTGAACACTGTAATCGTCAGGGTGAAACTCTTGCCTAGTCAAACAAAAATGTTTCAAAGCTCAGAACATTCCTCCACTCTTTCAGTACAACACAGCAATTCTAAGTTTATAATGTTACAAATATTCACCATCGTTGCTTTAATGAATGCAAAAAGACAAAGAGTTCTACACAGTGTACATAAATTCTGTCTGGTAAACTGTTCCTCTCATTTACTTGTGGAGAGGTTTAAGGACTATTACTGTGTACAATTTTGCTGAGCATTACATGTCATTGCAGTGTTGAATTCAAATCAGCAAAGAAAGCTGGGTGGATAAACCTCATAAACAATGAACTTGGACTTGCTCTTTTCTCTTAGGACATAGGGAATGTAGTGAATTAGCACAGGAGCATTGCTGGACTTGCCATTCCCATTTAGAAGTTGTGGAGACAGGATGCAAAGAGCAGAGTGCTATGGCAACTCAGAGAAATAGCTAGCAGCCCACATGTATTCACCATACCACACATACAAACACACACACACACACACACACACACACACACACACACACACACACACACACACACAGCGGTTCTGTTAAAATCTAGCTGGGTGGTTTGAGAAACGATTATTTCTGCGGTGCCACATTACAGCACCCGTGAGAATGAGGGGACATTTGTTAATTGTTATGTTTAGCATATAAAATCCAAAATCATGGAGTAGAGAAATCTTTTTGATATAATTTTCTTATACTAACTATTTGAGCACTAATAATTGTGCTGTACCACCAAGACTGCCTTTAAAAGAACACAGTTTTCTAGAGTCTTCTTTACTGTCCACGACAACAAACTAAAAAGAGCAAAAGCTTGTTTTTTTCTCTCTTTTCCCTCCTTGTCATATGATCTGTGAAAGAAGAGGGGAAAGCTAATTCATATTCATAGCTATCAACCAGTATGACCACACACAGATAATGGGCCTCAGTGAATCAGGGAGTCTGTGTATTCCAAGCTTGTATAACATCATAATTTACTTGAAATTATTCCACTGAAATCTCAACTATTGTATTTTTCTTTTTCTAAATCAATTCAGTTTCCTGTGGCACCACCCTGTGTAAACACTGTTCCATTTCAAAGTTCTGAAGGAACTATAGGACGATTTCACTGACGCTGGAAAGTACTGGAGGCCGGTCAGTTTTATTAGAGTTTTGAGCACTCTCGTGAGTATATTCAGTAATTTATTATGTCCAATGCCAGTCAGTTTTTAAACACACAGACAGCCCTCCCTTTAAACTGTCTCTCATGCCACTGATAACTTTGAGTGACAAGATATAGAGAGAAAGAAAAAGACAGAGTGAGAGACTAAATAATTAGTAAGGCCTGTTCCCTTGACCGGCCCTAAGATATTTTATTATGGTGCTGCTGTCCATGGCAATACCAAATCACAAATTCAAAGAATCCACCAGAAACTGAATCAATTCAATCAACATATCGAAGAATCATCAGCAAGATTTTTCAATGTTCTCCAGATGCTAAGAACAATTACTGCTTATCTCAGCTCTGTAATAACCAGGATATAATTTATGTTGATCATATGCAGTAATGTGAATTATTTCTCATCTTAAAAAAAAAGCCATTTCAGTAATAAAGAGAGCGGTGTAATACAGTAAGTCCTTTCTTCCTGGCAGGAGTGTGAGGTGGTTGGGAAACAGTGTCGGCTTGTAACTGATACATCGTGTAAATGGAATGACAGCAATTATTCTAAGAACACATTGTGTCCCCAGGTGACCACACACCTTCAAAACAAAACCTGCAGAAAAATGCTCTACACATAGGACAACAATGATCTATAATGAGTTAGAAGTTGATAACAGTTTGTGTGTGTGTGTGTGTGTGTGTCCATGTTTTATTAATAATTGACAGCTGGACTGACCTCTGCCACTTCGACCGACGAAACGCAGGTCGTTGAAGCGAGCCACCTGGTTTTTCATGACACCAGAGGCGTTTCTCAGTTCTGCTGAGTAATTCTCGTCATTTCCCGCCATCACCGTGACAACCGTACCATCTGGAATCTCTCCCAAAGCCACCACCTGTAGAGAGCATATTGATGACCATGATGATGTCACCTGTCATAAAACTCGCTCTCATATCCTTCACACCTTTGACAAAAAAGAGGCTGAGCATTGCTGACCAAGAGAGAGACACACATATTTTCAAAATATTCATGTCTGAAAAACGTCTGATTTGTATGCATAAACTACATTATACTTCTTGTGGAACCTTACTTCCCCAGGACTTTTTAAAACAAAACCATATTATATTCTTACTATACCAATTCACAGACTAACTAACAGTCTGACTAGGGAAGTGATTTAAAGGTTTGCCCCCCCCCCCCAATATATATACATATATAAATAGATTTCTGAATTGACAAATAAGCAATGAAAGGGGTTGAGTTATCCAAAGCAACTTGCATTGAAATAAGTATATTGGTAAGCTGTATTTCTGCACTCTCTGAGGCCACTTTTGATAAGTCTATCGTACTCACTGATTACTGAGTAAAAGACCTACTGGCCAAATAAAAGGCCATTTCATTTGAAAATATTAATCAAACAAAAACTTAATTAAAGTTAAATTACTTTCATTCAATTTTATTCAATAAAATACTAAATATGTTATATTTAAAAGTTATGTTATAGCTTTTCAAATGTTTAACACATAACATATTCACCTCATGCTCAATAGCATAATGTCCATTATTATCACCATTATTTTGAGGATGGTCTTTTGAAATAAGTAATTGTAATCTCCAGAGATCATGCTCAATTTCCCCTCAGATCTATGCAATTAATCAGCAATGGTTACTTACGACCAAATCCAACCACACACACACACATAAACCTGCAGAACTCAAGAACTGTGTAAAGAGATTGGTTGGTTTCACTGTTCAGTGCTGATGTAAAATGTATAAGTCTGCATTTTTATACCTTACCCAAAGGAAATTTGTGGGGGAAAATGTACATGTTCAAATGACATCGCAAATCATATAGCATGTTTATTAAAATTTGAATAATCGATTCGTGAGAGAGGGAGAGAGAGGGAGAGAGACTGTTATATTCAGTAAATTTAGGCATAGCAAGGTCTATCTGAACGAGGGTTCAAATTAACAAACAGTTTTCGAAATGATCAAACGCGATATAAACAAGTTACACAATGGACGCGTAACATGAACAGATGGCATTTTAAATGACTAGAGAACTTTCATTTGGCGAACGGGAGTCAGAAAATGCGGCTAACCAAACGCACAATTCCCGTAACATAAACTGTATTCCCAAACAAATTACTACTGATACTAACACAAAATGTTAAGAAATAACTAACTAACAATTTCGGTAGAATATGTAGACCACAACTCTTGTTTTTTTTTCAATTTAGACAACGCACTGCCTTGAAATGATCCCATGTAGGACACCACAAAAATGTGTCAAACTGGGGAAAAAAACTCGATGTCTGCTGTTTTAAGTATGACTAAGTAGAAAAGGCTCATCAGTGATATTTCACACCGTTTATAGTACGTTTTGTGAGACTGAGTGGAAAAATATAGTCCAAGATAACTATTTTCTTTCAACAAACATTTAAATACTTGCAATAGTTATTTGCTGTTTGGTTATCGAATATGGTTGAAGGCTTAAGTGATCGAAAACAAGTCTTACCTTGAACGCAACGGGCAGAGTTTTGTTACACCTCCAATGAGAGGGCAGTACGGAGCAGAGGAAATTTGGACTGTCGGTCCGAACCAGTTCGGCTGGGTGGTCAGCAATAATCTCGGCCATGGAGCGGTTCTCCTGCGGACGCAGCCTTGGCACGGCCGCATCTTGCTGCCCTGTTGCGGTATTCACATCGCTCATTTTCACCGGGACTGGTTGCAAACTGGACGGTGGACTGAACCTCCGACTGGCGCTGGAATCTACAGGAACGCGCATCACAACAATCTAAAATTAACAAACAGGTAAGAAGATCCAAGGAACACACTAATTTAATGTTCTCTCCCGTCTTGATGAAGCAGAGTCCCTTCCGAATGCTCGGAGGTTACGCTGCCTTGCCAGCCTTCAATAGGTATCGGAAGTGGTACGCGTGTCGAAATACAAGTCTCCAGCCACCAGGCTTCTTCAATTGGAGCTTTGTGCGGAGTCGTCATTAATTACGTTTTCTTATGTAGAGAAATACATGCTAGCAAAAGTCATTTCAGATCGGACAGAAACCTATGTACATTTCTCTGGTAGACTTTTTCGTGTTTCTTAGCCTATCACGACAGCTACTTTAACAATCTAAACTGTAAACTTTTTAGTATATCTGGATAAATGTCCCCCTCTCTCTCCTCGTAGCAACGTATTACGTGTAAGCACTTTTGTCTTCCCCAATTATTGTCTTCTTCTGAAGGACCTCGTCATCTTCGTGTAATATTTTGATTCACATCAAATAGTGTAGTGTTGAATACAGATCTGGATTTTCCTTGTCAAAACAAATTCTTTTTAAAAAGACACTGCAACGCGTAAAGCATCGAGGTAAAGCCTCGTTAATTCCAAAGGTGCGGTCGTCAGAATGAAATATGCTTTGGAAGCTAAATGTTTGTTGCTCCCAATGCGGTTTGTCTTTGAAGGCAGGGATTTCCTTGTGCGGCTCTTTTGTGGTTTATATAGCTGCAGTATCAGGCAATCAGAACGCTCATGCCATTCCAACACGTGGTGTCTGAAGTCACATATCTGCTCGTGCAACACTCAGAAATAGCCTACAACTTTTATATGACTTGTGATCAGTTTGATAATAAGCTTTATTTCTCATTTACTTTTTTATTTACTTTTTATTTACTTCATATGCATTGTATACTTTCATTAATAAATATCTATTTGTCTTGATCATTGTGCAAAGCCTACAAATGGGTTGTTCATCATAAAATTATTCCGTCTGAATGCATTTGCACATATATATGTATATATATATATATATATATATATATATATATATATATATAAATCTGAAAGTGGGCTTACTTGTTTTTTTCTTTCTTATAAATGTGATTTTCCATAGTAATTACACCAACTGAATGAGCTGCAGAGGCAGTTTTATCCCTGTGTAGGGTACACATTCTTCCAGACACAATTATTTTAAAACATTAACATTTTACTTCACATTTTATAATATTTGATGTGGACAAGAGTAAAGACGTGTTTTGACAAAACATCAGTGATCCAGTGGGACAAACACTGTTCATACCGTGCCTGCAGTTGTTCTGTGGAAAGGAAATGGTCTAAACCATAAATGAATCTACACCGACCTCATCCTTAACCCTAATCTATGACTCTGACCCATTCCGAAATGTAGCCTTTGCCATTTTCACTTCGAAATCTAATCATCGCCCAGAATTTATCATCCCTCAATCTAACCATCAAATCATCCATTTGAACAACCTTGTCTTTATAAAATGTTATACATTTATATCTGGATTATTCAAATTCCCCTCTCATTAACTCAAACTGACTAGTTATTCACCATTTATGATTGCGGATTTAGCTTGTCTTTGATCATTAAAAATCAAAGAAACGGACAGTTACTGCCACAGCCCAATGCGACTCCAGTTCTCTCATTGACTTGTTTGAGATGAAGAAGGGTCTGTGTTGAAGTCATTTTCACTTGGAGCCATAAGATCAAGCCTGCCTTTTCTTGAGTAATCATGCTTTTTAAATCAGAGAACCAGACAGAAAAATGTGCAGCTCATCGTCTGAGGCACTTTGAGTCACATAGAGACATGCTGAGATAATTCCACAGCATCAGCCATAATGACAAAGCAGCAAAACCATATTAGATTTTTTCTTTGTTTTGCGTGTATGTGTGTGTGTGTGTGTGTGTGTATGTTTGAGTATCTGTGTCTGTGTGTCTCTGTGTTAAAACGTTTCACATTTCTTTTTTACTGCTAGGCATTTGTTGGACTAAATTGTTCACCCTAAAATTGAATCTTGATGACCAGCGTGACTGAAACAGCATCATTTCAGCATACGGTTCAGAGAACATCTGCTGAAATCCTGACTGACTAAAAGTTTCCCTGTCTATCTGATACTGTAGATGGCATCCTCACTCTTTCACTGGGAAGGTTTAGGGTCTATTTATTCACAATCTCTTATGACATACTTGATTGTCAATCAAGCACACCCTGCAAATATCACATAATGAACCAATTACAGTATAATGGACTGCACAGTATTTGATTCAAAAACATTTGAAGGCAAATCCATAAGCCGTTGTTAACCATAATTTGACCTTACTGCAATTATCATTGCTGGATCTTGCAATGATCTGAGTCATTACAGGCAGCCTGCATTTGGTAGAGTGTCAAAAATCCTCTGTTACACTACCTTAGGTTTGAGTTTGCATATTGAATACATCATTCTGCAATGTATATGTATGCAAGTGTTTATCCTCATACTGTCTGGTACTATGCATATTAAATATGAACTTCCATATGCAGACTTGGCTAATCGTGGAATAGGAATTTCTTACAGAAATCTTTTTCATTCGTAGATCTCAAAGCAGTGTTGCAGTCTCTCTGTGAAAAAAGTGATGAAATTTATTAAATGAAAATTGAAAACCATAAGCACACTTTCTTTAAATTATCTAAATACCTCAGGTTGAGACACATAAGCAAATAATAAGTACATCCTAAGGGTGATTAAAGATCAGCTTGTCCCCTGCAACCCAACTGAGTTATAATATTGTGAATGCGTTATCAGTAATGGTCAGTTAAAGTCACAGCCTGTGAAAAATAAGTAGCCCATTGGGTATTTTAAAGTGTAACCTGGTATGGGCAGGGTGCCTGTGTAATGCAATGGAGTCAGTAATAGAGTCCAAGGGAGTTGTGTGAGTATGCATGTGCGTGACTTGTGTATGTGTCTGTGTGTGTGTGTATCTGGGGAGAAGGGTGGGAAGGGGGTGTTGTTTGTGACTATTTTGTGTATGTTTTGGGGTGGGAGGCTGGGAGATGAGTGCGTGAGTGCGTGCGAATGTGAATGCTTGTTTGTGTGTGTGTGTGTGTGTGTGTGTGGTGAGTCTTGGGATGTGGGAGGGATAGAGAATGTCTCAAGAAGCTCTGACGTACATCTGGTACATTATTGTAAAGGATAAAAAAAGACTTTTTGATTTACAGTCCTTCTCTTTGCCCAGAACACCAAAAATATGGTTCAGATTGGCCAACAGTATAAAAAATCTACTCCGAATTTATGGACGGATAAATCAGAAGAGCTGTAATTAAAGTCGTAATGGTAATAAACATATTCATTCTAATGTCTCCATGTATTATCCAAACAGTCTGGGATTTCATTTTAGTGGACAAACTCAGGTCTGTCTGTTTCTTCATTTCACACTCACTCATTCATTCATTTATTAAAAAAAAATCACTGGAAAACAAGCTGTCTGTTCTTAAGCAAAATACATCAAAATAAAAAGTTAACATTGTGACAATTAACAAAGCAGCAAAGTAAATTAGATTTAATAAGAGGAGCGGAAAGGCTGTCATCCTGTCTAAACACAGTCGTTTGTTAAATCCTACACAAAGACTTATCAAAGAGCATTTGTCACATCTGAATCCACTTTGCCATGCATCTATGGCTCCCATCTGCCAGCCATATCGACATGCAGTGAACAAACACTTTATTTAAATCACTCGCTGATCCTGGAGACTGGAATTCTGCCTACTCATTTTGGGTCCTTTTGTTTGATCTCTTAACAAGGAAAGAGCAACCCTCCTCCATCCGTTCCCCCACCCCTCACTCCACCCCCCAACCCCAACACACACACACACACACACACAGCTGGCTTTGCAGCATTTCAGGGATGGGGGGATGAAACCATGTGGTAGGAGCAATGACACAAACTCACTGTTAACAGTTTGACACATTTGGTCATGAATCCTTGCGCAAAATAGAGATGATATGACATACACGGTGCATTTCAAGTTTTACTGATCTTACATCCAGCGACCATGTGACCTGCTAAACTTTGTGATTGAGACGACAGCACAATTTAACACGGTTCGCTCAACAAAGCCTGCATTTGGAGGCCACACTTCTGAATGAAATGCTGTCACCTTATCTTCTACACAGCCAGACAAACAGTCTGTGTTCTAATTAGCCCACAACGTTTTTTTTCCACATTGGTGATCCAAACAAACCTTACCGACAGTGATGACACAAAATAAAGCAGGCATTGTTTATGGTCAGTAAAAAACAAAAGCAAACGCTGAGCTTGCGAGTGGTAATGATGTCCAAATGACTTCAATTCAGATTCATAACTCCTGGGATTATGTAACATGCTACATCAGTGTATTCTGTGTTTTGTTTTTTTTTCTTCCCTCTCCCCTTGCACTCTCATCTTGCATTCTTGTGTCGATTGAGAGGAAAAGTACAGCCACTTAAAGCCTTGGATCAAGGCTCCATTTCACAGTGGTGCATTTTTGAGACACGTAATTATGGCTTTATGCACAGAGCATTTTGATGGGCCCACAGAGTCTTCCAGTTGCAAACAGTTTCTTTCCATCCTCGCCAGACAAGAGAGAGAGAGAGAGAGTGGGAGAGAGAGGAAGAGAAAAAAAGTGCAAATGATGATACATACAGAAATCGTAACTCTTACCTCATCAGGAAGACCATCTCAACGCTTCTCAACCCCTGGATTTAATCTAAGCCTTTAATTACTGTTTGTCAGTCCCTGGTTTAATGACATCATCATCTGAGACAGGGCTGAGGCCTTTGAGCCTAACTTGTTTGAGTGTCAGCCAATAAGATTGGAGATTTTGGACCATCAGAAAACATACTCACTGTATAATGTTCATGACAACAGGTTGAGACCAAGAGAGATGGACAGAAAAATGGAAAGACAAAAAGTGAGAAAGACAGTGGGAAAGAAAGAAAGAAAGAAAGAAAGAAAGAGACTGGGCAGGTGAGATGTCTTCCAGGCAGGTTTTAAAAGAGTAAATATAATCAAGAATGAACTCTCTGTGCTTTCTTCAGCATTATTTGGATGAGCGCAGCTCTCAGCATGGCAGTTTTGTCTGGAGTTTGGGGAGAGTATGGGACGGGGTGGGGTGGGGGGATGTTGTGGGGGTGGCTACAAAGACAGTTTCCTCTTTGCTCTTATTGCCGTGACTGTCTGCCGCCTCCAGCCTTCAGGGAGGTCCTTAATTGAGATCACTTGCTCTTAAAAATAGGAACAGAAAAGGAACTTCTGTGGTTTGAGAGAGGAATAGAGGAAAAATAGAATGGTAATATGTGATGAAGGGGGTCATTAAATAGTCATAACGACAGAACTGAGCACCCAAGAAGCAAAGTGTTGAGGGTTCTGTTGTCTGCCATGGACCTCACCAGGTGCTGACACGTCATACATGCCTGCTGTCAGTGTGTGTGTGTGTGTGTGTGTGTGTGTGTGTGTGTGTGTGTGTGTGTGTGTGTGCGCACGCGTGTGTGTGTGTTAGTATGTGTGTGTGTATGCCTGTGTGTGTGTGTGTGTGTGTATGCGTGTATGTGCAATGCTTTTGTTTGTGTGTGTGTGTGTGTGTGTGTGTGTGTGTGGCCATTTGCATGTTAGTGAGAACGAGAGAGGATGGAGGTATGTGTGAGAACATTTGATATATATTTGCTGGTAATGTCGTTCTTCATTAAATGTTCATTAAAAAAGTTCATTGCGCATTTACGATGCTGTTAAAACACTGGAGTTCACTTTGTATATAGTGAACAACACAGTCTCAGTTGAGTTTTAAGAGTATAATCATTTTAGGTGAAATATCTCAATGAATGAGCAGCTCAGCATCCAACAATGAAGTTAAGTGCAATTTTTATTATTTCATAGCAATTTTAAGATTATCAGTAAATCTAACAAAGCTTTAAACTGATGCATCCTCAGAATGTTTGGGTAGTATTAAGGCAAAAAAACTGACTTAAGAAGTATAGCAAGTATAGGTACGTGTTCCTCCTGTAGCAATTTGCATTTTATTACCACAAGATTTTGATAACTTCTGCTAAAAAGTTATTCTGTGCAATATTTTGGTTGTTTAAATTTTTACCATTGCTCTGAGTTGATTTCTAGCCTTTTGTCGTAGAGGCTATCGGTCTTGCCTTCCAGGCCCTGTGCAGAGTATTCTGAACAGTGCAGACTGTTCATATAATCCACATAATCTAAAATCAGCATTCACTTATCCAGCTTCAGGTAGTCTAGGGGTACTAAGGGATTTCACAGAAATCTAGGCATTGCTGACTGATATATGATCAAGCAATTAGTTTGAACACTGAATACTGTTTTTGAAAGTTAATCAAGGGATAAGTCCAAAAGAAAACTAGACAGAGGATACTCTTGGGGCATAGGTTGGTATATCACCATCACCATAAACATAATGCTTACATTGGACCTGAAAGTTTCAGTACAAGCCAAAAAGACAATACAACCTCTTGGACAGAGAAGCCAACATTCCATTTCACACGTTTCCCTTCCTCTGTGGGTTGCGCAGTTCGACTTCCTCTCTGAAACGGCCCACTGAATTGAAAAATATTTATAGTACATCTGCAAGACACGCTGTTCTCTTGTGTGTGCCACCATTTAGTGCTACTCGACGCGTAAGGTAAAACCTGATCCCAGATTTATGTGGGAAGATTTCACCTTGTCACCCAGTAGATTGAGTATGATATATTGGTGGTGTAATTTGTAGCAGTGATGGATAGAGTAAGTGAAGGACAAGCCAAACAGGCAGGTATCCAGTGAATAAGTCGTCAGGGAGCTATCTCCTATTCCTGCCTGTTTTACGGGCCTCCCTTTTCTCGCCGCTCTACTGTTACTTTTCTTGCACCCACGAGCTCTCAGAACCAGGTGTTTAAAATAGAGGATTGGGGGGGGGGGGGGGGGGTTGCAGTTACAGTGGTCACATGCAGTAAAGGAGAACAGGATCAGAACCTGTAGACCCATGAGTGCGTATAGACTTGAATCAGCGTGAATGTATCACATTGCCACATTTGAGCAGCAGTTATCCAAAAGAGTTATTTCTATATGTCAGTAGCCAGGTAGCAAGTGATTTGCTTGGCTCTGTAGAATATTCCTGTTTTAAAAAGAAAAGAAAATGTCATTTTCAGCTAGATATGGAATCACTCGTCTGGGTAGTGGCACCTTTCCAGAATTTTATACTTTGAAGGCGCACAGCAAACGACGGTTGTCATAAAAGTTTAAGAAAGAAAGAAAGAAAAAAAAGATAACCGTTTAATCGTCTTCACAGTCAGAATCTTGGGATGGTTTGCACAACAGGGTGGATTGCATGGAAGAGAGGAAATGATGGAGGGAAAGTGCTTCTGAAAGTATAGGGTTCTGATGTGCTTTTGGGTTTTGGGAGTATTTCCTTTTGGAGCTAACTACCAGCCTTCTTTCTGTCCACATGGGCCATCTCCACATTTTTGAACTCCCTCTCACACTTCTACATCCAGTCACTTTTGCATGTTGATTGTGTAAGTTCATGTGGCCTTTCACCTTGCCCTCAATCAGCTAATCATAGCTGGGGAAAACCGTATTGTAAATACACATTCTCCACATTTATGTGATTCAGTAACAGGCCAGCATCTAAAAGCCGCCAAGAACAAATTGCCAGAGAATCAATGAAAACTCCTATGGAACACCAGCTACCATTTGAAGAAAAAAGCAAGCTTAGTTGCAAAAAAGTACTTGTGACTGACAAGTCATATGACTGAGTAAAGCAGATCTGATATTGACTTACCTTGGTGGATATTATATGAGTTTTGTTATATGTTATCCTAAAAATTATTTACACTTTCAGCAGTCTCGCAACTCCAAAAGCCCTCTCTGCAGAACTGGAACTATTTTTCTATAGTAGCCTGTTAATGGTACATTTGGAAACCCAAATGATCTCCAATTTGATGTGTTTGAACCGAATTCCAAAGTATTTTAGGCCAAAAGGGAGAACTTGACTGGCTTTCCAAATCCCTAAGGGAGAATTTATTTTATTGATAATCATGGCGTTTTTAGGAATGATGCATCTGCGGCTTGCTCATGACATACCAGGGCAATCTAGACATTTTCAAAATTGGTCTAAATGACTCTCTGGCATTTTTTACTCTGGAGGTCTCAGATATCCCAAGCTTTCTCAATAACACTTCACATTGTTATATTCTGGAACAGTAAGAAGGTAAAAGGGAGACTGTTTATTCAATATCAGTAGCAGAGCTGTTCAGCTTATTCAATGGCTAACAATGCTTAATTATGAAGTATAATTAATGACTATACCTGTGATTTGTCTAAACACGGTTATAATTACATAAACTGTGACTGCGTACTCACAATCCACAAACCATAATGAGCTGAATCATGAACTTTAAAAATAAAATGAAATTACATACCACATCTAATTAAGTTAATTAAATTAAATTAATTAAACATTGCCTCTCAGGAACATTTTATTACACTGATCACTCTTTGTTGAGGGAAAGCCATCAAGCCCATCTCATTTTCAGTAATTGCATGAGCCTAAGGTGTTTTGCTTTGCATAAGATATTTTCCATAATGTTCTCTCAAGAAAGTTCAACTGGGTATTCTTAACAGACACCTTCAGGGCAATTGTCTTAGCCCAATGTCTCTCATTTGTTTCCAAGTTAAGAAAAATGTTTGGTTTAAGAAGTAATTACTCTGGAAACTAAAAGTTATGAAGTGTTGGTTGGGAGAGGCATGGGTTGACCAAAACCGGCGAACTGAAGTAACATCAGAGCCTCCATTTGGTGTTTGGGTACTGGAGAACTGATTTTCACTTTCTGAGTTTTATAATGCTAGACCTACAATATGAGACTAAGATTATGAAATGTAATGCAGTTAGTTTGATTTATGTGCTGGGATAGAAGCTAGTATTCCGAACTACACGCTAACACCTAAATCATAGTTCAGGTTTGTAGTTTATGGCTAAATGAACTGTGTATTTTACCATGCTCTACATTATTTAATAGATCTTTGATCATTTGATATAATCTCTTTCAATAATATAACTTCATCCAGAGTCCATGCCACAGTTTGAGTTCAGCCTTAAATTTTGAACGATTAAGACATATTCATAGAGTGCTTTCTCTGTTTTATATTTAATTTCCTCCATTAATGCAATCATTGGGTGTTTTCGCATATTTGCTCCCATTCTAGTTATTACACAGCTTTTAGTGTGTAGTAATTACTCAACCAGATGGGTCTTAGAAATGTTACACATGGCGTGAGACAAAAAGTATCTGTTATGTGTCCAGCAGTAAATTTCTTCGGAGACACTGGAAGGATTAAAGAGTGGATTACCATATAGTTTTAAATCTCAGAGAGGAAATTCTAAAACATCTTGTTGTTTATTTGTACATGCTGGGTGTGCTAAAGCATGCTATTGTTCTACGACTTGCGCAAAACGAAACATAACACGCTCAAGTAAAATATCTCTTTTAAAGTCAGATTTTTCTCATTCATTTTTTGATCATTTATTGGTCGAAATTATACCATATCCTGTCACTCACTACAGTCAGAACATCAGAAGCAATGTGTGGACGGAGGAGAAACAGACATAAATGTATATGTAAGAAAACAGGAGACATCTGTTTGTACAGAGATCCATTCTCTGAACACAGTGTCTGGTCCTGTTTTGTCCCCCATTCAAAAGAGAGAAAAAAGGCAGAGGGCAGTGAAACAAAGGGTTGAGACTCACACGACCAAAAAGTGTTTGTCTCAAATTTTAAGAAAATGCCATTCACTCTTTGAAGTGCATTTCTTCAGAGAGAGTGTCTGAGCGTCTGTGGCCGCAGAAAGAATCTACAATATTATGTGAGGACAAAGAAATGTTAATTAAACACTCTAATCCCATAGGAAGTTACTTGTTAAATCTTTGTTCTCTCTCTAAACTGTTTAAAAAAAATCAAAACAAAACAAAAAAAAACAAAATGAAAGAAAATGGTTGCACCACCCCTGCAGATCCTGAATGCACCATACAGCTAAATAACAATGCGGAAACATAGTACAGCAGTTCATACTTATACTTGTTCATACACAGATTTGCAAATACACTGCTTCTGCAGTTTTGATGACTTCAGTTTCTCTTTCAAAAGCAAACGAAACGAAACAAAAAAAGATTTTCAGTCACTGAGACAATATCACTCTGAGGCTAAATATTTTAAGTATTAATAGCTGTCAATAGCCTACGACAGATGTTATACAATGACTGTTTGAAGTTTAAAACCTCTTGAAGGGTTATGCTGGCTTCCTTTCCCTCTGAAATTGTGCTATGCTACCTTTGATAGGGAATGGAGTGGAAAAACACACCTACTCTCCATCCCTCAGGGTATTTTGGATCTATCCCTGAACACCATGGTACTGCTACATCAAAGGCAATGACAGAGTGTTAGCATGTGCTCTTTGTCTACCTTTTGTGTGTCGTGCATATATGATTTCAGTCTTTGTAAGCAGAGGGGTGTGTGCCTATGAAAAAAAAAAAAAAACAACAAAAAACATTGTATCCATTTACTGGATGCATCGCAGGTGACAAGAAAGGGATTCGCGCAAGCTTTTACCCAACTCCTAGGGGCCCCTTCCGGAAAGCTTGCTATCCCATTTAAACGTGTGGGAGGGAGGCTATGGGGAAAGAGTGTACAGTGTCCCCCCCCCCCCCCCGCCGCTGCCCACGCGTGCAGATGGGTGATGTTCGTTCTTCAGCTCTGAGGTGCAAGCCGATCCCCTCCTCTGTCTCTTTGCTGATGCTTTCTTTATCGCCTTCTCCTTTATCGTGCTGTCATTGGTCTGCTCAGATTACAGCGAGGAGGTTTGTGTGGGTGTTGGTGGCCTGACTCAGAGTCCTCTGCACCAATAGAGCAATCACACCAAAGGTGTGCAACTGATCCCTCAGTCTGCATTGGCAGGTAATTCAACCAAATTAGGAGATGGCCTTGGTGGTATTTTGAAACTCTGTCAATCCTCTTTCGGAGAATCATTTCCTACTCTCTCTCTCTCTCTCTCTCTCTCTCTCTCTCTCTCTCTCTTTCTCCCTCTCTGTTTCTGTCTGTCTGCACTATAGATTCTCCATATGCCCACAGCACAACAAAAGGGATTGGTTTCATAGTCTTGTACAGTATGAGTAAGTGCGTTAATCAAATTGACATTTCCTGTAGTCATCTATCATGTCCTGTCATCCACTTTTTCAAGATCAAAGGCTGATTATTATTTGTGTTGGGCTATATAGAACACACACCCGCACATACACAAGACATACGTCAAAACTTGCTATGTATCTAATCCTATAACAGCGCCCTCATTATTCTTTCAAGTTAATGCTTTCACCATTATGATGACTTTTGGCTGGTTTATTAATGGTTAAACAAGTATATTAATAATTGTTATTTTTGTGCTAACTGTTGACTAGCTAGCTAACTAGCCCTCAGAAAAGATACTGTTGCTTTCAGTGTGGCTACAGGTCCCTGATTTACTTTTGGAAGGGAACACCCAATGTAAGGAGTTATCACAGAGCACGAGGGCTGAGCATAGATTTCTGAAATGTATTTGTCTTGGACTTGGTTGCAGCTTCTGGTAGCTTCCTGACAAAAGAGCGAGTAAAAATCCTCTTAAGCTGAACATAAACTCAGTTATCTGTCTAAAAACTGTTGTCATGTTTTGATGGAATTGAGTGTTTTTTAATACTGGAAAAGAAAGGCAGTATATAATAAGTATTATAATATTATTGATCCTTTTCTATCTGACTTTGCATCTGGAAAACGTCTGTGGCCAGTGTTTGCAGAGAGCACATGGTCACAGCAGTATAACCTCAGCCACAACTATTTTTCATAATATCAAAATGGACAGTCCGATTTTCTGTTCATTAATTACGTCATTATTTGGAATGACAAGCCGTGATGCTGTGCGTTCAGTGTTTACTGGCTGTGTAAACTCTGAATCATATCACAGTATGCTTGGACTAGATCAAACATGTAAAAAGAAAAAGTAACTAAAAAACTGTTGCACACAATAGTAGCCAATAAGCCGTAAATACTGCATGTGCATTGGAGCTTTACAATATTAGAGCCAGTCGTCACATTGTTTACATAAGGCACAAACCGTATCACAGAGGAACTCAGAGTAACCAAGTACTGCATGGTGTGTCAATTTCACTGCATCGAGAGAAAATGCAGACCCCTTTCCAGCCTTTAACCATACATCCGTATCTTTACATTCCCCAATGAAATTACATGTTTGCTTTTTGAGCTACAATTAACTGGCACTAAATAAGTGTGTCTTTGAGCATGGTATTTTTGGAAGACTCTCTCCCTCACAGTAGCTGCCACTGAGAAGTGCTGTGATTTTTTTTCCCCCTTTCAGTTCAATTACCTATTGATGAGGGGTTCCCTCAGATGGAAGAGCAGTGGAAAAGAGGATGTCTGCTTTGCTTTGAAGAAGTCTCAAATATGATGATCCATGGTAAGATCTGAAGAACACAGGCATGCAACAGAAGCTGCGTAATCTTAGGCTCTGCCTTCATATTTTTCAAGATTTTTGTTGGAACGGTTTCATCCCCCAGACCTTGAATTTGTCAGTCTTTTCTTTCTTTCTTTCTCTCTTTCTTTCTTTCTTTCTTTCTTTCTTTCTTTCTTTCTTTCTTTCTTTCTTTTTGCTTTCATCTAGTGTCATTTTTTGCCCACTTTTTTTCAACCCTCTCTTCCATTTCAGTCTTAGTGACAAATAATTGCTGCCATGGGATAGTTGGGGATGCTGTAGTTTGATTTTGATTGTTAAATGATGAAGAATGTTTAAAATACACTTTGTGGAAAAGTGCACTGTCTTCAGGATGCCACACAAGGAGATTATTCCACATCCTTCTGCGGTATACAGACAAAAATGTTTCCCTGATCATTAAATCCAAATCTGTCCCTTTCAGCTGAAAGCCTGCATGAATTTTTGATTTTTGCTTACATTACACCCATTAAAACATATTAGCATCTAATGAGATCATTTCTGTCACAGTTATATGGATTAATTTTAAAGCGCAATGTGTTGTATTAGTAAGAGATCAGTTCAACCAAAAGGTTTGAGGCAATTTGGTACACATTTCTCATTCATGGTACCTGTGGTGAAAGATGTATGATGAATGAACGTTTGAGTCGGCAGTTGTAACATTTTTAATCGAGAAAAATGTCACATTTCAAACGTGGAATGTAATTCTAAACATTTAGCTCCTTTACATTGTTTAGTTTAAGATCAAACTGTATTCCTTTTCGGCTTGTTCTGTTATTCACAAGTCTAACTAAGTGTAACTCATGTTTCTTCATTCAAATTCAAGTCCAGTGTCCCATTGGACATATAATAGGTGAATGAGTGTTAAGATTTAGAAATCATTGATTAGAATACCTCAGGCACCATTCATCTGCACGCATCTGCAGTAGTCATAAACTGAGAGTTCGCTCTCTCTTTCTTTCACTCACTCTCTCTCCCCCTGCTCTCTCTCTTTCTCTCTCTCTCTCCCTCTCTCTTTTTCTCTCTCTCTCTCTCTCCATCGTTCCCCAGAGGCTGTGACTAAGGGCAGAGGTTAACATGCTAATACAAAGTGCTGATTGCTGGCAGTATCTCAGAGGCTGCAGGATTGTGCAGACTACAGAACAGAGCAGTATACTGCTGAGAGAGCAGGCCTAGCACAGCTGTGTTTGGATACCAGACAGTTTGACTTATTCAAACTGCCCTTTAAACATTTCTTTTGGATGTATCCGTAGAGAATCCCCAAACCCATACATCAGCTGCAAGTAATGGAGTTTCTTACTTTTTCTGTGCCTGAAAACATCGATGTGTCAGTTTCTCTGCAAGGTTTGAAGAATGCAGACAGTGTGTTTATATGTTCAATATTGTTTATAAAATTATGGGTATCTGTGGCATCCTCTTTTTCTTTCTTTTTTTTTTTTTGTAACTTTGTTTCCAAAGGAAAAAGACAGGACTTTAAATTTTTCAGTGACGAACAGCTGCCTCATGTGCGGATAATTGAATTATAACAGCTCTTTTGAGCGAAATTAGGCAAGATCATAAATTTAATGTGAATGTTACAATTTGTTTTCAAACAAATTACTGCATTCATAAATGCTGAAATAAATTTATTTTGCTGTGCATTCAGAACAAGCGGTTATTGGTTTGCAGAGAAAAACAAATGTCACTTCTCTGAAAAGAGATGTGCTTTATGTTCAAAAGTGCTTCGAGAGCAGTCTGTTAGAGGTCTGTTAATTGCCAAATATATATAGAGGCATGTGTGGAACAGCTTTTGCATTTTAGACCTTATGTCTTAAAAAAAAAAATCTTAAAATTGATTTAAATTTTGGACATAATAAAATAGTAGAATAATAGTGACGTATTTCCAGAAAATGAGTTTACAATTATTGTCTCCTTAAATATACTCTTTATAAGACGTAAGCAGGCCCGCACAGAGGAATTGATTTCGGAAAGAAAATATCATAACTGCATTGGTCATTTTAAGAGAAGGACCTTGACAGGGTGACAAAGTTCTAGATGTTTTTTCACTACTAGTAGGTTTCTGAGTACAACAATAATAACAACAACTACTACTAGTACTACTCCTACTACCACTATTATTATCCCTATTATTATTATTACTGTTCTAGACAGGACATTAGATGAGGAGGCCCTCATGGAGGAGTGCATACACACACACACACACACACACACACACACACAGACATCTAACAGCACATGTCAAACTCTTATGTTTGCTTTTATACTGTTTTGATGCTCTACTGTAAATGTATCTTGCTTACTGAGAGAATGTTTATACTAGAGAGAAATCTCTCCCATTGAGATTTATTTTGCTACATTGCTTTAAGCTGTCTAAACATGTGAGTGGCGCGGTGAATGTTTGCAAACAAAAGAAAAGAAAAAACACACACACACACACACACAGGTACTCACAGGTACACAGAGGTACACACACACACACACACACACACACACACACACACACACACGAACGCACACAAACGCGCGTGCACACACACACACACACACACACACACAAGGTAAACAAGATTGACAAAGTAGTTCTCACTCCACGTGGCATATAAGATGCTCACAGCTGGGTCATTTAATAGAAAGACCTTTGACCTTTTTTTCACCAGTTTGACCATGATCTCTTTAGAAAGAAGACTGTGTATAGATCAGAACTGAATGGAAATTGCTGTCACTCACATAGCACTTACCCCAGAAGAAGTTTTGTTGACAGGAAGCCACTGAACTGAAGAGACTGTTAGATGCCATTGTCGTCAGGATTGGTCACTCTATGATCAATTTTTTTTTGCTCCACTGCGGTTTTGATGACCTTTGATGTGTCCGGAATGAGGGGTATGCACCATGCCAAGGCGAGGAGTCAAAGGGAAAAAAACATCCACAAGAAATGCGTTTTCGAATCAACTATTTTCATGACCACAAAGTAACGACCAGGTCTGGTTTAAGAAAAAAAAAAATAGCGTTGCCTTATTGGATAGCATGGAGCCACACTTGCTGCATTGGATAATGCGGTTGAAACGTACTTACTGGTTTGTGTGGTCCTTAATCCTGAAGCTGACTTGTGACAATTAACCATTTACGTGTTACCAGTAACACCATACAAAAATCCAGAGCTGAACTTCTGTGGTTCTGTGGTTGCTCGGGAGGTGAGCAAAACCTTCACACAAACCCAAAAAGCACCAGCTTTAAAAATCTCTTTTTTCCTTCTTTCAAAAACGCTGTCACTGGAGAGGCCGGGTCACATGCTTGTGACATCACAGCAGAGTGGGCCAGCTAACTTCTGTGGCTTTTCTGCTTGTTTCTCTCTCTCTCTCTCTCTCTCTCTCTCTCTCTCTCCCCACCTCCTCTTCTCTTTGCCTTGCTCTCAGTTTTCCTTCTTGTGTAGACACGTGGTTCAGCAGCTCTTCCTGGCACTCAGGGAGACAGCTGTGAAGGAGGGTGGGCTCAGGGTGGATGGGGCGTGTGATGGAGCCTGGTGACTCCCATGAGTCGTGAGGCTTCAGTGGGGGCACAAGCACTAACCAGCCTCTCACAGCATGTGGAGGGTAATGCACTGTGAATTTCCAGCATAGCCTCTTAACTCCTTCTTTTCTCTTCACACACACCCTCTCAGTCTTTGTCTTTCTCCTCTTCTTTGAGTTAGTCACGACTGTGTTAACAAGACTAGCCGGGAGGGGGGAGAAAGGCGTGGCTTTATTACAGAGGTTACTGTATGTGAGTTGAGTGACCATCAGAGGAGCTGTCACTGCTTGCCTCCACATCAGCATCCTCTGTTCACCTTATGTGTTGTACATGAGTGTGTATATTGTTATTGTTGTGAGTGTGTGTGTGTGCGCATGTGTGTGTGTGCGTGTGCATGTGTGTGTGCATGTGTCATGCATCTGTTTGCGTGGCTGAATCTGTTGTCTAATTGGCACTGTTCAGCTGAAAGGTGTGTATGTGTGTGATTCCTGTAAGTGGCTGTACCTATCTCTGTGTATGTGTGTGTGTGTGTGTGTGTGTGTGTGTGCGCACGTGTGTGTGTGTGTGTGTTTGTGTGTGTGCGCGCTCACGCGTGTGTGTGTGCGTGTACATGTCTGAAAAGTTGGTGGGTGGTGAGAGAGCTCCCCTATCTGCCATCCATCTGATAATTAATTGTCAGGCTTGCTGATTCATCAATTTCACACGAAACAAAGAAACTATAGCTTGGCTCTAGCTCAGAGCTGCTCCCTGACCATCGATGGCAGTTATTTGTTTTAACAGATAAAGTATGAAGGCGTTAGTCTGTTGCCTCAGAACTGGAATGATTGGAATTTTTTTCATGACTTTTGAGTATCTGTTCATTCCTCCAAACACATAGCTCTTAAAGCTAATTGTATTTTAAGCTTTTCACTCCGTTTTAGGTATCATTAATGATATATTGTATTATATGTCCTTTCATTTTCAGAATTTAAAAACAATATTTGTGTTTGTGGATATTACAGAGTTGTAACACAGAAGCTGCAGTTTAGGGAGGTATGTTTTCATTATTAATCACCTTATGACACACTGCATCATAAATCAGATATCAGAGCAATTAACATCATGATCAGTCTTGTGTGGCCTGAAGTCATCACGCCTTATAGTGAAATGTTTCTTTGACAAACAACCAACATCACGCCCATTTCTTGAACATCTCCAACATATTTTATGATTTTGTTTACCCTGTGTTCTTTTTGAAGTATTAATTGAAAATACTTGCACCTAAATCTTCGATGGTGATCATGTTCTCCCACGGCTCAGCTGTTCCCATTCATTTGCTGTTTCTTGCTACTTTTTTCATTCCCCAAACCTGGTAAACAAGTAAATATAAATGTGATGATAAACAGGTCTATTTTTGTTTGTTTGTTTGTTTTGGAGGTTTATAATTGTGCCAGTATATGATCCCTTTGACAGAAATCTGAGGGCTCCATATAAATTTATTGTCTTGAACTCTGGGACCTGTAGTATGGATGGTGGAGAATGGATGAGGTGCTGGAAGAGACTGGATCGTTTCTTAATGGTGAGGAAAGGATGAGAGACTGTTTTTGTGGTTAAAAAGGGTGGAATGATAGTGGATAAACTGAAATTATGGGGGGGGGGGTTTGGTCAAAAATAAGTCTGATATGAATGGGCTAACCATGACGTTTTATAGTACATCCCCACTTTAAATCCTTTTGTTTGTTGGGTGGGTCAGGGCTTTGCTAAGTGTAATGTTTTAGGTAATGGGGTATAATTTAAGGTACTGTTCAAACTGCATATATCAACATTTTTTTCAAACAACATTTTATCCACACTCATTTATTTGTATAAAATTAGCAACAGTTTATTAAGGTAACTGTAAATGTGTAAATATATTTGTTCTGTCTGTTATGGTACCATTTTAACACAAAATACTGTGTATTATTAATAATTTACAATTTATTCTTCACTGATCAAAAATAAACTGACAAACGGATTAAATTGTCATCTTAATAAATAAACGACATAAAGTAAAGATAAAGTAATCACATTTACTTAAAAGGATGATTTGAGCAACCCTAGTTGTGTAACTCTTACAGATGAGTCTGCTGTACTTTTATTCCAGAGTAGTGCTACCAGTTCAGCTTAGTCCTGTCAGTGAATAATACAGTGTACCACCTTTGGATAATATCATTACTTTAGAGGTATGTCAGACTTTAGTACAGACTAAGACAATTTCAGAATTTTTCTAGAAAAGACAATTTTGAAATGATCACATTTTGAGTCATTCATTAAAATGAGCTGTTGGGTTTTAATGACTTTGATAAAAAAAAGAGATATTTTAGGACTAAATGCTAGACCCTTAATCAAATAAATATTGTTGTCATGTAAAATGACACTAACATTTTATATCACGGGAGGGCATATGAATAAGACTCTGCTGCAGCGTTTCTATGGCCTTAGTTTAAAACCAGACTGCTGAGACGAACAGGCAGGTACAGTGATCTAATTTAACGGTCTACATCTGTTTACACTGCGGCTGCCTCTAAATTAACATGCTTTTATAGGAAACAAACACCACTTGTAATCAGTTTCTATTGGCTGCTGTGCTGGGTCTGCTCACACAAATATCTAACACACAGTTCAAATTTGGAATTCATCATGAACCAGAGAGGGGGAGAGAGAGAGAGAGAGAGAGAGAGAGAGAGAGAGACTCCTGAAGCGTTGTAAGGTTCACTTCTATAGACTCTACAGTACATTTAAGGATGGGGAAGAAATTCAATCTGTGAGGTAATATTTCCAAAAGGATGTTTATATTCTCCGTGAATTGTTCAGTATGGTCTGGTTAAGTATAATTTGAAGGAAAGAAGATAGTTTTTCTTTTGCTGTCCAATGGTGAGTCTACATCTTCCAGTGACCTTTCTTGTGGTGTCGGCTGGGCTGTTTTTGGAGTTGCAGCTTAGGGGGAAAATAAAATTGCCCTCTGAGCACTATACATGGGGGATAGAGTGGGCGGCGGGGGGGGGGGGGGTTGTTTAATATCAAGTGGCACTCTGACAAGTTCAACACACATTAAAAATAACCCTGTGTTGAAATTAAATCAATTAAAAATAAAGATAAAAAAGTTAAAGCATTGAGAAATGACATTACTTTTGCTTTAGGAGATATTTTAGGTCAGTGGCTTGACCACTGAAAACTCAAGTCATTTCTCTTTTCTGCCATTTTAATCAAGGACTGCATCCAGAGTAAACACCAGTCTACCTACACAGCAGTTTGGAGGACCAGGCCCTCTGGGGGACGAAAGTGATGATATCCAAGCCGTTTCCTCGCAAGTTTAATTAGCTGGTGGAGGATCTGGGGGGTCTACCTAAGTATGAGGTTTTGCTCAGTCCGCAGTCCCTCAGTTCACATTCCTTCTCACAGGATAACTGTGGTTCATCACACATGTTCTTCTTTGTATGTGCGTGTGTGTGTGTGTGTGTGTGTGTGTGTTAACACCCATGTTATGGCTGCTTTCAACTGTGTGGAGGTCTATGAGGGAGTCGAAATATACCTAGCACAGTAAAAACACTCTTTTATTTGCTATCCTGTTAAAAAATAGCAACTGTTACTTTCTGTTGTCTGTCACTAATTGTGCTCACACAGCAATCTGTTTCAAACTGGTCATGTCCCCTCCCCGCACACTTAAGAGGCATATTTGAACCAAACTGTAGAGAAGAGACTGGTTTGGTGGTACATGTGGTTAAACACTAGGTCAGTGCCTAATGCTGAGACGTTGTTTAGTAGAGTCACAGTCCCCTGACTGCCACTCACTGTCATGAAAAGCTTATTGCTAAGGAGGCCGATGAATCATGTGATGTGACATGATCACATCTAGTGACTACAATCAGTGATACACGCAAACTTGTGCCCTTTTCCTTTCATTCTTTATTTGGGAGTATCACAAACAACCCCATTCTGATTCTCCATTAACAGAGTCTTGCTATTCTGCATATTGAAAATGTGGTCTGTTTATATGAGAGTACGAGAGAAATAAGCCTTACTCATGTCTATAAACTACTTGTGAAACAAGCTACTCTGTCGAAAAGCACTGAAAAACAGCTAACAATAGAGAGAACAAAACCATCTCTGTTCTTCTCCGCAGCCTTTTCACAACCAAGTCTGTGTGACAGCTAATTGGCACCCTCACAAGATTTTTACAGGGGAAGGTGGGTAGAGTGACTCTTCTTTCACTTCACTGTAACATAATGATTCCCAAAATATGACAAGGATCAAAACAGGATCTTTTTTTTAACTGCTAAAAAAGAATCTTTTCTTCACTACACAGTGAAACTTTAGCATGATGGATGAGGGTATGGATTTTATATTGTTTGGATGGATCCCAGCACACTCAGAAAAAAAAATCAACTTCTATATTATGACTCACGCCCCAGGACTTTCACCCTGCCCCAAAATTCATTGTCAACTATCATGGTAAACATTCAAACCAAACATCAGTTTCTTCAGAACTTTAACAGAGTAACAATCAACCCAATCTATGGACACAAAGATAAAAATTTAAAATAAAGAAAGCAGTTTTTATATTCCAAAACTACCATCAAAAAAAACACAGCACAGAAAGGTTTCCAATGATACTTATTTCAATATATATATTCAATTAGGGAAAAGAGAATATTTCATACATTTAGTGCTTCAGTAAGACATTAAATTAAAATTTTTATGATTTATCAAAATGAGAGCTTTTTTTTTATACCACAGTTAGTATTAACATGGTAAAGAATGCTCTAAAAATAGCATATTTTTTTTCTTCTTCTTTTCTTTTCCTTAGCTTATTGGATGACTGTTTCTCAAACACTGCACAACGTATCATTTGTTTAACCATGTAGAGTCATGGCAGGAACCTGTAGAGATACAAAGCCTCAGGCAATGTCTGCACTTTGATGCACAACAAGGTATGCGACTCCTTTGACTTAAGCAAAGGCCAATCGAGGACAAGCAAAAGCTGGAACGTATTTGTACTCTGAGGACAGAGTATTTCTCAAGATGGAGAGAATCCTTCACTTGATGTGTTCAGACTCGAATGAAATGTAGTCTCTCACTGATTAAGAACAGTACTTCAGGTAATAGTGTTTGTTTACCATTCACTAATGATTTGTGTTGTGTCCTCTTTGAATTGGTTTTGTTAACCAAAAAGATGCTCACGATTTTGCCATGAGTGTATTTACTTTGCCAATACCTATATACTGACAACAATTAAACAACTATGTGAAGTGACAACAGTAACTCAACAGAATATTTAGACATGAAATATGTTTATCTAGAGGTTTCTGAATATTATTTCTCTGTATCCATGGATGTAGCAGGGAACTGAAAGGGGAGACTATGGATCAATAACTTCTCGTTTTACTTAGGCGATGTTTATGTGAAATGACTAATTTTACAGACATTTTAATCATTTCTCACGAAGACTAAATAGTTCATTCCACCACTAATATAATAATTTGATTACCGTGTACAGTGACTCATGTGCAGACAAAGTCAAACAGCACTTCAAACAACTTTTGTCTTCAACTTCAGGTTTTCATAACAAAACCAATAAATTACATTTGGAGTGACTGATATGCAGACATAATGATTTTTTAGTAATGTGTTGTGCTGGAAGGCGGTACAAACTTCCAGATCTTTTAAAGCGTTCTCTGCCTGGGGACAGTCAGACTTCATGATTATGAGAATAGTCTACAACTTTGAAGACATCTTTTTATTTGTGTTACTAATGTTGTGAATAACAACAGCAGACGGCTGAGATGTGCTTACACAATGTCTGATCTTAAGGCCTGAAGTAGAATGCCTCTCTTAAAAAGGCATGATTGCTTATGCCAGTGGTTAAAACTGTGTGTAGTGCCAGAGAGATATTCACAACAACTATGCACATGTATTGTTGTGAAAATCATAGGTACAGTCCTTGTAGAATACCAATGCAGAGAATTCACTGTGCGGTCTAGAAAGTCCCCATACTAAAGACCATAAAGGATAGAGTGGACTTCTGGAGTAGCTTTGTGGTTTGGGCCAACCTTGGACTGAGCGCAAACTAATTCAAGAGTATTGTCTAACAGAAACTAACTCTATAATATTTCAGTTTCACAACTGATGTAGTGTGCAACAGTGAATATTTGATTAAAATGAAAAATTATTGTTTTCATACAGCTGAAAAGCTATACTTAAGCTGTTACCCTTCTTTCAAGATGGGCTGACGTTAGTCAAGGCTCTCAGTATCTCATATAAACTTACTCTTCATTGCACACTAGATTGTGTGAGGTGTGTGTGTGTGTCTGCATGTGTGTATGCACGTGTGTGTATGTATGTGCCTGTGCGTGTGTGTGTGTGCGTGCGTGCATGTGTGTGTGTGTGTGTGTGTGTGTGTGTGTACAGCAAAGCCGACTCAGTGGTGTGTTTGTGATTCATGGTTAACCCAAATGCATTGTGCAACAGCAGCTTACCCTTTGCCAAATATCTGAGTTGTAACCAAGAAGAATGTGATGTTTTCCCACCCAATCCTTTTCTCTGAGCTCTAACTGTGAGGCTGTTTTTCTTTCTTTTTTGTATATCAAAGGTCAAAGGTTTTCCATCTCTTTTAATTATTCCAGTAAAATGTCCATCATGAAAATGGAAGGAAACTGTATAAAATGGTAGAACCAGCCATCATGCCAAAAATATATAAAATATAAATAAATAAAGGAACAAATAAATATAAACCAATAAATAAATGTAACCTTTTGTTTATCTACCGAGGACACAGAAATGCAAATTTGAGATGATAAGTTGCCTGTGAATGCACTCCTTTCACTTATTTCTGCATGTAGTGGTGATTTTGGCCTGAGACCAGTGCTGTACCTTCAGTATGTATTACTCAAATATTTACCCTGCTGCTATACTGAGATGGGAATTGGCTAGGATGATTTAATAGGCACACCAAAGGCTGGCTCCGGTGCCAACAATCCTCCGTTCTGGTGGTCTGCTCAACGTAACAGACTTTAGACACTTTAGAGATTGATTTATCACCCAGAGAAGTTACCGTCCAGCGGTCCACCTCTGACACCTCTGACTCTGACACTGAGGTCTGAAACTGCTGCGTGAAATGCTGTTTACTGCTAGACAGTAACTCCATGTTTACAATAGTAATTTTGTCGCTTGAAATGATTTGTTTTAATTTTCTATTTATTTATTTACATTATTTTAAAAATTGTTTAAAAAAGGTTTCTTTTAATAAAGACCATCCTTAGAAATGGTGATAAAATACCTTACTTTTGTGTGTCCTCAAATGCTTAGTTAGTCAGTGGCATCATGAGAGGAGTCCAACACATACAGTATATTTACCAGACTATTTGCTGACCATTCCTCAAATGACTTACCTTGTGCAAATTAGCAGAGATCAGACATAAGACACTTTTGAAACTTTCCTTCTCTCCGTTCATCCACATTTTATTTGAACTACAAATAGTTTAATATTTCCCTCATCCTGACATTTAGACGGACGGAGGCAAACTTAGAAAGAAAAAGTCTTTTTGTTTTTCTTTTCTTTTTTTAAACATGCATAATGTACCAACCTTCTCTAAAAATAGACTAAGGGAATTCTTCTACTTTGGTTTACTTGCTTTCGCTGTGAGGCAACATTAGTCATGACCATCTACTGAATCCATGTTACTCAATCCTTGTTAACATACATTGCTCTTTGATTTGCCATTTAACACTGGACCCATGCAGTTATTTTCTATGCTGGAGGGATTATTATTTTTATATGATCTAAAACTGCAGTTGGTGTGAAATTTGACATAATCTGCAATAAATTTTGATGGGAGAATGACAAACGTGTAACTTTGTGGAAGGCTAGCATATGGATTCAGATTTATTCGTTCTACCACCAACTTTAAAACGGTTTTCTTTATTTTACTAATGAAAATACATAAAGTTGTTTTAGAGGTTCAGTTTTCTATGGAGTGCGTTTTGTTTTGACTCACAGTAGTGAGTCTCCTAAATTATGTGTTTGTGGACAGACATAAAACTAACTTACACAAGACACCTTGTCCTCAGTAAACTCGGACTTTGTCTGATAACACTCCAGGAACTGTGTAGCACTTTCTCTCACCTTAGTTTGTGTTCATGTCCCTGCTAATAGGGCTGGACAGCTCGTATGTTGGAACTGGCTTGGAATGAGAACTGATACTCTCAGATTGCTTGCTTTGGAAGTGTATGAGCAAATTTGGAGGACATAAAAGAGTCCGGAAACAGTGTTCATTTCAAAAGAACCACCGTTATTACTAACCTTTCAAGGAAATGTGTTATTTTATTCCTTTTAATATTTTCCTTCTTTTACGATTATACTTGTGTGTGTGGTCAAAATGGCCGGACTCACAGAGTTCTTCTGATAGTCTTAAGAAGGACCAAATGATGAAAATGCCCACAGTTCGTGGGTGGTCACGGTGGCTGGCATTTGACATTTAGAATGGCAAAATTACATCAGCTTTCCTCTTATGGTAGTTTCCATTATAGATGACAGGATTATATGAGTGGGAGCAATGTTTTTTTTAATGGAATCCACTGCACTTAATAGTACTGTATTGCTTGGTTTAAGGGAAGTATAGTGGTATGTAGGAGGCAAAAATGATTAACCATAGCAATATGGTCTGTAACAACATGGTTACAAGTATGTAATAGCACAGCATCATGGGAACATTTGTGTATTTTTAGAGTCCATTGGTCCTACTGTAACTGTAAAATCGTAACTGATATGAAGGATTTTTTTTTCCACGAGTTTTCTTAAATTAAGTAATTAATCCTTTAATTCTAATTAAATATATATGTAATGAGAAGATTATTACAGCAGGGTACAGAAAGGTGTAAAGTACAGTGCTAGTAAACATGATGGGAGCATTTGAGGGGTTAGCAGATTCAGTCTCCAGTTTCTCCAGCTTCCAGGCATCTTTCTTGTTTTTTCATTTCATATTTTTATTTTTTTCATCTGTTTTTGTAGCTGTAAGTAACAAATGTAAATGGATCTGTGCCACTCACTCAATATACCATCTAATTGCAGAGGAGAAGACACTAATTCCAGTCTGAGAGACTCAGAGAGAGACTAATGGACTAATGACATTATGAAAATCAACAGGACAAATCCTATCAGTGATATTGTTCTACATCAAAGTAATCAAATCTGAGACAGAGCAATCAGTGTTTTAGACAATGCACACTTACACAATGTGAATCAGAGAGAGGCACAGGAAGAGAGAAACTTCACTGTTTGCTGCTACAAAACTCTCACTCCTTTTTTCCCCAACCTCTGCTTTTACCTCTACAAACTGCTCTCACGCGGAATAAATTCGATTTTAAATGAGACACAGTCTCTTATAGAATCCCTGCTGATGGCTGGTGGTATTTGTATAAATATGATAAATCTCTGTGCCACACAACATGTTCCAAAACAGCAGAAATCCCCAAAAGTCTTGCTGAAACTTTTTTTTTTTTTTTAGATCAGGCTGTTGGAAACTTAGTAGGTGATTCCCCATTAAATGACACCCCTTGGGCTCCCAGTTTCCAGCTCACATATGGTTTGTGTGTTGTTAGTCTTGAGTAGAGTGGGCACTGATGAGAGGGAGTAGTATCTTACTGAAGCCACAGAGTTGCTGGCTAATCTAGGTAATCAGCTCCAGACCATGCAGGGAGTGCCGGCTGGCCCATCATCAGCTACGCTTCCCTGGGACATATCAGAGCCCCGCTGGGGCCTGGACAGGGATTTGTTCCAGGATGATCCGCTGTCTTCACTCTCTCTGTTGATTTATTGAAGAGCGCTTTTGAAGATCCTGATTCGCAAGTCATTATTCCAACTTAACGTAAAGGCTTTAATTAATGCAGACACATAGTGATAGATTACTTCATGGAACATTTAATACTGTTAGGTACAACACGCTGTATCTTGTGCCTCAACTTCATTTAACCTTTTTCTAGGAAATGGTCATTTGGAGAGGAACTGAGATATGTAAGTTGTACATTGTTTGCTAGTGTATGAATGAAATTTTTTGTCTGCAATATAAAGCCATGGCAACTCATGACTAATGTGCTCAGTACTAGCTACGTACTAGCTGCGTAAAGCTACACACACATGATGATAATGATGATGATGATGATTGTCAGATGACTAAGACTTGGTATGGAAAATATTGGAAGAATGTTGAATTTAGTACAAAGGACTGCATATGAATGCTAACCTTAACCATTTGTAACATTTCATCCTCCCTTGCTTATGCCATTGTTATTGTTGTTGATGTTGATGATGATGATGATAATTTTTTTGGTATAGGTTACTGAGTCTTGCAGTGCCAATTCTTCAGAAAGGAACAACAGATGCTGGATATGCATCAAAAAAGAAGAGGTCCACTCAGCAGATGGTCACCACTGGTTACTCTCCTCTCCTTTAATGGACAGCAGACGACTGATCCCCTGCTAAAATAACTGTGATATCCAGATTGTTGGGCTACTCAGAAAGCAGAGCCTTCATTCTCTGGAAGTCATTTCACTCTTATTACTTAAGCTCTTCTCCATACTCTTTTGTTTTTAACCGTTCTGAAAATTGCTAGAAGCTGTGTTTCAGTTAAGTGTTCTACCAAAACACTGCATTTCATTCCTTACTTTCAGGGACTACTGGATTCTCTGTTGATTGTCAGACATTGGCAGTGTTTTAAATGGCAAAGAAAAGATAACTGGGTCATACCAGGCTCAAAACTGCAAAATACTTTTTTTAAAATTTTGTTTTGTTTTTTTCCTATTGGTACATTTTCATTACTTTAAATCCACAGTATAGACCAAGAGGATCCATTTAAGTTTAAAAAAAAATAAAAATAAAAAATTAAATAAAAAACATTATTCATACAACATTATCCACTACAAAAATGAAATATAATATCTTTTTTTTTTTTACATCATTTGCACATTATTATGAGTGTATTTCCTCTGTCAATGAATGTACTAAAAGAGTTATATGCACACATTCTTCAAGTTTGGTTCAGTATCTTTGTGCACTCAGTGCCCTCAAAGGAATTATGCCCATTATACATTTACCATTCAATATGGGCACTTTGACAACCAGCTGTACGATGGATAGACTTCTGGTTGCCGCCCGGGTCAGACGCTCCCAAGAAGTTGGCCAAAACTATGCAGAACCCCCCCCCCCCCCCCCCCCCCCAACACACACGCACACACACACACACGCACAGCAAGCGATTAATATTGTGAAACCATACATTTCTGAGCCTGCTTCTTTCAGTCCTGTTAATGACATTAAATAACATGTCAATTAATGATCTCTTATCAGATCAAGGGCGCGTTTAACCTTTATTTGCTGAAATTGCTCAATATAGAATCCAATACTGCACTGCCTTTACTGAGGAGAAGACATGAATTTGAAATCGTTTGAAAAAAAAAAAAAAAAGGATTAAAAAAAAAATCCCCCAGGAATGGGTGGCTGGACCATAGCTAAAAACAGAGGCAAGGCTTAAGTCCAAATGCTGTTTGTGCACATTTCTCCGCATTACGAATGCTGACCATATCCTGTTAGTGAAGCAATGGTATCTTTATGGTATTGTAACGGAAGTAAGGAAAATGCAGTACACCTTCCTGCAGCCCTCGCTTTGGTATTGGCCATCATGTTTAGTCATACATTGGGGAAAAGGACAGTTAAGTGCTACCTGATGTTAGTGGCGGGGTGTGTGGACAGAGTGGGTTTTCTTAGGCGTGCCTCAGAGAAAAAGCACAATAATTTGTACATATACTGTGGTCTCATGATGGTACGCTGCCGCTGTTATACTGGTTTGGAATGTACCATTCTATTTTAAGTTGGGCCCATGCACTGTTGAGTTGCAGACAACTTATCACTTTGCCATGTAGCTGTGGATGGATTCTGAACTGCTGGATTCTGACTTGCAAGCAAAATCATCACTCCTTTTTTTGCACGAAAGTTCTTTCAATACTTTTTAAATGTTTCTGTTTTTCTTTTCTTTTCCTTTTTTTTCTTTTCATACATCAAGACTTTTCATAGGCAGTACCCCCGAAAATGAAATGTGTCGTGCGATGCTGGTGTCTGTTTTTAATGAGCACTTTAAACTGACATGAGTTTAATATTTTCAAATATAGAAAAATAAGCCGTGTTTCTATAGCTAAAGCTTGCCAAACGGTATGAACAAAATAACCAGTCCACATGCGGGGCTTGGCTGACTGCGGCTATCCATGTTTATTTTTCTGGACAGAGCAATTCTATGGAATTTCAGAATTAAGTGACAGACTTCAAAATATTTACTGAAAGCTCCTCCAAACAGAACAAACATCAAAAGCAACCATCATCACAAACACTTGCGAATTATACCACTGTTTGGCTGTCAATCATATCACTTTCTGACACTCAAACGGAGAAAAAAAAAAAAAAAAGACCTGGTGTAATACAGGCAGCAGAAAGGCAATAGAAATGGCAATCAAAATCTTTTTCCATACAAATTCCTGTTTCCCAGATTTGCATTGAAGAATCTTTCTTCTACTTGTTAGAATTTAAATGATTTTTTTTTCATGTAGCATTCATACCACCAGTTGGAAAACAGCAGTAAAACAATGGTGCTCAGATTTGCAAAATTTGTCACGGATTGGTCATTTAGGTGACTATACTCCGACTTTGACTTAATTGCTTGGCCATTTCGTATTTACCCATTGAATTGGAGTTATCCTTAATGAATGACAGCTTCTGTCCTTCACTATCAATCCTGGTGCCACCAGATCAGTCTGGCTGTATGGAACTGATTTAAAGTTGTATAATTTAGAATGAAAAAAAAGTTCTGTCATCTGAAATATGTAAACGTTTAAGATGCAGCCATTTCTATGAGGCTATGAGCAATTCGGCTCCAATAAACTGGAGTGTCAAGTATGCTTGATTTATTTGAAGTGGAGGGGAAGAATTTAATATGAGCCACATGGTTTTAATAGATAGCTGACGTTTGAAGCGATAAATCGCCAAAGGATGTAGAGTGGCTGTAAAGTGAGCTGCCAGTGATTTGTGAGTAATGTAGTTCAGACACAAGGGGATATTTCATAGGAAATACAGCCATATTTCTCCATGTCTCAGTAACCATTTTGATTTTTTATCTCATGACATTTGACTATAAGGATGGTATATGCGACAATATATTTTATATATCCACTCAGTTGGAAATATTGCTTAAAGCCAAGGGTCAGGACTGTCAAATCTTCAGTGTTTAAAGAGATATGTGATGTTAAATTGTCTGTGTTAAATCAAGAGAAGTATTTGACAAAATTTTGCAAAACTGATGCACATGCTCACTTTGTTCTATGAGTGTGACATTTGCATGTTTCATCTCTGAATTATCCTTTATCCCGTACAGTAACAATAAACTCTTCAGGGTTTATCTGTCAAAATCTGTACACAGGTATGCTGGTGTTTGCCTTAACAGGTTCAGATGCTGGATCTCTCCTTTGATCATTATATTTACCTTTTCAAATTCAATGTGTTATTTTTAGGAATGAGAGAATAGGCACATTTTGATAAGGGTCTCCTAGGTAAACACTGTTTACGCTTCTTATCGCAAAAGAAAGCATCTAAAACAATGATGAAATCCGAATCTGTGCCAAGCGAGCCATGATAGAAATGCTGATTTGTATCAGACAATAGACATAATAGACACAGACATCTCCAACAACATTTGGCTTTGTTGCCAAACCATGCATAGACAATTCTTTCGGGATAGTATGCTGAAGTTGTCTTGAGACCCACCATTCTTCACTTAACCTAGAAAAATCTGCTTATCCCAGTCTGTTCATTGAAGGCCACTCATTAAGGCCTTTTCTGATTATGGATGCTTTTAGGTCAGGTATTTTTTAGGATGCATTGATTTGTATAATTCATCCATACCAGCTCATAAGCTGAAATTAAAAATCCCCTACTTGGAAATAAATGACTTTTGTTGTCATGCTTTCTTGAATTCCTGTATGTTGATGGCACATTTTTGCTTTGCTTCATAAAGTTTGAGATCTCGCTCTCTCTCTCTCACTCACACACACACACACACACAACACTCTCTCTCTATTTCTCTTTCTTTCTCTCCTCTGTGGTTTATGATCATCGCTGTCAAAGTTCTCTTTACTTTTACAGACTTTTCTATGCTTTAAGATCAAAGACCAGTCTACTCTTTAAAGTGACAAAAACAAGTAGACGAACATGCATAAGAAAGCTTCTTGGTCGCTTGTTCACATCCTGTTGGATTTGTGATTATAAACATCTAAATGTTTTTTGCTGTTTTTATGAATTGCTGTTAAAATGAAGTGTCTACAGCTGTTACCAATGTTTTGTTTTTGTTTTTTTCTCATAGTCCTTTAATTAGGCTCTACTTGTGTGCCCTTACAAGTGGTTTTCTTGTTCATTTATTCCTCAGAAAACATTTCAGCACCTGCTGGCTGAGAGGCATTGCTCTCTATCCAGGGCTTTAGTATATTATGTTTCCTACTTGCTCAGTCAGGCAACACCCTCCACTCAAGAGGCAAGTAGTCACATCCCTAATTTCAGATGAAATAGTGTCACTCCAAAATGGAAACTCCAAAAGACACTTTATATGATCATACGTATATAATGTAGGTTTATATATATATATATATATATATATATATATATATATATATATATATAAACACTATATGTAATATTGTTGTAGTGTGGCCTCGAGCTGTCCTCCTGTTGTATGTGAGGATGATTGGAAATGCCAGAGGAATTGGCTATGTGTTCTCATTAGAACTAAAAAACGGGTCTTCTTCTGCTTCAGGTTTCCCTTGCCTTTGTTTTACTACCTTAGAATATTTCATCTGCAACTATTTTGTCATCAATCATCCAGTCTAATATCTAACCGTGGTCTTGTAAGAGCACAAGACACTCACCCAGTTCAGGTGATGTTGTAGTTTTGACTTGAAATCTGAATCTCTCATATATACCAAATGTTTCATCCAGATATATATAAACTGCAACTCTGCCCGCAAGATGAAGTTGTTAGGATTTCAGTGTGTGTTTTTGGCTCTGTGTTTGCACCACAGCAGCAGTCTACCAAAACTAGCATGTGGCTTATGCCAGCATTCCTGATGGTTCACATACTATCGCCTAAAATTACCTGATATCTCCTGATTTAAAAGCACATTAGATTTGGCTCTGAAAAAAACGCTTTACTGATGCTTTTAAAGCACACTAGTGTATGAATTATCTGGTATAATGATCTGTTATTTTAACATGTATCTCTTTAAAAATAATCCATTACCCCTACTAAAGAACAACAGCATACCACTCTGCACTTCAAACTCTGTAAGTGATTATAGTGCATGGTTTGACTTATCAGTGTTTGGTGTCAACTATCAGATTCCTTATTTTCACCACTGCCATCGCCACCAACAGTAATCATCATCATCATCATCATCATCATCATCATCATCATCATAACAGTAACGCTAATTATAACCATAATCATAGTCCAAATCATAATCATAACCAAAATCATAGTCGTAACCATAATTATCGTTTTTAATCAATGCAGTCATGCTCTTTTGCAAGCCAAGCTGAGCACTGAAAAATCTGAGGAAACAGGGTGGACTGTCCGTAGGGACCATGGGAAGAAATTTACACAACAGAAACAAACACAATCATTTACAGGAAGAATCAGCAGCGCAAAGAAAAGAAAGAGAAACACAGAGATAAAAAAAAAAAGCAAGAAGGCATCACTAGCGGGAAAGACACATGAGGGCACTATCAGGGGAAGGATCTACGACACACACATTCTTCAGAACAATAGTCATTTCTTCTTAAGTTGTTTTGAATATTAGAAGCAATTGAAGGTTATGTGCAGGGGGGCACATGTGCTCTGCTCGACAAACATATCACCTCATCAGCTAGACACAACAGTGTGGTTACAGTAATGTTTAAAAAGAGAACAAATCCACTTTCATTGGTTTGCAACAAAAGCGTAGATAGAATGAAATGAAATGATGCAGAGTAACCACAAAAGCATGTAGCTGTTTTTTGGCCCTAAGCAACCACAGAGAATAGTAAACTGATTTGCACTGCAAGCAACACACACACAAGGGAAAACTGGTCTGCTCAGAGAATGAAACAGGAGATGCGATAGTCTCTCTTACCCAGAAAAAAAACCAACAAACAGGCATAGACAGAAGCCCATCACACATTTTGCATTCTGATTAGTGAGTGAGTGTGTGTGTGTGTGTGTGTGTGTGGGTGGGTGCGTGTGTATGTATGTGAGATATGTATGTGTGTGTGCGCCTGTGTTTGTGCGTGTGCGTGTGCGTGCGTGTGTGTGTCTGTGTTTGTGTATGAGCGTGCGTGTATGCACATGTGTGCATGTGTGTGTGCTGAGGTGCAGCCAATAGCAAGGCCACAACATTAAACAGCGTGTTCAAACTTCAGCCTTAAAATGAGTTTGTGACACACCAGATTCCAACAGCTCATCATCAGTGGAATCAGTTCAATCAAAGCTGCCTCAACCCCCACCATCACACATGAGTATCTCATTAGAAAAAGCCATTATAACCTTTTGATTAAATGGCAAGATGCCTCAGCAGCAATAAAGCCTTGGTTATTTAAAGGGAAGTGTTCATCTATTTTTTTTTCTACATTCTGTCCATTTCCTGAGACTAAAACAAACAAAATTAAATTATGGCTAATGCCACTATGGATAATATAAGGAGACCTTTCTCTCTCTTATTGCTGTGTATCCGTTACTAACAATCAACATCATATCGAATACATGAAATATTTGCAATGTTCGTAGTTCTCCAAACTCACTAAAAGCTTCCAAAACGATGTCATTCAGGCCAAGCCTGAGTGAATTCAACTCTCCCCAGCCTGCTCCTCAGTTTATTAGTGTAGGGCAGAGGCCATTCTTAGTCTTAAGGGCCGGACTGTGACTGTGTTCAGGCTACTTAAGCAGAGACCACACTAATAAGCAGAATTATTCAATAAATTCTCTCCAGATGTGCACATCCCTCAAAATTTGGCTGCGTGCACAGCATCTGCAGTAGCTCTCAATGAACAAGTCACATATGCTCACACACACACACACACACATGCGCGTGCACAGACACACATACACACACACACACACACACACGCATGCACACACATACACATGCACATGCAAACACACATACACACACACACACAGATGGTGACTGGTTAGACGGTGTGAGTATTTGCGTTTTTCCAGTAGATTGCTTCCATACTAGCGTTTGTTGGAAAGTGTTGGCGACTGTTTCCTCTGGCTCAACTGAAATACCATCGAGTGTATTAGCAAATAGTGTTTATTTAACCCCTTAATAGACGCTCTGTGCAGGAAGCTAGGTGGAGGCCCATTCAAACACAAAGCCTTGAGCTTTTAGCATCTGACATTTTGATTAATGTGTACTAACATGGCAATTAGCACCAGCTCTTTTTAAACAGCAATCACTTCAGTTTCACTTAATATGGGTACATCTACTAGCCATGGATTCTGTGGTAATTACCAATACATGCACACAGGGTGTCCTCTCTGTAGGAGTGAGTGGTGCCACAGGACCTATTGCAAAATCTTTTCATGTTCACAAAAAACACTGGTCACTTTCCACAAGAGATGCTACAACCTAGTGATGGCTGACATATACAGCGCTGTTTTTGTTTGTTCAGTTTTAAATCAAACATCATTTCTGAAGATAATTTATCATGCTATTCTTTGTTTTTTCAGACCAGAACTGACAAGACTAACACTGAATAAGTAGATATAGAAAATATGAAGAAAGCTCTTACTCAGTTGCATCACTGGGCTGACGACAGGAGATTAAAGTAAAATGTGAATGTCTAATGACAATTATGAATTCTCACAATTGTAAAACACTGAGATTAAGGATATGCAGACCTGTGGTTTGACCCAGGATTTGTGTAGGCTTCAGCTACTGTTGCTGTCTAGTCCATTTAGAGGCTAAAAAACGGAAATGAGAAGACGTCACTACGGGAAAAGGAAGTTTGCTTGGCTGCTAGCTTAGATCCAGGTGCAAGTGTTGGCCAGGCTTTCTCTCATAGGTGGTCGCTTGAGTCAGCTTTCATCACGTAGTCTCTTTATCAAACCCAAGGGCCTGTTGGTGTTTTCTTATGCTGTTCCATCTTGGGGGGCAGACTATATAAATTACACCACAAATACAGAAAGCTACACAGTCTATCTGTACTCCTGCCGCTACGTATGATTAAAAGTAACCCGCTCTTGAAATGCCTTTGCAGGATGACTTAGTGTAGCTTTTTTACACCCTGACTTCTTCACAGAATATTTGCACTGAACATTCAATATTTGAGTCAAGAGTTAACTCTGAATCAAAGCTTGTGATGTGTATAGATTGCCGAGGGGAAGGACTTATTTTTGCATAACTTCTTATGTTTATTTTTATTGTAAGGGAACCAGTTTTTACTGTAACATTTCTGCTGTAGATCTAAATTTGCAACGATGTTACAATAGTGTGAAGTATCCCTCTCAGAATATGTACCAGAAAAAAAAGTTGGAAAAAAATGGTTGTAAAATGAGTTCTTATTATTATCTTATTATTTTAACCTGTTGTTTTTAATCTTATCTGTTGCACAGGTTTAACATATCAAGTATATAATTTCTGTTCTCAGATCTCAGGAGTAGGGTTTCTAAGGTGGAGTTATTTGTTTTTGTTTGAGTGTTTGCGTAGTAACCTTTAATAAATCTGAAATTTACGCCAGTTGCATTCTGGGTGGTCACTGGCCTCGCCAAAGATGCCCCTTGAATGTTTACCCTCTGGGATTTATTTATTTATTTGTGTTTGGTATGAATATGCATAATGGAAAGAGTGATTCCCTATAACAAATCTTACCAAGCGCAGACTGTTCATCCCAGAGAACTGTGGTTGGTCTGGTCAGACTGTGTCTGGTAAAGTCTAATAATCAAATAGTGTTGGCATGCTCCACCCCACCCTACCCCTCTCAAATTAGACGACAAACATCTTACCACCAAGTGGAGAATATTATCAATTTGTATCACCCTACTTTGTAAGAAAAACATGTTAAATGTCTCTAGAATATTGTAGAGAGCCAACAGCTACTTTGTGTCTGCCAGTACAGACAGGCAGATGTAGGTGCTTCAATAGATGTGTAAAAAAATAAGGTAAATTAAGGAAAATAGTGCCTTAAGAATGTACAATTTTTGAACATTTCAGATAGTTGAGGTGAGTCAGTTCTGACCTGGTCTGGGTGATAATAAAATCGCTAAGTTTTTCTCTTAGATGTCTGGACTCTCGGCCAAGCTCATCTGGTACACATTACCTTCCCAAAGGCCTCAGACTACACAGGTTGACATCCAAGGTTAAACAAACGCAGCCCATGTTCAGGGCATGGATCGGGCCTACGTGACAGAGCTCTCAATTGCTACTGTGCACATACTGCTGACTGATTTTTCGCTGTTAGCTGCTCTCCTATAAACTGGACTGTATATATATAGAGAGAGTAAATTTAGCATAGAAGGCAGTTAAGAAATTATTTTTTGTACATTAAGTACATAGATTACAACTGTACCTCAATGGATTGTTTACACCTGAATATTTTCTCTCAACAGCTTGGGAGGAATGTGGTTTACCACAACAATTGTGATGAAATTATTTTTCAGCGAACTTGTTTTTCTTTCTGTCCAATACATATGAACGTTATCATCAATTTAAAGAATTTAGGAGTTTATATGTATCGGTAAAACTATCTAAATAAATGATCTAGAATTTAGAATTTAAAATCCAGAATCTAGAATTAGATGATAAATTCTCACATTTGACATATTTTGAATGTGTTTAACATGATCTGCAGTATTTAGATTAATTCGAATTTAATCATTGGATCTGGAAGGACTAATCAACTCAGTTCTGAAACATTTAAGGATTTTTTTTGTCTTGGATGACCTCTTTCTGTTTATAGATGAGCTGCAGATATCCTCCACTGATGACTTCTCCATCCGCCTCTGCTTTCCAGAGCAGTTGGAGAATGTATTATACCTAGGAAAAATGAATAGATAATGGAATAGAAGAACCATTCTGGTTAGCCTGGCAATAACGCAATTTCATTCCATTCTATTTATTCTGAAAAAAAAAGAAAATCCTGACTTTTACTGCTCTCAAAGAGATATAAGCTCTGAAATACTTGACCTCACAGGAGGAGGATGTGAAATGAGAGAGTTAGTTCACTGCTCTCTTGGTACAGAAGCAATGGTGCAGAATGAGCACACAGCACGTTATAAATAAGTTATTTATCTACTTACTTACTTATTTACTTACTTATTTGCTTACTTACAACTTATTAAATAGAACACCAAAGAAAACACTCAGTACTACCGAGTAAATATTATTTATTTATCTATTGTTTCTGCTTCATTTACACGAATCCACATTTGCAGCAATATCATCGTATGGACTGAAGCAGTGCACTGGATAGATGGCATCTCTAGCATACAACCATTCAATTCAATGCTTTAATGCTCTAATGACTAAACTGTAACTCCTGTTGTATTTTTCCCCCCAAAGGAAACTAATTTATTAATAAATGAAATGTCGCAGATGTGCTTTTTTTTCCAGTCTTTCTGGACCATCTGTGTGTCCACAAAAGAATATAAGGTGGAGATGCCAATTCCAATCCAAATAGTAAGCATGAAATTTCTTTTATTTTCACCCTTTTCTTGATTCCTCACTTCATCACATTACAATTGGAACTGACAACATAATTATCAAATCATCGAGAATTGATCTTCATCCATATGGGATGAGTCCAAAAAAATAGGGAGGAGGAAAAAGAAATAAATAAAGGGAGAAAAAGCCACCCTCTTTGGAGAGTTGGCGACAGTTCAGTCATCCCGTCAGTGAGACACGTATTGAGGAGAGAAGGAGGTCGGCTCTGAGATTGCGTTGCGGGTGTTCCCTTGATGTACCCTGACAGGAACCAGATTTGGAGCCGAGTGGCGGCGTCTGTGCTCCATGCTTTTTATTTGTCTGGCTCCGGACGGTTTTTCCTGGCCCCCGTAGACTCGCTGCTTTCAGTCTAAGGCCATTTATGCCGCTTGCTAGTTTCAGTGTGAATAACAAATGCTGAGAGAGACAGAAAAAAAATCTTCCCCTATAGCTGAAGAGATGGAAAGCACAATCATACCATTGTTCAAAGTTGCAAAGCAGAAAAAGAGAGTTAAGTAAAGTTTAAGGGTTATTTTACGGATTCTTGGAAGGGCTGTGTGGTCTTTTCTTTCTTTTTTTGGGTTTTTTTTTTTTTTCTTTTCTTTTTTTAACCTGATATGTTCTGTATTCACTGAACTGTAAACATGTGCCCTGATACTGGTGTAAGCTCAGACAACTCTGTGTTGTGTTGTTCAGGCAAAATTAGAGAGCAGCCTTATGCCTTGTTTAAGAGTATGTGAAAATAATCTGTACTGTGAAACTGACTGGTGCATTGTGCGAGCTGAGAAGAACACTTGAGAACTATTGTGATTAAGCAAATTGTTTAATTATAGATAACATGAGGTAAACAAGTAAACGAAGAAACAAAAAAGAAGAGAAAAATAGAAGTATGGTAAATAAAAAAGGCCCAGAGACTGTTTGCTGATTGATAAAAAAAGAATGGAATTAGGAATGGAAGCTGGATTTCACCCAGGACCTAACACTAACCACACAGTAGGACAGATGCTGCCTCCAGATTTATCATAGGGTCTAGCACCATGGGATAAAAGCCAGTCTAATATTGTCTAAGGAGGTGCAAAGGTGCCAAGATTCTTTAGCAGATTCTGTTATCACTAGTCCTGTTCCACTATCCTCACAGGACTCTCCAGAGTCTTTCGCTGAGTGATTACAGTATGCAGAGTGCTTGATCATTTAAAAACAACACTGAACACTCTGTTACCTATGCAATCCTTTATGATTCAAGTTCAAGGTAACACTGAAATGGCCCATTCAGCAGCACTGGGGCTTCTATGGCCATTCAAGTACATTCACGCGTTCTGAAAGTTAAAACTCAGTGAGAACATATGCTCTCTCTATATAAAGAGCTCCTACAATCTAAGTAATAATCTCTAATGTTTTTAGGAGATGCCCCATATGGTCGATTCAACATTTCAGTTATTAATTCCTTCAGTTCTCAACTCTAACAGTTCTAATCAGTTCTCAAATCCATAGACACAAACAAATACACACACACACACACACACAGACACACACTCAGTGGAAAATATGTTGAAAAATAATATTCACATATTCTTTAAGGTCCCAGTTATCACACACACACACACACACACACACACGAATGCACACTTACATTTTGTATAACCAGGTCTATGTGACCAAAAGGAGTGCTTATTCTGTGCCTAATCAGTCCTCTTTGAAACTGTTGTCAGTCTATTTTCCACTTCAGTCAGCCAAAGAAGCACGGCTGGTCGTGGGTGGTTTAGCCTGGTCAAGCCGGTCGACAGAGCACACGTTTCATGGTCAAGCACCCACTTAATTCAGAACCATTCGTCAGATTAGCTGATTTACATGAGGACAGCTATCATTTTGTACCGATGTGACATTGATAAATGAGGTGTTTCACTTAATAGGAAATAAAAACAAATGGCTGGTTTTAAGAGAAAGGATGTTCTTCATTTGCTTCTGTTTTCTGTCTTTCTCAGAGTTCATAAAGATTGCTTCCATATGATTGCTATATTAATTTGCTGTTAGCTGAGACACAAGTTTCAGAGTGAAATCCCATTGCACTTGTATATAATCCTGTTTACAATGAGGAACAGTGTAAGGTATTTGCTCACTTTTCCTTTACTTTCTCACAGTGAAATGAGATCTAACTAAAATCATGTCACATTATCGCCAGTATAAATATGTGAATAGTAGGCATGTATCCCTTAGTGATGCTGTAAATCTGTGACAAATTCAGACTGTTTTCTATGTCCAAAATATGTTAAAATATTTTGAAATCAAATTAATGAAACCCTGAATGACTGACTGATGACCAACAGGGATTCGTGTCGTTTTGAAACGGAAAAATCTGACATGCAATGAAAAATGATAAATTGTAGAATGGAGACCTAAACATATCAGTGCTTTGACAGGTATTTTTTTCCAGAGTCAAAATATTAGCACAGAAAGTCCTTAGTAAGGGAGGTGATGTTATTTTTAACTAGTCTGAATCACCCTTTGGTCAGTGCAACTCCCTGTGTGCTTATATTTGAGTTCACTGCAGAAGTGTCAGCAAAGCATGAAAGATTTCTCCATTGGTTTAATGCAACACCAGCACAGTGCAGCTAAAGACTACAGACTGGGAAATGACATTTTTCACATTCATACTACAGCAAAATCAGAATAAGTCTGAAAATCAGCATAATTTTCTACAGATACAACTACTTAAAGTAAATATTTTGAATGAGCTGTTTCTGTTAGCGCAAAAAAAAAAAAAAAAGGTGGAAACAGGCACATGAACATGGCTACTCTGACAGCCCTGCCTCACTTTTGGTGGCTCTTAAATCTGAACTTTCATCTTTCATGTAAAATGTGAAGTTGTACGAAAGAAAGAAGGAAAGAAAGAAGCAGAGGTGAAGACTATTCTTTCACTTATATTTGAGCTTTTATTGCCTTACACACCAGGAGATTATGTGTTGGCTCTTCATTAGATCACATGAGCTACTACTGCATGACAGGACATTGCATAAAGGACTAGTCAGTATTGATTGTGTAATTGTTATAGTAATACACAGTGTTGTGCCTAAAGTTAAGGCACTGTTTTTTTATGACATGTTTTATTAAGTCATTTAACTCTTAACAAAGAATAGAGCTTTTGCCAAAGTGATTACAGATTTAAATCAAGTGATTTTGGAGGAAGGCTAAGAGTGAACATGAAGTATTTGTTAATATTGGCTACAATTGGTTGAGTCAGGCTTTAGATGAGGTTATGTTGTTGTTGTTGTTTTTAGATTTTTCGGCCCTCACAGTAACTTTTATTTGATAAGGTACGGATGTGCACAGAGCACAAAATGTATTTTTATCTAAAAGTAATCATAAAATAATCATATTTACTGTCAAAAAAGTCTCATTAGATTGCATTTCAGTATATGAACCCTTCACTTGTGTATTGGCACGTTGGATTTTCTTTGAGGGTTTCTGTGTTGAAACTGTAGTTCAGTAGTTTTGTCACAGGCCCATTTAATTATCCCATAGAAGAATACAAACAATACTTTCTGAGCGAGTTAAATTTCGCTTTTCAGTCGCACTCTTAAATGTTGGCGGCATATGTAATAACCTCAGTCAAGCCAGGGTAATTTTGGGTGCCACATCCAATCAGCACCATCACCACAAAACTTTACAGCAATGCACAGAGACGCGTTTAGAAACAACATCTTCAACAGAAAGGGAATTCAACCCTGCTAAACAAAAAAAGGGTACTGTCAGTATCTTATGCAAACAAAACTGTATGTGTCTGTGTCTGTACATACATTCAGACACACACACACACACACACACACACACACACACATACTGTATATGTACTCTTTGTATATACATACACATAATGTTTATTTATCAGAACTAAAAAACATTGGATTTCAATTGATTCAGAGTTAGCAAGGCCATTTTATCACAACACCCGGTGATGGATGATTGGATAAATGACGGAAGAATGTAGTGTTTAGAGAACAGCCTGCCGGCAGTCTAATACTTAGGAGCCTTTGTGTCTGTGTATCTCTCTGTCCTTCCAGTCGTAAGTAGGATGGCGTATGCAGCCTCACTCCGGACTGCCTTTGCATCCCTGCTAAAATAAGCTCCTTGGAACCGAACGGAATTCCAAACAGAATAAACTTTTCTTGATTTGATTACATTGAGCTGTTCCAAGTTCATACATTAGAGAGCAAGACCCGGGGAGGGGAGGGGGGCGGTGGAACCTTAGAAGTTAATTGGCTTGTGTCTGGCGTTCACACAGGGGCATTCTGCTGAGCAGCGACAATGCTTTACTGCATGTGTGGAGTCCCATAAAGGCACTGTCACGTCTACCGCATAGTTTGTGGTGGAGTTGTGCCATAACGGCTACATTTGAAACCTGTTCATTAAACCCAACTGATCCATAACTGTCTGCATCTATCTACAGCTAACATCAGTTTGTCCCCTTGCTGTTACATACAGACCCCTGTGGTTTTAAAGAGCTATTTTTTGAAACATGAATAAGTGCATGAATGTGAAGTTCTTTTAAATCATTTGCTATAAGTCATTTCAAAGGAAATGACACCATTGGTTATCATCTCAACCCCTGACACTTTTAATTAATTTCAGTCTTCCTTTCCATGGCCACTTCCACAACATGTAGCCAGCAAGCAGTTCAGAATGGATTTGATGGATTATAAAATTCTTAACATCTGTATTGAAAAAACATTTTCAGTGTCAGCAGTGTCAGACTCTTTCGTAATACTTACAAAAGAAATCACAGCTTGAATTATTATGGTCCTAAGATCTCTTCTTTGTATCTAAGGAGAATTCATTTGGTGAACAATAGCAAAAGCTGCCTACTGTGGCTTCTTCCTTTGGTAATTCATTTATTTATCTGTACCTTAGTTCCGGGCCCTGTCTTATCATTTTATTTATTTATTTATTTTTAAACCATGCTGCAGGAAAACTCTGAGGGTCCTAGACAGGGATTCTAACTTCCCTGTCAACTTTGTGAAACACAAAGGTTACTGAAGTGAAAGTAGATGCATAATACATATTTGCATCCTTTTGTCAAGTTATTTGAGAATGTATGAGGTCATGCTGGCATTTATGGGAAATGTCATAGTGTAATTATAGTGTTACTGAAGGCTGATTCAGTACCATGTTACCAAATATTCTTTCGGCATTTTGTTAAGTCTTTTGACTTCCTGTGTAAACCATGATTTTTGCTTCCTCCTCAGTTGCTTAAGTAAGACATTCACAGACAGATGCCAAGGGTCTTTCATGAAGTTTAAGTCTGAGGAAGTTTTTCTGTTTCAAGTATTTCTGTTAAAACAGGGCCTCAAAGGTTGAGTAGGAGGCTACACAATATGTGAGGAGGAGGAATCAAAATGGCTTTATGGTTTAGACCAGGTGGAAGTGCGTGTGTGTGTGTGTGTGTGTGTGTGTGTGTGTGTGTGTGTGTGTGTGTGTGTGTGTGTGTGTGTGTGAACACACCCAGATGTCCCTCACATGTTCACAGGAATCAGGGACCCTTCCTGAGTTCCTTCCTCACTCTTTACCTACTCCCAGACACACTTTTCAGCAGAGAGGTTTAAAAGCACTTTTCAGACCCCAAGTGTAAATTGTCTTCATTGACAATTAGTCACATTTCAGTGGAATTTTTGAGCCCAGTACCTTAGAAGTTGAGAAGGCCTTAAGTAGCAGCAATAAGGTCAATGTTCAGTGGGCCAGTATGAAACCTCACTAAGTCAAGAGCTAAAGGGGTACTTGGTCATGGGTAAGCCAAGAGAAAAGTATCAGTGAAAGCCCAAATAGAAATACAGATCACCAGCAGGACCATCTCTGGCTTAAGCACTAGACTAATCAGTGATGTGTGGTGCGTTGCGGGGCCCTGGAAGTTGTTCGATTTGCAGTGCGTGATGTCAATTTTACATCCGTATAAACAGGATACATATGTGTTCTTGAGAATCAGAAAAACATTTGGGAATTTTCATAAATGTCTCAGAAGAAGAACAAATGAATAAAACCTACTTTTTCCTTGTCTCAAAAGAGTTGTAGAGGCTCAAATTGGGGAGAAAGAGAAGATCCGATTAAAATCTCTTTGTACATAAACAGTGTGTGGACTCACTGTCTACTCACCGGATGGAGCAATTAGAACCCATTGACAAGGATCTGAGACATATTGGACTGCCAAAGATAAATAAACGAGGGTATTGCTTTGAGAGTGATGGTCTTTTCCTCAATTAAACAACGCCTTAAGCAAAGGGGATGTTTCACTACAAGGTCTCAGAACCCCTCCACTGCGATTCTGCTGTGAGTTTTATAGTAGTGTTTTAGACTAAAGAGACGGGGAAGTCAAGGGAACCATTACATAGTGAAACTTGGCTTGCCACTTTCATTTAAAACTGGTTCCAAGACATTTTTTAAACCATTAAACCCTCTTAGTCTTAAGCTTAGTATTTTTAGAATGACTTTGCCTGCCTAATGTCATTACTGGATATATTTTATTGACCTCCAGGCTCTAATTTTTCGACGCTGCCAATAAGAGTACATTTTCACATTATCTTAAAGAGAGGCAGCAAGAAACACTGGTTTAAAAGTCTAGAAAATCCACTTTTCCTCAGAGTATTGTCAACTGAAATGTATCTCAGAGAAGTGTTCTTCCAAATGTACTTGTTGCAGACAGCCTACATTCTGATGGCTCCAATGGTGTTTTAATTGTTCAGGACAGTATAGAATTATTCAAATAATCAATTAATATATTTTTCTTGAGTGATAAAGTTATGGACAGTTGCAGACAATGTTTTTCTTTTATATTTTAAAACATTCAGAACAAACAGATGACATTAATACAAGAATTAATATAAGTGCAAGACTGTGCAATATTGGCAGTGTTTTCGACAGAACATTTGGCAATGACACATCACCTCAAATAATGAAATGCATCAATGACTCAGTTGTCTCTGGTGGCAATGTCAGTAAGGAAAAAACAAACAAACAAACAAGCAGACAAAAAAACACACAAAAAAGACAGCTACGGTAAAAAAAAAAAAAAAGATTTGGAAACAATAAGCTTCTTTTTTAATTTTAATAGGATTAAGTTGCATGTACATGTATAATGCGCCTTTTCTTGCTATATAAGTTCATTGTATCTTACTATGTACACTAAAGTACACTATTAACTCTTCTGGATAATTTTTTTCAGGGAGACATATTGCTATGTGCTTCTACAAACTCCTGTAATGCGGTATGCAAGCTTTAAAATGCCTCATTCACACTGGTTATGAATGTTGCCTCTCTCTGTTATGTCAGCTCTGTGTCCCACTCCCCCCAGGCAGGCATATGACTCTCTTAAACCAGTCTGTGGGGCAAGAAGTAAAGGAGGAGTATGGATCTCTCTCTCTCTCTCTCTCTCTCTCTCATTTCTTTGCCTCTCTCTGTCAGCGCCAAACCTTTCAATCCTCTGCCATCTCATCCATCACTCCTTGAGTCTCTTCAGATCTCCACACTAACCTCTCATTTACTTTGTGGCCCCACCACACTCACATGGGATCAGTTACACATCCCTATGTCCCTAAGGTCTGTAGGCTAGAGGTAGTGACATTATTTTTCACTGTGATTCAATGCATATGTTTAATGCTGCTGTAATACAGGTAAGAAAAGCCTCGTGATTACTTGTGCTTATTTCGAAAATAATAGGCGGAAGAGGTAACACTGTAATTCAGAGGTGCAGACATAGGCAACATGCTGACTCACCTCACCCTCCAAAGAAAAAAAAAACCAGAGAAAGAGTGAGAGAAGAAGGTATTTTTCTGTTTTTTTGGTTGCAATTCTGAGCAACTCAATGCTGACCTCATAACATGCTCATTAAAGGAAAAGCCCTGTTTACTGGAAGCTCATCTCAGCTCAGACAATAAAAAGCCTGTGTGATGACTCCCTCCCACGACACCTCCACTGACCCTTCTGCTCCAGCTCACTGCTCCTCTATGACTAACAGCTAAGGGTCAGCGCTCAATGAGTGCTGTGTCTGACGGTAACCAAGGAGATACTGAGTCAGCTGATTGTGACGACTGATGATGTGTTCTCTTCCATGTGACTTGTGTGTCAGAGGAAAGATATATTGTTCATGGTAAACATGAACCTTGTTTCTATTTTTCACACTTCAGACAGCATTCTGATGAACAGCACGGACAAAGAGTTCTTTTTCTTTCTTGTGTTTACTGATCAGATGACTCTTCTGTATTTTACACCATTTGGTCTTTCCCTTGGATGTATAATACGTACATATGAACTTTAATGTTACCCATAATTGTGCTGTGTTGGTGACTGTATAGAATACCTTGTGCTGTGTATGTGGATGGGTGGGTGTGTGTGTGTGCGTTTGTGTGTGCACGTATGTGTGTGTGTGAGTGTGTATGCGCGCGTGCATGTGTGTGTGTGCATGCGTGTGTGTTTGTGTGTGTATGTGTGCGTGCGTGTGCCTGTGTGTGAGTGTGTGTATTATCAGTGATGTTCTCTTGTGTTTCTACTGTAAGCAGAGTACCAGAAGCTTATGGCCGAAAGGCTCAAAGATCTTGGCCACATCAAAAAGACCCATCCTACCCTGTCGCCACAAGATGTGCCAACCCCTCCTCTAGCTTAGGGAGTAATGACAGAACCATCAAAAAGTATTTATAATATCCCAGCGGGCCAGTATTAAAGTGGTCAACTCCAGGGGTACTCGAATTGTTGAGAGCAATTTGTGGTCTCTGCCATTTCTTGTAGAAGAGCCACAGTCGGATGGAGAGAGTTAAAAAGTTTTTTGGGGGTATATCTGGAAACGTAAAAGATGTTTCAAATCAAGCCTCTGTTTCTTTCTAATTGCAAATAAGGAAGATTTATTGCTTTGGTTTCTAGATGGAAATGTTCTCTTATTGATACTTTCACCAAGATATTAATCTTGCTTTTTTATCTCACTGCAAAAAAAGGGCAAGCTTTGAAATAAAATTATAGCTCATCATTAAATCTAGTGTCTGTGACTGAGAGCTAATGTATCATATTCATTTTTAGAGGTTCCTCTGGTACCTGTGTGTGTATTTTATTCATTTTTTTCTTTATTTCTTTCTTTTTTTTTTTTTTTAGAACCGTTGTAATTTGAAGGTTTAAAAGTTGACAAATTAATCTGTGGCGACTCTTCTTATTCCAGATGCTCATTAAAAATACTGCTGATGAATCAACTCCCCCAATGTTTTTTTTTCCCAAAGACATTCAGCTAGGCCATATGTTACCTTTCTCAAAAGACTCTGTTTGGAACACTACGAACACACCTAGTAACGACATGAAAAGAAAAAAGAAGAATCCAATTTAAGTAGCTGAATCAGACATGATGTGTTAGCATTAGGGGCACTGGTCTTCCAAACCATTTTGCTGACTCCCACACAAAAACGAGTGTTTCCAAGGAGGTCTTTCCTCTCTTTCGCCTCATAAATGACTGTTCGTTACCCATGTCTTTCTCTTGGCTCTCCTCTCCTTCTCTCTGGACCGAGACAGAACACCTCTGGTTTAGATTTGCAACTGCTCGGTACACTGTGTCCCTGTCAACAGTGAAGGAATCAGAACAAGTGTGAATAAAGAGGTTTTTTGGATCGCATCGCTTTTACTATTCAGTCAAAAAAGAAAAAAAAATGTGTTTGTTGAATATTCATATCCGCCCTTTCAAAGCTTGTTGTGCTAACAAGATCTCAAGAAATGAAACAACCCTCAGAAGTCCAGAGGAGTCATGTCTTAATAATACACAGTACTTTATGACATGCTCACAATGCCAAACAAGTGTATCATCCCAAGAACCAACCTCCTCCTAACCTCCTCTCTCTCTCTCTCTCTCTCTCTCTCTCTTTTTTTCTCACTCTCTCTCTTCCTCTCTGATATATGTACCAGATAATACAAGCATAAAGAAAAGTCACCTCAAGTGGGGAAAGGGGAACCCCCCCCCCTTAAAAAAAAAAAAAAAACAAGTCTACCAGGGAGCAGAACACTGTCTGCACAGGAAGGAACTGGCCCTTAATATGCCATGCTATTACGTCCTGTTTAACATCCTCAGATTATACACGAATAAAAGCGAACTGACTTGGATCTAAACATAGGTCTTGTATTTATGTTTCTTTCCCTGTCCTGTACTGTATGGTAGGAAGCAAAGCCCTGCCAGAATCCTCGTGGATGTTTGTGTGGTGTATTTAGACGGAGGTTATCAGCGTCAAGCTTGTGATGCAGGAAAAATGATGACCGTGGAGGTTTGGATCCCGAAAACCTCACACATGTACCACTGCTCTCAATAAATATAACTCTTTGAACAGAGTTCCCTGACATATCATTCACTGCATAAATCACTTACACATACACATGCTACTGCGCCCTTGGCATGCAATCAGAAATTTCTCTAGTGGCTACTGCTACCTGTCAGTCCCGAGTAGTTAGCCTTACAAGCTAATTAATGTAGCAATCGAATTCCTCCCATCATTATGAACACTCAGTCTCTGTATCTTAACCTCTGTGGGTTTGTTTTTCTTGGTTCTTCTAAGGCTGCGCTCTTGTGTGTGTTTAGGTATTTTTAGTTGATGGATCTGTGAAAATGCAGGAGAACGAATTAAAAATCAAATAAGCTCTGAGGTGCCTGGCCAGCCTGAGTTTTATGTGTTTTTGTAGCGGGGCCGACGAATACATCAGTTTCTCTTTTGTCAGCATTACCAAGTCGTCTCGTTCTAATCCACAGGGATGTAGAGTCTCTGATTCTAATGCAGTCTATTAAACAAATATGTAAATTTAATACCCTCCAAGAAGATTTCATGCTAACAAAATAATCCCTGTTGTTACTTATAGTAATAGACTTATGACCCCTTTCTACTGCAATAAAAAATTTGCCTCGATAGAAGCAACTTAGGTACTCCTACTCCTTAGGTGCATCTCATATGCTGAACCAATCCATATCAGACATGTTTCATTTGAAGGACCAACCCCTTAACTCTTGATTTGCTTTGACTGAGACAAACCTTAGACTTGACATTGTACCTTTGTAATGGTATATTTTCTATAATCTTTGCATAAAGGCAAAATACAGATTAGATAGGGGTGAACAGAGAATCTACAGCCCACAACTTTTCAGTGACTTTGCTGAATCTTTACACTGGGACCTTTTAGCTTAATAAAGATGACTGCGATTGCCTCTGACAGTAAATATAAACTGTAAACAATGCTTATTCAACTACATGAGCAGTAAATGAATGTAAGTACATAAATAGTCTGGGAAATAAACCAGGGGTTGTCACAAAAGGGCCCTCAGAGCAAGAAGACCAATATACTTGCTAGGATCAAAATCAGACAGGTGATGTTTGTCACTATTATCTATATGCTTGAATGACTTCACCATAGTCCTCTGGCTGGACGCTGTATCTGTGCATGTAGCTGAATGAGGCAGTTGAAGGATATCACCTGGCTCACAATCAGGAGGTTTTCTCTTGGGCTAATTATTCTAGCAACTGAAGTCTGATAATTTTGGGATTCTAGTGAACTTGCTTGACATCTAATGCCTAGGAAGTTGCTTCCAGCAACCAAATTATAATTACAAATAATTGTCCAATGGTGTGTTCAACTAAAATAACAAAATATTACAGATATTAGTAATATATTAGTAACAAACTTATCAAAACAATTGGTTGTCAGCCCTTCTGTGGAGGCTGCAATCAAACTTGTGCCCTCATTATCCTACAGTGTTTTCATATTGTTCCTGGTTCATTTGTGAGGCAATTATAGATTTTGACCAATCATAGACAAGCAGTGCAAATTTGAGGCTATCACTTTTGAGTTCATTTTCATCACAATCTTATCTTCATGTACACATTTTATCTAGAGGCACTAATTTTTAAAATACGGGTTCAAAATTGGGATAGTTCAAGTTACCACTTGTGAAAACAAAAAGCTGGAAATTCAAATGGCAGAAAAGCATTACCAAGCTGCAGTGGCCATTTGTCAGTGGTGATGATTTGTTTCAATGAAATCCCATTAGTGACATTGGGCCTTGTCCAGTCTAGTCCTGTTGTAGTTTCTGTGATTCCTCTACACATCCAAGGAAGTGGGTTTAATATTCAGTAAATCTCCTTTCAAGAAATAAAAATTTGCTTGTGGAAATAAAATGTCAAAATTTAGTCAGAGGTGTAGTTTGCTGATCAACAACAAATTATTTATCATCAGTGTTGTGCAAGTTACTGTTGTGAAAGTAACTTTTGCATTACTTCCAAATGTTTGTTTGCTTCAATTATATTATTAAGGTATACCAAGCAAATCAAGCCTCGGCTGTTTGGATGGAGTGGCTCCTTGGTCAGTGGCGCTAGCACTGAGGTTTATCACGGTTAGCTTTGTAGAAGCGTGTTGTTTTACCAGCCGCTTCAGAAGATTAGAGTTACTATTCTTAGATGTGGATAAAGTTCTCACGCCCGCATGTAGACAATAACTCACAAGCATACTTTTGTCCTTGATCTCAGGGAGGGAAAAATAATGTCTATATTTCCAGGACAGCAAGCTCACATTGCCCGAACTGATGGCTATTGTGTGGGCTAATGCTGATTGATTGATTCACTCTTTCATTGCGCCACCTAAGGGTGACATTAGATCATAAACAGGAAATTGGGGGAATAGGCTGCATTTGTCTGCTATGGTCTCCATTAATATTTTCACACAAGACAGAAGTAACGAGTAATAAGCCATTTAAATCTGAGTAATTGTAACTGCGTGATTTAATCTGAAAAAGTAATTAGTTACATTACTCATTACTGGCAAAAGTAGTGGAATCACGCATTACTTCCAACACTGTTTATCATTAATATCATAAATATGTCAACTATGAATGAATAAGCAAGCTAGTTATGTCTACAAATACACAAATTAGCCAGTGTTAGCTCAGGCTAGCTGATTGCCTCACTTGAATGCATATTCATAGCACATACCACTTGAGTTACACTTCACATCTCCTGTCCTCCTCTCTATTCAGGGAGCAGCTTCTTGATATTATGGATGATCAGGCATGCATACATGCAATGCAGCCTTTATTTTCTGTGATGGGCAACTTCAGATATTATTTGCCAGGAGGAAACAACAGGACTGCAGCTCTCATAGCAGCTCATTACATTGAAGTAGAAATAAACAGCTTGACTTCGTAAGCAGAAGAGGCTAAATGAAATCCAAATGCTTCACTGGTCAGCCAAGACTCATAATCCAGTTAAGACCTGTCAAGATCATAGAAAGGAAAAGCCCTCTCTTTCCTCGACAGAATAAAGCGATACAACACTTGCACCTGGGCACAGCAAAGTTTGCAAAGGTTTTGTTTGTGCTCACAGGCCATGGAGACCAGTATTAGGTGAACTGTTTTTTTTTTCGTTGTTGTTTGTAATGTAGGACTATTTTCACACTCACACTTTGTATGCTGAAATCACAAGACTTGATCAAATGATTTACCAAGACTGCTTTGCAATTCTTTGTTTAACCCTTTGTCATCAGGTTGAAAAAAGTTACCATAGGTCTTTAATGCCATCTGAAAGAAAACTAGGCCAAAATGAAAGTCTGTTATATAGCCTCATTTACAGAAATGATGTGTGATACTGCATTCTGTTATTCAGACAAATAAAGTCTCTTTTCTTTTTTTTCTTTTCTTTTTTTTTCTTTTTTTCAACAATACTATCCCGACCTACACTTCCCCTTACGTAGTTCAGCTTTAGGGGAAAAAATGTAGCAAAAACAGAAAGGGAAAGAAAGAAAAAAGCAGAGGTAAATTTTAAAATCGCTTAGGTTATTACAGTGAACACCGACTTTGGCAGATTCCTGGCACTCTGATATCCAATGATCTGTGAAAAATAACAGGGTTAAAATAATGTAATACAGCAAGACAAAGGTGTTTCTCATCATAAAGGTGCTGTGTCAGCTAGCTGTCCTGCATCCGAAAGCTTGAACCTGTATCCACCAGTAGCATTATGGCATTGATATGGCATTATGATGTAATATCAGGCTCTCTAGTCCCATACATGTGCTATGTGTGTGATAACTGTATAGCACTGTTATGTAAGCCCTCTCTATATAAACTGAATATATAAGTTGTCTATATATGCATTTGATTTACATGGATAAATGGTTGTCGTTTCACTGCCACCAGGCTGGACTATTTCTCTCACTCAATGAAAGCCCATTAGTAATTACCTGTGTCAGAGATTTAGAACAACACTTTAGGACAGTTCCTTATCAGCTACTTGACACTGAGCTAATGGTAAAAACATTAACATTTAACTTGAACCACACTGTTTGGAATAATGGCTGTGTTATCCTGTTAGTAGTATAGTGCGATATGGAGAAACTAGTGTTTTTTCCAATGACTTCTCAGTATAACTGCCTCTCTCCCGCAAGTCAGCACAACTGGAGTATTAGAAAAGTGTTCAGTAACAACACAAGGGTTCGTAACGTCAGCTATGAATGACGGTCAGCTAACACCCATGCAGGCGCCACAAGCACATGCCAAATCCTTCTGAAAAAAATTCAGTACTCTCTGGAGGGTCCTCGTTCGCCTGTTTGCTCATTTTCTGTCTATCTTAGGCTTCATCAAAGTCTCTGTTTTTAGGAAAAATTCCTCTACCACGACCCCAAAGGCCCAGAGTCTTCTATAGCATCATTAGAGGCCGACCCCCGTCTTGTGTTTGTCCTATGCAAACAGCTCAGTTGCCACTTCATCCATCTCATTTACTCTGCTGGACTGAAACTCGTTTTTTCCCTTTCCCTCTCTTTCGCTCTCTCTTTTTCCAACATAATTATATGGGTTTTCCTCATGGTCCAAGCTTGCAGCATCTCTCTCTCTCTCTCTCTCTCTCTCACACACACACACACACACACACACACCACTCAAATAATTAATCTTTAATTTTTGTCAAAGTAAAGACCATTTAGACACAAAGATGGAACGTTTCAGGAAAGTAGCCCGGAACATCATATTGTGTCAAATTATGGAGATGATGCCATCTCCTGGAGATTTGCAGTGCTGCATGATATAACATCTAACAGCACTTCTCCCTCCCCCTGTCTGTCTGTCTGTCTGTCTTTTTCCTTCTGTGTGTGTGTGTGTGTGTGTGTGTGTGTGCATCTGTGCATGTGCATGTGTTCATGGGTGCATGGGTGGGTGCATGTATGCATGTGTATTATTTGGGATTTTGTGAGCAAAAAGTTGTGCTCACATGAAATTCTACTAAGTGATCCACTGTGTATTTGACTGTAAACCAAATGATGTAGTGTGAAAAGGATTCTGACCCCTAAGGGATGCTTTGTTTAAACTAAAGTCTTCTTGAAGGAATTCCTGCGTTTTGTTGACTCTTTATGTCAGGGGTAATCAAATGAGCTTCTGATACTATAAATTGCATACATAACTGTCAACACATAGTTTCTTTCAGTGTAAAGAAATTACATATATATTTATGATATATAATATATGAATGAATTTGTGCTAAATTTTGTAATTGAAGGTTAATATTTTACACTACATAACTTTCTTTTTATGTATGATATAATCATGAAATATGAGCCCATATTACTAAGTGGGCTATGGTGTGTATACTGTAGCCTTTTAAGTACTAAACGTGTACCTGAGAAATTCAAATTTTCAAGCTTGTACATCAAGTCTTAGTCTACTTGGTGGAATGGTCCCTTGAACAGGGCTTTGTGCTACTGTCAAAGATATCACCAAACAAAAACCATATGTGCTCCAATGGTCTGGTATCCTAAGGTAGATACATTTTCTTATCATTTTACCAACAAAAGTCTCTTTCTGCACCTAGATTTCACAGTTTACATTTTAAAGTGTAAAAATGTGCTGTATCATTGCATCTGAAGCCAGCAGGGTGTGTGTAGCATTTGGAATCCATAAATCGTTTACCTTTGCACCATCCTGCCTTGGCAAAAGAGAATAACTGGCAGAATTTTTGTTTCATCTGAATGCCAATAGAGAAATATTCAGTTTTCTCTCAGCTGTGGCATTTTTCAAAGCTTTGAACAGTGACTATTGCCAAAAGAGAAAAGAAAAGAAAAGAAAAGAAAAGAAAAGAAAAGAAAAGAAAAGAAAAAAAAAGAAAAGAAAAGAAAAGAAAAGAAAAGAAAAGGTTGGGGGTGGGCAGAGGATTTGATGGCTTAAAAACATTTCCACTCTCCTGTAAATTATGACCCCACATTTTTAATTTCCTCTTGACATACAATGCTATTCATTTACATCCAAGTCAAACATGAGGCTGTACTATTTGCTCCTTGTGAGAACACACCATCACTGTTCTACCCAACCCAACCATGTCTGGTCAAAAACAGGATCAAACACACACACTGACCCTGATAGCCTCAAAGCAAAGGCAAGGGAGCAACAGAAAAACAAAAGAGCTGTGAGGAGTGTGGATGAGGGTGTGTAAGTTGTGATAGTCTCTGTAACCCAGAAAAAAACAACAAGCAGACACAGAAGCCCATCAGACATTGTGTGTGTGTGTGTGTGTGTGTGTGTGCGCACAGTGTGTGTGTGTGTGTGTGCACACAGGTTTTTCTAAAGGACCTCAGCCTGTTTACACTATGATAGCAATCATACCACAACTTGTTCTTGTTTTGTCTGCAAATTAAATGAGTATAAACAACTCAACGGTTTGGTCACAGTAAAAAAAAAAAAAAAGGGAAAAAAAATCCTCATCTTTAAGATACATTACCATCAGGCTACTTGAAAATTGTGACCCTTTTTAAATGAAGTAATACCGTAAAATGTTCATCAGATTCAGATTTGGTTTATGCTTTCATACTTCTGAGTAAGAATTCAGAGCCTAATTGAGTGGTGTCTACACTTCAGTTTTGCAGATGTAAACATTTAAACATTTTAAAATTGTATTAATAATATGTTGCTGCAAAATGAAGTCACCAAACTCATGTAAATTTGATTTGGTCTTTACTTTCATCAGTAGGAGGCAGCAGTATGTTAGTATCTACAGGGTAACTAGACTATTGCTTGCCCAACGTTTCCCTCTTTTTTTTTATTTTTAAAGAAACTATGTGGGAATTTGTTAAACAGCACAGAGCAGCTGCCAGTCGTGTGCCTATACCCCAGAGTATTGTGACAAAAGCTGTGAATACCTGCTGCCATACACACATAGTTTCTCTTCTCCTGTACTGACTGGGCCCAATTTGAAAAATTTTGTCTGTGTGTTTTTAAGAACGGACACCTAAATGGCTTTCAGTTCTTTGGTTAACTACATGAAATGAAAGAAATAATATTTGTCTATATATGTTAGGATTTCTAAAAACAAGTAACAGTATCAGGAACCATTTACCAAACTATTTTGTCTCTAGATTCACTGAACAATTGACATTCAGTTGAGTTCTACAACAGTAAGCAGCAGATTATTTAAACCAAACTAATGACTTGTTGTAAAATTCTAGCTTCATTAATTCAAGCAGAAGACAGTTCAAACTAGGTACTAGCCAGAAAACAATGCAACCAATGTTTCACTGAGAGACCAACAAGTGAAATTGCTGGACAACTGACTTTTTTGCTGTTGTTATGACTTGCATACTCTCCTCATAATCTGGACCATCAATCAGAAGATGAAGCATGGGCTCCATGGGAGAAATTGCTGGGGAGGGGATAATGTCTTTAGGCCATTGCACAATGCAGGCGGAATGGGCAATAGAGATGAGGTGCCATTCTCGTCAACTATCACTTCTCTGAGGTCATGTAAATACTATGGTTTCAATTTTTGGAAACTGAAGCAATACCACAAACTGCAAGCTGTGCCTTTTGTGTGTGTGTGTGTGTGTATGTGTGTGTGTGTGTGTGTGTGTGTGTGTTACATATTCTTCTTCCACTTTTTCATGCTAATACCAGCCAGTGCGGTCCAGAGGTTAGCACAGAAAGGAGAAAAGGTAAAAAATTATCATATTTAAAACACCAGGCCTGGCACACAACCAAAACTATTCTTTGACTCCAGGAATTTGCCTGCTGCAACACAGAAATGAATTTTAACATTTAACACCACTTAGTAACTGCAAACATAAAAGAACTGATGAAAAACTTGATAGAATGTAATCTGTAAGATTTCATTCACAGCTAAAGTATACTCCAAAATGGGCAGTGACATAAGATTTCAATGACATCCCAGCATAAATAATTATGCATTACTGTTAAATAAGACATTTTCAGATATTCTGTGAGTTTATCACACAAGCCTAAAAAAATCTGAGGTAAGTATGTCCTCAGATTTCCTTTACTTGATACTCCAGTGTTACTGTTATGATTGTTCTCAGGCATGACAAGGAAGTGAACATGGCATATTTGAACGTTCCTCAAAATAAATTTTACTCTATACTGTCAATGTCTCACTCTACATCTTTTCGTTCTGATATCATTTATTTAGCTGTCTCTCTTGTGTTGTATAAAGACTCGGAGAACCATATATCAAATAAACTTTTGAAATCCAGTACTATGACAAAACTGTCCAAAATGTGTCAGTATTAATAAACTGAGCTAAGTTTGTTCAGGCGTGGACAGCTGCCCTGCTATAGGCAAGCCACGCCATTGTATCCAGACATAGACAAATGAATTGAGTTGACACTGGCTGTTCTGATGGATTATGTTTAACTGAACCAAACACACAGAGCTGTTGAAAGTCAGCCTCTCATTAAAGAATGACAAAATAGTCCATTGACAGATCTCAGTGTCCTACACAGTGTTATCTCCAAATCCAGTTGTTAGTCCTTTGCATTTTTCCATTTTTTTAGTCCTTTCCATTTCCATTTTTTCTGTATTGTTTTCTTCGACAAGTGTACAATTTCAAAAACTCATCAATTCCAATACCAAGATATGCCTTTTCAATACATCTTTAAGTTCCATGACACGAGATTCTTTTGATGTCAGTTGGGAAATGAGAATTGGTTTGATCTATGTTGAAAGTTTACAGAAATGAAAAAATGGCTTTTTTTAAATAATCTAAACAATGCAATGTAGTGCATGCAATGCCATCATGACAGTATTATTACCTGAGGTTTTCAAAGTAAGACTTTCATTAGCCTCTATTTATAATGATCATCTAATACCCCATATATAAATGTTTACTTGATGGGCATTATCAATCTAAAATGATACGCCGCTTTCATAATGAGACTGGTGGGCTTCTCAGAACAAACTTAATTCTATGGTCTGTCAACACTGCTTACACTAAATGAATGCTTCAACAGGAATTCTCTGAGACATAAAATTGCTTGAAGTGAGCCTCTATCTGTGGTTATCCACATACCTAAAAATGTGTCTTTGAAACAACAATCGTATGCCCCTGTGTCACCCTAATTTACTCTGTTTATGTCTCATTACCTGAGAAGACTCATCTGAACCTGTGAAAGGAAGGTGCATGGGTTCAAGTCTTTTCATTTGGTTGTATGAGTGTTTACTCTATTCAAGAGAGCACCACTTCCAGCTGAGAGCAGTAACAGATGGTTTGACTCAGGGTCATATTTTGTTTTGGTTTGACATTGTAGCGCCACCGGACTGGCACGCCACTTTGGCAGTTACAGAAAGCTTGCATTTAGCAGGCCCTGTCTCCATGTTTGAACCAACACGCTAATCCAATCCATGACCCATTTCTTTGGCAAATGTTACTCTTAGGGCAATAAACTCACTCTTGGATTCCAGTGCAACATGTTCAAGCTTTCAACAGTACAACTTCGTGCTTCATGAACATCAAACATGGTACAGTTATCAAGTGCTTGCATTTCAAGCATGAAAGTTTTATGATCCTCTTACATAAATATCAGTCTGGACTGATCGTTTTAATTTGGTTTTATAAACTCCGTGCTGTCTTATGGAGCCAAAGTGAAATGCATTTTAATATTAAAAAAATGTAATAGTAACAATAACAATAATAGTAAAATAAAATGGTCGCAATATCCCACTAGAATATAAAACATCACTTTGTGGTATGCGATTCAAGGCCATTTGATTCTGTTCTGGCTTCATCACAGTTTGGTCAGGTATGCACGAATGGATTCATAAATGATTTGCTTTTCCTTAGAAGACAGACAAGTGACGCCAGACAGACGCAGTCAGTATAACAGTCAAGAAAAATGAAAACCATTAATTATCCACTGGCTTGTGGATCAGGAAAACTCTTAATGACTCGGAATGACAATACTGGAATAAACGTCCTGACTTAACCACTTCCGTACCCCCCTTTCACCCCCCTCAGTGATAACCAGTGAACTGCAGTGCTTGATTGGTTTTCCAGAAGGATGCAAGGCCCCCAGAAGTGTGGTTGACATTTGAAATAAAGTGACAATTTTCAATGGGCTCTGAAACCTCAGTAACTTTCATCATCGTGCCAAGCATTTTCTCCCTCAGATCTCCTCTATAGTGCCTCTGTAAAAGAGGGGACATTGAGAGGGAAATCGTTTTCCTTAATTGCTCCCATGGTAGAGAATGCATGCTTACACGTAATGGTTTTCTTAACTCTTGGCGAGCAAGATCTTGCAATTGCCACATACTATTCAAAAACGATTCTGTAATGCACAAAACCAAGTCAAACTTTTCTCATCCTTGGTATTTTCTGTTGTTTTAATAGGTTGTGTATCAGTTAGGAGTGTGATTAAGATAAATTTACACCACAGAATTGACAAAGATATACATATATGTGTGTGTGTATGTATGCATGTGCTTGTAAGTGTATGTATATACATATATATACTGTTCATATTACTCCAATACAGAGTCACTTAAAAACTGAACACTGAAAAATTTTGGATTCTGTAGCAAAAAAAAAAAAAAATTAATCAAGTAGACAACCAGTTCTGGTTTTATTTTCCGTCTCAATCTATGTTGGCTTATCCAGTGAGGTATCCCATCCAAAACGGAGGAATGGACGAAAAGGGGCTAGGGGAAGGAAATGGCTGTTTGCCTAGTGTGTGTCCCAGGAGTCAACGAGAAACAGGAAATGCAATTACTGTATATCTTGGCACCAAAGTAGGCCCAATTTCTTAGCAAATTCTGCTAGCCACTGGCTGGTAAGTAGTGGTAATGAGTGCTTTCATGTTTGTACACGGACCAAAGGACCCCCTTTGTGGTTTCTTCACCTTGGAATTCAATCCTCCTAATATTCTACTAGCCGTTTATACTGTACACTTATGCTGTGTGTTGATCCCTCTTTTTATTAAAAGAAACTGGCCCCTGTGGCACCTGAAGGCTGACTTTGCATAGATTCTAATCTGTGAAATACAGTAATAGAGAGTTGCTTAAAATCTAAAATGACATTGCTTTAGCACGTATGTATGTTTGTATTTGTATGTGTGTATGTATATATCAGTATTTGCAGAATAGTTGAAGTTGAAGAGTAGTAAATGTTTGGATGCTGAATTGCAGTTTTGGAACATAAATGAAGTACAAATGTATATAATAGAACCACATTGTGCATTTAGTGCAAATTTTAACTTCATCAACAAAGTCCATGAGTAATATAATTATCAATAATGTTTATTTTAATTTAGTCAGCGATGGTGTGACTTCAACAATGCATCATGAGATTACAAAAAAAATTGGTTTGATACGAATAATAATATGTCAATTGAAAACAATACTTTGTGGTACAAGAATGTCAATCAAACAACAAATGTGCATTAATGTTGCACACCCATTATTCTAATTATGACACATTCTTGGCTGGTTGCAAATGGGGGTTGGAGGCATGTGTATGCTGGAGGGCTGTGTGTGTATGACTGAGGTTTGCATATGATGGAAGGGTTTGTATGAGCACCTGCAACTCTGACCCCTGGAATGAAAAAGTCCATACAGGCTCACATCGGCCTTTTGCCAAGTTTTGATTGAAGACGCATACATTTTGATGAGAGAGACTATGGCAACATAAATAAAAGTGACATAATTACTCAATTTCTTTTTTTTTTGTCATTTCAGGATGTAAATTTACATGTTTTCCCCATATATTTGCATACTGTAACTGGAACACAGTGATCAAATTAGCTACCTGCACTATTAGCTAATTTCTCAAAAGCATAAATGATTTCCAGAGCACTGTGTGCACATTCTAATAGCTTTAAATCATATTGTAACTGTGTTTGATTTTTCAGTTTAAATATAACCTTGATAAGACAGAGCTTCTCTTCCCTCGTGGGAATGACTGTCCATATCACAGTTCCCGCACCAGCATGAATAGTACTGTTATTGCTGTATCTCCCTGTGGGATGGCCAAGAGTTTCAGAGTAACCCTGGAGATTAAGCTGTCACTCTCTTCTCACATTTTAGCTCAGTCTTACAGGCATATGCTGAACAACATCTGTACAACTTGCCTTTTTCTCACCATAAACGCAACTTTTAATGTGAGCACATTTGAACACAGTCTTGGCCAGGCTCCCAACCTATGCCATTACACCTTTGCAACTTGTCCAGAATGTGGTGGGATGCCGGGTGTCTTCAGATGCTCAAACGTCACTCCCCTCCTCCGCTTCACTGGCTGGCAATAGCAGTTCATATTCAAGACTTTTGCATACAGTGACATGAAGTGAACTGCGGACTGTGTGACATGACAATATGTTTCTTTCAGACAGTATAAAAATATCCATTGATAGATATTTTACGCTATAGTCTCTATCGCTGATGTCACAAAACATTACAAAAATGCACTGCATCACTAACGAGGAGCCGCTGTAGTCCAATCTGTCCACTGTGGCTTCCCGATCATGAGAAACTATGTCATTTTAACGACGCAGTTAGCAAGCTTGCTAATAAGCTATGTGGGGCACATTATGTTTAGCCTAACTGGAGCTAGCTAGCTATTTCCAACATTAGTTCTCTTTACGTGGTAGCCTATCTATCAAACATTGATGAAGTTGATGTCTACGACCAACATTTTGTGAGATATGTAGTATACTATTTACCTCCTCTGGGTGAAAACAGGGAGACCACACATCTCGCGTTTCACGCTATATCACCGCCTGCTGCCGGTTAATTTATATCCGCTATTCGAAGGCGTTAGTGACGTTCAAAGCAAGACAGCGAAGTAAACTCCGCAGCAAAGCTATTGCAAGCAGAGAATATTTAATTTGTTGTAATAAATAAAAGAACGAAAAAATAACGTTATTCACCGACTACCATTATTTCAAATTAACGTTTCTGTTCCAGAACATTAAAAATTATAAAGTTTCTGGTTTCGTTTTTGTTCCTGGCGAAATATCGACTGTTTCCGGTTTTCGTTTACGTCTCTTGAACCGGTTCAAAGCCTTGCTTCTCACATCTCTTCGTCTTTCTGGTGAGAACCTTCCCCCTCTTCTGCAGACTGAAAACTTATTTAATTCCCAGCATTTAAAAAAGGAAAAGAAAAGAGAAATTATACAGCAGTGCTAATTACCATTGGCATTTTCCATAGAAAGCCTCTGTACTATAACAGGGGTGTACTAGGGATGTACTGTTCTGTTCCTACTTCATCTGAGTACACACCTTATAAGATGCTGTGCTTAAACCATTTGTCAAATGAGCTTAATTGTAACTGATATGAATGGAAACCCAAATTTGCTGTGGAATTGCAGTCAGTCTGAAAAGCAGAAAAGCTGGCGGCCTTATTGCAAAATTGTCGTGTGCTATTTGCAGAACAGCAGATTTTGTTCACTCTGCCTTAATATTTTGTTTTAGAGTGAAAACAAATAGGGATAAACACTTTCGAGAACATGATGTATTATTTCCGGAAGTGTGTAAAAATTTGAGAAAAAACATGATGATAAATATTAAAATCAGTGTAAAACAGTACAAGTAAGTAAGTGACCAAAAATGTACCTTTTTGTCAGCTAAAATGTCATAATTGTTACTGACTTAAAGACTAGCTACACACTATAAATGCAGTGGTAATGTGTTAATATCTCAGTTTTTAGGGATAATGTTTCCCATTTCTCACCTGCAGCATTTATTTTTTTTAAATTACAGAACATCACAGCACATTACCTTCTCAGTTGCAGATTGCAATTGCCCCCATGATCAAAACAGTACCTGCACGTTATGTAACATAATCAAGAAATAATTTTTAATCTTGTCAGTGAGATTTATTCATTTTACCATTTTAAATGATCTCACCAGCTATTGCAGCATTGTGCCAGGAACTACTGTTGTAGATAGTTTTTAATAAAAGGACAGATATTTTCTCTTTTTTTTTTTACTCAAGCAGATATACATGGAAATATGATGGTCAGTCATCACCACATCAAATGATCAACACTGCCATAGATAATTTTGTTTAAGTTCACTGTAGAAATAGGACAAACTTATGTGCAGGTCCAAAAACATGTCTAAGGAAATCATATTCACATATAATGTCCTTGAGAAAATGAAAGATATTTTAAGAAAATATTGTTGTTTTTTTTTACTGTGCAGACTCTTCTTTTGCTTTTCATAATGTTTTTCATGGTCTCCAGTTCCAGAACCACACAACGGTTTTCGCAGCAGCTGGATCACTTGCAAAATTTCCTTTCCAAAGGCGGAAGCAAAACACAGATCTACAAGGCAAGAAGTTTAGGCTTTCTCAATAAAATTTTAATTACTTGTTGCCTATCAGAAACAAGGACTGTATCCATTACTGTACTTTCTGTTCTGTCAAAAGATATTTGTATGTTGTATACAGAGAGAGACCAGTCTACATTAATGTCTGGCTGTAGTCCTATACTGTATATTTTTTAAGCAATAGTGTCCTCTGTTGGTTGACTCTCTTTGCACTTCTGACTGCTTTGCTCTCTTAGTGCTCTGATATTGCTGCTTTTGCTAGCCTTTTCCAATTTAGATCAAATGAAAATTCTCTCAGTTCTCCAGGAAAATCTCCAGGGTAGACCTGCCATATATATTTTGATCATTCAAAGATTAAAGAAAAAAATGGAAACTGTCAAGTCCAATATGAGCAAGTAGGATTTAAATGAAAACATTTGTTAGCTTCACATACAGAGTAATTTTCTGGTACTAACAACATTTGCTTCTTCTCCTGGCTCCAGTCTGCATGATTATCTTTTTTTCAGTCTCGCAGAGAAACAAACAAGCAAATAAATAAATAAACAAATAAATAAATAAAACAAAAAGTAAAACAAAATTCTATCAAAGAGTGAAAGGTTTCCAGGCCAGATGAAAACCTTGACCATCTTCATTATTACGTCAAGCTCTGCAAACACTGCATCTATAAAACAGTGGGTCCAACATTATCAAAGCGATGCTTCAAACAACCCTTTTCCTAGTCAGTGTGACAAATAGCGGTGTAGACAATCCATGGACTCATGGCACTGCCTGTCCTCTGGGTAATATGTTATGTATTACATATTCTACAGGCTAAAGACGTCTGGAAACTGCATTCAGTTGGTTCAATGCAGCAACTTCACGTTAGCAACCCTAAATTCACAAACACACACACACACACACACACACTCAAAACACCCAGTAACACCCAGTAATAATTTAATCTTACCCAGGAAAATGTAAAAATGTAAAAAATATAAAGTTGTTTTACCCAAATCAGCCGCAAATGGCATGCTTGAAACATTAATGGCATTCAGAAAACTGCAAGATGGTACAATATTACTGTTATGTTGACAGAGTATGAGATGAATAAAGAAATAGCTTTATGGAGTCTCCTCCGCTTGCTGATGAATTATTAACTCAGGGGCTTTAAAGAACATCTCCCTTCTGATGTTTTCTTCTCATTAAAGCATGTCATGAGAAGCCCACCATAGAGGACTCCATTAAACAAGTGGCAAAAGGAATAGTCAGGCCTAAGAATAGCGAGAAAGAGAGAGTACTCCATTTTTTACTAAGCCTCTGCTCGACCAACTGTTGTTTCATTGAATAGTTTAATCATGAATATTGTTTAAACATTATCTTAATTTGTCTCTGAAATTGTTTTCTTTTCTCTTGCCTGCAAAATGCACACATAACCAAGGACATGGCTTTCCCTGATGGTTAGCTTTGTCTGTCTGAGATGCACAGGGAATCAATGTGACAGCGGCAAAGCTGCAAAACCATGTGCTGGCTCTATACATAATACAAAATGTATTCTGAAATATGCACACTTAAAAAAAAAAAACTGGAACTTTAAGTACTAGGAACAGCTATTTTAGAGCATGGATCTGAAAAGGCAAAATTGTCTAAACACAGCCTGTTATTATAGACGGTCTAATACCAGGAGTCCTTGGTATTAAACTCCTTATAGTACCCTATTTGGTTCAGTTTTCATATTTAAATGCAACTCACTTCTGCACCACATATTTTCGCTGGCACAAAGTCAACTCACCAATCACTGATGTGTGACAATTCACATTAAGCATTTTTAAGAATTTTCAGATGTGGCAGAGGCAAAGAAATTTCCCTACAACAAATGGAACTGACAGAAGAAGGTCAATACTCAGGGACTGAGAAGAAATTGTGGAGAGAGAAATTTCAGGGGGAATTAAGTGGTCTTGTTTAGTCTTCAACAAAGTACGGTATCATCTTTTTCATAACAAATAGACAAACTGTCAAGCATACTCTGTAACCATGGTAGACATACAGATTTGAGTTCATTGATGGTGTCCAACCACAGTTTCACTATCTTGTCATGATGTTAATTTCTTTAAAATGCGTCATATTCCTCCCAGTTCTCTTAATGTTTCACATAGTGTAATTACAGTCTCTTAGAAAATGTTCTCTTAAGCTCTTCATTAACTTTCTGACAGTGCTTTACAATGCGGGGTGGTGCAAGAGAGATGGCACTACATCTGTGCCTGACATTAGCTTCACTGAAGCTGTGTAAGTGAGGACATAGTATCTACTTCCAGGAATTGATCGAAACATCTGATAATCTGCTGTGTATTAATCTGTGCTCGTTAGCCCTATCCAAAGACCAAAAATTAATTTCCACCCAGAAAAATTACAACAAATTTCATACAACAAATTTGGTACAAAATTTCATACAATCATTAGTGGCAATGACATGCAAGTAATGGGACTTGACTTCATTGTGTTCTTATGAAAACCGCTCAAACCACAGCTTTTCTTCATCATTACATGTGCCTAGAACAGTGCTCTGTGCAGATCTTGTATGTAATGCTCACCAGCACCAGGTCCTCACATGATTCATACCATACTGTGAGAATGTTGTTCTCTTATTGTGTGAGCATCAATAGTCATGCCTGGGGACCCAGTCACTTCAGTGCATTTTAAATAAGAGGTAGCCTTGAGGAGTAATTAAATAGAAGAACATCCTTGGTCTCTTCAGTTGTTTTTGGATACAGCAGATGCATATGATCTTTCCTCAGCCATTTGTTTGTGTTTGAAAAGCTGAATATACCTCATTCTAGCTCAGCCCTGGATTTGTTTTCATCCTGTGATTTATAGTGAAGGCCATCTCAACAGTAGATGGCACTGTTTAGGTATTTCATTCATTATTTCCATTCCTTGCACATTTTCATATTTCACTTTATTTTCCATTTTATTGTTTGCTTGATTAAGATCAATTCTTATCACTGCTAACGTTAATTTTGTGTTTTTATGGGGGGTTTTCCCCCCATAATGCAGAAAATGTGGGAGCATAGGAAATTAGGTGAATTTTATTAAAGTTTTCTTTTCATAAAAGAAGTTTGATGATTGCATTCAAACGTATTTATTTAAACGTATAAATGTATTTAAATATTGAGATCTCTCTATCCTGGAGACTGCATTTTCCCTGTTCAATCAATCCATATAAATAATATATATATTTTATTTCTCTTTTTAAAGCACTGTAAACTAAGAGCATTACTGGAGAAGCAGAAATACAGTAACATTGAGTTTTTCAGCAGAGATAATAAAAACCGAAGATAGATTGAGTAATTGTCTGTAAATGATGGGTGATTTACAGTGTAAAAAGAATCTTGTGCTCTTAGAGGAAAAAACATCTGTGATTTCTATAGAACTGAAAATAAAAACTTCTGGGAGTAATCCAGGCACCATACCAAAAACTGCAATCCTGTTGCTTTTGTTCCCTTTTGTTCCCTTTTTCTTTTATTCTTGTTTTCTTTTTTTCTTGTTTCTCCTGTTTATTAAACCCAGATCCTTTTTTTTGAACCTGTCATCATGGCCAATTTAGCATTGGAGGTGACCAACTAGAAACCAAACACTGGGAGTAGAGTAGCCATCTAACATGATGAACACATTTGCACTCACAGTATGTGACAACATCCTTTGTCTTTGCATAGTTCAACACTTAGAGGAAGGTTCTTATATAGCAATGGGTGCACCTCATGAAATATAAATAGTTCTAGTGGATCACAATTATTTTGTCCAATGGAAATAGAGCATCACCATCAGTTATGCCTGATTAATTTGACATTTTCATGCATGCTGCTAAGGGAAACTCAATACATTGTATTCTATCGGTTGTGTGAGGTGGATTCTCCACAAGCTGTTCCCCGACATGCTAGTATTCTGCTATAATGGTGGACGGTTGAGCAGTTTTCCTGATATGCCTAAGCATGATGACTCACAGAGTGAATGCCCCAAGAGAGAATCCAGCTCATGAGTTTGTGTTATGAGATACGGTACAAGTGGCAAAAGCTATTTTTCCACCTCACATCCCCACTACGGGCATCACTGAACCAGTTGCATCAGTAAGTTCAACTCCACTATCTCACAGTGCAACTCAGAGTAACTGACATGTAATCAGCCTCTACTGAGAAAGAAAGAAAACATTATTGGATCCTCTACATTGTAATATTTTGACCTGCTCTCATGACTCATACTGATGATGATGTCTGCGTAACAGGAAACAAGAGGAGAAGGTACTCCAAAAAACCTTTCACTCAAAATACAACAACACTGACAGTATGGTTTTCTGTCTTTCATTAAAATTACTGAATTATTGAAATTCACTATTTATACTAGGAGAAGATAAACTCTCTAAAAAAGTAATAAACTTGTTATTTAACCCATATAACAGCCTGTGATAAGAAAATTACATTTGATTTCTAGTATTTACATTTTGATTTAACTGTAAGGTGTAATTATGATCATAGTCATTTTAGGCATTTTACTAGACCTTGTAGAGTTTAAGACCTTAATCATTAATAGGAATAGGGAGGAGGTGAAAAACTAAGGCTGTCTGTGTAATCAATAATCACATAAACTCCCTGTGAAGATAACTAGTTCGAAGTTATGTACGTGTCAGACTTTAAATATGACCTTGAAGTAACTGTCACTAAATTATTATAATGAGGGACTACAACTGTAGATGAGACTTTAAAGTCGTTTAAATATATAGCACTAAAAATATGCAAAGACCCTCCTCTTTGGTGAAACCAAACAATCTTTCCAAAGAAGCGGGCCTTTAAATCAGAGTCCACGGGCTCAAGAAGGGTAAAAATTAAAAAAAATCTTTACCAAGTCTCTAAGGATATGGCCTCCTGTTAGACTATCACTAGATGCTCTCCTTTCTACTTCATACTAAGATCTGCTTTCAAAACCTTGACACACTTTCTATGTGGTCCTTGGTTGTGATGTGACCTGATAGTGGATTGGGTTTTGAGAACTCCTGAAAGAACTGTGTCTTTTATTTATGTAGGTCCTGCACCTAACTAAATTACCTCTCTTAGTATGATGGTATAGGAGAAAAATGCGTTGCATACGGAAAGAGGTACATATTGGGATGCAGTTTGGGGTAGTGCATCAGGGTTTACGAAAAATACAATTTTGCAATCCCAAGGGAAGAGAAACATGATGGGTTTAGCATCTCACCCCTGCTATATCTCATAACATATTGAACTGCAGCTGCATGGTATTTTCATCCACACATTGTAGAACTGCCTCGATGTGTTTATGTTCTGGAATTATATAGTGTGTACATTATCTCCTTCCCCACACATTCAAGTTTTCCCATAGACCCGGCAATTCATCAGCTGAATGTTATTTCAGATAACAGACAGAGTGTGGAAATTGTGTCTTGAAGGCATAACAACAGCAAAATAAATAAATAAATAAATAAATGTTGGATTTCACCTCATGATCTTTCGTTAAGACACTGTTTGCATTGTTTCCTGGATAGGCTTTATTTTAAGCTGTCTTTTTGTTAAATCAGCAAATCTATGCCAACTACCTGAAGTGATTTCTTCACCAAGAGTGGTGACAAAAAAAAAAAAAATCATGCTGATGGCTATCCTGTTTTCTTGTACCTTGTACAATATAATGCAGTAAAGTATTAGCTTTCATGTGATTACTTACCATTAATAACTGTATTTTTTCTGATTTTGTATATACCATGGTAGTGTTATTTTTATTGTTAGTTTTATTCAGAAAAAAAAGTCAGTTTCACAAAGATGCAAGATGTGATGATATGACCATGATAAAGACTATGAGGTCACAGACCACAAGCTTGTATGAGGATCTAAAGCATAACCAGGTCATCAGAGGATTGTCCCTATATAACTCAGTGAGGCTTTAAAGCATGATGTTCAGGCAAACGATCCTGGCATCTGAGGGAAAATGTTGGTGTGGAAAAGGAATTAGACCCAATAAAAAGAGCAAAAGACACATGTTTATATCTCTGAACATTTTATCTGCAAAGCTATGGTATTATACTGAGAACTCATGACTATTGGAGTTCTAATGTGAATGCTCCGCTGAATGGCCCAATTTATCTTAATGCTTTTTGAAGACAGCCGTTAATATTTGTTTTATGGATTGTGCATGTTATGTTGGTTGTCTTTGTGTCTCACATGGTTTTCTTCTCATCCAAGCACAAGACTTTATACCTCTGGATCACATGCCTTTATGACACAATTCTGTTTTTTATATGCAGCAACCTTTAAATGTTTATTCTTTCAAATGTTGAATAGATGAAATAGTAAGGAATATAAAGGTAAATGTAGTGTGAAAAACAGACTAATAACTGTAGAATCTAGATTCTGAACCCAAAGTACGATGGTTCACTACTACTGTATTCCTGAACAGAACACTTAACTCAAAGTGTGAGAGGTGTGTCAACTCTGGCATGAAAAGTAACGATTGTAAGTTGCTCTGGGTAAGAATGTTGGAAAATGTAGATGTGCATTTAAAAAAAAAGTTTCGGACTATCTATACAATAACGTAATAAGAAAGGTAATAATTATTGTAACCACTCACTTATTAGAGTACTGGGGTGGAAGGAAAATCTAGCAGACTCTGTGTCTCTCCTAGATTGAAAGGAAGAGTCAATGCTTTAAAGCCTCTGGCTTACTGCTTAGAAAGCAAACTGCCCTTTCTGCTCATTGCCCATTCTGCTTGGATGGCACTCAGCTGAAGCAGGAATTTAGTTACAATAGTTTCAACACAGCAGCAGGAGCATCGGTAGCTAATGTCACGGTCTGAGACGGATAAAGGTAAATGACTGACACCATCACAGACAATGATGGTAAATTGGTCTACACTTATACTATGTCTAAAATGGTGGTCCATGCTAATAACTGGTTAAAAAAACTAAATAATGAATGTCAGATGTTTTGTCTTGTCCAATTACTATTTACCATCAAAAACATGTTAATGATGTGATCAAACAGCGACAACAATAAATGTTTCAGCTCAGTTAGAACACTATTTCAGTTTTATCTGTTGTGAAGTTCACAAAATGCAGACACAGACAACTGCACACACTCACCGACAGTCTGCTTGCATGTACACAAGATTTTTTTTATTTTGACATTATATGTCCTCATTCATCAGTGCCCACACATGCAGAGCAACGAAAGTCACAGTATTGATCTGAGTCTGTAATTAGTCACCCTGCTAATGGGCTGACTCACTGCATTTGCCACCAGACCCCTCAGGACTCAACCTTTTACTCCCAGTAGCACAGTGTGTGTGTTGTAATTGATCATTTAAGGTTCAAAAAATGTCTGTGATGTAAAGCATATCAAATATGCTAAGGATTCTATGTGGTTTTTATTAATTTAATTTGTAAATAGAGGGAGGTGAGTCAGATAAACATCTTGTCCATTATACCTTTAAATATTTCATATATAAAATCCATATTCTCAGGCTTAAATCTATATTCTCAGGTTTCAATCCTTATTTTCAGCTTTTCATTCCATATAGTCATATCTATATATGACGTGGCAGAACAGAGATATGCTGCCAAGTAAGTTGACCCACCTCAAGTACTGAAGCAACCAAACAAAATAAACAAAATAAATTACGGCAGTTTTAGAAAGAGGAAACCATTTCCTTCGGTCTATGGAAGAAAAAAGCACATGGAAAATGTGGTAAGTGCTTTATGTCCAAATGTGATTTTTCCCTTTCCTAGAGGATTCCACTGAGGTCTAGTGTTATGGTGATAAATTACAGTTTAGCTGGTGCTTCTAGAAGCTGTGATATGACAGTTGAAGAAAAGCAGAGAGGTTAGCCTTAACTGAAGAAATTTTGTCAAAATGGTCTTGGTGGGTAAGATGAGCCACCAGCCCCAGGGCCATACACAGTATATCATGTTCACTGGCAAAATTAGATGCATAAATGCAAAACATCTCTATGAATTAATGTAGTGAAATGATTTCTTCTGATATCACAGAGCAGATTTCAGGATGCCAGAATATTATAAAGAAAAATTATATTAGCGTTATATTAGCATTTTACGCTACTTCTGGTTAAAGTTCGCTGGTGAACAGCATAAATTGCGGCAGTATTTTGTGGTTTACTACTTATTCTGTTTCATTGCGAACAAAGAACGGAAGACTGGACTAGCTTTGTTATTGAGTACGCTACAGCTGTGATACGGGGTGTCTGACCTGTCATTCGGTTCAGCAGTAGATTATAAAGAATGTGAAGGCTAGTGATGGACCATGTGTGAAAGTCATGCCTTCTCACTTTTGCCAAGGCCCATCCGGAAATAAATTTCTGGCTATGCCACCAGATACGATGTCATTAAAAACAATGTAATTACTAATTAACGGGCGGACGGTGGACAGTTGCCATAACAGTCATTTACCCCTTCAGAAGCATTTCTATTGAAATTTTAAGAAAAACAAATATACTGTGATATATACCATTACCGTCCATGAGTCAAATTATACCGTGATCTAAATTTTAGGCCATAACGCACAGCCCTAGGTCATGGTTGTACAAAGCAGTAACAAGCAGAACCAAATTAGCCCTAGCCTGGGGTTAGACAAGCTTTTTTGCAGAATGAACATCCCTGAGAGGTGCTAAGTGCCACACACACACACACACACACACATATATATATATACATATGTCCCTCTGCACCCCCATCAGCCTGGTGGTGGCAGTGCCGTGGTTAAGGGGGTGACAATAGTATCAGGCCTCATTAATTTTTTATATCCTTCATCTGGTGGCAGGTGTTGCTGGGCATAAAGTGGTCTAGAATTCCTCTCTCTCATTCTCATTTTGTTTTCACATTTGATACTACAGGTATACACCTACAAGCCTGGGTTGTGCGGTTCCAGCGTTGCCAGATGTACGATAATTGTTGTATTTGTACGATAATTTAGCCTTCTGTACAATGTACAATCCAAAATTCTCATAATGTACGATAATTTGATTAGTAGCTGTAATCAGTCTTGGCTATCTCACTTTAATTCATTTATGGGACAAGACCAACAACTGGTTGGTTAGCTAGATATCATGGTTATTGAACAAAAAGCGTCAACCTTAGCCAATGCAGCTGTCTTGGTTGATGAATATGTCTTGACACGCCGATGTTTTCTTTTGGAAAGTGTAGTGCTGAGCAGGGGAAGTTTAGAAACTTTTCTTTAAACAAGTGGAAGTCTAGTGCCCCTGAAAATCCTCCTGAGTTAATATCGCAGGCTGGTCAAAGCCGTTCCCCAACCAGGATGTCTGGTTTCTTTTGTAGGAAACAAGGCCATAAAATCGCTGAGTGCTCCCTGTTTAAGAGGGGAAAGTCAGCCAAGCCTGTCAAACTAGTCAACTCCTTTCCATCCTTGAGTGTGCAGGCAGATTGTGATGCTGGGATTGTGGTGACTCCAGGTAGTCAAACGCCAGAAGTTGAACATGTTTGTTCTGTGTTGTCTTTTTCTAACCACTGGCACTGTGTCTCTATCCAGCGATGGTGAGCAGGTACCAGTGCATATCCTTTGCGATACTGGGGCTGCTCAGTCATTTATTATCCACAGAGTCCTGCCGCTCTCTCCTCAGACAGCCACCGGGAAAAATTTACTGGTTAGAAGCTTTGAAATGGGTTTTGTTGAGGTCCCGTTGCACAGCATCTATCTCCGATCTGATCTTGTAACTGGTAATGTGATGGTTGGTGTACAGCATTCTCTCCCAGTGCCTGGTGTGACTTTCATTCTGGGGAATGATTTAGCTGGTGCGAATGTGTGGGCAAAATCAGAGGTTGTACCTCCTCCCATTGTAGGTCCCATGCATTTTGGCTCTACTGTCTCTGAGTGCAGTCAGATGTTCCCTGCTGTGTTTCCAGCTTGTGCAGTCACACATGCTGTGACGAGACGGCTCAAGCAGAGTAAAATGAGATCTGCTGAACCTGACCTGACTTTTTCCTGTCATCTTTGGTAATGAACGAAAGGACCAAGACTGTAAAGGTGCTGCATCTTCTGAAGTACACTAGAATAGATCACTCCTGTTGATGACATTGGTAAGGATGAGTTTGAGGGGACTGGATTGGACTGTACTGATGCTGTACTAGCCACTGTTGATGTTGAGGGTAATGCTGGCCCCCAAGTGGAGGAAAGTGTCAGCTCTTTGTCCGACATGTTCAATGTTACGCGTGAAGAGGTGAATAGGGAGCAGGGTGATGATGGTACTCTTAAATCTCTGTTTGACTTGGTTGGTTAAGAGAGGACTTATGAGTTATGAGTTATTTCTTGCAGGATGGACTGCTGTGCCATAAATTGGCTGGTGAGAGAGATTCATTTACCAGCCAATTTGTCCAAGTGTTGAGATTAGCTCATGATGGTACAGTTGGGCATATGAGTGTTGGGAAGACCTATGACCTTATCCTGCATTCGTTCTTTTGACCTTGCTAAAAATGTGATGTGGCAGCTTTTGTGACAAGCTGCCATACATGCCAATTGACAGGAAAGTCCAATCAGAAGTTGCCTGTTGTGCCTTTGCAACCTATACCTGCCATGTCGGAACCCTTGAACACCTCTTGATTGATTGCATAGGCCCATTATCCGGCTCCTTTTCCACTTAGATCTATTACCACCAGGGCCGTCCTCAAAGCCCTGACCAACATCATGTCCACATTTGGAATACCTAAGGTCATTCAGTCGGAACAAGGGTCCAACTTCATGTCCAGACAGTTCTCTAGAGCCCTGCGACAGCTAAAGGCATGGAATAACATCTCTAGTGCATACCACTGTCAACGCTAAGGAGCACTTGAGCAGTTCCATCAAGCACTGAAGTCCCTCTTTAGGTTGTACTGTGTAGAACTTGCTTCCGACTGGGGAGAGGGCTTCCCATGACTTCTCCTTGCTATGAGGGGACAGGAGAGCACTGGGTTTAGCCCGAGCAAACTAGTGTTTGGTCACGCTGTTCAAGAGCCAACCACTGTCCTTGCTGACCAGTGGAGGACTTCTTGATTTTGTCAGTGGTTTCCGTTTTCAACTGTATGAGGCTAGAGCTGCAGCCAAGAGGAAACTGAGTATGGCACAGAGTTTGTATAACAGAAAAGCTATGCCTTGTGCTTTCAAGCCTGGTGATAGAGCACGTGCTTTGTTGCTGCTACTAGCCCCTTCCAAGCCAAGTTTTCTGGCCCTTATAGTGTAGTGTGATGTCTGCCTGGTCAGAATTATCTGTTGGATACACCTGACCAGCAGAAAAAAGTTCAGGTTTGTCACCTTAACCTTTTGAAACCTAACTTTTCCCTCATAACCTCTGTAGGGTTTATAGCTGTTCCTTCAGCCAAAGTCGAGTTTTTGTGTTCTAGTGTTTTGCCTACCCATGTCTCATGTAATGTCTGTCACGGTGATGATGGAGTGCTGTTCCCTCTGAGGGAGTTACTGAGGGATGACTGAGAAATTCTTAGGTGCTTAATGATTTACCTACATTTTTGAGTTACTTAGCTGTAGGGAAAAGCATACCTATAGTGTAAACCCCATGGAAAACAAAGTGTTGAGGAAAGAAGTGAAGTATTAGCTGAATAACATTTGGCTGAGTCAAGTTATAGATCTTGGAGCCCCTCAATGTTCCGGTCAGCAAGCCTGACGGGTTGTATAGGTTTAGTACCGATTATAGATGGCTTAATGCCGTGACAAAGCTTGTTATGGCATTAAGCATTATCTTTTTGCATGATCCATTTTCGGCCCAACTTCAACTGCACGACTGATGGCATGACGTTCTCTTCAAGAATTTCTTGGTAGGCCTCAGAATTCATCGTTCCCTTGATTACGTGGAGTCGTCCAGGTCCCAAGGAAGGCAAGCACCACAGATCTTCACATTCCCACCACCATGCTTCACTGTTGGGAGAAGGTTCTTTTGGTGGTATGTAGTGTTCGCTTTCCGCCAAACATAGCGGTTTTAGTTGTGACCAAACTGGACCACATCTGTCCAGAGAACAGACTTCTAGAAAGTTTCAGGTTTGTCCAGGTGCTCTCTGGCATAATTGAAACAGGCAGCTTGGTTCTTTTTTGAGAGTAGAGGCTTCTTCCCAGCAACCCTCACATGAATGTCAGGTCTATTCAATTTTCTTCTCATTGTTGAAGCATGCACATGTAACCCAGACAAGAGAGGTCTGCTTTAGATGCTATGTTTGGGTTGGCTTTTATCTGATTTTCATCTTACTTGTGTTTCTTGGGGATATTTTAGAACGGCGTCTACTTCTAGGCTGAGTTGCAGTCATATTGAATGCGCCCCTTTTGTAGAAAATTATTTGTCTCGCAGTGGACAGATAGAGGTGAAATCTTTTGGAGATGATTTTATAGCTCTCCCCAGACTGATGTGCTCTCACTACCCTCTTCCTGACATCCTCTGAAATCTCCTTTCCTCTCGGCACTGTTCACCTGTGTGGGTATGCTTTGGTAAGACTAAACAGGCCTGGTTCCTGCCCTGTTTTAATCAGTGCTGCTCAAACTCTTTCCTAAAGATCTGTCATTTGATTGGTCTGTTTGATTTGTTATTTAAGCAACCAGTTATGTCCCACCTGATTCTATTACCTACTTGAATTAATCTATGCAGCTTGGGGTTCACTTACTTTTGCACCTACACTAATTCCTTTTTTATTTAGTTTTTTGACTACTCGCACGATTCCCTCTATACAAGTTTATGGAATTGTTAAACATAAACCTGTCATTTCATATAAAAAGACTGGTGCTGATGAGAATCATGGTAAAACAATAGAAAACTCTAAATTGCTCAAGGGGTTCACATACTTTCAAGCAGCACTATCTATCTATCTATCTATCTATCTATCTATCTATCTATCTATCTATCTATCTATCTATCTATCTATCTATCTATCTATCTATCAGGGTTTCTGTTGGTCTGGTTCTTGCCTGGTAAAACTTAAAAAAAAACAAAAAACAATAAATTAAAAACTTGACAGTCAAAATGTCCAGAAATAATGCTCATACGAAACATAGTGCATTGCAAATTGCAAAGATTGGACACGTTTGTTTTCTTTCAAGTCGGCAAATGAGAACTTTGCTGCAACAGAAAAAAAAAGAAAAGAAAATGTTACCCAGTAGTCTATAGGCTATATTTGATGCCATGTAGGCCTAGCCTTTTTTAAAACAAGCTACAGAGGTTACAGGCTACACGTTTCATAATTCCATACATTTTAGTGGCAAATGTTGAGGTTTGGCTCAGTTATTACTGTTTGTTTTGCTTAATTGTTACTACTGTTTATTAAATAGACAAACTGATTTGAGGTCATTGTCACTCTTTCGACAACCTAGATGTACATTATATTAGCATTTGTAACATAGATTGTTACTGAAACGTGACCAGTAAGTTTCAAATTTGTCTGGTAAAATAAATTCTTTCCAGACACCAGACCGGATAGATAGATAGATAGATAGATAGATAGATAGATAGATAGATAGATAGATAGGGAGAAAATGTGTTTTATGTAAGCTATATGTACTTTGGGTTCAATGTACTTTCTGGATCAGACATCAAGGTGGCTTTAAGTTCCATGGTTGAGATCACTGGTAAAGCCTAATGCATAGTAGCACCTATGAAGAGTTCCCATCCCCATGAGTTTACATTGGAGTGACACCATCACCATGCACTTAAATCCAACTAATTTATGCACCAAAGACCACACAGTGCCAAAAGGTGTTAGCCTGTTTAGATAAAAGTAGTCAGAGACACCCTTACCCTGATACCTTTTCCTGGATTTTTATATCTTTTCTCAGTACCTGCTTTTATGTTCAGTGAGATGAAAGTACTGAATCCTCCTTGTCAGTGACTCTGGAAAGATGCAGCAGATGAGCAACAGAGAGAGAGAGAGAGAGTCTGCAGACTGTCGTCCTGTCACACAGAGTGACACTTGTAATCCTAATCAGAAAGATGGGTGTGTATCTGTGAGTGTGCGAGACCACGCTTTAGGACAGAAAGATTATTCTGGATGGAGTGATGGAAAATGAATATGTGCTCTCTCTTAATGATGATGATTACATGGTGTCAGACAGGGCTGTTTTCTTGTTGGAGTACGGAACTTGGACCCATCTGGACAATGCGAGAAGTCCTTTTTATTTAAGCGCAAGAATGGATGACCGATATATCTCTAAATTGTCCCCTGCTGTTGATTATGGAGCAGGGATGTTCCTGGTTGTTGTAGGTAGGACCTGCTTTTCTCTTGTACTTCCTCCATGCCATTCAATACATATATTTGATGTTAGGGGCTTACAATATGTTATCTGAATTATGAATTACACTCAAGATAGCATTATTAATGCATACTGTGAAAGAACTGTGAAATGTGTTTGAAACAGGAAAAATTGCGTATTTAAAATTGTAGTGTCAAGGAATATGGTGCCAGATATTTGAAGGTCCAAATGTAAATAGAGTAGGGAGATATTGCATGAGTCACTATTTTACACAGAAATGATTCAATTTCCAGACCCTTGAACTGTCCAGTACTTGGGTTCTTACATCAGAGACATTACAAAATTAAAAAATTATTGAGCTATGGAAAAATCCAGAACAGTCTGATCACCTTTTCTACTCAATTCATCTTACTTCATTTACTTTTTGAATGAATGCATCGTTTATTTAAGTCAACATCATGTGACATTTGGATGTTTGCTAACTTTTTTACAGTAAATGTCTCAAACAAATAGGCTCCTATGAATGGAATGCTAAAAAAAAGTGCACATCATGTGGCACAACTGTTTCAAAGGTGTTTTAAGAACTTGAAGCAATGTTGTTTCCAAAACATTCACAATATTCTAATAAATGACTAAGTAAATCAAATGATCTTGTCCCAATTGTCCAGGAAGAATAAAAGCTGACTAAGCCCACCATATTTACCACAACAGTTTACTGATAAGAGATGACCCTCTCAGGTTAGAACTAAGAATAAATGTTTTTTATTCAGGATCCATGGTACAAAAGTATTAGAAACTTTTACCTTCAGACTCACCACAGCTTCTCCAGTCAAAAGTAATCAGCCTAGCTTTGAAATGTAGACTTCTTAAGAACGCTACACATCATCATTTTCAAGATTTCCCCAAACCTTGTTCTAAAAGCGTCATATTCTATTTCAAGTCATATTCTATGTATTAACATTCTGTGCACCCCTTTTTACTGAACCAAGCAAGAACCTATCACATCATTACCTAGGGGATGAAATCCATCCACTCGATTAAGGCTCATGATGAAGGTCATCTTTACAGTGAGTTCACGAATCAGTTACATAAGCAATGCCGTGCACAGCACACAAGCCTGTCATTAGGATGCTGGAGTGAGCAGCAGGAAAGTATCTTTTTCATTCTGGAATGGTTGTGCTCTGATGCAACTCCTTGTTTGAGATTTTCCTCGGAATGCTGTTCAGAAAAGCCAGGGATGGTGTCAAATGAAATCTATTCCTGCTGTCTATGGTTCTACCCATTACTTCCAAAGGCTGTTGGAAGCAAAGCCTGATAACACATGATTGTTTGTATAGCGCTTCTCTGTCTGGTGCCTTTTATTTATGAAACACTCCAACTTAAAAAAAAACCTTGAAACTCTGATAAGCAGTTACACAAAAAGAGCTGTGTTAACAGTACTAAAGTAACACCAATTTGTATTTGTGATAATTCCTGCTCATGTTTTTTTGTCTTTTGCAGAACTTTAGTCAGCCTGCCATACAATGTTATGCATTATATAATAAACATTCCACGAGTCATGAAGTTGGTGCTGCTGACAGTACACTCATGTGACTTAACATTGGGTTAGCTATGTTTTATGGTTACGGCCATGCATGAATACATTTCTCAGAACATTCTGTGGAAAAATTTGCCTGACCTCAGGCTGAATAGCATCATAGAGGAACTGAGACAAGTTCTCACATTGGGGAAGGTGTGGCAGGACCTGCAATAGAGATCTTATCACCTACATGAACTCCAAACTTCATTTCAGTTCACTATAATTGAACTGAATCTGAACTGAATTAAATAATCACCAATAAATGTGTTTTGTACCAGAGTGCACTGGCTCACCTCTTCTCAGGTTAGTCTTTATAGACGTTTCCCATGCAAGTATCCTTTTATTTGGCTATATGAAAACAGCTGGATGATAAATATAACAAAAATGTTGATGAAACCATGAAATGTGATTCAAAGTGTTTCAGTTCATTTTTTTTCTTTCTTCACACCTAAGTACACTATCTGAGACACCTCAAAAAACACTGACCATGTCACATCACTGGCCAAAACATTTAGCACATTTGACGTAGTTAACAGCAGATCATAGTTTTCCCATACACTGTTACAAGAAGAGTTTTATGGAAAATATGGCACTAAGTAAAATTCAGTTCATGTCTCACCTGAAGATCAGACGAAAAAGGTTGTTAAGCATGCTCTCTTGCCACTCTCAGAAAAAACTGACAACGTAGAGGTGCTTCACAGCACAGTTGTTCTCTGCCAACACTGATTATGGCCCTTGAGGCCACATATTTGTGATTAGTTCACATATGTGCATGAACAGGTTGATGGCACTTTGTCAGTCACGTATGGATGCTGTTGGTTCATGTGATTGCTATGTTTTGGTAGTTTGCCATTGGAAAACACTAGAAATAGAACCTGTAGAGATTTCTGTAACAAGCGAAGCATGCTTTAAAGGGTCTGTCTCCTCAGTATAAAGGTGACATCATGCTCCAGTGGACTTTAACTTGGTAAGCTGCCCTGTCTCTCCAGCAGACTGAAGGAACTGAGGCACTGTCTCCTTGCATGTAGATCGATACTTCACATTTGGTTTGAATTATACACAGGAAAATGGATTTCAAAAACATATACATATATATATATATGTGTGTGTATATGTGTGTGTTTGTGTATATATATATATGCAATCTCAGTTTTATCCTTCCTATGTGAAATACAGTGTTCATGAACAAAAGTGGTGGGCTGTATATATATATATATATATATATATATATATATATACACACACACACACACACTCATGTATGTATGTATGTATGTACATATACACACACATATATACAGTATATTACTAATATAATAGCATATTATCGTATGTGATATACTGATAATAATATTATCATAATATAATGATTGCTATTTTAATGTTTTAAGTTGTGTGAAATTAATGAGAAAAATGTATTATTTCATATGCTTTTCTAAATACAACATAAAATCAGTAGAAATGAAAAAAATGTCCATGGTCCTTGTGAATTTAAAAATAAATTTGAAATACATTTTGCGACTGTTAAGAAAACATACAGTTCCATAGAATACTGTTGCCTTACATATTTCACTGGAGTTGGGACTGCACATCCTGCAAAATGTAAACGTGAAAACACATCTATCAGTGTTCTTGGACAAATAATTGTTCAGTGGTGACTTTAGGTTGCTCAAATCATCTTATCTGTGAAACAAAGTAGCAGTTCGATATATTATTTCCATAGCAAAGACAGACCTTCAGACATAGTCGCCTAGGGATTGCTTATTCTCTCTGCTGATTAGTGAAGCAAAGCTTTGAAAGGACATACTCAATGCCATGTCTAGCTCTTTACCTGATTAAACTGCAAGTGATTACATTCCCTTTTAAAAGCTATGACACAAATTAAGAAATCATAAAATATTGTTCATTTGCTTAATTACTTTTCATAGGGTATGAAAACAGACAAGAGCAATTAGTTTCACGAAGATTGAACTCAGTATGATTCAGGGCATAGAGATCAGACGTTTTTTAATGGGACAGACTTCTGCAGCTGAATCAATTTCCTAATTAATATGCTGCCATCATATTTGTAGAGCTGTTGAACAGTAGCAGATAATCACATAGTGTGTATAAAAAGACATGTGATAACAAGACTGAAAATGTATGGTACTGTCAACAATAAATAACCACTTTTTCCCTAACAAACGTGAAAAGGCAACAGGAGAATATTTGAAGTTTTTCAGACCTGTTATAATTCATCAATTCTTGGAAGAGGCATTTGATGAGAAGTGGCTTCTTCGGAACGGCTAAACATGCAATACATGTAGTTAATATTTATATAGATACTTAGTTCCTAATTTCTTTGGATACTAGGTTAACATTCAAAGTGTACTTTACTCAGAGCAGTTTCTGATCTTTGCACAGATCTGAAAGACCATAATGTCCAACATGAACATAGAGTGTGACATACATTTCCTATGAACAGACTCATTTTACCACAGACTGGTTTCGATTAGGATAATGCATACACATTCTCACAGATCATTGAAATACACAATTTTTTAGAGTCCAACTTGTTTGACTCCCCCAACATGTTTAACCTCCAATGTTTTAATTCACAGTAGTGTACTTATAGTTTGTGTAAGAGTGTTAATAATGCAATTGTTACAAAGATATCATGATTTCTGAATTTTAAGCACAACATGATGAGTCTACTAAAGGGTTTTTAGGTAAACGGTAATTCCCTAGTAAATCAGTAAAGGGATAGTGTCTCCTTAGTTGTTAATTCTAGTTGTTAAGCGTAACCAGCGTAACATAGAATAACTAGCAGAAGGATAGAGGGAGGACCAGGGTGCAACAGTAACCCCCCGTAACGCGCAGCTCCTGCTGTGGGACAGACCATCTTGGAGACACCAGGGAGCCAGGAGCACCAGGATACTCCAGATTTACACAGACAGATATTGGAGGCAGACCGGGCAATGGGGCTGGGCAATCAGAAGGCTCTGGAGACGGAGCAGGTGATGGGAATTGAGTGTCTGGAGGCTCTGGAGGGTCAGGTACTTCTGCAAGCCCGGGGACTGGAATCGTAGGAGTGACAGTGACCAGAACTGGACCAGGGGCCTCTGAGGTGACAGGAGCAGGACCAGGGAGCCCAGAGGTACGCACAGTCTCTTTGGCAACAAGAGCAGGACCAGGGAGCCCAGAGGTGGGCACAGCCTTTGCAGCGACAGGACTAGGAGAGGGAGACCCACCTCTGCAGTGACAGGAGCAGAGCCAGGGACAAGAGACCCAGAGGCGAGAATGGCCTCTACAGCAATAAGACCAGGGACAGGAGATCCAGAGGCAGGCACAGCCTCTGCAGCATCGGGAGACCCAGAGGTGGGCAGAGCGTCATGGTGCTTGGATCCAGAACCAGTGTCCCCATCGTGACTGGATCCAGAGGTGGGACCTCTGCCACAAGAAAAGTCCTCACCTAATCTGGATCTGGAGTCCCTGCTGTGAGTGAGGCCCCCACCACAATCAGATCCAGAGCTGGAGTCCCTGCTGCAGAGTCCCTGAGGTTGTGGGAACAGTGACCCGCAGCACCGAGGTGACAGGTAGCAGCAATGAGTGGTTGGACACTGAGTGGGAGAGGGTGCTGCCACAACAGGAAACAAACCCCACTCGTCCAGATCCCAAGTGAATACTGCTCTCCCATGCCCTTCTGGTGGTGGTGTTCTCCAAGTCCACCTTGACATCCCCACTGTCGCAGGAGTTCAAAGATGGCACAGAACTGGGAGATGAGCTTGTCATAGAGGCCTCAGGAAAGATAAATGATGAAGAACCAATAGTGTCTCCCTCTCTAAGCCACCACCCAGCTGCCAATATCAATGCTTGTCCCTTTGGAAGTTTACTACATACTGCCAGCTGGGTATTGTCACCATTGATCCCCTTTTGTGCAAAATATGGGGAGCACTGAGACAGAAGTTCCTGGCACTTCCAAGGGGATCCATTATACCTTTATGATCTCTGCATGAATTTAGGCTATCTTACTGCATCCATGGTGCGATGTGGAATTCTGTCACGGACTTAAGGAAATTCAAGATGCACGTGCAGGTTCCTCAGTGTGTTAGAACAAAACAGGCTTGACAAAGGACTTCTGGGATCTTGCAGGTTTCAGGATTCAAACTTCTGGTTTATATGACACATTGCACACAATTCCACACACTAAACAAGGGAAAACTAGGAGAATTTATACAGAATAGTACATGACTACCTGAGAAACTCAGGTGCGACTAATGATTAAACTAACAAGGTAAATAAGGAAGTGCATAAACAAACCTAACATAGAATGACCTGCAGAGGTGGAGAGAGAGAGAACCAGGGCGTGACAATAAGTAACACTTTTGTGTTGATTAATGTTCATTGTCCTGACAAGAAGGGTTAACTTAAGGTTAATTCTGAATTAATCTGATAATAGCTTTTCAGAGAAAATAGGGTTAGGAATAGGGGTTTCCAACATCAAATGGCACCTTTTAGGTTTTGAAAAACATGTGATGTTTAAATGAGTGTTTTAAATCATTTTTAGCACTAATACATTAATGTCTTCTGTCAGCATTTAGTACTCCATATAGCCCTACACATGCAAAAACAAACAAACAAACAACAACAAAAAATTTATTCCGTATGAGCAGGGCTCCCTGGTCTATCACCACTGATCATGGGCATACAGTATGTTTGTTTATTTGTTGTTTTTTCAGCCATACTGTCAATCCTGGGGAACGCAGCTGTCCTGGTCACAGCTGCCCGTCGTCACAGTGCCCTGAAAGCCCCAGAGCTCCTCACAGTCAACTTGGCAGTGACAGACATTGGCATGGCACTCAGCATGTACCCGCTGTCCATTGCCTCAGCCTTCAATCATGCTTGGATCGGCGGAGACTCATCCTGCCTGTACTATGGCCTTATGGGTATGATCTTCAGTGTAGCCAGCATTATGACCTTGGCAGTCATGGGTATGGTACGATACCTTGTGACAGGCAACCCTCCAAAATCAGGTAAAAGCACACTGCAATTTAGTGGCCTGATTTCCCAAAATCAGCCCACACCATTTCACACATTCCATCCCTCTCCCCAAAAAAATTGTCCATCAGATTCTAGCAGTGATGAAGGAAAGGTTGTGGAATCTGTCCCTCATTAGGTTTGGGGTATGTCTACAGTTTATAAGGGAGATGCACCGATTCTACTCTGTCATATTTGTATTGGGTCGATGCAGCATGGTAAACACTTGTACTTGGCATCATGGCTTGATATGAGTACCCATATGTATAATGATGTGGCCTGTAAAAGTTTGCCACAAAACTAACAGAGAAATGCGAGTAATACAATCATAAACCTGGAGTTATATCAGCCTGTTGGAATTTCTTTAAACTTAAACACAAAGAAAGTAAAACCACTAACTGCAATATCTGAAACACAACCATTTCAAGGGGAAGCATAAATACAATGTACCTCAGCAATTTGACAAAAACACCCACTGTTATTAACACTGAAATGCAGAAGACCAACTCTATGTGTTTTTTAAAACATCAAATTCTAGAGAACGAGTCACAACGCTTGAAGGCAAGGGTCATGGGCACAGCAGTGCATGTGCAGATGTACCTCAGGGAGCCAACTATTGCAAGGTCAGATAATGCCCCAGAGTTCTGGAGAAGCAACGTGGTTTGACTCCCTTCTTTGTCTTCCACACCTTGGAAATTTCTCTCAGCACCATGCACCAGTGTCGAGATTGAAAGACTCTATAGGGCAGCCTCTCAAGATGCTAACATGAGAATAAACAGACTGTGAGAGGACGGAAATGCTTCTCTTTATGAAGAAAACCGTTCCCTTACATTTAGATAAGCCACCTCTGTTTATTATCAGTTAACCAGGCTGTTAGACAGACGGTAGCCGGCCACTGGCCTCATAGCGAAGGCACTAAACAATTCTGTGTTCCCTCAGAATTATTACCAGAATTGTCCCCTGTTTGTAAATATTTATTCTTTGTTGATGCTAAAAAATATTCCAACAAAAATATTATACATGATGCTTCTTTTGTCATCTTTCACCCCCCCCCCCCAATTCTCAAAAACTTGATCCTTGTATCAGTCTTTTTAAATTTGGTATCGGTGCACCTCTAGTTTGTAAGGATATTTTTAATTCTGGGTGAACCTTTAGGCCAAAGTTGCATAAATGACAGCTTTGGTTTACACTCCCTCACCGATTTGCAGACAGTAATTCAGGTGATTGATGTCATGTGTTAGGGGTACCGGACACCACAGACCAACAAAAGCCAGAGGCCCAGTTACTTTTTGTTCCTTTTTAGGAGGACTGCTGGGAGTTATGAATAAAATTAGTGTCCATCCATCTTCCTCTATTAGGCAGTGTAACGTTCTGTGCTGGTTTCAGTAAGCACAAAGCACGTAAAGCCACAAATCACTATGGTAAAATCTAGTCTAAACAGAAGACATGCTGTATTCTGTCATGAGAACAGTTTGTACTTGTTAGCACATGCTTCTGTGCAGTTTTCTGAGTGTGACTACATGTAAACAAACTTTTTTTTCAGCCAAACTTCTGGCAATGAGTTATTAATATATATTTATATAATTATTGTCTGCTCTATGCAGCAGACCTCTTTCTAGGTATGATTAATTAATGTTACCATTCCAGAAGTCATAAATCATGTATTGAAAGAAATCAGTGTACACAGACTTAATGTGACCTGACCGCAATTATCGGAAACACAACACAATTAATCTCATTGACATTGTAGGGACTGAATATACTAACAGAATCTGTGGTACCGATGCAATAACTTTAAGAAGCCTAAAAAAAGAACCATTGTCATGCACTTTTGATGGCAGCAATTGTCAGACTCAAACGTTAAAGAAGTTAAAGAAGAGGATACTTAAATCTATTAGGAAAAGACTACTGGGAAATATTGCAATGAGCGCTAGTCTTGAAATATTTTTAGTTAACTGCAGCATCTTGCAGTTATTTTGCAAAGAACATTTTCTTTTTAAGAATCTTCAACTTTTTTTTAAAGTTAATATTAATTTTTTAAGCCAGTGGAGAGAGGAAGTTATGTGGGTTCTTTCTGAGCCCATTTATACATCATCTTAATTTTCTGTGTGTTTTTTATACATTATGTATCAGATAACTAGTGCTTGCACCAAAGCAATTTTTTATTTAGTGAAGTTGAAGAGAGCAGCTCAATGGGGAAAATATTTTCATTTTTATTATTCATATCTCTGAATTAGTCTGCTTCAGACTTGGCTCTGAAGTGTGATGTCACATTGACCAAGGGAAACTGCACATCTGAGGCAATCCTGAAGGTCTGTGCAATGTCTTTGTTTTATGTGTTTTAGGCAACAAGTTTCAAAGAAGAACCATTACCATTTTTATTGGGCTCATCTGGATCTACTCTCTGCTGTGGGCGGCGTTCCCTCTCCTTGGATGGGGCGGGTATGGTCCAGAACCTTTTGGCTTGGCCTGCTCTGTGGATTGGGCCGGATACCAGCACTCACTGAATGGCTCCACTTTTATAATGGCTTTGGCAGTTCTGTGTACTATAATACCCTGTGGGGTTATCTTGTTCTCCTATTCTGGCATTGCCTGGAAGCTCCACAAAGCCTACCAGACCATCCAGAGCAACGACAATCTTCCCAACTCTGGCAGCATTGAGAGGAAGGTCACCCTGGTAGGTATTTGCTTTGCTTCCTTTAGTTCAAAACAGTAGACATCTGTTTTCTGGTCATCAAAATTTGACTTGTCACATAAATGATTTGAGATTAAATTTAACCCAGTGTAGAATGACTGGATTTTATGTTTCATTTTAGATGCAATCCTGTGATTGCTTACCCCTTTATTTTAAGCAACAGACAAGAGATTTTTTTAAAGAATATATATGGAAAATATATAAATATACAGTTAATGCATGGAAATTGACAAAAGAAAAGTGAACCGTTAAATGTACAGCTTTATGAGAGTGATTTTTTCTGCTGTATGATATTTTGTTAACTATACACTTGAGATCTTTGAGTAAATGGGGACTTGTTAGACCCTCTGTCACCCATTCGAGGAAGCTGTCATATTCTTTTTTGTTAAATATTCAGTCATCATGAGTCATGCCATCCTCTTGTCTGCACTACTGAGTTATGCAAATGAAGGTTCAGAACTCCCTGAGATTAAGAACATAAACCATGAGAAATCAGATAAGATCTGCCATTGTTTGGTTTGGATGTAAAATAGGTGTTGGGGGGGAAACAGAAGCCAAAGGATTAGGTTTTTGTAGCTTGTCGCTCTGATTTTGTAAGCTCTGCTTAACATAGCGTGAAGGGTCAAAATGAGGCTTCCCCTCAGAAGGTCTACACATCTGGTTGTCGTTATACTTAACCATTTCACTATTACAGTGGCAGGCATCGATTTGCATGCCCGACTTCACATCAGGTCACCCGTGTTCAAATCCTGAACAAGACTGAAAGGCTTTCAGTCATAGTTCCACAAACATATATTAAACAATCAAATCCAAAATTTAGAGTTATTTTAAGACCTAAGAGCAATTAGGATCACCAACATACCTGAGCTGATGGGAATTAAATTGGTATCACTCCACTCAGCCTTTGAGTCTGCCCTTTATCAAATGATCTCTTTGATCAGATGACTTAAGAAAGAGATTGGTAATGCTTCTCCTGAAGGACTGTGATGTGGGCAGGCGGCACAGGAGAAGCTTCGCAAACTCACTTCATCTGATTCATCTGACCAGGGTCCCTTAGGACCCTCTGAAAATTAGATTCAGGTGTGTCAGATCAAGGTTTACCAGATTTAAAGCATGTTAAGTGTCCTCCAGAGTTCATGACCATTTCCCTTTGTACTGCTGTGCCCACCACCTCAGTGTATTATATTGACACCAGCTGAGCCAATATACCAGCAGCTAATGTCACCTTTGAAATTTCAGATGGCTATTCTGATAAGCTCTGGCTTCATCGTCTCCTGGACTCCATATGTGGCCATCAGCCTTTGGACCATGTTTCACTCTGAAGGCAGGGACAGCGTAGCACCCATCGTCAGCTTGCTCCCCTGTTTGTTTGCCAAATGTTCCACAGTCTACAACCCCTTTGTCTACTATGTTTTCAAAACGTCTTTTCGACAAGATCTCAAACAGTTTCAGTGCTGCTGCCATCACTTTGGGAGAGAGCGTCCCCCCACTGAGAAGGAGGGCAAACACCACAAAAAGTCATTGGCCCAGAAAAGGTTACAAGAGGAAAAAAGCTACAGCATGGGGCTGGGGTTCAGCCAGTCAACCCCTGAATACATTTTTGATGGTGAGGTGACAAGCTCCTGCTAACATGAAGAGACAGGCTTGCTTCTGTGTTGTAGTTTCTGTGACCACAATTTGCCATGTTTGGACAGCTATCAGCAAGGTGTGTGTTTACTGTAGCTTTTTTGGCACCATCACAATATGCATGTGATGGCAAAATGAAATGAACCCACAGGATTCAATATACAGTATGTTTTCAGCAGGGCTCACATCCACTTTTTTGATTTGATATGCGTACTCCTCTGCACCATCAACCAACATTTTAACATTCCTCTACAAAAAGGAATATTCAGCTGAAAGAGCCTCAAGAACAAATAGAGATACCAGTTTCAATCCTTATAACCCCATTAGTTATTTTGAGATGTATGTAACCTATCAAAAGGTTTGTACTCTAGAGCTGCGAGATATTCTCTGTGGATTTGTTAAAATTGTTTTGGGTTGACAAATTCTCACTGATTGTTTTGTTTTTGTGTCTCATTGTTTTAAGCATTTTGAAGCCACATGTAAATCATTGTCAGTAAACTCCACAGATCACAAGTAACTTTGTAACTTTGTAACATTATGGTCTTTCAATAAATTTGTATCACATACTCATTGCTGACTAGCTGTGCGTTAATTATGTTAAAGTAAGTCAGAATCTTTGATTAATGTTTTCATGGATGTTAAGAATCGCTTGTTAATCTTAAGAAAATTAGTAAATGATAATAAAAGCTTTTTTCTGTCAGGGCTTTATTATGTGGCATTGTTAGTCTATTGTTAATGCTTCACAGTACTCAAACAAATATACTAAAAATCAATTTTGTCACAGCCGTTTGCATAATCAAAATGGTTTCTGTATGCTTTGTACACATCTTACAATAAAGCATCACTGGTGAATTTTTGTCATGTTTTAATCAGTCCTCTATGTCCGGCTCTCACATGGTGAATTGTCTTTGAATAATTATAAGCAAGTCAGTGAAATATTACAATTCTAAGCATTATCTCACTGCATGCAATTTGACAACTTTCTGTGAAAAACTGGTATGAATTGAAATTAGCTCTGACAGTCATATCTGTTAATCAGTCAGAGATTAGGATGATGATTGGCTAATCCTTTATAACACTAATAAAATACTTAGATGAGAAGGGGACTGAAGACTGAAGCTTCCTTCGCTTCTGTGTTTCAAGTCTATATCCAAATCAATCTCTATGTTACAGTTTACTGTGTTTTTTCTGTTCCAGTCCATCTCTGATTATTGTGTTTATTTAATTCAATCCCTGTATGACAGATTAGTGTCGTTCCTCCATTTCAGACCACCTTTAACTTGTAGCTTACTGTCTCTATGGCCTGTATTCTGGCCCACATCCTTCTTACAGCCCAAAAGAGTCATATCATATCAACATAACTGAAATATCAAGTTTCTTGCTGTAATCAGAAACAATAGAGATATTGAATTAACTTGAATGTTAATATCCAACTGTGGCAGCTTCGACCACAGTGTAAGTTTCTGGGTATTTTATTCATATGTTATGTCTGGCCTCTGACATCAGCTCAAAGAATGATCTTTTACTGTGTCTGCAGTGTTTAAAGCAAAAGGAAGCTGTCATCTTTTTGTCCTTTGTTACATTATGATACAATGAAAAGAGTATACACACATGTAGGCCTACATATGGCCTCCTAACAGCTCGAAACCTCTATGAATATAATATTGTTCATTAAATGATCCAAGATCTATATTTGCTTTGGAAAAAATTATGAAGAAATAAATTAAAATGTAAAAAACAGTGTTTATCAACTCTTTTTCTTCTGAAACTACACTCTTCTTTCTTTTTTAGGTGGAAAGGTTGGAAAGGTTGCAAATCTAGCCTCATAACCAATCATTGCTATCATTTTAGGCAGACACTTCTTCCAGTCTCAGAGTGTAACTTTTTTTTTTTTACTAATAAATGTAAATACCTGTGCCCTAAGACCACATTTAGTATTTGTGACGTCGTTTTGTGAACTAATACCTATTATAATAAAGACAGGATACTTGGACGTGAAGTTTACTTTTTTTCTTTTTTAAGTTTTTCATTTTTATTCTGGATACCTCATGAGCAAATGCTCTAAGCCCATATTTTATTTTTACACCCCTAGCACTTATCATCTGAAGATTAAACTCACTTCCTACAATTTAGAGTTTGTCCAATAAGCCTTATTCAGCAAATTATACTGTACAATTTGGGTATTCGAATCCTTGCAGGTTTTGAAACAGTATTTCCACACTTAATGTCATTCATTACAATAGAGGAACAATAGAGAATCAAACAATCTTAATTGATAAATCATTGCAAGTTTGTGCAGACATCTTTCATTTAACTCCCAGACAAATTTATTCTTCTCAGTTGCTGTTGTAAAAGCTTGAACCATTTGGATAGATTGGAATGCATTGTTCAAAATTGTTTTCCCCTAAAGGTTCTTGGTGTCCAGCAAATACCCAAGTAAGTCAATCAAGTAATCAACAATTGCCCAAATACCCATATATAGCTAATCTCCCCAAATTAAAGGATTACTGTTTATCAATATATCAGGTTTGTTCCAGAAAGGTACTTGTATAGAGACAACATTTATATTGTGTTTCTCTACCATGTTAATATTGTGGAGTGGTTTTTTGGTATGTCTCTGAGAATTCAATACACAGCACACATCAAGTGGTAAACATTCAGAGAACACACTCTCAGTCACTAACGTTTGGGTAGAAATATCCAATAGTTTACAATTGCAGTTTACAGCCTATTTCCAATTGTTTTTAATGGAGCCAACCCTTTAGGTTGTTTTGAAATGCATATTAATTTGAGATCACTGAGTTCTTGGAAAAAAAATAGTAAAAATAGTAACAGGCAGCATGCTAAGCTTGCTTTTGGTGTCATAGTCAATGTGATTGATTCAGTAATATCCATAAAAGACCATCTGACCAGCTCTTCCTTCAAAGACCTGTTAAAAGATTCCGTATTCCATTGTAATTATTAAATTACAATGAGAAGATGGCATAAAACATATTTCAGGCCCTCTGGTGCCTACTCAACATTATACATTACATATACATGCTTGATTATCTAAACACAACTTGTTCAAGGGCATAGCTTGTGTATTTCCCCTGTTTACTCTAAATCAGATAAACATATATGTGTATTTACCAACTAGGCCAAGGAGCTCTTTAATTGCCTTCATGGTATTTTAACAGCAACTTACTCTCTGCATGCATTGCCAATTTTGTCCTCATGGTGCCCAATCACAGTGTACTCTACCTCTCTCTGACCTTGCATTGCCATTGAAAGTGGTCTGGGCACTAAATGAATGTGAACAAGCGGTAGAGGGCAGCCTTGTCTCGCTGCTCTCTCAGGTGTATAGAGGGAGGTATGCCATTTGATAGCTGTATTTCGGTTACTAAGAATCATGTCTGAGGGACCAAACCCAAATCAATACAAACTGAAAGCCAAGCATTTTTTCTGGACTTGATCAAAAGCCTGCATGCAATGAGAATGGAGTAGCTAGAGAATTCATGTTCTTTTTAAAATGTAGGATACTGTGGAATTTCCCTACATTTCCTTGCATCTGAGACACAAAAGCAGACTCCAAACACAACAAAGGGTTAAATCACACATATCCCTGGCTGACATTTATTTGTGCAGTGATCCAAATGGGTACATGATCAGACATAATAACCTGAGGCACAAGGTATTTAGACAGTGAGAAGTTATCCAATCTGAGTTAAAAATATTCTGGCTTTCTTCTCCATTTAATTTTTCCCATATATCCACCTGTGCTGTAATTTCAGTTGGGTTAAGTAGTGATATTTTGGCTCTCAGAGACCATGTTATTGCCTTGCAAGATTTATTTATTTTAATGTGAATCATTTGGTTGAAATCATGTCCCATAGTACAAACCATATCTGGAAACTGAATCAGCTGATTTCAATAAAAGATGAACCATCATTATGGCCATATAGTTCATCAATCAGGACTAATCCTTTCCCTAAGATGCAAAAAGATAAATATACCATTTCAATTTATCTATAGCTTATGCATAAGGCTTATGACTTTAAATGATATTGCAACTTCCATATAATAAAAACTGCCCAGTATCCATGTACCAAATCACTGTAACACTCCCTTCTTGGCCATATCTAAAGAACAAAAATAAAATAAAACAGGAGAGTATAATATAAGATGAAGGGAAAACAGTCCTATAAATCATTTAAATAATCTTTGTCCACTGCTTTTCCCAAGCAGTAGCATTTAGTCATTTTCTTGACTCCATGTAAATAGAGGAAAATGGTTAGGGAAAGAAAGAAAGAAAGAAAGAAAGAAAGAAAGAAAGAAAGAAAGAAACAAACAAAGAAAGAAAGAAAGAAAGAAAGAAAGAAAGAAAGAAAGAAAGAAACAAACAAACAAACAAACAAAGAAAGAAAGAAAGAAAGAAAGAAAGAAAGAAAGAAAGAAAGAATGGACACGATCGTAACTTTAAGCTAGAAGTGATCAGTTCTGGTCTGTAGTTTTAATCTAAACTGTTCATTGTTGAAGAGCCTGCTCATAAAGAATAAGCAGAAATTCTTCCCAATAACAATTTCAGGATATGTAACAGTCCTAAACATGGGTTTCTAATCCTCATACTACACTCTGAATGCCAACAGGAACAGTCGATGGAACTTTTCTCAGTTATAAGTTCTTTTTTGGAAAATTTTTAAGCTCAGTTTCGCAATTCTCGTCTTGTAAAATATTCATCAGAGACATTTCAGTGACAGTTTTGTGATAATCTTGTAAAGCCAGGTGCTGATGCTATCACATTTGTTCAGTGCTGTAATCACTTGAGACTCTCCCTGCAGTGGCTGTCAGTGCCTCTGACAGTGGCCTTGTAAGTACAGTTTGCTGCTTTCAGATCCTGTCATCAGGTCAGTGCTGTTTTAATGTCACTTAGTGAAGTAGTAAAGATAGACAGTGATGGAATATTTGACTCACACACTAGAGAGAGAGGGCTATAGACCACAGGCACAAAGAAAACTGCAAGTGATGAAAATGAAAGAGAAAATAAAAGTTTATTTGATTTCTTTTCTCTTTTATATGATGCTCTGAGGCCCCACTACAAAAACACAAGGTTTGAGGGTAGCAGTTCTGCTGGAAAATTCAAAATCATCAGGATGAAACTAAACACACCAACACAATATAACCAGCCTCATTTAGTGACCATGCTCCTTCATAACAAGCAACAACTCAACAACCCCTACATCTCTACTTCTGTTGTATGAAGTAAGTGGAGGAGAATGGAACCAGTCAAAGGCTTCTGGCCTTCTATAGACTTGAAAATTTATGAGGAAGAATGGGATGTGGTTAATTGCATATTTGTCAAAATAAATTGACCTTCATTAAGGCAATGAAAAAATTACCAGACACACAGATTGGTTGCAACTGCCAGAGTAGCCAAATAGTGGAAGATATGACATGCAATTTGAGAAATAAGAGAAAGGGCAGAGAAATAATCTCTCGTCAACAACAAAAATATAGTCAACAACAAAACATTGCTGAAGGCCAACCAAATTCTTCCTGTTCCTTTCTGTAATGCTGGGGGACCTTTGTTTTCTTTAATGTTTAGTCACAGTACCCATCACTGGCAAGCTGTAAATACAAACAAGATTGATCAGAGATAGGTGCAACATAGAAATTATAGTCATAAATGCAGCTTTGTATAAACCTATTATTGAGAGGTATTCTTGAGAACAAGATTGTACAGTAAATATACTCTGAAGAGCAGCAATCTCAAGTGTGCTTTTTGCATACCAACATGAAATTCTTTTTAGCTTGATGATTGTAATTTTATACAGCTTCCATTGTTCATAAACTCTTAATATTACTTTGAATTCCTGGAACAGACTGTAGAGAATTTTCCATTTTAATTTTCTCAGAAATGAATGTAATAGGGAAAAAAAGCGAAGTTTCATTCATTCACATCTTTTATCAGTACACACATATTACATAGTGGCTTCTTGTTTGAACAGCATGTACATCCATGAGTGGCAAGAATAGCTGTTTTATTTGTACATTAGGTCATTTGCCAATAACTGCAGTACAGGAGAGAAAGTCAGGTTAGTTTTACAATGCAATGTGTTTGACGAGCATGAATCCTCTTTTTTCCCAACATTACTGGACTCTTATGAAAGCTATTATCTGGAAATCACATTCCTTGCAGGAAACTGATTTATTTTTTTGCTTTTGCACATTTGTGCTTTATTTGTATGCTTTGCTATCAAAACAGATCTCTTAAGCATTTAGATGTTAACGCAGATCAGAAATGTTTCATACTGAACACTAGAATTTAGATGAAAATGATATTATCACATTGCATTCATGCTTTTTTTTCAGTTCTTTAGCTCTCTAGCCAATATAATGAGAATGTAAGGAGAAAAAAATGGGACGTTATACTCTTATTGTGTAATCTCCAACAGCGAAGCATTTTATTTTGTCAGCATCATTCTTGATTTACAAATGTGTGTGTACTATTTTAAAACCAGATCAGCATTTATGTATTATATAGGTGATTATTCTTTGGTTGTGGAGTGTGGACAGGCACTGTTTGAGAGCTTCAAGCTTGCACATGTTTGTATGATATTAGGATGAGTGCAATTCGTCAAAGAAAGTGTATGCAAGCTGGCATAATCCCTTTATGAATCCCAGTTGTCTTCATGCATATATAATGACTATAGTTTTGACTGTACAATCAAATTTAGAGGATGAATTATGGTAATGTTACTCAATGAGGCCCTAGAAGCACCGACACCATTGAGAACAATTTACACTGAGTTAACAAAATTATTTCTGGTTACAACAGAAATGATTTTAAGTTTGATTAAGGATAATAACTGTGTGGTTTCCTCATGTTCTCACTTGTCACTTTTCAGTCTTAATCACCCAGTGCATATAGCATGAGCACAGACTAGATGACAAATCTTATTAGAATATTTCACACATTTTGAATCTCATTAATAAGTTTCCTAAAATTAGAAAAGAAAATCCACCTTGTACAGAGACACAGTGTTTTGCCATCACGACTCAAATACTCCTTACAGTGTTCAAGAGGCTCCTGATGAGCGTCTGTGTAATGGAATCAGTTGAGCTGGATTAGAGTTGGATCAAGGACCTGTGTGCACTGTGGTGCCACAAGAGGACACTAGCTTGTTCCTACATAAAAATGCTTTCAACACTTCACATCAGGACATACTTTTATTCAAGTTTTAAAATGAGTAATAAATATTTTCAAGTGTCACTTTCTTTTATATCATTCAGGGAGCTATTCAATTATTGAGAGATTTTTTGAATTATGCAATATTATTTATTTCACTGAAATTGGCTGTGAACCTGCAGTTCAGATTCATGTACCAAACAAACCTCACCTTGTCTTTTATGTAAACTGTGGTGTGTAGGTGTCAGTTGGTTACAAATCACATCTGATCTGATCTATCTGATTTTTGTTCAAACAATTATGTAACAAACCAATATTTCCCTTCAGTATAATATGAAATTGTGAAAAAAAGAGTCACACTAGAGGATCATTTCATGACCAAGAAACCCAGTTTGTCAAATGAATCAGTTCCCACAGATAACTGTTACGCCTCCAGTGAAATAATTACATTCTCTCTACTGGCATTAACCACCAGTGCACCCTGAAAGATAAGTGAATTGCTTGTTCAAAAGATTACCCAACCATAGCATCCGCCGAAAAAAAAAAAAAAAAGCAACAATAATTGTTTGTGCAGAATCTCACAGTTTTCAGCAAGAATTAAAACATTTCTCTGTATGGAATGATAGCGAAGGCTGCATCAGAAAACCATGAATTTGAGGAGCAAAGTTAAATTAAATTTTAATTCTAAGAAGTAGACTCTATGTAAACCATTATTGTGCTGTCCTTTTTAAGATGGAAACACTCAAAAAATCCACATCTCTAACCCTATGAATTGAACTGGGTGGAAGAGAATGCAACCAATCAATGGTTTCTGGCCTTCTATAGCCTTGACAAAACATGAGGAAAAGTGCGATGTGGCTAATTGCATTTTTGCCTAAATAAACCAACCTTCATTACTGTGATGATACAACTACCAGACACACAGATACAGAAATTATCTTTAGGTTGAATAGCCAGGCTGGCCATTTGCACTTTAATTTAAAAAAAAGGCTTAGTTACGACTGCCAGAGTGGTCAAATGGTGGCAAAGAGGGCTCAGTACATGCAAATCAACAGGATAATGTGCACTTCTGCATGCTCTGCTTGGCTTTGGTGACCAGTATTTCATTTCTTAGCCCTTCCACTTACCTGAACAACACAGCTGTCATTGTCTGTGCACTTAGCAAAATGCCAGTGAGACAAATTGCGTAAGGAGCTGAATAAAGAAATAAGAGTAGACGATCATCACAAGCAAAGCTGTATAAAGGAAAAAGCTCTGTGTACATCCGAGTGCTCTGGCTCTACAGAGCAGGACCACAGAGAAACACTGTCAAGTGTTTGACATGAAGGAATGGTTAGGTGTTTATCCAAAATCTAGAAACTACAGCATTGACAAACGTGTTTTGACAATTAGAAGACCTCCATGCTAAGTTCTAGCTCTTGCATATAGTTTTCGTAGGGAAAGTTTGTCCTTCTCTGACCCTGCCTGCCATGCCTCACTACCCTCAGAGATCACTGAGCTGTGGACAAGAGTCCAGTTAGATCAGAGATTAGATAAAAGGGATGTGAGGTGACTCCTGCTCATTGCCCACTTGCTGTTGCCTCACTTGTCTTTCTGTCTCTACTGGATTTGCTTGCAGTCTCATGCTGCACTCATTCGCTCTTGACCTTTCGTGCAGTCAGAGAAACGGAAATGGACAGTGGTCGTGGGGTAAGGCTCAGAGGCTTGTACAGAAGAGGCAGGGTGATGCCACATAGAGATGTGTGAAAGTGTAATATTGTCATTGTTGGCCTTACAGTGCCCACATGCCCAGCTGCCAATTGTCTATTAATGAAAGGTCAAATAAAGGCCTGGTATGACAGTCAACAAATGTCAGGCAGACAGTGACTGAATTACACTATTTTTAAGTTTGATTGATCATCCCTTAAATCAGCATTGTAATTTATAGTAATTAGTCTGTTACTGTCACCAGGAAATACCACTACTACTAAATACAGTAAGAAACAGCAATAGTGTCATGCCCTGGTTCTCTCCCCCTCTGCTGGTCATTGTTAGTGTGGTGAGGGGCAATAAGGGGAGAATGGGAAAAAGACCGACACCACCCCCTGGAGACTTACAGCCCAGGAAATACCATTCAAGGAACCTTGAGAATTGTTTTGGAAATTAAAGCACACTCATTACTGATGCAAGACAGAGTCGTGTTCAAAATAAAATCAATTTTATTGAAAATCAAATTGATCAAAAAAGGCAGGACTGGAGCTGCTGGGGAAGAGAACCAAAATAACCCAAGACAGAAACCTAAGAATGAGTGAGATAAAAGCAACACTTTCAAATTAAACTAGAAAGGCCTTTACAAAAGCTAAAAACAGTAATTAAACCATAAATATCAAATGCCAGCCCAACAGAAACTAAAATCTAAACTGGAACTGAGGCCACTTGTTGAGAGGCAGACTACAATGAGGAGTGCTACCCTTACCTTAGGTGCAACATCGCAATCCTCACTGCAAAGAGAATAGTGCAATCTACCTTTGTGTCCCGGTGCTCCTACACTCACGCATCGGATGAAGGGACCCCCTCCACAGGTGCCTAGCTCCCTAAACAATATGGCACTGTTCACTAAAAGGGAAAAAAGATCTAATACAAAAAGATTAAAATAATAACCCAGTTGGTTTAGCAAATAAAAACAGGAATAGCAACCCAAACGCTAACGCTAACAAAATAAAGGACAAAGTAGCGGTGCAACCAATGGCAGTGGCAATAGCAATGGCTACAGAGCAATGACCACAGAGCACTGGCTAAAGAGCAAGGGGTAAAGAGCAAGGGCTACAGCAAAACAAAGGCAAAACAATGGCAACACAAGAGCAAAACAAGAACAAAAACATTAGGTTTGTTTATACATTTCCTGGTTTCTTAGTTAACATTGTTAGTCGATCATTAGTTACCTGTGTTTGTTAATCTAATTCTGTTCTGTTTTTGTATAAATACTATTGATACTATACTAATATTATACAATAGTATTGAATTGTGTGTAAATTTGTTATGTATAGCCAAAGTCTGTAAGTTCTAAGACTATCCATCCAGTTCTAGTAGCCATCGTAATACATTTAGCCTTCAGCAAGTTGTGATTTGATGCATGGCCTCTGCCCCTTCATCAACCTGCAATCCCACTTATCCTCACAAAGGAAGGTGCATTTTCTGAAGAGTTCACAGCTGATTCATCATGTTAAGATCATCAAATGAAGGAGACACAACAGTCTGTGCTTTGTGCGTCAGCAGAGCCGACAAGAGAGGGACTGACTCTAGGCTGCCTGCCATGAGACCAAACAGACTGTAGCAGCTTTGAGAAAACCAGAAATGATCAGACACAGAGAGAGAGAGAGAGAGAGAGAGAGAGAGAGAGTGAGAGAGAGAGAGAGAGAGAGAGAGAGAAGGAAAGAAATAAAGAAATACACACTTTTTCTCAGTGTTACTCTCTATCTGTTGAAAATATTAAACAATAAACTGCACAACCTATTTATTCACTTGAACAGTTTCTCCTCACTACTGACAGATTATGAAACCTAATCTTACTCTGTACATCCAAATTAAAAGAAATGTGGTGGTTCATTCAGATATCACTGAGACACCTGAATTACTACTATGTGTACACACTGACACAATGACACAATGTACATAACATTTTGATTTTTTTCTTTTCGTTTGTTTGGATTGCACTAATTTTTAAATTCAACTTTATTTCTATTTTATAAATCACTTATTTTGCTTCCAAGGCATTTATGAAGAAAAATATTTATGAATAACTTATTCTGGTAAATTTCTGTCATATAATGGAACAAAAAATATATACAAACCTTCATTTTCACAGCCTAGTATCCCTACATTATTAAAATGACTACATCAATTCAAGCAGTTTCAGAGAGCTAAGACAGTACTGTGTAAGTGGACCACAGGCCTCTTCACAGTTCACTTCAGAATTTCCTGATTGTTCAGTCCAATTTCTCCACACCATCAAACCATAATTCACTGTCAGACAACAACATGAGTCGCATTTATGTGAAATGCTTGATTAGAATCAGTGCACAATGACTAATTTCTCAGAAATAATTAAGCTAACACTGAGCTAAAACTTGTCAGTTCCAGAATCAGTGAAAGATAACACCAAATTATTTTCTGTAAATTGTTCACAGACAGCATGTACCTAGAGGCTAATCACATGTGGTGGGCTTAACTGACCAGGACACATGGTTTTAATGACACCAGCACCTTTTCATAATTTCTAAACATATTGTTGCATCAGCCTCAGTGGATTTCAATTGCTGTTTTTGTTGCTGTTTCTTTCTCTCTCTGATTTTTTAAAGCACCACCCAGTAAAACATTTTGGACACCACCCATTCTGTATTTTGGGGATTTTGTCAAGTGTCATGTTCTCTGGCCTCTAAATTTGACCACTGGCTCCTCCAGCTATCAAGCTTGAACAGTCAGATGACTGAGGAACCATTCATCTACAATTGGCATGTCCTGAGATTTTAAGGTCAAAGAATATAAAGTGATACTCATCAGTAAGGGAAAGAATCGGGCCAGTCTAACTCACGAGGTTGTCCCAAATGGCATACAGAGAATTTTTTGAACAAATGTCATTACCAAACGCCTGAATTTCTCTCTATTTTCCCAATGTTCAGTCCAGTATTGCAGGATATCAGATTATTACAATGTGTGAAGTGGCATCATACCTGAAATCACAAATAAGCCTGCTCACCACTTTCTTCTCTGGTAACATTACTCATTATCAGAGCATGTAAAGAAACTGCAACCTTTTGTAAATTTGTCCAGTGATCTTAAGCAACACTTTCAGCAAGGTGTCATTGCAGATCATGACAGAGTGTCAGATGGCACTATACTTGAAAACACAATTAGGGCCCTCTCTATTCTCTCTTATTTGTTGGCATCATTCATTTACAGTTCATGTAATCAAATTGTGTCTATGCTGACTGTATAAAAGTTTCTGTTGCAGAAAGCTAGAATCTGGACATTAGCAGTCATGGCATATCAGAAAACACAATTGACGGTGCTAAAAACGGTTGCACTTTAGCAGTTATTTTCATTCAATTTCAACATTTTTATAATCGTGCTCTATAGCTGTAGCTTATTCGTGTAAGTTCCAATAGCAGCATTATTTGCCGTCCTTTTTTTGCATTTTGTTCTTTCATACACAATCCCTCTTAAAGGACCTCAAACGGACCCTGGTCATAACTAATGCAAATTCATTGTGATGAAGATTTAATGAGAGAAAACAGATAAACTGGATATCTGCAGAAGTGTCTGCTAGATGACGCTTGACTGCTCATAGGGCCCATTCCAAGACACCTCCACCTCCAAAAGCAGATAGAGCAGCTTTTTGAACATGCAAATGTGTTTAGTAAACACAGACACTTTGCTTCAAGTGGTATAATACAGTACAGGCAATTTACATGTGTAATAAATTGTAAATAAGGCAAAACTGAAAAGAAACAGAGATACAATGGCCTTAAGTGGAACCTACCTCATTTGAATCAGAATGAACAGGCTATACATGTCATGAAAGCTTACCAAAGAGAAGTTCAGCTCAAGCCTTATAGGTTAAAAAAGGAAATTTAATACAAATTTGTCAGTTTGTATAGATTTCTGTTATTTAATCTGTCTAGTGGTTGATTAGTAGGTTTCTTTCTTTCTTTCTTTCTTTCTTTCTTTCTTTCTTTCTTTCTTTCTCTCTATCGTATTGAAAAAACGTATTGATTAAAGAGGGATTTGCTTTGAAAATCTTAAATTACACATACAAGCATTTGCTGTTATATTTTAAAGCCAGGATTGATGTGATATTAAATAACAGCCTTCTGGATACGAGGAATAAAGGCTGATTTAGACTTATGCATAGGCTCTGTGATCATGTTGCAGTTAGAGCTAATAAATGTTGAACAACAGTTACTTTTACTGAAATTACTGCAATGCAGTAACTCTTTTTAGGAGGCAAATGTACTTGTCCAGCCAGTTCTTCCAACTGTTTGTACATCCCGTGAAGTCCGAACCAATGTTTGCGGAAATCTTTCCATGAATTTTCTGCCATCTGGCAGTCTTTGTAATCTGGCAAAGAAGAGTCATAGAAATGTACATACAGTATTTATGGACTTTTTCAATGAACCTCTCCTCAATTTGGTCCAATCACAACTGTTGTGTGCTCCGTCGCTGTGCGCCGCCATGACACTGAGTTACCTGGGGAGGTGCACCTCAGGTTACGGCATAGGCTACGGTGTAGTGTTCGCGGCTACGCAGAACCTACACCGTACCCACGGTGTAGATTCGACACAGAAGTATGTGTGTATGTGTGGGCATGTGTGTATGTGTGGTGCGTGTATTTGTGTGTGTGTGTGTGTATGTCAAGAGGGGTTACAAGGAATAAAAACAGTTGACATAGTGACAGCTTGGCACCTGCATTAGCAAACAGAAAAGACAAGGGTAACCTGGAAACCACTGTATTAAATGGTCACCACAGTATTTTGTGTTCTTTCATGGCCCTGGGATCCTGACCTATCAGTGGGTCCTCTCCTCTTCAAGATCGTTGCTTTATATTATGCACCCCTGGACATCTGAAGCTCGTTTCCTCAGCTGAGGGGATTAGACTGTCAGTGTAGTTCACACACAATTGACATTTTTAAGTAGGTCAGGTGACACAACAGAGTTCACACTGAAATTTAATGTGGTTATGAAGGGATTGAAAATTATATTGAAAGCTGTAGTTCCAAAAGCAAAAGAAACAACTCTTAGTGCCTTGATTGTATTTATCAGTATAAGACATGAGCAGGCATTTTCATCAAGGACAGTTTATCACCAGTTTGCCAAGAGGATGCAAAAGGCACCGAGATGGTTACTATGGATAGGTTGCAGTGCGCAAACCACTTGTGATATTAAATTGCACATTTGTGATTAAAGCAATGCAAGGAAAACAAACAGTGGTCAACTAAGCAGTAGAAAAAATATATATGTCCATTTCTCAACAAGCAAATAAGTATGTGCACAGTGCAGGAAAAAAGAAATCTAGAGGACTGCAGGTTTGATGGGTAGAAGGAGTTCTATTATCATTTAAGGTGCATTTTCACAGCATGATTTAAGTGCCCCAGTCCCATCAGAGGGGCTATTTGGGTGGCTTGTGGCAGCCCAGCACCGAACATGAAGACATTTTATGCTAATATTTCCTACAAAATGAATGCAAAAAATGACTAAGAATTCTAAAGAAATATGCCTGGGGCGAAAAAGCCCATTCACTTCATTGAAAAAGGATGCAAGAGAGAGAGAACATATTCATCACTTGCCTTTGATGAAAATACTGATACCTAATTGACTACCTTATCGTCTGTCAACAAAATCAGAACTCGTCACCATAACGCTTGTATGTACCATCCAGAATGCAGGAGACATCACCATTTGATGAAGTTCAAAATCAGTGAATTTACAATTTACAATTTAGTTATTTGGCAGACGCTTTTTACCAAAGCGACTTACAATCAGTGGATCGGTCGGATTTCTAATACCTCGTGAGCAGAGATCACAATAAAACTGAGCATCAAATTGCCCCTTCGCATTGCGCCCCTGGAATACTTTGACAAACACAGATACAAGACAAAGGGTTTTTTTGGGGGGGGGTTTTTTAGGAAAGGGAGGTTAGGCAGTGGGGGATAGGTGTGTTCTAAAGAGGTGGGTTTTCAGTTTCCTGCGGAAGATGGTAAGAGATTCCGCAGTCTTGACTGCATGGGGGAGGTCGTTCCACCACCTCGGGGAAATGGCGGAGAAGAGGCGTGGTCGGGAGGAGCAGCTGCCGGGTTCCCGGAGTGAGGGGACCATCAGTTGACCAGAGGTCGTAGAGCGGAGGGTCCTAGTTGGGGTGTACGGAGTTATAAGAGACCGAAGGTATGATGGGGCGGAGCCTCTTGTGGCCTGGTAGGCCAGCACCAGTGTCTTGAACTGGATGCGGGCTGCTACCGGAAGCCAGTGGAGCGCAGTAAGCAGTGGAGTGACATGAGAGTGCTTAGGGAGGTTGAATACCAGGCGTGCAGCGGCGTTCTGCACAAGCTGGAGCGGCCTAATGGCGCAGGCCGGCAAGCCAGCCAGTAGAACGTTGCAGTAGTCCAGGCGGGAGATGACAAGCGCTTGGACCAGGAGCTGGGTCGCCTGTTGTGTGAGGAATGGGTGGATTCTCCTGATGTTGTATAGGGAGAATCTGCAGGATCGAGTGACTGCAGGGATGTGACCGGAGTAGGTCAGCTGGTTGTCGAGGGTTACGCCAAGGTTTTTGGCTGCTGTGGTGGGGAACACCACAGATCCCTCGATGGTGATTGCAGTGTCGATCGCTGGGGAGTTCTTAGCAGGAAAAAACAGGAGCTCCGTTTCCTCCGGGTTGAGTTTGAGATGGTTAGCAGACATCCAGGAGGCAATGTCAGCTAGGCAGGCTGCGATGCGAGGTTGAACCTGGGAGTCAGAGGGGGGGAAGGAGAAGAACAGCTGTGTGTCATCAGCATAGCAGTGGTAAGAGAGGCCATGGGTGGAGATAACTTGACCGAGTGATCTGATGTAGAGAGAGAAGAGGAGTGGACCAAGTACCGAACCTTGTGGGACACCCGTGTGTGAAGGGCGGGTGGAGGAGACCGATTCCCTCCAAGAGACCTGGTAGGAACGGTCAGACAGATAGGACTTGAACCATGCGAGTGCAGAACCCGCAAAGCCCAGCCCAGCAAGGGATGAGAGGAGGATCTGGTGGTTGACCGTGTCGAATGCTGCGGAGAGGTCTAGGAGTATGAGGACAGAGCTGAGAGACTTCGCTCTGGCCAAGTGGAGCTTCTCCGTGACAGCAAGGAGGGCCGTCTCGGTGGAGTGGCCGGCTTTGAATCCGGATTGATTCTGATCCAGGAGATTGTGCTGCAGAAGATATGGTGAGAGTTGGTTATATACTGCACGTTCCAAGGTTTTGGAGAGAAACGGTAGGAGAGAGACTGGACGGTAGCTACTGACATCAGCAGGGTCTAGGGTGGGCTTCTTGAGCAGTGGCTTGACCCGTGCTCTCTTCAGGGCAGAAGGAACCATGCCAGTAGATAGGGAGCTGTTGATCAAGGACGAGATGAAGGGCAGAATGTCGTCCGAGATGGCCTGAAAGAGAGAGGAGGGGATGGGATCTAGAGGACAGGTAGTGGGACGATGGGATTTGATGAGTAAGAGAGCTTCAGCATCAGATCAGGGGAGAAGGAGGAGAAGATAGTGGGGGGGGGGGGGGGTGCAGGATCCAAGGTGGGAGGGGAAGGGGGGAAGGAGTCGCAGATGTCATTGATCTTCTTCTCGAAGAAGGAGACAAAGTCATCAGCAGTTAGGGATGAGGGAGGAGGAGGAGGAGGAGGAGAGAGGAGGGAGGAGAAGGTGGAGAAGAGTTTGCAGGTGTTGGAGGAGGCAGAGTTGATCCTAGAGTGGAAAAAGGCAGATTTGGCAGCGGACAGGGTAGAGGAGAAAGAAGAAAGAAGAGAGTGGTAGTGGGATAGGTCGTTGGAGGATCTCGATTTCCGCCATCTCCGTTCAGCCGCACGAAGTTTGGTTCTGTCAGCACGGATACTATCAGTCAACCAGGGACTGGGAGCGGAGAGGCGATATTCCACAGCACATAAAGCAACAGCCTCAAAAAGGCTTACAGAACCTGCATCTCTTGCATCTTCAGCCCCAAGAGATGCAAGAGATGCAGAGTCCAGAGCAATAATTTACCATGTATTGTCAACCAGTCTCTTAACAGCACCCTGAACACCATTAGCGATATGGCAAAGCTGAACTCTACAGTAAACAAGGTCACCTTCCATGAGTATCTCTGGCGAATCTTCCAGAGCGAGGAGTGGTTTTTGCCGCCTCTGAAACAATAGGCCTCATCCAAAGGTATTGCCAACACTTTGTTTGATGACAGCTCTCCTGAGACTGAAGAGCTCCTTGAAGTCAAACACAAAGCTTACATCACATGTCTTATGAAACTTCATCCAATTTCTCTCATTTCTCAATAACAAAAATAAAAGGAACTGCACACATTAATCTATGTGGTGTATTTTAGTCGATTCCTTGATAACTGCAACTGCATTAATTCATTTTCATCAATGATTTCAGAGGGCAGTCTGTATTATTTGATCTTTTCAGTGTTTTACTCAGTTTTTTTCTCCTTGGAAAGATCCAAAAACAAATGTGTTACACGGAACATTTGTGGCAGCTCAGGGAAGCCCATGGAATCCAAACAATTCACCAGTAAATCCAATGTATGTAATAATAATATGAATTTTATAAATCAGTGAAAACTCTGTGCAGGAAATAGAACATTACACTGATATGATCTGCAGATCATTCCATATTATTCAAGGGGAAACAGCAAATCCTTACTGTTCGTGAACACTTTGACACCCTACTCATCAAGAGAAATCCCCTTGACTGATACCTGTCAGTAGTGCTTTCACTTGATGAACCCCAAAAGTGAGATCCTTACAGCACTGAGAATCCTCAGGAGTTTCTGGTTCTAAAACAATTCCAGCTGAACCTTAAGAAAGTGTGACTATCTTATCATATAAGCTCAACAAATTCCTTCTAAAATTCTGGTCTAATGATACCATCTCTCAAAAGTTTAGGAACAACAGTATAGAGTGCAGCTACAATCAACAAAAGGAAAGATAAATTCAGATGCAGTGACAGCCCTGGTCTCCAACTAATGTCTTTGTCTGGCAAGGTGCCAGTGCTGGTCATGCAGTTCTACTTTACATCTCACATCAGTGGGGGAATCCTTTGAGAGGACAAAAAATGTGGATTCAGCATTTTGAAGACCAAGGTACTTCCAGTGATCTTTATTCAGCCAGTAAAAGAGAAGTTTAGATAGCAACAATCGGAGTTTCACAATGGAATGTTATGTTATTGGAAATAGAATACAATCCCGCAGCCTGTGAAAAAGGATGAAACAGAGATCTGTACTGGCATTAAACTTGTTATTGACAGCAGTCACAATCCTGAAACACTACAGTTCCTTTCTTTATTGGGAATTTTACGTCTAACACTTACAATCCCTCACCGAAACCACAGTGATTAAAATCTAAAAAGCATAATACACTCACAACTGTTCCCTGTTGGAAAGTAGCCCAGAAGCTATGCAACACATACTGTACTTGATGATACAAACTTGTACTGTACCTCTGAACTTTTGGTAAGCATTAGCAAAACAAAGATCAGTGTCTAAGCAAGTCCCTTCCCAGCCCTGCTGAGCTCTACACCTGAGCTGTACTGGTACTCCCTTAAAGACCATGCAAAGCTTCTGTTAATTTAGTGGCATCCTAACTCCGACCTGCCTCTTTGACAATGACAGCCAAGCTCATGTTTTATCTGGCTTCATCTTTCTTTTTTTGGGGGGGGGGGTAAACTCTTACATTAGCTAAACCGGGTGACTTAATTTAAGGTTGCAGTCTACCAAGTGCTCTGTATGCCAGCAGTCTTTTACATCTCTGAAACCTGAATGACTTATTGCTTGCACATGAGTAGTATCCAGTGGATTCTTGTCAGCTGTTTGAAGTTCTCTGAAAATTAACCTTATCTGATACAATACCAAATTATTATGGCGTGTCTTAAAAGTCAATTTAATCTAAGCAATTGCACAGGTAATTTTTGAGAGAGTTTAAAGAGACTTAGATGGGAAATGCCCTGCCCCTTTTCAGTGCTCAGAGCGTAACTGCAAACCAGTCTCAATGAGTGATATCATTCCTTTAGCAAGGCCATGGTAGAGATCTTTATCTTGAAGCCATCATGTCTTGCTATTTGTGAGCATGAAATGCAATTATTATGGTCACAGATGATGTGTGCTTTTAATTGTGACTGTGTAAATTCCACCACAATTACCCTTTCCCCTAATCACACAACCTGTAGCCAAGCTGTAACTGCATAAGTAGACACTGAAGTATAGCAAGGATGCATTGTCAAAAGCTGGTTGAATTGGAATGTGAGCATTCTTGTGTCATAGAAATCTGTCACAGAAAGAGTCAAAGCTGTTGTAGAGAAACCAAACCAAAGTGAACAGATTGCTTTTCACTTAGAGATGTTCACTGAGCCATGGTGATTTGATGGCTGTGAAATTCATTTGCTGCAGGGTGTCTGTATTAGTGCGGGTGATAGATTCTCAGGTCTGAACTTGGAACAACAGTCATTCATCCTTTAGAGAGCACCATGATGAAGTCAAAACATTTTGCTCTGTGTACTTGATATCAAATACTTACAGGTTATTGAAGATTTCCTAATTCATAATTTAGTAGAAAACAGAAGTACCTGGATCTGAGAACAAATCTGGAAAAGCAAAACTCCAGTGTAAAATGGACAAACAATTTAGGTTGTAGAACTGGATACAAATTGGTATTATAGGAAAACATTTTGAAAACAGTTTGGCTGTTTGACATTGAAAATGATGTTGAAATGCTGTTCAAAAATATTGCAGTTTAGTTCAAATTACCTCACTTAAAACACCATCTGAATAATTCATATAAACTATTTTCACACCAGAATATGTGTTTTATAATATTAATAAAAGAAATACTAACTCTTTCAAATAGTTTTCAGCAATTTAAATAAATATATTTCATTTACTTAATGGTATGCTGTTCAAAAAAATTAATAGGTATTTGTTTAGTAATTGCATCTAACACCTCTCTTGGTTGAGGAATTTCATGGAATTTTGTTCCTTGCATTTTCAGGTAAGCAGGTTTCAAATCTACATCTTCAAAGCAAGTGTTATTCCAAACTTCAATTGAAACTGAAAAAGTAAGTGCTGTAAGCCATCACTTCTCAGTTCAGTTCTGAATTGACACCAACCCTATTTGACTGGTTAGCTGAGCGCTTTGTAGCAAATTGTTAATGAAGAACACATATAGAACAAGAACTATAGCCAATTTTATGTTCCTGCAGTTCTACAAGACACTATAAAAATAAACAGCTTCATCACAACTCCTGTCTGTAGTATTTTCATACAAAATGGTATCACCACTTTATCTGATCTTCAAGACAGACAGTAAAAGTCATTGCCATAGTTACTCCAAGGTACTTCATTCTGTAACAACCCAAGTAGTTACAAGGCCCCCTGGCGCCAGAAAGGTTGTCAATGGCCTATATACAGATATACAACAGATATTATTCCTCTGATTAATTGGATTTGGAGGGCAAGTAAACCTTAGGACCTGAAACTGGTTTAAAGAGAAGAGAGGAAATGGAGAACCTAAGCAAGGTCAACATATTAGAAAGAAATACTTCTCTGAAGCTCTGCTATAGCAGCTAACATTTTGAACCAGCAAGCTCAGGTCTTTGAACTAGTAAAGGAATTAAATATAGTCTGAACTGTATGTATAATTCAATAAGTTAATGGGCCCAGATTTTAAAACATTTTTAAGTATTAATGTATGTTCTTTGAATCTTAAAAATTAAATCCACTTTTATGGATTTCCCACTTGTGGAAAAATTATGTGTAAAATAATTAACACTTTAAATCCTGAAAAACAGTACACATGTTAACAAATGTCTTTTTATGGAACATCAACATGATCTTTAGCTGTGAAACATGGTTGCTACAAGATACAAGGAAAATGTTTTGTTTAAGAATAACTAAAAAGACTTTTTGATTTCTGAATTTGAAAAGTGGAGTGGCCTTCGAAAAATGTCCTCAAAGATCATCAACAGGAAGAGTTTATATCTTTATGTTGTATTTTAGCCAAAATAGATAGCAATTTCACATGTCAGAAGCCCTGACTCAATTTCAAGAATGTTAAGCTGGGTCAGAAATCACTAGTAACACCAGTATGATCCAGCATTAGGATGTCTCTGTTTCAAAAACACAACAATTCACAAAGCCAAAACAAATAAACCAAACTCATTTTTATATGTCACGCTATTGACATATTTGACATTGTTAAAACCACTGCATGTGTGTGTGTGTGTGTGTGTGCGTGCGTGTGCATGTGTGTGGGTGGGTGGGTGGGTGTGTGTGTGTGTGTGTTTGTGTGTACACACCTAAGTGAGCTTCAATCAAGCAAACAGATGTAGATAGTCCACATTTCAGAATGCAGTGCAATTCTCCAGACAGAGGTAAAAAAAAGCCTTTTAGAGGCAAAAGGTAAAGAGGTTTAAATCCTTTTAAATCTTATGACTCCCAGCTGATTCTGTCTCATACAAGCTTTTTGATTCCAATCTATTTCAGTTCTCATAAACTTAACAAATTTGCTAGAGTTGGTTTTCCTGGAGTGGCAAAAATCATTTTAAGATTATTTTCTATTAGGTCTTGTAGTATTATAATAACTCACAAATGTTTAAACACTGAAAAGTTGATCACATAAACACTTTTTGATCACATAAATTCTTTTTAGATTTTATGAGTCACACCAACGTGTAACTTTCTAATACTTAATTTAACAGTAGCAAGTACATGGGCTCTCCACTTCGTATCATTGCTTGCATATCTATGTGAAGGTAGCGACCGCGTTTCAGTGTGCCCCCCCCTTTCAGTCTTTTCAGTCTTTTCAGTCTGATGCGAATCTTAGAACACTTCAAACTCTTTTCATACATAGTATATTCATTTTACAATTTTATTAGGTTTATGTGGCTGGTATGTTGGCGGTCTTCTTAAAGGATTGTGTCGTTTATTTCGATGGGTGCTTTATTCGAATATATTACTAAATCCCTCTAAATGCGATACAGGGTGATAGTTCACCGTATTTCCACGTCTCATCCCTGTTGAATTAAGAGATGGTTGAAAACCCTTTACCCTTCACAACTAACGATAAAGTACAGTAGCGTGGACACGAGATGAAGAAATGTAAGCGTACTGATAGAGTCTGTGTAGGCTATGATTCGTTTAAAGTGTTTTCTTTGACATAAATGACAAATATTTGTCTCTTAAAGTTAGGTGTTATGTTTACTTTTTTCACAAGATACAGATTGCTTCGTGTGGTCTACACGAATCCATCTTCTCGGATATCGCCCACTTTCTCTCCAAATACGCTTATGGTACCGATGCGATTCGCGAGGGTAGTGGTACAAGATAAAGACATCGTGTGATCTGAAGTAGAGTGGGGGAGGTATTATCTGATGGTGCTTTTCTCTGCTCATAAACCTTAAGTCAGATGTTCCTGACACAAGCCAACAGAGGACCACTTGGGGTCTGTTCTCTGAGCCATTCAAAGGCGTTTTTATGCTCGACATGACAGCGAACCCGTTTTAACTCACGCGTTCCGTTGCAACACCGGAATCTTGATAATTGTTTTTTTCTTGCGCTGGAATATAACCAAGACCCCCACAATGGATATCTATTCGTCTAAATTGTCACCTGCCGTAGATTATGGAATTGGTGCGTTTCTTCTGGTAATAGGTAAGCTTTTGTTGCTTTACAATACCAACTTTTTTCTTAATTAAATTAGATGACTGAAATATTCAGTATGTTCAGTCAGAATAGTTTTAAGTTTCAGAGACCACTACGTTTCATATATTAGCATCAGTAAGATTACTTAAGTTTTTCTCTTTAATATGAAAAAGGGTGTCGCAATCCGCATATCCAACGCGACCCATCCCTGCTAAGTTTATAAAATGCGAACAGTAAAGTTATAGTTATGCAAGAAACTTTGTCTTTAAATTCTGTTATACCGTCTTACTACTTCACATTGTATATTTCACCACAAAGAACCATGTCCACATTACATTCCGAATAGGCAGTGGACATTTTACCGTAAACAGCTTGATAAAAATTTCACACGAGAGCGCTTTCGCATTCATTGTCAGAAATAGGATTGGGTACAAGAAATCTCAGTTTACTTTATTTACTGTGAGAGATGAAATATTTCTTTAGTATTCCTTTTCCTCTAGTTTCTTCACACCTCTGTGAATATCAATGTGGATTTTTAAACCTGCGACGACGCACACGTCCTCTGAAACAGCTAATCTGTTCAATAGGCACACGCAGTTTGCATCCTCCTTGTACGTGCAAGTCATGGTTGTTGCAGAAAAAGAAGCATATTAGAGTTATGAGAAGAAGATATCCACGGCGCCAACAGAGTAATCTCACTGTTCATCTCCTAAGGAATGTGAATACTCCCCAGTAGTTATATTATCTCCTTTACTGAATGAACAAATATACATTTGTCTGTGTGAGGCCAATACAGACTTGTGTGTCTGAAGATTGAAGTCAAAGTGTATACTTAGGCCTTTCCTCTGTATGTATTGTAAAGCATTACTGTATGTCCTTGGTATTAAAATAAGATTTCTCAATATGTTTATATAATTGCTTTTGGAATCTGCATGAACACGACTATTGTGTAAGGTTGAGTGTGTCTTAATTCAGTTTGAATGAGAATTTCTAGTGTCCCCAGGAGTCACATGGGTTTTAGATGTGAAGACAGTGACTGATAAATTTGATGACGCCAGTTAGACTCAACACAGATTCAGCTTTAACTGCTCTTGTTTTGAAGGAAGGGGTTAGGGTTTGTGCCGTAATTATCGACCTCATGAAATCATTTTATGAAACAACTGCCATTTTGAATTCGTCCCAGGAACTTATTTCCTGATGATGAATGTTACCATAGAGAAAAGCTAGCAGCTCCAGCTGGGACCCCTGAGCATAGCTGATGGCAATAGCAATCCTACAGGGTTCTCATGTAAAATGTAAACAGTTCATCCAACAGTCAGATAGGATGAAGGGTTCAGAGGCTTCTGTTTGGAAACGATGCGTCTCTTTCATACAGTCCTGTGTGATTGTGTGTCACATTGACAGCTGCACCCATTTAAAAATGTTTGTTTACAAACAGCTCAAATCAAACGGAATGGTGGAGTTGAAACTTGCCTCCAAGGGAAAAATTAAATTCACCAAAGAGCTTTGGAGAAAATCATCGCTTTTCTGAAATGCTTATGTCCAAGACAGAGTGTGCTTCTTGTCACATCTGCTCAGTTTGCTATCCTGCCTTTTTTTTGCCTGCAGAAGCACTCAGCAAACCTCCAGGAAGTGGCATTAGGTGTAATTACGCTGCAGAGATGCTCCTTTTCTCTCTTAAATGATTGAGACTGCTTGTGACCATTATGAAATATGTTTCTAAAGGTCTGGAGAGGAAGGGATGGGGTATATTCATTTTCTTTGATCATTTGGTCTCCCTATTATTATTAGATGGCTCCTGACTTCACCTCTTCAGTGCCTCTATTTGTCTAATGGCGTCTGACATTATCTTGTCCATTCATTTCACCTTTGAATGAATGTGGAGGTCACACAGAAACCTGGTGTAGACCTTCCTTGAGCTGTATGTGAGATAACAGAGAAACGTGTATTCTGAACTTAATCCTAATACAAACACATGCTTTCTTTGATGTCATATCATCGGGTAATGTTAGCAGCAGTGCAAATAATGGATACTGCAAAAAAGAGGGCTTTAAATAAGGTGCTCCTACATTGCTTTTTAATTGTTATTTCTTGTCTTTTTGGTTATTTCCTTTTTTATTTGTTTATATTTCTGTGCAGCTGCACTATATGGTGATACCTGTGTAGTTTGTCTGTCAGTGATACCTATGTAGTTCGTCTGTCAGTGACATTTGTGTAGTTTGTTTCTCAGTGATACCTGTGTGGTCTGTCTGTCAGTGATATCTGTGGAGTTTCTGTCTCAGTGATATCTGTGTAGTTTGTTTCTCAGTGACATCTGTGTAGTTTGTCTGTCAGTGATATCAGTGTAGTTTGTCTGTCAGTGATATCTGTGTAGTTTGTGTCTCAGTGATATCTGTGTAGTTTCTGTCTCAGTGATATCTGTGTGGTTTGTTTTTCAGTGACATCTGTGAAGTTTGTTTCTCAGTGATATCAGTGTAGTTTGTCTGTCAGTGATATCTGTGTAGTTTCTTGACTCAGTGATACCTGTGTAGTTTGTCTCAGTGATATCTGTATAGTTTGTCTCTCAGGCCCTGTTTACACCTTGCATTAAGATACAATGTTGGTGATCCGATCACAAGTGGACAGCTCAAAAGTACAGGTGTAAATGCATCCAATGCACATTTAAGTCGCATTGAAGATCCGATCACTCAGATCACATTCGGAGGTGGTCTGGACCGCATGTGACCACATTCTTGTAGCAGTGTAAACGCGAACGCGAACTCGACCACATTGAATGACCGCCTACTCAACTGACGTCCTCTGCTTACGTGTAAATACGAACTCATTATGTACACGTTCGCTCGCCAGCAGCGTCATATTAAAGTGCGACAACAAACAACAACTGGCAAAATGGATACAGTTTTGATTTCTTCTTCTTCTTCTTCTTCTACTTTCAGACAGACTAGACACGAGAAGCGCATTGATGCCTCCCGCCGATTAAAAACAACGTTTAGCATGAAAAAGCTTTACGTGGCTCCAAAGTGTTCCAGAACTGCGATCAATGATCACCAAATTTCCCCCGGACATCTCTTGTTAGAAACGCCTCTTCCTGTCTAAAAATCTAAATCCTAGGAGTATGGTCGTTACCTCACGTTAAGCGTTTTCCTCTCCACTGACGCCCAATATGAGGAAACATCTTAACGTCTCTTAACGTCCCAAAACAGCGATCAATTATCACCAAATTCGTCTGACATCTCACATGTTATAAGCACTATCTCCAATCAAAAGAGCAAAGTGAAATTCATTGAAAGGGGTAAAGAGTTGGAAATGATTTACATGTTTATCTGCATATAGAGCGGGGAAGTGAGATCCGATCTCAAGAGGTCTTTCAAGACACGGATTCTAAAGCCAGGTGTAAACGAACATACTTAGAGCTGTCCACTTGTGATTGGATCACCAAAATCGGATCTCAATGCAAGGTATAAACAGGGCCTCAGTGATATCTGTGTAGTTTGTGACTCAGTGATATCTGTGTACTTTCATTCTGTATACTTTGACATTCTGACATACAGACTGTGTGGGAATGCACTTATTTTTCAAATTTGTTCTGCAATAACACCAGGTGTGCGTTTGTTTAACCCTTTGCACTTTCACCCTGTTATTCATACAAGCCAGCTTCGTCTTGTGTCTGGCTGTCAGATTTATTTTATGTAACCATGTCTGATTTTCTCTTTCTCTTTGTCGAATGAAGCTATTTTATCAATTGTGGGGAACCTGCTGGTTCTTGTGATGGCGTACAAGAGGTCAACACATATGAAGCCCCCAGAGCTACTGAGTGTGAATTTAGCAGTGACAGACCTGGGAGCAGCAGTCACCATGTACCCTCTGGCTGTGGCCTCAGCTTGGAATCACCACTGGATAGGAGGGGATGGCACCTGTGTTTACTATGGCCTGATGGGTTTTTTCTTTGGAGTGGCTAGCATGGCTACACTCACAGTAATGGCTGTGGTTCGTTTTTTAGTGTCCTTGACACTCCAGTCACCCAGTGAGTATATGTTTTGAGTCTTTACCTATTCTCAATCTCTTTCCCAATTCCAGCAATAGCGGTGTAACGGTTCACCCTATTCACAGTTCAGTTTGTACCTCCGTTTTTGGGCCTTGGTTCGGTTTGTATCATGGTTTGGGTTGAAAAAAAATTAACCAACTCAGAACTGAAGTTTTTGTTCCTTTCTAAACATATATAAATTTAACACAAAAGAACAAATTTAGTAAAAAAACAGCAAGAAAACTCATCACACATAAGAATAACTGGAACTGGAACAAGTAATAAGTGGAAACTAACTAACTGGAAATGTTCAGTAGCTATTATTTTAAACATCTTCTTTTAGAAAATGATTTTAATAAAATTAAACTTTGAGCAGCCACTGTCTAAGGCTCTTCTCCAGGACAATAAGTGGAACATCAGTAACTTTGAAGGTTCTCAGATTCTTTAAGATTCTTCACCATCACACTGCCCCAATCAAACATCATCAGTATTAGTGATCAATTTTTAGTCATCTCTAATTGGCCCACTTGCAGACTGACTAAATTCTGAACTATATTGTTGCTCCTATGAATTAATACTGAAAAAGCAATATATTAAAAAATGGAAAAAATGTTTACCTCTCTCAGTGTTATGTATGATCATTTCCAAGCATTATTTGTGATAGCGTCTTACCAGGCCTATTTGGCTGAACTTTTGGCAAATGAACTCAAGAAATATTAATCAAAAACATTTCTAATATGGGCTTTGATATGGAATAAAGAAAAAGGAGTCAATTTTGCCGTAGATGTAAATGCTATGGAGGCCACCTTCACCTCAAAATGTGTTACTGTCTGGTGCTGTCCTTTATGGTTACATTTACAATTACACTTTCATTTATGTGGCAAACAGTCGTATCTAGATGGACTTGATAAGATGTGCAACATGTGAGTAGTAGCTGTAGTAGTCATAGTACAGAGCTCGTCTATGGAACAAATGCCATTAGTAATTACCACAGCCATGTAGTTTTTTTCTTGCCTTTTTTTCTTACTTTTTTCTTGTTGTTTTGTTTTTATGTTCTGTGGGGTGTTAGTGAGGAGAGACAAGGTTAGAGATGCTGAGGTATGTCCTGAAGAGAGGTATTATTAGAAACTGTCCAACATCATGACTCACAGTTGCATTTAGTTATGTCTTCTTCACAGTGTTCTCAATGAAATTTGTAAACAATAAGGCCTCAGCCCTATGTGCTTTTGGGGACAAAACTTCTGTAAAGTCTAGTTACTAACCCACAAAATACAGCTGACACATTCATAGCTGACACGTAGAAACTAATTATCTGTCTGTTTCTTTCACTTTTTTCTCTCTGTTTGATGCCAGTGGGCAAACCATGCGATTATGGAGACTTTACAAGATGCTAAGCCTGACATTTAAGCAGTAGCAAATTGTCAGACATTTCATTTTTCTTCATTTCCTTCTCCTTTTGGAAAAACAGGCTTTTCCCTTTTTTGAACTATGAAAAACAACAGAATGACCACATTTTTAGGCAGAAGCAAAAACTGAACCATTTTATTTTGTACTATATTGTTATTAATATTAGTATTATTTTTAATAGTTATGTATAGCTCAGAGAAGCAAAAAAAAATTTGTGTAATTTTTTCTCCACTTAAACGTGTGATGAATAATATACATTCTTTTCAAACAATATTTGTTCTGTGTTTTCATTGTTTAAATTAGCATATGCCTTTACTTACAACACATGTACAATTCTGTTTTCAGAGGAGAAGATCAGCATGAGGAACATAAAGTTGCTTGTGGCAGGAACATGGCTTTACGCACTGCTTTGGGCACTTTTGCCATTGCTTGGATGGGGGAGATATGGCCCAGAACCCTTTGGCCTGTCCTGCACCCTGGCCTGGAGTGAAATGAAGGAACATGGTTTTTCTTTTGTTATTAGCATGTTCTCTATGAACCTTGTCATCCCAGCCGTTACCATCATCTCCTGCTACTTCGGCATTGCCCTAAGGCTCTATGTCAGCTACAAGTCGATGGACAATAGTAACCACATCCCCAACATAGTCAGAGTGCAGCGGAGGCTTATGGTCGTAAGTGTTCACATTCTATTTTTCTGCTCTGAAGCTTCCAAGGGCTGTAACTGCATTAACACCAATGCTTATTCGTCCAGCAAAGTTAATGCTCATCTGATGCAAACCGCTGGATTTTCTGGAATTGTATTGATAAATATATGGATTACATTGCATTTAAGAGGAGTGGAAATCAACTTGCAATGTTTTCTCACAAAATGATGAACCGCTTGATGAGACTGTTTTATAGAATGGAAATATCAAGCACATTTAGATGATATATATTTGTGCTTTAAATGCAATTATAATCTCTTGAAGCCAATAGATACAGAAACATAGGAAAAACATTGTTTTATTCAGAGGGCAGCGTTTGTTTTTGTGTCAGTAGCAGGATGTCATCAACCTGGTATATCCAATGAAAATGAAGGCAATTTTATTTGTCTTCCACTTGTAGATTGCCATTCTAATCAGCTTGGGTTTCATTGGCTGTTGGACACCTTATGGAGCAGTCAGTCTGTGGTCCATCTACCGCACCTCTGCCTCCATTCCTCCTGAGGTCAGCATGCTGCCATGCCTGTTTGCCAAGACCTCCACTGTCTACAACCCTTTAATTTATTACACATTCAGTAAGACATTTAAACGGGAAGTGAAACAGTTGGGTTGGCTGTGCGGCAGGTCTAACGCATGCCAGGTTTCCCAGCCAAACAATGTGACAGAAAATGCTATTTATCTGGTATGTGACCAGAAAAAGACAAAAGGAGTTCTATCACAGGAGGAGTCATTCAGGAAGACCAGGGAGATGGAGACACAGCTCAACACAACAGAATATCATTAGCATCTTTCCTCCCCATCCACTCTGCCGTACGTCTGAACTGCTTATGGATGGATTTGTACAGAGAATGAACATGGTTTATTTTTAATCAGCTTGATATTTTTGGTCTATACAGGCCTAAATGGACCAACGGAGTAGGATTATGGAATAAAAATGTGGGTTTTTTTCATCCATTTCATTTTTTTCAGTTCCTCTCACTGTATTACTATAAATTACAATGATAATCTAATACATTCAGTTCCAAGACATGAATCAGTTAGTACCAGAGATGTCTTTATGTAACGTATAATGCCTTGACATCTACACTTTTTACACACTGCGATACTAAAGGGTAAATATTTTTAATGTAGGTAGTAACCATTTTAAAAAGGGCATTCTTGCACTATTGTAGTTTATCACGCTGCTGATTATATGTGACTACCAGTGAGACACAAGAACAACCCACGTGCATTTTGGCAATTAGGCAATGAGTGTTTAGGCTTTGATGCGGCCTTGCCACATGAAAGAGAGAAGGTCAACTCAGATCATCAACAAAGGTCCCACTCACAAGAGCCAAAGGAGAGCTTGGATGCCCTCAGGGCTGATGGGAATAAGTGATCAAATATCCTATCATCTCCATCACGGTATGAAGTGGATCTCAGTATGAAACAGATTTGCGTCGGCACCAAAGCTGGACAATCACAATGAGCAATTGAGAGATATCATATTAAACACACTTTTAACCTAATCAGGTCATTTTAGAATATTTTGGTTTGGGTCAACTAACATAACCTTTCAAATTCTGTTATAGCTATCATATTTGCAAAGAAGTTTTATTGTTCTCTTGACTTCCCATTTAGGTCGTAGTACCTTTGACATTGAAAGTATTTGCTAATTTGTTTGCTCATCAAAGCTTTGCTTTCTTCTCCATTTGTCCTAGATTAATGCTATTACATGAGTGAACATTGAGAAAACTAAGAGTAGCAGACTGGTTTAGGCTTGAAATGGAGCTTTCAGAGAATTTGTTTATGCCAACAGCAGGAGTGGTTCGTAGAACTACTTTTGCTGATAGCATAGATTTTGCTGTAGTGAGCAGTTGTGATCTGTATCACTTTGGCAGCTTTGATAACAGCATGCCTGCACCTATAGAGATCCTACTCCCATCAAATTGGTTACACATGCCTGATCTTGGAAACATCTATCAAAATGGTGCAAGTACAAGTTTGCCTGTTCATTGGATGAAACACCTTCAAAATAGTTGTGTCCCTTCTGCACAATGTAGAGCTTATTACTTGAAATTCATTGTAGATTCTTTATTTTTATATATATATATATATATATATATATATATATATATATATAAAATTCTTTTGTTTTATGTAGAAATGTTGTGTAACCTTAATGTCAAATGCCTGTATAACTGACCATTTTCAGATTTTCGAATTTTCATCAGAATAGCCCTGGAAAACAAAAAGCGACACCATTAGACACAAATTATATTGGTTATTCCTACAATCTCGCTAATGCCAACAGAACTGTATGAGTCTGTAAGTTTAGCTGTGACTAACCTTGAAATGCAGTTATGCCCCATGAGAGTTCCTTTGACAGGGATTCGTGACAGCAGACGGAATCAAGTTTTGCATTAACAATTTGTTCTTTTGATGGTTGTGTCAGTTCTACATAGCCAGTTTTCAGTTACAGGCTATTTCCCTTTGGATATTTCCACAGACAGTCTATTTGATAACCGCAGGTAAAACAAAATCATATTTATATCTATAGATCTGTGTCTATACACAAATGTATTTATGTTCTGGCTTTTCTTTTCTTTTCTTTTATTTTTTTTTGATAATGAAAAGAAGCTAAGTGAAAGTCAGTAGCATCTTTGCAATTCTACAAATGTTCAAAATTTTTGTCTTAAGCTATCAACAGATTTCTGTTGCATTTCTGTTTGAGTATATTGTTTTATCATGTTAAATGTCTAGATTGTTTGAGCAATGTCAGGCCTTGGACACATTTCATGTAATCAAAGTGGGCCCTTTCTCAAAAGAAAATGTACCCTGAGCTTTTATGAAGCTAAGAGTACATTTACTCTACTCTAAGCTTCAGAAAAGCTTAGAGTTCCGAAGCTTTAGGAACTCTAAGGTCTGGACCTCTAAGGTTCTCTAAGGTTCCCTTAAATAAGGAAATATCCTATTTAACAAAAGTATTATTACCCTTTTGTTAAATATCCATTCCTGGCTGTCAGAACTTGACTTCTGTTCAATGAGATGAGCTTTGGGGCAACGCATGTCCTTTTCTATATCACTGGTTATCAGTGAGATTATTCATTCTTTTTTGTCTTGACATTTAGTGTCATCTTGCCTGCTGTAGCACTAGTAACACTAGTGAACTTCATGCTCTGTGTGTGTGTGTGTCTGTCTGTGTTTGTGTTATTCAGTGTGTGAGGTCAAAGGGGATCATAAGTATCAGATTTTCCATGTTGTTGTAGTGGCTGATTGCTGTGTTTCACTTAGCTTTATTTTTCTATTGTGAATTTGTTAAATAACCTTCTTATTTAACACCAGCATTCTTTTTTCTGCAAGACTTCGGTTCACTAAAAAGTGCTTTCAAAAGTATCACAGTGCTCCACAGTTTCATTTTTGTCAAATGGGATGTATGTCTTAACCACATTAGTCATACCACAGCAACTACTTCATATAAGTGAGACATAATTATACGAACAGCACTGAGCTTTTGTGTATATAAGAAAAAAAATTACATGACAGTATGACAGCATTGGTTGGTATCATATGATCTGAAAGTACTTCAGGCTTCAGTGGTATCATTCAATGGTTATCCATCACCACACATTACTTGTGTGCAAAGTGGCTCCTTCACAGCAGATTAAGGTATTTGTCATTTAATTTGTTTAAAAGGAGAAAGCAAATTGTTTGTAATCACATATCAAATAGATGTTTTGTAATCCAATTATCGTTTCTGTCACAGAAATCTAGAATTTACAGAATAAACCAGCTTGCACCCAAAGAAATGACAGTCAGAAACATCAGTCCTGGATATGTGAATGTAAATTATAACTTTACAAATGTCGAAAATATACATTTCATTAAAAAGAAAAGAAAAGAAAAGAAAAGAAAAGAAAGAATAGCAGTGAAGGCTGTCAATGTGTGTAGATGTATTATTTTTCTGTCTGAAAGTCATTTCATTGTTGCCAGACAGTTTTACATGTTGCATCATGACAAATGGCAAATCAAAGAATCATTGATCTGGTTCTCTCCACGTGGCAATAGCAGTTGTTCCTGAAGAGGCTAACCTAGAATGGAAAAGAGAACACTGTGATCTTGTTCAGCTGCAACTACAACTGATTTCAATTCAATATTCTAGGCCAACAAATTGCTGTTAGTCATAAGATACTAACCATTTGAAGCCAATTTTACATGTCACCTATCTCTCACAGCTTGTGTCAAAATGTAAGGAGATTTGCGTTTCTCAAATAAATAAATAAATCCTTTCCTTTTTTCTACCACAAATAAATCTGTATATTCCATCACAGGTATTAAATAAATCATAAATTACAGATCCTTTTTTGTACATTGGCAGACGACACTAATCAAGTAATATATTGTAGTATGTTATATAGAGACTGCTTTGTCAATTTCTCTCAGTTCTTTTCTTAGATCTCATTCAGAAGTAACATTTTCAAGTCACATGTCAATATTTTGAGACGCAGTGTGTCGTGCGTTTTTCAAGAACCAGTAGAATTCAAGTCAGTTCCATTCAATTCAGTTTTATTTATATATCCTATTTTTCGCAACAGAAAGTGTCTGCAGTTTCAGAAAATTAATCTCATTATGTCAGGCTTTGAGATTTAAATACCAACCTTAATTTAACTTGTTTTATTCAAGCCCCTACTTTTGCTGTATAGAACTGTACAACTACAATTGTTCACTCTATCATATTTCATGATGTTTATAGTTCAGTAAACACTAAGAGTTGTTACACAGGATAGATGGTTTTCTGTGGGGGAAAAAGACTGTTGTTAATTTGTGGGCAGCTGGCAGTGCCAAAAAAACTTGGGAAATAAGAAGAGATAAATGGGCATGGTGGAGCTAGAACACGGCTTATATGGATGAGAGTGGATTTAACAAGAAAAAAAAATATGTTTTCTAGGTTTTATCTTCCCGCATCTGATACAGCAACTCATCAAAAGTGAATTTCACAGAATAACCAATAACTGGTGAGGAAAGCGTCCATTTTCACAGAAAAAAAGGCCATTAATTATTTACTGACCTCGATACGTCCAATAAATGGCATGGTAGTCTTTCACACTGCAAGCAAAAGTGTCTGTGTAAGTTCACACTACCAACCCACATGCTCCCTACAGCCTCCAGCATTCAGAAATGATGTTTATGTCCGAATACGCCTTCCTGTAAACTCAAAAATAATTCATATTTTATCTTCTGCATCATCACAGGGGACAGATAGTCTTCCTCAAGCTAACTCCTGTTTGTTTGCTCACTTAACATCGGTTAAGATTGCATGTTTTAAACACTTTGAAGGTAAATGAGTATAATCCAATGAGAGAACTCATAAAAGGAGAAAAAAGATTTCAAAGAAGATTGGTTTAAACCATAAGGCACAAGTCACCTGAATATTTTATTACTTTTCCCATACTAACATAAAGCCTGCTTCAAACTTCTAAGGTTCTATATGTTTTCCAGAGGCAAGAAGAAAAAATCTCCTTCAGAATCTTTGTGCACCATTAGTTGAGTGATATAGGTCAAATTATACAGAAAGATTCAAAAATTACCTTTGTACATTCATCTCTGTAAGGCTGTTTATCTACTGTGGATTGAAATAACTCTTGGGTTTTCAGCGGTGTTGTCTTAGAGCCTTTAAATGAGGTGAGAACACTGACAAAGTCTGCTAGAATTCATTACTGGGCTATGAAAACAGTATCTACTTTTTCCCGATTAAAATTAAGGGTTGTTTGTGGGTCTGGAAAATTCAAAAAGAGAATTCTTGAATCGTAATGATGCGGCTATTCTTGGCTGGTAACAACCCAGGAACATGGGTCGAATCTTGAGAATTATCTTAGCTGAAAGGGGCAACAATAAACATCCATGTTGGACTAGGCACTGTCAAAAAAAAATAGTGTGTGTTGTGGAGAAATAATGAGATGATAAACTTACAGGTAAATCATTTTAATAATTTCTCTTATTCCAACAGTAAAATATTATGTGCTGCTTTTCAGTAGTGTGTAGCTGAACACACAGAGACGCACATTAACCCAGAGAGATCCATGGCCCTTCATTTATCATGAAGTTATGTCACACATAATAGTAATAATGGCAAACAGCTGGCAATAGCTTATGTAACCACAGCCTCTCAAGCTGTCATCTCTGTAGTCTGTTTTCTAAAAAGACAAATTTAAATGGCAGTGTTGGATCAATACCCCCAAGCTCACCTAATGGTCTGTATTAACAATATTGACCATCTCCCCTCTGAAAGCTTTTCAAAGGGAGCTCAGAGATAAGACCTGGGTGGAACGGATTACAGAACATATGCCATTTTAACCCACAAATCCCTGGAATAAAAACTCAAATGTCACAAAAGTCACTGGAAAGGCAACTCAAACTCTTTAATTCATAGAACACTGTGGTTAGGAATCACAGTTATACAACAATGCTCATCTCTTCATGCATTTTGGGGTGCTGTGAACACACAGCTTTTTTTTTTTTTTTTTAAATATATGCTAAATTCATTAACAGTTATCTGACAGAAGAGCTTTATGTTACCCTAATAGACAGTTGGCGCACACATCAACAACTCTAAATGGGAGCAGAAAGGGGTGCCAAACTCTCTGATATCTGATGTGATTTTCACACTTAGAGCCTATTAATCCAAACAGTCAAAGAAAATGTCAAAATCTATAATAGCTGCTGTCATCTTTATGTAAAGAATCTTTCCTTAATCAAATTAGTTGGTCATCAGAGTTATCGAAATGCTCCGTATAGACAGGTAATGTGTGGAAAATAAAATTGCTGGTAGGTGGTTATTGGCTAAAAGGTTCAAAACATCAGTTGTTAAAGCACACTGCTGGGTCTCAGTAAACAGACAGCTGGCTCTTGCCTCTAGCAGTTGAGACTCCAGTTAGAAAGTAACACCAAAGGTTAAATTCACATGTTGTGACCATTAATAATTCAGAAGCTTAATAAAGCTGTTATGTAGTGCCTATGTAATCTTCATGCTGGACCATATGTTTTTCTAGTTTAAATCTGTGATATATTGGGATTCTAAAAATATGAACACATGAGCAAACTGAATATTTTCAGCGTTTTGCAGTGGGCACGCGGACATAATTGAACATATTTGTGCATTTCAACATTCATGTCGATTTTCACTACATCCAGGAACAGATGGAGTGAAACGAGACAAGTACCCATAAAGTACGGACAGCATCAGTGCTACATCAACGGATTGCGAGGAGACAGATATGATGTACTAATCTTAGGATGCCTTCTACAGGTCACTGCATAAAAGATGCTCACCCTATCACATTCTGTCAAAGATCAAAACCAAACAAAGGAGAGATAGAGAGAGATTTTTTTAAAAAGTCCAATTTAATTATTCAGTGGACACTATCTTGATTCAGGGGAATTAAATTTAAAGCTGAGAATACACATAGACAGTAACTAATCGAAAAAAAAAAATACAACTAAGGATTTTTCCATAATGAGCAATAATCATCATTCCCACATCAAAACAGAAGAATCAAAACCTGAACAATCAAAACAGCAGAATATGAGTTTGGAGCTTCTGTTCCAGAGGAGACAAACGTTTTGCTCAGATGCCTCCGCAACATGGGAAAATTGTCAGGTGCTATGCTCGAAATGAGGTCCAGCTCCTACAAATTCACATAGCTTGACGATTTTTTTCCAGATTCTTCTCGATGTTGTCAATAACCTCCACAGCAGCCTGGGGGATTCTGGTGCCTGGACCAAAGATACTGCTCACTCCACTATCATACAGAAACTGATAGTCCTGCAAAGAAAAACAGGAAATGGCTTGTCAGTCCACACGTTTACATTACAACTATGCTTTGCTTTCCATCACCATTCATTATTCAATGCAATTATAGAACCGTCGTAAGGCACATATTTTTGTATACATTTTGTATGTTTTTGTATTTTGATTGTATTTGAAAAATTCATAGAGAAAGGTGTAACAAAACAAAACAAAACAAAAAATCCTGACCAGAAATTGTGAGAACTTAAAGACAAATACACTAGGGGTTATACAGGCCTGAGTTACAGCTGAGATCCTGAGGTAAGCACACTCAAATTTGTTTGTGAAAGATTTAGAAATGGAGCTACTTAATTCCCATGTGTATTTGCTGTGCAGTACAGTCATAGCAATGCAAGATGGAGCGCCCTAAATAAATTAAAAACTGGAGAGCCGAGAGATCCGATCCTTTCTTTTAGCCTGTGAACTCTTTGCGTGGGGGTGCAGCACTCTATGGATTCAGACGTCTATTCCAATTATGAAAGCTTTCACCCATTCAACTTCACACTCACTACTCATGTTCTGTCTATCTGCTATCACTCAATATTTGTGTAATCACACAATCACCTGGTATGAGGTCACCAGAATGCAAAATGTTTGAGGTTGAAACGCATTCACCAGGTCATCCCATGTCATCTCTTCGCAGTGAAATGGAAGGACGGTAACAAAGTACTGTTCAAACTTATCCCCATCACAGTCACATATTATTTTACAATGTACACAGGCTTCTGTTTATTTTCTGAGCACGTGTTGAGAAAATGAAAAATTTATGTGTAATCCTTCAAAGAATTGAAAGAATCATTTCTTCATTAGGTTACAGAGTGCATATCTAGTCTCATATTTTGACACAACTTCAAGGGCTTTGAACATTAGACCTGCATTCATTTTCTTAATCTGACTGAGAAGAACCAGTTCCACAGGCATTTCATTTCACTGCAACGCAACGACCTTAACAGTGCCCTCTTACTATCTCTGGGCTCTGCTGTCTATAGCTGTCTTTAAGTATTTCTTTAAAGAAGATCAGTCAGTTTAATAAGGTGAAGAGCTCAGACACCCTGGAGGAGCTCGAAGTAAAGCCGCTGCTCATCCACATTGAAGGGAGCCAGTTGTGGTGGTTCGGGCACCTAGTCAGGACGCCTCCTGGGCGCCTCCCTGTGGAGATGTTCTGGGCATGACCAACTGGGATGAGACCCCAAGGCAGACCCTGGACACACTGGACCACAACCCGGACCACAACCCTGGACCACAACCCGGTCCCGGATAAGCAGCAGACAATGACATGACATGACATTACATGACACAACACGACAGTCAGTTTAGCTGGCATTCTGGTGTTCATTCTTTCTTCCTTTTTTTGCCATTACCGTCATTTATTTGACAGGGTGTATGTGTGTACTGCTTTAAATACAGGCTAGCATTGTCAGTGTCATGTTACTCCAACAACAAACACGTGTAAAACACTGTTCCAAATCATAACAATATCCTGGTTCTATTCACTGCTGGAATACATTCATGAAAAAAAATGATGTGACAATGAAGATGAAGATGTGACAAACCCTGTAGTGAAAAAAGTGAAGGGAAATTACTTACATTGTTAGGGAACTATAAATGTATTAAGCGTTAGCATACCCCTGGCCAAATCATTTGCCCAAGGGAATCCAACTGTGATCACAAGCTTTACCTAAATGCAAAACATTCTTCAACCACTGTGCTGTATTAACAGCTATGCTGTAACTGCTGTTTTCTTGCATTTTACTGAGGTAAAAAAAAAAAGGCTTCCAAAATATACAGCTGCAGACGAAATGCCAATATGACTTTGAAATATCTGGAGCCAATGCCTCTGTCAATATCAAACACAAAATCTGATAATTACATCTGTCCAATCAAATAATTTCAATACATTGATTAAGTAGCCCATATCAATAAATTGCAAAATCGACAGAAAACACTGAATTCATCAAGGTCACAAAATTTTTTTTTCAGCAGCTAGCTAGAGATAAAGATCTGACTTAATGTCCATCAAACTGATTATTACAAAATGTTTGCTCTGTTTTTATCAGGTGGAGCAATCAGGGGTTTTTTTGGTTACGGGCCCATCTGCCTGCTGATTCACAATAGAACATAATGACTACTGTAACAGGAACATGATTTGAACACTGAGCATCCACATAATAAGGAAAAATAATATTCAATAAATAGTAACACAGAAAACAGGAAAATGTCTGAGAAACTGTGATTAGAAACAAGTGTTAAGCTTGTCTACCCACAGGGCAACTGAACCATTACACAAAGATCTAGCAAGCTCTCATCACCACTTGCCTTTCAGTGTTACAATCATCAATAAAACAGTTTTAATTAGATGCTAAAAGAAGTGTTTGGAACCAATATTGGTGATTTAAAATGACACTAGTAGTTTCTACAGTGCTAAAAACAGCCATAACCTGCTGCTTATGCTGTTGGAGAGAACAATATCACTGTAAGAGCAGGCTCATTCAGTGGTTATACTGAAATGTCTCTGTACTCCCTAAGAGATAACTCACTCTCACTCATTATCTAAGCCGCGTATCCTGATTAGGGTCGCGGGGGGTGCTGGAGCCTATCCCAGCGCTCATAGGGCGTAAGGCAGGGAAGCACCCTGGACATGTCGCCAGTCCATCGCAGGACAGACACACAGACAAACACACTCACACACACATTCATTCACCTAATCTGCATGTCTTTGGACTGTGGGAGGAAACCAGAGCTCCCGGAGGAAACCCACACAGACACGGGGAGAACATGCAAACTCCACACAGAAAGGACCCTGGCCGCCCGGCCGGGAATCGAATCAGAGACCTTCCTGCTGAGAGGCGACGGCGCTACCCGCTGCGCCACCGTGCTGCCCCAAGAGAGATAACAGTCTATATAAATGATACTGCTGTTATTTTAAAAATCAGCTGCTGTTATTTTAAAAAATCAGTTTCATCATTCATATTTTCATACTCTACCTATGCATAAGTCACATTTCCTGAGATTAATTAGCCTGTTACCCAGGAAAGGAAAATATATAACCAAACATATCCTCCATTCACATTCAATAACTGGATGAGAATGAAATTACACTGCCTGCCATTTTCACAGTGTTCCTTAATAAAACATATAATCATCTACATTTTCACTTGTCAGGTTCAAAAACTAATTTTCATGTGTCTGTAAGGGAACGCAGCACTTAGTAGTAAATCACAGTTTGTGTCTGCACTGCATGTTTCATCTATTCAAAGCTTAAATAAAAAATAAAAAAACATTTTGAAAGAAATTAAATGGCATACATGAAAATTAATTAGTCAGACGCCATGCAATTAGCACCACTGTCCATCACACTGTATGTTACAATTTATAGTCTAAAACTGTGCACATCAGGTTAAAATACTGAAAATGGTACCCATCTAAGGTAGGGGTGTGTGTGTGTGTTTGTGTGTCTAACCATACATATATAAATATATGATTAAAAGTGCAATCACTAATCTTTGCCACTCTAATAGGGTTGATTTCTCCTCTACATGTTCTCTGATCCTCTGCATTCACAGCTGCTGTATTCAGATCTCAAGGTGAATTCCAGAGTCACTGGTACATCTATTAAGCCACTGCACCTGTGTCTGCATCAAGGCCAAACCAGTACAGTACAATGACCTTCAAAGGAACAAGTATTGTGCCTCCACTTGTTGATCCTAGTTTATGAGCCATATGGATCTCATCTTCCAGAACTCATTTATAGAATATCTGTCCAAGAGTAAAAATGTTCAAAAATGCAATCTGAAAAGAAGGCAAAATAATCAACCTGTGGCTGCAGCTTCAAATACCTGAAATATAGCATCACCAATGTGCATAGAAGCTAACCACTTAACCTCACATTTCTCAATCAATGTCTTCCTATTCATGCTGTTGGTTCTCTTTAAATAAATAGCAAAGCTATAAAGACAAGTAAAGATGCTATGACAAAAACTGAGGGGATCAGTGTACAGCTGACAGTCCTTGAGGCTCACTCTTTCTTGAATGTAAAATGTGGTACAAATTATACAGTTTACATCAGAGGTATGTTCAATGTGTCATTCTTGTTGCCTCTCCAACACTTGGGTTTACAATACCAACTGACATAAGACAATTCTGATTGTCTCTGAATGTGTCAAAATGAGGACTAAATTCACAATGAACTCTGTTTTTGTTGGATGAAAAATACATTTACTTCAGATTTTTCCACTGTACAGATGGCAATAAATAGCTCCTCCATACTAGATAGTAGAACCTGGGCAGAGAGTGTGTGTGTGTGTGTGTGTGTGTGTGTACACATTTGCACATTAACATGGCTTCACCGACCAGAATTTGTTCCTTCTTTTTTCTGCGGAAAGATTCTCGGGCTGAGACTAAAGGCAGTTGAGAAAATAGAGTCACAAGACAACCGCAAACCTTTCCTGGCAGCGCTGTGTTTTATAAGAAATTTAATGTTTGATATGGTGCTTTGTGAGGTGAAAAATGTTGGTGTGTTTTAGTGCAGTCAAGCCTGGTACTCATTTCTAAGAGGAAAAATATAAACAGTGCAGGGAGTGATTTTCGCTCCATGCTGATCTAATAGTTGGGCACAGTTAATCACTGGCTAACAATGATTTCTCTTTTGAAGCTGCAGTCAAAGATATGCCAGACTAAAAGCCCTGCACTCATGTTACCTGGGGTGGGATGACACCTCCACAGATGACGAGAATGTCAGGCCGATTGAGGTTCCTCAGCTCTTTGATGAGTTCAGGGACAAGTGTTTTGTGCCCGGCAGCAAGTGTGCTGACCCCAACGCAGTGGACATCTGCATCTACCGCCTGCTGGGCTACTTCCAATGGCGTCTGTCACCACGCAAACACCACAGGGTATGACAACAACACCATCAAAAGAAATAAAAAAAAGATGTCAGCAGGGAAATTCCAAAGTTTGTCAGTCTCTCTCTCTCTCTCTCTCTCTCTCACACACACACACACAGAGACACAGACACACACACAATTTTGACAGGATGTCTGAAGCAATGAAGCTTGGAGACCCCATATATGACAGTGGTGGGACTAGACGATTTCAGTTTCTATGATTTATGTACAAGGACTAGTTTGCGCACAATGAATGCATGTGTTGCAAACCAAAAGATTACATGTTATTGCATTAAAAATGATTAAAAGACAAGAGTCACATAACAGGAAGGAGAAAAGTGTTTGTGTGTTGAGGTCATGAGGGCTCACAGTCTATAATGGGATCATAGCGTCATTCAAACAAAATCAAGTCAATGGGATCATTCAATCCTTCTAACAGACACAGACTAATTCTCATCCATTCAGCTGGCTGTTCACAGTGAGAGGTAAAGATAAGAAAAGAGCCTAAAATAGAAATAGCCTCCATGGTCTAGAGGATCTTTTGGCAGTGGTCCATGGTAACCAGCATTGTCAGGGCATCTGAGATGGAGGTCACCTATTCTAACAGAAGGATAATGAGCAGTTAAATTTGAGGTTTTGCTTATATTCTCAGATCTGGGAGGTTCACTGAGCAATAATGAAAGAACGGGATTATTACTATTTTGAAAACCTGGAAGAGAAATGGTAGCTTAAACTGATGGTATGCCTTTTGATCTGCCCGACCAAGAAGTGAATGTTTTGATATTTTTGGTATGGAAAAATTATCTTAATAAATTCCAGCTTTAATCATTTACATGAATGGGGCGAATTGACCGTAGCATGATCTCTGATGGGATTAATATAGAGAGAACCTGAGCATGGCAAAAACAAAAGGGAAATCATTTTCACCCTGAATGAACATGACCTACATTTCTATAAATGTGACATGGGTTAGTCAGACACCTGTATAAAGCTTTTGAATCATTGCTTCAAAAATGTATCCATCTTTTTAGTCATTAGAAATCTAGTTACGACTACACAAAACAAAGAGATAAAACAAAGAGAAAGAATGGACATGTGGTTAAACATATTTTTTAAAAATCTATCGCTTTTCAGGTGACACATTTGAGGAAAATAAAAGGAGAAGAAGGGACAAGGATACACAGAGCTACAGAAGGGCATTAAATGATGGTTCTTGTTGTTTGTGGGAGAGACAGATATCCCTGCCTTCACAGGGCACAGCTACAGTCATTTGCTCTTTCTTCACCTCTCTCCATTCAGCAGCTCACCTGGAAAAGAGGCCCAATATCCACATCAAAGCCCAGGTCAGCAAATCCTGTAGCGATAACCTTGGCGCCCCTGTCGTGTCCATCTTGGCCCATTTTGGCAACCAGTAGGCGAGGATTCCTACCCTCCAGCTTTTTAAACTGCATGACCCTGAGAAAGAGTGAAAAAGAACATAAAAGACACTAAAACAGCAAGTTCTTACAGGCACTTGCGTCAAACATGGGACGAGATGAGTGGACATTTCTCATTCGCTCAGGTATTCCTCTCTGGCAGTGTCATAGGTTCACTTCAGTTCAATTTCAGGACTGTTTTGACCATTAAAGGAGGAAATTCAATTATGTGCTCCAAAAGAGGCAAATAATTAAGTTGAGGCACGCTGACATTAAGAAAGACTGAACAGAATGACAAGTGAAAGGACAATAAAAAAAAAAAAAAAGCATCATTCATTGTGCATCTCAAGAGAGTAACTGAAGTAAAAAGATGCAGAAAGTGAGGCGTTGCAGCCAGCTCAGCTGGGGTTCAATGACAACAGGCTCTATTCAGAGGAACTGAGCTGTTATGATGTGATAATTTTCTAACACTTGCCGATTGTGAGCCAGTGCGATCTCGTCATGCTCTCCAAACTCGCTGCGGTAGGCCCCGCTCACCATACGTGTGCTCGCTTTGTGCTCTCCGAAAACCGTTTTCATGGCATCTGTGATCTCCCCAACTGAACACCTGGAGAATCCAATAAAACGTTAAATCCAATCCTAATCAGATTATATTATGTAACCGTAAGTAATGCAATACTGTTGTAGTGCTACATTGCATAATTTTACTACTGTATGAAGTAAAAATGTATGCATATCCTTTGTCCTATATCCCTGTTTATTTTACCATCACCATAACTAAAAAAAGGTCGTTTATGTGTTGTTCTACACAATATCATTGTGACACTTAGAACCAGACGGCTACCCAAAACACTTCACTGTATCCCTTCAGCCTAGGGTTTGCTTGTAAAGCCTAAAAAAACCTGGTAAAATATTATCTATTTGACAAGAGCATTCCTGCATAAAAAAATCTGTGAAAAAAATGTTGGGTTCTAGCCCTGGTCCAATCTTCAGAGATCTCTGCTCTGAAGTCCTCATTTGGTTGTACAATTTGTTAAAAGAAACCAAATGCATAGTTTTATGTTCATTAGTAATGGCTCTCTCGAGATGGCCTGATCTGGCCTTTTGTCTGAAGTATGATTCAGGGCTAGGTCAGAGTTCACAATCAGTTAACAGAGCTAGTCCATTACAGTTTATTTTATAGTTTATGAACCAACTCTAACACACAAACATCGAAGAAAGTCATGTGCAAACCAGAGGTGAACTGAGCTGAGTGGAACTTGCCTTGCTCTGGCTGCCTGTACTGCCAACTCAAGCAGATTACCATCCCCGGTGCGAGCACAGTGTTCAATGGCTGTCAGACACCGTTTCACAGCGTCTGCATCTCTGCTCTCTTTCACCTGCAAATAAAGCACAGACAGAGAGAATTATCCATCAATCTACAGTGAGCACATTAGATTAAACCCACACATCTCTGTTATAACAGTAGGCTAGAGACAATAACATCAGCAAAAAACAAAGACGGACAAGACAAAGCTGTGGATGAAATTTATTTCTGTGGATTTTCTGTGGCTTTTTCTTTTTTCATATTGAGCGGCAATCGAGCTTGACTTCATATTGCAAAGAAACCTGTCTCTGTGGAAAGCTTCTATATGTCTCCTCCAGCTCTCTCTCTTTCTTTTTCTCTCTCTTTCTCTCTGTCTCTCTCTCCCCCAGCTCCCCCCCCCCCTCTCCCCCTCTCTCTCCCCCCCCCTCTCTCTCACCTGACCAATGGAGAAATAAGCACATTGTTGTAATGTCTCCAGTCAGTGCTTCAGTCCACGGCCTTTGGGGTAAATCAAAAAACAATAACAAAACAGTACACGCATGATGACATTAACGCTGACCTGACCTGCCATCTCAATCGGATCATCCACGTAGTTCAAACCAAATGTTAAGTGACCTTATGAGAGAGCTGCTGTAATAAAGAACAGCTCAGGGCACTCACAGAGCATAAGGGCACGGATGCCATGTCTCATCGACGCACAACCGTTCGCTAGCCGACCTACTCCACAAATTAAACCATTACAGATCAGCTCACTGATGCTGGAATGTGCACACAGATGTGCTGACAATACATACACAAATAAACCCGAAACTCAATTTCATGCCATTTTAAAAGAAGTATTTCTTGGTATCCTTCCTGAAGATAAAGAGCTACTGAAACCTGCCAGCGTTTTTTAACAATAAAGCTCTGAGCAGAGCCTTATTAGAACTCAGTTGAACTGACTGGACACGATATTATTAAGAATAAAACACAAGCAAAGCACTTTGTACATTAAATGACCATACATTAAGCTATTTACACACATTTTCATGTTCCTACTAGCTACCCCACATACCATTTTGGTCCTATGAGAATGACCAAAATATGCTACCACGCCCTGTTTTATTCACAATATCTACATGTCCACTGGTGATAGAGACCTAAAATATTGGCACAAAACGGAATAATCCTGTTTCAAGTTAAGAATACAGGAGCAGTACCTTAACCAAAAATAGAGAGAGCCAACAAACATCTTAAATATGAAAAACCTGCCACAAAACAAGCAGATCATCCAGAGCAGCTGGATTAAACTTTGATCATGATGTAGGGTGGAAAAAGAACAGAAAATGTGGGCCTCTTGTCTTTCCGATTCGACTGCTTACATTTTTTTTTTCCCAGAAAAAATACATGAGTTGAGCTCCAGTTTACAGGAAATATGTGGTCACCCTGAGTCCCTGCTGTTCTTATTTTCTACTATCTTGGAAGATCAAATCAAGGTTTGCCAGCAGCTACAAGAAGGTCTAATTCAACCACTGCAGCTCATGGATGAGAAAAAAAGCTATCTGCTAAAAACACACACACACACCACTGTAACGGCCTCTCTGTTCATGTTAGAGATGATGTTTCAAGCTATGTTTCTCCAGCTCCATGCCTCTAGGCCTCCCTCCTTCAGCATTTTTATTATTCAAGCTCTGACAAACCCACAAACAAGAAAACGTTGGAAACAGTTAAGTGAAGAGCGTATTGTATTGGAGAGGCACTAAATTGTCACATTTGCTCCATATTTCGATGTGTAATACATTTTGCCAGTCTAGAGGCTATCAAACAGGCAATTTTCATTGGCGCCTGAGAAAGTAGGAGGCTGGCTAATCATTTTGTCATTGCAGGAAGCCAATGAGGTTCATTCAGAATTATCAACCCTTATTTCACATTCAGTGTTTCATTTTGACCACTGTCAGTTCATTTTGAAACATGTCACCTACACTCTAATCTCAATATTTGGTTATGTGAGACTACTGGAACGCCTGTGTAGACAGTATATACAGAATAATAATGACAGATGCCTGAAGTCAGTAAAAACGTGTCACCATTTGATTAAAAAAAAAGCTCACAGCTACCATAAAGCAGCTAGGTTGAAGTACTAGACCTCTCGTGTCATCCCACTAGAAAGACTACCTGAGATCTGCAGGAGGACCAGCACTGCATTACTTCAGTGCTTATACAACAGTGCTCTCCAATAACTGGGGCTGAGTATGGTGTTGCATAAGCATTTTACATCCTGTTACACTGACTAGAAACACTTGTCACAACTGAGATATGTGTACCTGCAATACCCATTTCTATACACATATATACATACATACCCAGAAACATACACACCCACACTTACACTCACATTCTCTCTCGGTGAAAATTAAAAAAAAAAAAAAAGAAAAAAAAGAAAAAAGAGATGAAACCCAACCTTCCGCAGTTTCTCGATCTGCTTCTGTCGGACGACCGTGTTGTCAATGGCCAGCACTTCAACAGTCTCTTCCGTCTCTAACCGGTACTTATTGACCCCTACAATGACCTCAGAGCCTGGAAGGAGAAAGAGCACAACATTAAAACAGGACCACCAAACCCTGTGATGGGGCTATGAGGCAGTGTGGGGGCCTAGAGAGAAGCAGTCCAGTCCAGGGACTAAGGGACAAAGCATCACAGCAGGATTCAAATGCTCTCTCTCTAAACACAGCCAGCAGTTGCACCACAGTTGCACTGCTTTAATTGGCCCTACTGAGGTGATTATCTGTGGAGGTTAATACGTGATATTTAACACTGCACCCAGAGGCAGCGTTGCTTGAGACATGTGGATCCCTTTAAAAGAACAATCATTTTGCAGTGAAGTTTCATCAGAAACCAATGAACTATCTCTCTTTATTCACATTCTCTCCTAAGAGCTTTATGGATAATATAGTCAACCACTTCAGCAGAGGTTTGCGCGTATGTGACAGGCATGCATGCACAGAGATCTATTGGAAACATAACACATTCCAACTCAATGTTATACAGCCTACATTAAAAGAGGAATTCAAAGTAAGAGTCACCTCCTAGCTTAGTCAGGTTTAATCTCATGCACCCCATCCCATCCCATCACCTTACTTCCAACATTCCTAGCACCAGGTCTCTCTCTTGAACCAACCTGCCTTTTCAAAGCAAGGGGAAGGTGTCTCTAGTTGGCTGGCTAATCACCCTCTTGCAATTCCCAGCATACCCATGCTGGTCATTAAGGTTTTGAACTAAGGCAGCCATCTGCTCAGGTAGCCCGGGGTTCAGCAGCAGGACTGTATTCGAATATTATAACGACTGAAGCCTGTTGAGTCGAGCGGTTTTATTAATGCAAGGACTACATCCTCTAATGCTGCATTTGAGCCAACATGAGGCGCGTTTTTATGTCATTCTGTTTTTGTGGAACAAAAGCACTCCTACCAAGTGTGTTTGTGTGCATGCATGTGTTTTTGTTATTCTACTAAACAAAAAAGGCCACACATCCATATGCATGGACATGCACGTGAGATCCAATGTGATCAGAGGAAGACGAGAGTCCTTCATAATCTGTCTGATTTTACTTTGACTCCCTGGGAACATCTCAAAAGACTCCTCTTCTGTTCTGAATAAGACACATTGGGCAGAGTTAAATTCGGGAGATGGGTTTTTTTAACAGTATGCATGCACTCCCCACATCCATACATTAAATCCCTGACACCTTCTATTTCTCCTCACATTCCTTCCTTTGTGGCATCTCGGCTCAACCACAGGATATTTGAAGCAGTTTTTGGAACAGGTGCATATAGCTTGCCTGGATTTTCTCATTTCCTGCTCTCTGCTTGTCAGATCATTTATTTATAAGGTATCTATACATGTGAGTGAAGGGAACGGGCTGGGGACCAGTGCAAATCCCCAGAGAAGCTTTTGCTGATAGCAACTGATGTTCTGCCCGTGGGCAATGCACTGCTGTAGTCCAGCGGTGTGAATTTATGTAAGAGTGGTAAATTATGGAAATTACCCCTGAGGGACAGGAACATCCTATCAACTGACAAAACCGAAAAAAAAAAATCCCTGACAACTTCTGGAGAAAAATCCTAACCATTTGATGCCTTGAAACATCAGCAAAGCACAGAATAGCAATAATTAAGTAAATAAATAGACTAAGAAGTACTTTTTTGTCACACACTCACACTGAGCAGTGAAATGCAGCCTCTGCATTTAACCCATCCTAGCACCAGTGAGCACACACACACTACAGCAGTGAGCACACACAAACACTATGAGCAGCCAACCCTTTGTGCCTTGACAGGAGTACTAATCCTATCATGCATGTCTTTCCAGTGTAAACCCACGTGAACATGGGGAGAACATGCAAACTCCACACAAAAAGGACCTGGGACAGCTAGGATTTGAACTCAGGACCTTCTCGCTGTGAGGCAACAGTACTAATCACTGAGCAACCATGAAACCCTTCATAATCTAAACAGCCCCATTCTTCATAATCTAGAAAGCTCAATAATGTCCGTTTTACCACGTCTTGAGTCATGTCTGGTCCATTTCATTTGGAGAAATGTGGCAATGTACGGCGGTTTCACCAACTTTTCCCTTCCCGTACACGAAACCAAGTATTTCACCACTACACCTCTACCTTAAGCCCAAAGAACTACCACCACAACCATACTGCCAACACAGAGCCGTGGTTTTTCAGCAGGTCTTCACTTAAATGATGTAACACTGTAGAAACTGACCATATGGACAGAGTGCTGGAAACTCAGACCAGGACTAGAACAGAGGCTTGCTGACATTACCGGTATGCCTTTTCTTTCTTCAAACAGTACAGAAAACAACAACAACAACAAAACATGCTGCACAAAAGAAGCAACTGCACTCCCTATTGACAGGGCATTATTCATGTGTACATAAATGCATGTTTTTCTGCTCAGAGCAATTCTAGTGACCATGGTGGAGTTTTCCATATTAATGAGCTCTGTATGCCCGTTATGCTTGTTTTTGACCTCCAACTGAGGATCCAATTATTTTATCAGTGAATTGTTATATTATGTTAGAGTCCTCTCTGCTAATTAAATTTAACTAATCTTGTGGAGCAATGTACACACATGTATACAATGAGAGGTCACTATGATATATGGACAGTATAAAAATGAATCGATTCTAAGTCTGATGTTTGAACAATCGTTCTGTCAAAACATTTCAGACTTTCTAGAAAACACTTTATTTTCCTTAAAGAATGCTGAAAATATTCATAGTTTTAGTTCTCAAATGATTCATTACACAGCATTGCTGTTTCTCACAGAATCCTATCCATGAATGCAGAGAGTTTCCTGCTACTTATCTGATCACCTTTCAATCCAAATTTTCAGTACATATCTATGTTAGTTATAATAACATTCCTTGGCTCATATCAGAGGCTTTAAAATTCATAAAGGATAGATTTTTGAAACATGCCTCATTTAAGTGAATAAATGCCAGCCCTATCATAAGGCCATTTGTTTGGTTTGTTAAAATGGTTATGCAGTTCTGATTACTTTACTCACATACTAAAAAAAATAATCAACACATTAGAAATGATGAGGATATTATGGTTTATGTTTTTACAGTGGTTTGTGGTAATGTGAACTGAAACTGAACTGAAACACTAAGATGACTGGCTCTATCTTATATAATGCGTCAGTTTCTGACTCAAGCCCCTACATCAATCTAATGCTAAACTGCATTTGGACCGACCTTAGTCCTAGTCTAACCAGTCCATACTGACACTGCTATAAGGACATGTATTGGTATCTTCCAGTTCTACTGAGATTAACGAAAGCAGTCTGACACAGAAACAAAACAGCAACACATAACACTGCCTGAAAAGGGTAGAGAGATTTTTGGACCATGTGCAGTCATGACTTTGATAACCTCTTAAACTTTCGCAGCATGTTGGATGGATCATGGTTTGTGCTTAAAAAGCAGTTACACCACGAGGACCTGCGACTAAGATGAGCATGTATGAAATATGGAGAAGCTGCCTTTGCCTTTACTGAATGATTAATGCTCTCAGAGGCAGTTGGCGCTTCAACATGACATGTGAGTCTAGCACCTATTCACCTGTGAGCAGCATGTCGTCCATCTCAGAAAGACTCTAGGAGTGTACGATGGGCAGATGCCTGCTGACTCCCTGCATCTCCTGATGTCTTAGAAAAACATGAGCTTACAGTGCGGTGGTAAGATTACCTAAGCAGACGCTCAGTCCATTTTACTACAACTGGTAGCTAGCTTTTGACATTGAGTGAAAGAGCTAATAGCCCGTTGCATTCATGACAGTGTTTAAAGACTGGGCAATTGACTTGATCGACTTAAAGCTCTTCTCCGCTCCATTTGCTAGGCTGTCCTCTGTGTGTTTAAAATGCAAACAGTTGACATGCAAGACAAGCTTTGGAGTATTTCATTTATTGCAAAAGGCGTGTTTGTGTATATGTTTGTGTCTCAATGAAGAATAAAAAAGGGAAAAATAGTGGTGTGTGAGTGTGTGAATGAGGACTGAGAAATCAGTGGGTGAGTGAGTGTTTGTGTGTGTGTGTGTAAAAAAGGATTAAAAAGGGTGAGAGTGTGTGAGTGTGCGGGAGCGTGTGTGAAAGGTTAGAAAAAGGGTTTCTATGGAAGAGGTTAGAAAAAGGGTGAGAGAACTGTGTGCATGTGTGAGCATGTCAGAAAAGGGGAGAGTGTGTGCGAGTGCGTCAAAGAGGCTGAGTGTGGCAAGTTAGAGTATGGCTGTTTGTGTCTTTAAAAAGGGTTCAAAAGTGGGAGTGTGTGTGTGTGTGTGTGTGTGTGTGTACACGTCCTGTTCCAGTACCTGAATCAATGCGAGCTTGTCTGCGGGCGGCACACTCTTCGATACGCAGTTTGGGGATGCCCTCGGCCACTGCTCGAGCCATACCCCCCATTTCCTCAATCTCTGTGATAAACTGAATCCACAGATTGGACAGGATAAGGAAACACCACACAATCCATGACCCTGTCACGCAAATATCTCTCCCTTTTACGCATACACATACAAAATATCACGGTGTCGGATTACATTATTAACTGTAAAAGCTGGATAAGCTTTAATAATCTGTTTGGACCAAAACAGATTAAAAAAAAAAAAAACATTTTAAAAGGTTGAATTCCTCCCTCCCGTTCACGGGCCATAATTAAAACATTTTGACTGGTGACTAAGGGTGGAAAAAACAGCTAAAATTAAATTCATATTTTTAACGTTATACCGAGGGCTGCGCTCTTGTGGATCCTACTGGTAATGCCCAAGTTAAATACATAAATTTGAACAAACCAGTGCATAAATTGAGAAACAAATTGTGTAAGAGCGCCTCTAGTGGTCTGATACGCACATGAGCCTCATTTACTAAAACTTTCAACGTGTGCGGTTTCTTCCCTCAAGCAAAACCAGCGACAGGTCAACACCCATGTGAGGTTCCAGTGTACGGGTCACCGGTTATGATACTGGTATTAATAAGACAAATAACACTAAATATTTTAATATGCTTAACAGCTCCTCAAAACATTGTTTATAAAGAAAACAAGAGACCAAGCAGCCTCTCCATGCCTAACCTTGAGAGCGGCATTGTAGACATCAGACGTGAGCGCCTCCATCATGTGGGAACCTCCCCAGGGGTCTGCCACTTTGGGAATGCCTGACTCTTCCTGAATAATGATCTGAGTGTTTCGGGCAATGCGAGCGCTCTTGACTGTTGGCAACCCCAAAGCTTCATCAAAAGAGTTAGTGTGTAGAGATTGGGTGCCACCAAACACTGCAGCCATGGCTTCAATCACTGTTCTGATTACATTGTTGTAAGGATCCTGGGGAAACATGAACATTAATATGAATAACACAGAGCTGTTCCTTTCAGTTATTACTCTAGGACCATCTTTTTTTAGAGGTTGCAGTAAGAGTCACTAAGAATTTATTTTTCTACTTTTTGAAGGTGTGGAAATGAACTAAAGTGAAACAGAGGTAACAAAACTTAATCTGCTTTCATCTGTGATACTGAATATAAAAGACCATAAGATAAAAGGGCTAAGAATCACAAGAGAAACCAAATTAGCCTAACTATTCCAATAATGATTTTTTTTTTTTTTTTCAGCTTTAGGGCAGTCTCAAGAGACCTGCGCAGATGTAGACTTTTTGTTTCTTACCCTTTTTCATTATGCCTAATTAGTCCTTTTATTGAGAATGGTTAACGTAGGACTGTGAGCTTAATTAGTCCAGTAATGGTCTTACAAAATTCCCTTGGCCATTACAAAGGATCTCAGACTGCATGTGTTTTTATTGTTGAGAGACATACTTCTAACAACACAGAAACAAAGCAAACAGATCCATGAGCACTGACCTCTACACTTACGTTCAGAGTAAACCCACTGGCACTACACTGTGCCAACCTTCACATGCAAACGTCTCGTTCAATATTTACCTTACTGAAGCTCTGCCAGTGATCTAACGTATATTGAACAACTCAACAAAGACAGCAGGTCAGCATACTATTATTTTCTTATGAAACAGACATTTTGTTAACGTCTTATGGTTGCTCACTACTCTTGGCAGTCGTGTTGAGTACCTGCTCAGTCAGGGACCAGCCGGACGTCTGACAGTGTGTTCTGAGCAGCAGGGATTTCGGGTTTTTGGGTTGGAACTTCTCTTTGATCAGTGTAGCCCAAAGACGTCGTGCTGCCCTTAGCTTGGCAATTTCCATGTAAAAATTCATGCCAATTCCCCAAAAGAAGGACAACCTGGTGAGGGACCACAGTAAGTCTCAAACACAGTACTTCCTCTGGGTGGGGGGAAACTGTTATTTTCTTTGCCTGCATGCTTGATATGTATGTACGTTACAGTTTTGTAGAAGTGATGATAATTAGCCTCTAGTGATTGAAACAAAGGTAGTTTATTACAAAGCAGGATTTTTTGCTAGCTGGAGAAGATTAAGCCAAAACTCTAAACCACCCAAAAGAGGAAAAATGAGGAACATTCATATTAGATAGTCTTGACTTTAAGCATGACACCATTTAGTTAAGAAATCGTGCTTTGTAATACATTCCTCTTTTCAGAGGTAGGCGACTCTCTTTCAGAAAGGCTCCGGTGTACGTAGCTTTTTGCTCCAGCCCTACACAAACACAACCTACTGGCACAATGGTACTCAAATGGAGTTTTAATTAGCTTCATCAGGTTCTGAATGAGAGTCAGAGCAAAAGTTTGAACAGACAGTAGCTGTGTAGGATGAAGGTTTCCTAACCCCCAATATTTAACTACTCACCTAGGAGCAAACTCATCAATAGTCAGGCCAGCTTTTAGGCCAGTTCTGCAGTATTCTAGACCATTAGCTATGGTGTAAGCCAGCTCCAATATAGCATCAGCTCCGGCTTCTTGTAAGTGGTATCCACTGATGGAGATGGAGTTAAACTTAGGCATGTGCTACAGGAGAAAACACAATACAGTTAGAACATATGAGGGAGAGGTAACTATGGCAACAACAGATAACACAGAGATATGTGCAAAAGCAAACATCACTGTCTGTTTGCTCAAGTCTTTTAGGGACTTGAGGGAACTGATCAGAAAACAAACCGTAGACTGGACAGAGGCATCTAAATGAAAACTAGTGCAGAACTGCTGTAAAAGCATAATGAAATTTTAAATCAAATATGTTGTGTTAACAGATACATACCTTGGATGTGTAGGCAAATATGTCAGCAATGGCATGCATGGAGGGCTCAGGGGGAAAGATGTAGGTGTTGCGCACCATAAATTCTTTAAGAATGTCATTTTGGATGGTGCCTGTGAGCTTCTCTTTGGGCACACCTTGCTCCTCGCCTGTTACAATGAACATAGCTAGAATGGGAATGACTGCTCCGTTCATTGTCATGGAAACAGACATCTTTTCCAATGGAATGCCATCAAACAGCATCTTGGTGTCCTCCACCGTGTCGATAGCCACACCCGCCATGCCCACGTCACCGTGCACTCTGGGATTGTCTGAGTCATAACCACGGTGGGTTGGGAGGTCAAAGGCCACAGAAAGGCCCTGCTGCCCAGCTATGAAAACAGGTTTGAGGTGTAGAGACAGCATTGAGTTCATTGGTCGTATTAAGAACACACTACAAAAACCACTATACTGTATTATATTATATTATGTTATATTATATTACATTATATTATATCACGCAAAATTACTTAAAGACTGATAGTGAGACTAAAATGATATAACTAACCTTAAATACATAAAATCCCTGAACTACACTTTTTACATCAGACAATCAGGATCATTTGGTTCACTTTAGAAATATTACAGCATTAAAATAATTGTTGAGATACAGGGTCTGTCAAACCTTTGATGTTGTCCTTGTAAAACTTATTGCTTTCCTCCACAGTACTGAATCCAGCATACTGCCTTATAGTCCAAGGTCTGTAGGTGTACATAGTAGGGTAAGGCCCTCGAGTGTAGGGGTAAACTCCTGGCAGTTCATCTTTGACACTGACAGAGTCAGCTTGCGTGTACACAGGCTTGATGGAGATGCCTTCTGGAGTGTGCCAGATCAGGTCCTCTGGGTTTTTTCCTTTCAATTGTTTCTTGGCCAAGTCAGCCCAGCCTTCATGGAGCTTTATGTCATCATTCTGTGATGTGGTTGTTCTAAAAAATCGACACTGGTCCAGTGCTGGCGTCACAGAACCAGGAGCCCATAGCAGCCGCCTAGTCAAAAGTGATGCACAAGCCTTCTGTGCGGTCAACATCCTGCTGCGTGAACCGTATCAGACAACTCAGCAACACACAGGACACCTGTAGGACAAGGAGATTGTGGAAGTGTTGGTAACATGGAGTGATATTTTTTAAAATGTCTCTGCGTAAAGGTCAATAAAGACAGACAAAATCAAATGCTAGTTAAGAGATAGTGAACATGATGAGATATTGATGACCTTCGCTAGGAAATGCATAACGAGAAGAAAAGACCAAGTTGAAAGTGCAGGCCCGTCAAACGCTCTCTCTTCACGTTCGTCCCCTTTAATGAAAAGTTACCCCGTCCTACAGACATGAGCATGTATATCTTTACTAACAAGGCACTTATGGAACGGACGTCTCATGTGTGAACATAAGTAATAAATCGTGCGTCATGTTATTGTTCCGTATTTTGAAACTACTACGGGATTCTTCATCATCTAAACGTTTCAAAAAGGTTTCATCACCTCTTAGTTAATTTGTGACATTAGAATTAACAAAGATGAAATCATAGTGAGACAGGTCTTAACTCAAAAAGTGAAATGCCAAACTGTAACACAAAAGTTCCTGGCGATTGTTAGAAGACAGTCAACTAGCTGTGTCGCACAAGCAGTTTTACTTGTACCAGTGTTCGTTACGTTAAGGTTATTACAATCAGGCAGCGTCTTCACAATACACAGGGGGCAATGAATTCAACTAATCCTTCGAAACTGTTATTTTCATTATTACAAAACTGCAAAAGCCTGACCTTGCGTGCACGGGTATGTTATGCTCCGAGCTGGAAGGCTGTGAGGTGTGTTGCTAGCTGTCCAATCACATTTAATAACAAATAGACTTCCGCCAATCGGAAGCATGTTCCACCAACCTATCACCCGGATGTAAAAATCCCCGTCCCATATAGAAAGAGGCAGCGTTGATAATGTTTAAACCTGCCGCGGATGTTTAAATGCTCTGATAAGCAGCTCAAAATGAGTGCTGGCATATGAAATGTTCATCATCACAAATCCAGCATTCAAACTAATGTTTCTAAACCAATGTTCCATCTGATGTCATCAAAAAGATCTGCGGTGGTCACCCATTAACACTGATTCTTTCAAAATATTTGTCCAAATGATTTGTGTGTGTATGTGTGTGTCTTAGGGTGAGGGCGTAATATGCTGGATAACATTGCCTTTTAAAATTTGCGCCTATGCTGCTTATGGCCACCAGGTGGCAATATCTTATTAATTAATGCAGCATGTCCCCTTCATCCCGTTATCTAGATGTGGGAAAATAAGTCCTTAACACGATTTAGAGCGGAATGAGACCCTCTTAAACAGAACCTCTGTGGGCTATGTAAAAGAAATAGCAAACTTTAAGACAACCGCATATATTACCTTAGAGGCTTAAATTTCTAACTACATTAAATCCTTACATGAACACTGATATCATGCATTACCTTGTGTGTCATAATTCAAAACAAGTAATATTCAGTAATACGCAAGTTTTCAAGAGTTTCATCTTTATTAAGAGTTTACATCAATAAAACGTTCATAGAAGCCAAAGTACAGTATTCATTTTGTTCCTGGCATCACTTTGCTGTGCTTTCCTATGTACTATACCTTGCGGCAATTGTGTATAAGGGATATACATATGTATATAAAATATATACTAAAGATTATATAATACGCATCATTCAGCAGGACAGAATTTTATCAAAAGTGGCAATGCAGACAGTGGTTGTTAATGCCCCGTCAAAATACAGGAGTTTGTATTCTAATACCCTACTTCCACTCTGGGATTCAGTAAGGCAGTGGTTTCAATCTTTTAATCCAAAGATATATCTGATTTGATGCTTCTATGTCATATTCACATGTTATCTTTAAAAATGTACAACCTAATTTGAAAAACAGAACATTGCTTATGGCCAAACATAACCACATAAAGCTCAACTTCAATGATCTGTAAAAAAAAAAGAAGAAGAAGAAGAAGGAAAAAAAAAAAAGAACATTAGGTGGCATCTAAGACAAAGAATGGAAATTAAGCAGAGGATGAATCCTTTGACTGTCTAATTTTATGATGCTAAAAATCAACTGAATGGTTTCCTTCTTGGTTGACAGGGGCTAGTGTTTCTCTGTCTCTCTCCTTAACCCGGTGACCTTTGCCCTTTGACAGTGATTCACTCCAGTTTCAGGAGCTCCACGTCAAATATAAGGGTGGCATTGGGCGGAATGACCCCTGGGTGACCTGTGGCTCCATAGGCCATATCTGGCGTGCAGGTGATCTTTGCTCGCTGACCAAGGCTCATCTGATATAAGACATAGATGCACATCAAATGAACAGACAACATAACATTCATTAATACGTTGCATTACCCTCAAATTTTAATTTTCATGTTTTTTTTTATTACAATTTGTATTATCATCTGAAACTGTACATGAGATAAAATTAGATAAACAAACAGATGTAATGTGATGTGCTCATCATGCAACAGACCAATGAATAAAACCATTAAGTTTACGCTACCTGTGCAACTCCTTCCTCCCAACCTTTAATGACCTCCTGTCGTCCAATCTTGAATTTGAAGGGCTTGTTTCTGTCACGGGAAGAGTCAAACTTTTTCCCATTCTGCAGCATTCCTGCAACACATTCACAATCTAATGTGAAAAATGTTTCCAACCCATGTACCCATAACTCACCATATCTTCTAACTGTCAAACGTGATTAAAAGAACTCTTTTACAAGAAAAGACAATCCTCTTAAACGAGATGAATTCTTAAATAAAGATGTAAAGGTCTCAGTGAGCAGGGGTTTTTTTCTGTTTTAGACCTGATTTAACGCTAACTCAATATAAAGGGAAACCAATCCCTAAGAAATCATTACAAAAAAGTCATTCAGAGAAGAATATCTTTTCTATTTTCTGAGATTTAGGTTTCAAAAATATGTTGATTCGCAAGAGTAAAATAAAATATATAAAGTTAATATCAGTACTATCATCTCACAGCTACATACCTCAGAGTGTTTTAATAAAGTTCATTTACTACACAAAAAGACTACTCTCCGTTACTAATCATCAATTAATAGAACTTCTTTTGTACACATCTTTGCCTACAATGAGTCAGCATTTCCAGTCCATTATGTCAAGAAGACAAGAAACATGCTTCAAAATGAGAAAATTGGATTAAAAAGGATGTTCAGAAATGGGCCAAGTGAAAGCACTGACTTTCAGAATGTGACCGACCATCTCTTCTGCTGAGATGAGATTAAATTTAATGTAAAAAAAGAAGAAAAAGAAAAGAAAAAGTGAAATATTCAATAAAGTTCAACTAAGCCCAGAGGAGGAAAGAATACTTCTGTGAACTGGAAGACCTTCTAAGCACTCTGATCCAAATGAACAAAGAAACGTGAGATTAAAAAAAAAAAAAACACTTTGGCCTCATTCCAAGGATTATTCTGAGGCTTAAGTAGGTCACTTTTTGCTTGCAAACTGTATAGACTAACATATAACACGTGCAGCCTTGCATGTACATTGAATCTGTCTGCAGCTTTGTGTAATAATCATCAGACATTGGTTCACACATACTGGTTAGGTTAATAAAATTTATGCTCAGTGACCAGTTAATGAAGTATACCATGCCATTTATGAAAATAGTTCGCTCTTACAGACAGTGCTCATGTTACCATAACTTGCTATATAAAGCAGTTAGACGAGCATCAAGGGATTCGGATACTATTTATTTAAATATTATAACTGGCTAAACAAGTGACCTGCGCGGCTGATGGTTGGTATGACGGTCAGTGCCAGGCATGCCGTTTTTACTATCTCAGAAATGGCTGCCCTCCTGAGCCTTTCACACACACCACAGTCTAGAGTTTACTGACAACGGTGGGACAAACAACAACAACAAAAACATCCACTTAATGATTGTACTGGGGGCAAAAACACCTTGCGGATGACAGATATGAAAAGAAAATGACAAGAATCCCTCCTCCTCACGGGCAGGCTACAATCAGGCAAATGATGGCACGGTATAACAGGACAACGTCTCAGAATCCACAGCTTGCCAGTTCTTGTCATGAATGAACATCTATGGCAACAGACAACCATGCAAATGTTCTACTGCCGTCAGTCAAAAAAAAAAAAAAAAAAGATGAAAAACGTCTCCAGTGAGTGCGCAATCGTTGGCGCTGAAAAACTGAGAAGTGGAAAAACATCATCTGGTCTGACAAGTACCGGTTTCTCTTGCACGCTGCTGATGGCAGTCAGAATTTGACGTAAGCAGCAGTTCATGAACCGTCCTGTCTTGTGTCAGTGGGACATTCTGGTGGTAGTGGTATAATGGTCCGGAGAATATTTTCCTGGCACACATCAGGTACCTTGATGCCAACTGACCAATGGTTGAACTCCGAAAGCGTATCTAAACATCGATGCTGACCAGATGCATCCATTCATGGCCAGAGTCTAACCTTTGTCACATGGATGCTTCCAACTGGACAACATGTTATGTTAAAAAGATTGTGTTATATCAGAAAAAAATGATATAAGCAAAGTCCTAGAAGCATGACGACAGTGATTTCCCTTTACCTTAATGCCCCGCACAGTGTCTTGACCTCAGCCTAATGAAGTACTGGGATTAGAAGAAACAGGCCATTTACAACATGATTCTACCATACAACTGGAAACACCATTTTGTCAGCATGGACCAATATTTTTGAAACCCTGCAGAATCCATTCCCTGAAGAATTCAGCCTGTTCTGGAAGAACAAGGCAGCTTGATAGAGCTCTTTATTGGTGTCCTTGATAAACTAGCCACTGAATTTATATGAGAAAATTTCAAATTAATGAAGTTAAAAGTCACCCCTTATAAGTTTTCTTGGTCGAATATGTTTCACATTTTGATTTTAACATTACTTCAAACTCATTCCTATATGTTATTAAATACAGTCAGGGTAAGACAATGTTGCCAGGCCAACAAGATTTGTGTTTGCAGGGAGAAACGTGAGACGGATCGATTCAGAATGTCATCCAGCACTGGTGACATTTGTAGCCAGCTTGCAGGTACAGGAAGGAGGAATGAGAGGCTGTCAGTTCTAAAAGATGAGTCTCGTACGGTGTCGTGTCTACCCTTTCACTCCCACTATACTTAGAAGGACGAGGGGCTTCCAAGAAAGCACATTTGCCAAGGCTTCTCCCAACTGCAACGTCTTAGTCCAACTTCAATGTACAGCTGATCTCACCCTGTGTAATAAGAATCGATCTTCTTATTCTCTCACAAATAAAAAATGACACTAAACCTTTTTAAAGTCCAACATACATTTACAACATGGAGACAGAAAGGTTGTAAGCGTATTACATTACTGGTTTCAGGTTTCAGATTTGGACTTTGAGATGGGTCTATATTGTTAGGGTGAGAGATGAAGAAGAGACCTGGAAACACAGCAGTGTTTCTTCCAGATCCTTAGGGAGTTATGGAGTTATAGGCAAACACTTCAAATCAAATAGCAGGATCTCAATAAGACGGTCATACTTGTCCAGGTTTTAGCTGGTCAGATTCAGACCCTGGCCTAGGCTGGGGAGCTGGGGAGCTCCACTGGAAAAAATGTGTGGCCTCTTTCACACTGCGGTCGCAGACACACTAAAGTAGCGTGAGAGCTCAGAGAAGCAGCAGCCCAATCAGGAGAATGAGATGCACTCATCTATTTATACCTCTCTTTACAGTATCTGTCTGGCAAAGTCAAAAGCCAATCTCCTCGGTGGATGGGTTCAGATGTAATCAGATCAGCGCGTGAGAGAGCACTCCCATAGACATGTTAGCGCGTTTCAGCGTTCAAACACAGAAGTGGTGTAAGGAGCCGTAGCTGTAGTGTGGAGCCGTAGTCATTCAAAACAATGTGTGGAAAGGACGGCGTAAAACGGACAGCTAACGTTCCCAACGTAGTGAGAAAATGGAGATGAGACACACAGTGGTTCAAAAGCTGCTTTTACAGCTTCAGCAACAGTCTTTTCGCTTGAGACGACAGATACGTGGGAGAAGTGTCCTGCTTTACGAAGAAACGGTCATGTACTGAATGAACCAGATTCTAAGCATAGAGTCAGACAAATGATGTATGGCTGTGTGAGTATCTTGGGAGTGCGGTAAATGTATACGTTAGTGATGGGCAGGCTACTTCTTCATTCTGCCCAATTATCTCTCTTCTAAATTTATCCACCCGCTGAGGCAGGCTGCCTGCTAGTCTATACTGCTCTCCAACTGCAATCTGAACTCTGTTCCTTCTGATAGAGAAATCACTGACTCTTCCCTGCCCCTCTCTCTCTGGCCCTTACTATGTCTATAAAAGACACAAGATGATATGTACAAGGGTTGGGGTCAAGTCATGAATGAATACATCAATTTGGATTTGATTTGGAAACCCACAGGGGGGCCACAGACTTGGAACTGGAGCTGGAATTACAAAATGTTGAACCGATTTCCATGAAACGTAATGTAAATCTGTTTTCTGTGCAGAGGACACAGACCCAACACTTTGGACACAGTGTGGTTATTTTAAATGTCTGAGTAGAAGCTGAGAGGCAGCTTCAAAATTAAGACTGAATAATTAATGCGACTGCAAATCATTGTAAGGTGAAGTTTCATCCTTGCAAAGCAAAGTGAGTAGTATTTTAATCAAGGATATTATTACTAATCCAACTATACTGAACTGAATCTATTTTACTTAATATGATTATATGGTTTAATGTAACTTAATTTTTTTGTAATTTCAGACAGTGCTGTCTCAGAAATGTAACTTCATCACACATATTTCTGTCCTGTAATTGCAAATCATTTCCCATTTCATATCTTCGGAGTTAATTCCAGGTGTTCCAGTGTTTGCGGAGTTAATCAATGAAACATTCCATTACGCATTCTATGCCTGAATGAGTATAAACATATGAACACAAATCAATCATATATGAATATAAACCAACCATAAGCAACTCAATTGATTAAGCATTTTATGAATAGAGATATAAATAACAAAAAAATCAATTATAAAATATTTTACACATGTAGAGGTTACTCTCAGCAGTTAACGGCACTGAGTCTGTAATGTCTTCTACCCAGTGAAAATAAATAGGCTTAACAGCCAGCCGGAGTCTGAAAATGGGGATAACCACAGGCTTAAGGGTAAGGGGACATCCCAACTTAAAAATGACATCATTGCTCTGACCCCCAAACACACTCACTCCTGGTCAGGGAGAACTTAACTGGTCACAAGAGAGCGTGTGTGGCATCTACAAAGCCGTCAGTAAGTCTTCATTCTGAACTTCAAGGAGGTCGAACCTACCAATCACGGTAGCCCCTGTCTGGACTCAGCGGTATTCTGAGTGTGAGCATTGTTATAAATAGAGCCATAATGGAGCCAGAGGAGGCTAAATGGTTTCCTCTGAGCCCACAATGAAGCCATGAAATAGAAGTGAGAGTGAGATCACTGATTTGCTGGGCAAGTCTAAGGCAGGTGCTCATAAGAGATGAAATGGCTTTGGCTGCTGAGGATTTGAGCGATAGCTGAAAATTTGTTCACCTTCATGAGATTCACAAAAGCCAGGGAAAAAAACGATAAGAGTCGAAAACGTTCCACTCTGATGTTATGGTTGTCAGGAGTGTGAATCACAAGCATGAGATGAGCTCCTGTCCATTTCAAAAACCCTTGACTTGGCAGTAATCTTCACCCATGTTCTTACACTGAACAGAGACAGCATATGAGGAAACCACAGATATCTAAAAATAACTGACTAATAACGAGCCTATTTCTGAGCATTGATATAATTTTCATAATCAGATTTTGTATATTTGTATAAGTTCAAAAACTGAGTGTTATAACCACATTAAATCAATAATGGCTCATTTATGAGCATGATTTAGATTATAAATATATATATATATATCACACAATAACTTGATAAATGAGTTACAAAGATATTCACTTCAGTGTTTATGGAAAGTAATCAAAAAGAAATTCCTCTGAAAATTATTTGAAAACCATTAGAGTTCTGCTAGCAGTGACTGTTTTTTCATGATATAGTCATTCCCATTACATAATTACAGTTTCTAAAGAGGACCACTTGTAGTGAGCAGTCATTCTTTTAATGCTTGGTGATGACAGCTGTAGGCTGTTTGGACTGACCAGAGCTAGAGTGAGAGCTCCAACTACGCATTAGCACTCAGCTAATAGGGTCAACTTCACTGCAGACCCCAGCAGCCAGTCCCTGCACTACTTAATATAGCACTGCAGGTCTACTGCTGATATAGCAGTGGACTGGACTAGATACAGCCAGCACTGTCGACAATGGGCAAAAACCACAGTGAGAGATCTACTGTGAGAGATCAGAAAACAGATAAGAGGGTGTTAACCTGCATAATAAACAAACAATATGGGAAGCTAAGTGCTACCTACATGTGTTCTTTATTCAAGATAAGAACTTAGGTCTAATGAGTACAATTCAGGGCTTGCCAATGAAGGCCCTTGCTCATGCTTTTCATGTAGAGTCTGTCTGCAATGCAGGTCTACAGCCTGAGGCTAAACGGTCCACATCATTAAAATGAGGTCATGAACCCCCATGGGTAACGCAAGGCATTACAACAAAAACTGCCTGACACCAAGGTGTTTGCACATCTCCCAGTCTCACATGGCCAGATCTCTTAGTCATGCTAGCACAAAAGAAACTGGAATTTTCCTTGCCTTACTTTCTTTGTTCCAGATGAGATAACAGTAGAAAACTTTTAAACGGACAAATATACAGTGTTTTATCGGCCATTCTTGAGTTGATGACTTTTCTTCAACATTAGGGAGATGTTACAGGGAAACTACATGTCTGAAGTGATTTTATGGCTAGAAAGCAAAAGGGTATTAACCACACGCTAAGAACAAGGCTACCAGACTCAAGACAGTCAGGCTCGACACAAATTATCATCACACCACAAGTGTATCAACATCAGATAGAAGACTACGCATCCCATCATTATTTGGGTATACAAACAAGACCACACACAGACACACAGCTGGGAGGGCAAACACGGCACCCTAATTTCACGCTGGTACCATCCTATTCCATTAAAGCTTCACTTATCTGAAATGTATCAGGCCTAGCCTTCAAGGAGTAATCACAAACAGCATAGCATGCTTACTGAACAGACTACAAGAAAGAGGGATGTAGAGAGTCTTCGCAGTGGAAGTGGATGGAGAAAGTGAGCGCTGAACAGTTAAATCACTGTGCTTTCTGCTGTGTGTGAATTAAGAAAGAGAAGGGCACTCACAAACTGCAGGGGGAAAAAATACATTAAATGGGGAGATGGAATGTTGTTATCGACATCCTGTTTCCTGTCTGTCTGACCTGATAGTCTAGGAGAAGTCTAAAAGGCAAACAAACTCTATTACTGAAAATGCCTTTAAGCCAAACACAGAGGAACACTCATTTCAAAACATCAAAAAAAAAAAAAAGAACAGAACAAAATGGGAGGTGTTTTTTTTTTACCTGTGTAATGCACTACACATGTCTGGCCCTTCTTTGGAAAGGTTCTCCCTGTTAAGGGAAAAGAATCAGACAGTCAATAAATGAATGATTGATGACAGGTGAACTTAATATCAAGTTGGCATGTTGGAGCTACGCAGAGTTAATATCCAAACTATGCACAAGCAATATCTTTCAACATGGTGATGAAAGAAAATTCTGGATGGAGGATATTGAACCCTGACCCTTAGGCCTGCGGATGCATTCCCAGACTTCATTTAAGGGAAACCACACCTCAGATATGATTTAAGGAAAAAGATTTGAGACACATTCAAAATTCACCAAACTTCAGGATACTTAGAAATTTAATTTTATTCAAACAACCCTAATGATCTGATTCTGAGTAAAAAAAAAAATGCATTCAAATTATCCAAATGTATATAAAGGTTCCAAGCGTGTACTGTCAACTATGTCCCATCATCTAAGTCAACATATCACTCTGTGTGTGTGCGCACTAGTTTCTGTATAGATCTGTGTGAGGTTTCTGGGTGGGACAAGATCACATCCTTTCATATCCGAGTGTATGAGTGAAAGGACAAACGAGCAGCACGGTAATAACATTTTAATGATCAAAGTTTGTTCAAAGAAAATAGACTCAATATATTTTAAGTAAGCCTATCATTTAATAAATCATCTTCAGCATAACACTTAAGCCAATGTAAAGCATGAGTATTCAGTCTGTTAAAAATAGCTACTGTTAACGTTAAAATTTTTCAGTTTCTCCATGATTTTCCACACACCTACCATGCGGATGAAAAACAAAGAAAAACAGGCTGGGTTGTTATTCTTAAATAAACCCTTGTAAAGGCATGGCTTTGTTAACTTCGGGTAACTCTCGTGACATGATGAGGATTGAGGTTAATCGCACAATTCGGATTTTAAAAATTAATTTGGCGCTCATTGTTGCCATTTTTTCCATGAAAACTGTCAGCATGCCACTGTGCGCCGTTAAGCAGTGCAACAAGTGGCTGATATGGCAGCATAAGGTTTGTGCTGCCGTGTAATACGACCGGTGGTCGTCTTTGAAAATCATTGCCAACTGTAGCAAGTTACAAAGCCAAGGATTACCCCTCAACAAAGCTTCTGTCTAGACAGAACAAGAGTCTAGCTATTTGATTAAAAATAACCCCGTCTCAGCGTGAAGCAACTGTCTGAAATAGGTGACCGGCGGTTGATTTGTTTATAATTGTTATATTTAAGGAATGGTGAGCAACTGTCATCCCATTTCAGTCAGCCAAGAGAGCGGAGAACCGTCTAGGTTACTCCATGGCAGAAACTGGAAGTGGAGGAAAGTAAAAATGGTAGTAGTATCAGCCGTAAACAATTTCTTTACAACAAAACAATTAGCCTTTATTGGCCTAAATAAGTCATCCTCCCTAACTCTTACTACTACCGTACAACAGCCAGCTGTATGAAACGTTTGTCCAGAAAAGAATATATCAGAACAGTATATCTGACTAACCTAATAGCTGTTGTTGGTAGCCCTTTGTAACGTTATGGACATCTATAATGAAATATTGTAATGTTCTTGCATGATTTAATCGTTTCGCTCTATCAGAAAAGCGACTAAAGGAAGGTAATTAAAAACTGTGTTTATGGGCTTTAAACGCTGCTCAGTTAGCTTGGGCAAAGCAAGACGTGGGCACCGAAAATGCAAGAAAAGATCCTCCAGAACCTATGAAAACTAGCTACTGAGCTAGCAAGCTCATAATCAGCATTTCGGCTCACGGACACCCTGCATCTCAAAAGAGATGGTCCTCTGTATTCTATATTCCGCGATGTTGTCTGAAGAAAACGCGTACAATATTTGTAACTTACCATCTCCTGGAGATATTGTTTCAATTTCCACACCCATTATGGTATAGCGGTGGTTCCTAAAACACAGACGGCTTGCTGATGACTGGGACCCAGGCTTCACTGCGATACAAAGTACTCCACCCACATGTCCGTCTGAATCAGCGGCTGGTCCCACTGTATTTTGTAATACAGTGCCCATGGTGAAATACAAGCTGGCATAGTATGCGACCCCCCCTTCATTCGGTTTTCGGCTTTGCTTATATACTGACTTTAAACATTTACTTATCGACATAACGAAAGTTTATCTGTCAAGTGTTCATCATTTCTGTTACCATGGTAGAAATGAGGATTCGAATATTATGTGTTTTTAGGGAGACATTAAAGGCATGATGACTTATCTCTAATTGTTGTCAGTAGTGGCAGTAACTAGTGATAAATATTTTTAGCCTGGCTTTATTAAGGTAAACAGGCGACGTTTGGGATGTCATGTAGAGATTGGTTAGAGATTTATTTTCTTTGACCGCTGTGGAAGTATGCTCTATAGCTACGAGAATAATACACTCAGAAGATTTTGGAAGACATGCTCAGCATGATAAGGACCACAGTAGGCTGGAATATATGATTCTAGAATAAAATGTTTTTTAAAAAATATTTTATATGACTCTCCAAAATTTAAAGTTTATAGAGTATATTGCTTTAAACTTACATTAAAATACATTTAATAATATATCTTATATCGGTTGTAGGATTTTGTTTCAGTGAGAAAGAAAGCAGTTTAGTTTGGAAGGAAAGCAAGAATTAAAAAATAACTAATGTAAATAATGTAAACATCAGTCGAAGTTATTTCTATTCACTTGAGTTTTTGCACGATGTCGACGGTTAGATTTCAGTACATGTATGACACCTGGTGTTCAATTTTATAAGTATGTCGGCAAGTTATGTGCTTAAAACTTCAAGTCCCAGAATGCCTGACCTGATCGTTGTCGCTACTTCCGCTTGTCCGTCACTTCAAATATCTCCGCGGGCTAGCGTGAATACATCGTGCTTCGGCTGACATAAAACTTCAGAATGAACAGTACATCTTCAGAATGTATCTTTAAGTATAAACATTTGCGTCCTCTTTTCATAAAACATTTAAACGCTTAGCGAGCTTTGTTTATTAACTTACTCGCTACTGCTTCAGTAGCGACTTTAGAGTGGCAAAGTCACTGCTTGCTAACAGTCCAATGATGTTGCTATGCCGCAACCTAAGCATGGTAATATCTGAAGTAACTTTAGCTTCAGTGATAGCTAAATTGAATCCTTGACACATAATATGAAGTAAAGTTATTAAGAATAGCGACGCTGTGAAAGTATGCTACTCTAGTCTTATACTTTACTTATGCTGAAAATGGCCAACTTGTTGGGCAACTTAGTCTGCAACCGAACCGACCATGTTAGGGTCACGTTACACTAATCCGGTCATAGTCGTTGAGAACTCCCTCACACCCACAGGATTAGGGAGTGAAGAGGCTTTGCCTATTCTTAGTATATAATGGCATTGGTCGTGTGCTGAGACAAAGCTGTGTCCAGCGTTTATCAGAAGTCCTGTAAGAAGGAAACTTTTTTTTGTATTTTGCCCCCATTTTCCGTTTGATTTGCTGAAAGTGCAGGTATGGATCTAGGGAAAGCCAAGCTTTTGAGGACTGGTTTAAACAGTTTGCATCAAGCCATACATCCTGTTCATGGAATAGCCTGGACTGATGGAAAGCAGGTTTGCCTGACTTCGTTTTACTTTATCAATGGGGAGCCAAAATTCGGTGACACAAATGTCATTGGACAGTTTGAGCATGTTCTTGGTCTCTTTTGGGGGCCACTCTGTTGCACTGGCTCTCCGGCTCTCCTTGCTGTCCAGCACAAGAAGCATATAACAGTATGGCAACTTCAGCTCAGTGCTCTGGAACAGAACAAACTACTGTGCTCACAAACATGTGAGATGAGCGAACCTTTTCCTCTACTACCTCAGGGGTGTGTTTGGCACCCTAAACAGGACATACTGGCTGTGCTGACCAAACGTGACGCGTCTGTCCTGTTTTCCGTCCGCGTGGACAACCGGCGGGTCAAGGCAGACATACGGGGAAGTGGCCTGATCCACTGTGCCTGCTGGACTAAAGATGGAACCCGGCTTGTGGTTGGTATTGGCAGTGCCCTGCATTCCTACATTTGGAACGATATTCAGAAGAGCCTTGTCACATGCTCTTTCTGTCCCATTTTCGATGTGGGAGGCTACATTTGTGCCATCGAGTCCACAGACGAAACCCAGATAGCAGTCGCCACAGAATTGCCGTTGGATAAGATTTGTGGGCTCAATGCTGGAATTGCCTTCGACCTGCCCACTGATTCAGAGCTGCTGGCCTCTCAGCAGTCCCCTGTTGTCATGGCGGACGAGGATTGTTCTGTGGATATCAGGAGGCGATCTTTCGACTTTGACCGCTCCTTTCACCCCGGCTACATGTCCCCCTCTGGGCCCACAGACCTAACCCACATTCTGGCCAAACACAGAAAATCTGATCCTAGCCCCCTCATTCACCTCAGGCGACGAGATTACCTGACTGGATCGGGTCAGGATTCATCTCATTTGATTTTGGTCACCTACGAGCGCAAGGTTACCACCACACGTAAAGTTAGCATACCCGGCATCCTGGTTCCAGATATAATTGCTTTTGACCCAAAGGGGAGCACCGTGGCTGTGGCCTCCAACACCTGCAACATGGTTCTGGTTTACAGCATCACGCCGTCTGCCATGCCCAATGTCCAACAGATACATCTGCAAAAAAACGAGAGGCCCAAAGGAGTGTGCTTCATCAACAACAAGATGCTCCTGCTGATGGTTGGCCGACAGAAGTCCAATGACCCTGCTTTTCTTCCGTCATCCAACACGGACAAGTACATCCTAAGGCTGGCGACAAAAGAACTCATCTTCGATGAGGAGGCTACTTTGCCCGTGATTCAGAAACCAGAGTCCCCTAATAGCTTCCATGGGATTAGAAGGCACTCTGAAAACTATTCCAAAGAGGAGCATCTTGGAATAAAGGATCTAGTGCTTCCAGGAGGCTCTGTAATCCATTCACCGGGTAACAGGAGGAAATTGGTTGAGGAGGTGCGCAGTTCTGAGCCTAGTCCTATGGCCAGCTCGGCAGACTTCTCCGACAGAGCCTCCTCAAGCGCCTCATCTATCGCCATGGAGACGTACGATATGGACCACATCAGTCGCATGGCAACGCTAGCAGTGACCGGCCAGGCCAGCCGGGAAACCAGCCGACCTCCTTCCCCCAGGTATGAGGTCTCGGAGAAACCACAGACTGATCCCAATGCCCCGAGGAACAGCTGCCCTCCCAAAGAGAAGAATTTGGAGCAGCTCACCCAGAACTTGGAACGACTCTTCTCCCGCTTCACTGAGGTGCAGCAGTGCCTGACCGAAATGAAGGACTGTGCTCAAAATGGGAAGAAGGCCATAGAAAATTACCCATCTGCCTTTGATCCCCCATATGTGAATGTAACGTGTCAGGTATGCACTGGAGTTCTTTCTATATGAAAAATTATGATCAAATGAATGTCCTAGAGGAAACCTTAACAGAGAGGAGAGTAAATCTTTTGCCTTATTGTGTTATACATGGAAATCATACAGCCCAGTCATCCCAAAGGTGTGGATACTTTGTATGATCATTGCACTTGTTAAAGATTTTTTTTATTCCTCTTTGTTATCATAACCTAAAAATGTTCTAAGAGTGACAACTACAATAATTATATGGCTGTTTGATTCCTATAACACTTCTTCATTCAGTGAATTTAACTGAATCTTTATACAGGTTCAAAATGAGGTTGCGTAATAATTCAGTGTTCACTGTTCTCTAAAGGCACACACATCTATTTGTCAGCAGTTGTCAGATTGATGAGATATTGATGATCAGGCAGGAACTGTCTAAAGGTGGTTAGTCACGCACCATCCAGATCCAGTGACAAGTTTGTGCAGCACTGTCTCACCTGACCGGGGTTATGTAACTCATGTTGGGATTGTGGTGCGTCTAACGCAGGTGTTGACGAGCATTCATGCAATACACATGTACTATTTGACTCAGCTGTACTGTTGCTGCCTTCACAGACTAATGGGCCTAATCAAGTAAAAAAAAAAAAACGCAAAACTGCTTAATGACTAAAAAATTAAGCATACTGTCATCGCAGTAAAATGACTTCACCATATTATCTGTATTAAGAAAAGACAAACCAGTTTTGAGCAGTATGATGAATAGCAGTCACGTTCTCGAGCATTGCAGTTCATGTCCAACTAGGCAGCAATTTAACAGGTTGTTTGACTTTGTTTGGATAAATCTTAAGTGTCAGTGTAAATGAGATTGAGATTGACTTCAATCCCTCTCTCTTTACTCTCTCTCTCCCTTTCACAGAAACAGTTGTCAGAGAATGTGTATATTGATGAGAGGAGACCAGTTCTGCTGTGTGACGGAAAACTCCGCCTGCGAGTGCTTCAGGAGCTCTTTAACTTGGTTGTTATGGAGATGATGCATGGTAAAACCCTAATTCACCAACATTGTTACATAGTCATTATTAGTGACTGTGACTGGACCATTTTAGTTTTGACCTGTCACTGACATGTAAGCCCTGAATCTGCCTCATTATACACCAGAAATCACTCACTCTATATGGACCACACAGAACAGATCATTCAGACATGCCACAACTCTGTAGCTAATGGCATTTACATTGTGAAGTCAGTAAGGGATTGAGACCGTGGCAGTGGAAAACCCACCTCTTATCTAGTATGCTAAAGCATAAAACAGTAGCAAGAGGTCATCAGGAGTTTGACTTTCAGTGATATCTTCTACATACATGGCAGAACAGCCAATGTGCATCATCACATTGGCAGCACTCGGCAGGTGGGATCCTTATATAGGCTAAAATGGAACATCCGAATTGTGGAAGACTCTGTAAAGTCAAAGGTGTAGCCAATGTGAGTCGTGTCAGAACTGTCACTCTGACAGAGGGTATTCTCTTTTCCTAGAAGCTATTTTGCCTATCTGTGTTGATGAGAGATGGTGAAACCTGTCTTTTTCTTTTCTTTCTTTTTTTAAACACATTTTGGGTTACAAGCAGCAAATACTGCAAATACTTTGCAAAACTGGACGCAAGAGCTCATAATTAGCTGTAAGAATCTGTTTGGTGTCTCTTTGTCCCTGAGAGATTTTTGAACACTGTCTGGCTTGACTTAATAGGCAGAGGTAAAAATAGGAGGGGATTAAGGAGGCTGATCGGATCTGAAGATTTACGTCCCAATCAGCTTACAGGACCTATTATGGCCTGCATTTTTGCAGATGATGTTTACAAAGCACATAACACTCAGAATTTACACCTAGACGATAGTTTAGAATGGAAGGTGGATTGTGGGGGAGGTGGAGGAATCTTTTTGTCTTTTATATAAAAAGCTGAACTGAACAGAACATAAGGGGTTAAAAATGAGTATGGATAATTAGATAGTAAAATATCTGAAAGTGCGCCATTGCATTAGTTTGATGGATCTAATATGTATAGATTTATGTTATTTTGGTACTAGTAGTTTTCTACACTGGGGAAATGACCATTCCAAATGGGATAAATATAAACGAGTGCACTACATGTTCGATTGCATGATCAGACTTGTACTTTGCTGTCTGCAGGGCCAATGTGGATTGTCCTAGTAGCTGACGCTGATGGCTTTGTACCACTGAAGTTTAAGTCTAAGGAAGAGCTAACTATCAGGAATGCCAAAAGGAAATCTCCCTTCAGGCCTCCAGACTGCTCAGAGGACCTGCCGCCGGATAGCCCAGCGTCTCCCGCTGCGGAAAAATAACAAACGGCAACGTTACTGATGTTCCCCATATGACGCACTGACCCCCTGCGCGTGACTGTGAGACAGAAAGCATGACTAAGATCATATGTGGAAGGGCTGTTTATTTACCATTGTTATTATAAGACTTTTTTTTTTTTCCAGAAAAGAAATATTTTTTAAAGAAGTTCTTGTCGCAGATGTTTACAGTACAGAAGCTTTTATGTAGACTGTTACATTTCTGCTGCATATGTGTAATCAAAGACACACTGTCCTGTTTTTCGTTTGTCTGAAAGATAAATATATGAGTGCCTGCTTTCTTGGCTTGCCTCAAATAGATTAAAACCCATACTATGTATGTAAGGAATGAATGAGATTCAAATAAACTCTATTCATACAAACCTGTTTTATGGTCAGTTACATTATTTTATTATTTAATAACTTAATATTTCAAATAAAAATTTCCTGATTTATCTAGCTTGACAAGAACCGGTACTGAAGAATGACATTCATTATGCATATTGCTATGTAACAAAAAATAAAATAAAATAAAATAAACATGGCACAGATGAGCTGTTTGCTGTTAGATTTGTTTGATAGAACCTAGTATCCAAAAGTGACACACATTATTGCAGTATGATTTTGTGTAACATCCTCATCATTGCATAGTTTCACAACAGTTTCTGGATATTTTAGAATATTATTGGTTCTGTTGGTTAGAATGTCCCCTTTGATGCTCGTGAGCACAGCCAGTGGTACAGTGTAGTGCAGCTGTACTACAATGGATTATACTGAGTTATAGTGTTTTGAGAATTACATTGGAGTTACTTTTAGTTTGTTTTTGCTTTTTATCGTGCATGTGTGTATAAGGGTCGTTCTTCAGTCCTTTACTACCCAAGACTAGTAATGTTTATTGAGTACAGATCATTCTTGTGCAGTTTATATATACAGCAAGTATCATCCCATCCAAACATTGACCTTAAGGAAAACTGCAATAAGATTATATGCCCTACATTTGGTTATATAAATGAGGTCCATTATATTGTATCATCAGTTTTTTAAACCTCAAAACTTCATGTGAAAATGCAGGGGGGAAAAATTCAATGTTTACATAAAAACATAAATAATATTTTAGATGTCTTTGTCACAGTGTAATATACACTAACACAACACATCCCAGGGCCAGACTGGAATATGAGGCTTTGATAATGAAAGTTCTATGCAGTACTCAGGTTCTCTGATCTGCAGCCCAAGCCTTGTGTCCTGTCAAAAAAAGAGAGAAAGAGGGAAACAAAGTAGGAAACATTTAACACTTGATGAACATGTTTCATAACCATGTGATCAGTCTATTATGTAGGTCTGAACTCTTCATCTCTGACCATGCTGCTCTGTGTGTGCACTTTTCAGCCAAACTAAGATATGGAGGTTTGATGGAAACAAAAATATACAAGATACAGTGATCTGAATGAAAACAGCAAGAAGAGGAGAGTCTACTTGCAATATATAGTCATAGTCTACAGACTATATTAAATAGTAATTAATTTATTAATGGTTTGAATCCATTTTTAGTCAACCTGGGAAATATTTATGCATCGTGAAAAGCCAGCAAGAAGAGGAAAGTCTACCTGTGACATAAAGTCTTATTCTTTAGACCATATTAAATAGTAACTAATTTATTAATGCTTTGAATCCATTTTTAATCAACCTGGTGAATGTTTTCTGCCTGGAGAAAAGTCAGGCTGTATACCTGAGGTCCTCGAGAGCGAGTTTATTTCGTAACCGGATGTCTTCACTGATGGGGTAGAGCAGTAGGATCATCAGGCCAGTGATGATGAAAGCAACAGGAGCTGCACCGATGAGGAGCTTCAGTGTATAGACCACTGGAGGGGGCTGTTTACACGCACCGGTGTCATAGCCAGCAAACCTGCAGTCATTTGGTATAAGACACACAGTCAGACACATCTAGAAACAAACATGGTTTCAAACTCAGGGCTACGGAGTCATTCAGCACCTGATTATTCTTTTCGTCTCTGACTGATTTTAAAAACTAGTTTGCTCTTTGCTCTTTTATGAGAAAAGATATAATTCAGAGTTTGAGATATACGTGTGATGTTCATATCCAATGTCATACTATGAAATGCTAACTGATTCTACACACACAGAGGTTACTCACTCCAAACACAGCGTTGACACACCAAGAGAGATTCCAGCAGCAAACTTAGTGAAAAAAACGTAGAAGGAATAAAAGATGGCCTCGTGACCCTTTGAGTTGGGGTTTGCCAGCCTGAAATCATCCACAACATCTGGGAGCATTGACCTATGACATAGATAATGAATCAGAAAGTTTGTATGACAAATTTCATTTTTAGGGCACATCAAAAGAAAATGACAAACATGATGAAAAGTTATATTACGGCCCATTTAGGAGTTTTCCTGTCCATTACCAAGAACGATTTCATCCAAAAATAAAACATGACCGCGCCATATTGAGCAATTGGACCTGAATGCAAAGATAATTATTATAGAAAGCAGTGATGGCTAGATAAGAGTCTGAGGACATCCTTTGTGGTGTCTCTCTCTGGGTTTTTATATAAGGGAAGCCCACATTTAACTCCATGACATCACATACCTAAATACGGTCAATTCTGACCAGCACAAACTACTGTCATGTACTACCTACTATTAACTGTGTGTAGGACTACAGCTACCAGTCCTGCTGAAACTACTACTGCTTTAAGCTCTGCTACAACTATTACTACCTCTATTGGTATGACTGCCCCTCTGTCTACTGTTATGACAACTTCTACTACCTCTCGGTCTGCCGCTACTTGCACTGCTACAATTATAAGTGGTTTTGGCCACAGCCTCTTCTGATAATAGGCCAGACATCAGTGCCGCGTGTATTAATTTAAGCCCATAACAATAAATCTGTTGCGAGGTCTGTAATTATGTCATTATTGTGTAATAAACGGTAGCATTTCTGTACGAGAGTGGAATCAGTATGTTTGTAATGCCTCACCATGGTAACAGTAGAGATGCAGCTACGCTGAGGCCAGAGGACACGGCCACCACGTATGCCACGGTAACATTGGGGATGATCACCAGCATCACAGTGAAAGGCATGATCCACTAGACAAAGGACACAGGAGAGACATCAAGAAGAGATTCAACAGATACCACACATAAATGTGTGTTCCTATCACAGTACCAGCATCAAAAAAAATAAATAAATAAAAAAATGAATTTGAATGTTTGAAGTGAAAAATTGAATCTAGTAAAAATGGGGCCCCTATTTTTAAATCTTAATGAGAGACCAAGGAGTCAAAATGAGGTATGATTTTGCTGTGTTTGAAGAGGCACTATTTTTGGCACTGTCATTTACTGTTTGATCCATCGTGAAAGCAGATTAAAGAGACTTGTTGAATATTCCCATAGTGTATTATACTAGTGTGTCACTGGGTTGTATTTTGTTAATCTTATCTTTGAAAAATTGTCATTACCTTCATTAATTAATAGCTCATGTCGGAGTTGATAATCTCATTTTGGCTATTTCTACAAGAACCATTTCCCTGCATAGCAAATTCACAATTGAAAAATGAACAGAGAGTGTATCTATGAATCAAAGTAGACCCTGTAGGAATGGACTGAGAAACATTGGATGAGAGGCATTCCAGACAAAGCTTCACTAAGCCCTGAGGTAGATAAAGGCAAACTCAGACCAGGTGATGGAAAACATATTACAAAAACTTACAGTGATGCCGCAAAATGCTGCAGTCTTTTTTCCAAACTTCTGGAGAAACCACTGCCAAAATGGTATGCTCACCACTGCGGATATCTGTCGCAAAAGTGGATTATAAGAAACCATTAATTCATTAATTCTTTCAATCAGTCACTCACTCAACTCTTCAAAGGAAAGGAGGGGGGAGGTTTGAAAACTTACCAGGATGGTCAGCACAATGTTCTGGAAGTGTTTTTGTAGATCCACAGCATATGTACAGAATAGGACGAAGTTACTCTGAATTAGCTGAAAAAACAAAGCAAAAACATTGATCAGAAAATATATTTTGTTATGAAAAGAACTATGCAGTGTGTTACACAATGAAAAATATCAACAATACCTGAATTAATCAGGCTGTAATAAGAGTCTATCTGTCTGTCTCTGTCTCTGTCTGACTCCTCCTCTCTCTCTTTCTCTCTCTCTCTCTCTCTCTCTCTCTCTCTCTCTCTCTACCTATCTACCTATCTATATATCTGTCTCTCTTGCTTTTGCCAGCTCTCTGTTATGTTCTCTCCAGAGATCAGATAAATATTGAGTAGTACCTATTCTGGAACCCGGCCATGGAGAAAAGGATCTTTACCTGGATGGCTACAGATATGAAGAGGAAACCAGCAGTGAGGATGACATATGGTCCATGTCTCATTACTAAAATGAAGCCCTTATGGAAAGGAATCGTCTTCTCCGTCTTCGGTGCATATGGATCTAGAATGGAAAAAGAGACAGTTTTACCAACATCATTTGTATATGTTACTAATATCCAAAACTAATTACCTATGACTGGCACATCACAAATGTTTTAACATAAAAAAAAGTTGTTCATTCTAAAGCCAAGACATCTGAACAAAAACTTATAAAAGTCTACAGTTATACAGTAGATTGTTAAAAAAAAGAACAATTCTGTTTCCAGCAAATAAAATGACCATAACTGTTATTATTTCTTCAAATGACAGCAATTCTTTAATTTGAGCTAACCAAAAGAAGAGGTTAGATGAAGGAACATATTATTTTCATTTAATTTAAGTGCTACAGACACCTCAAACCAACCGCAGCCCTGTTCCACATTTAACAGTGTATGAAAAGGCAACAGATTCATTGTTGCATGACTGGGCATGGATCTGCAAGTCACGATCAAGCCCAAAAAATGTACTGTGGGAACACGTTTTTTTTCCAACAGCTAGTCAGGAATACCAGTACAGTACTATAAAAAAACAACCTCAGTTTTTTTGCACAGTGCTAAAGCAAGGTTGATCTTTTCAAAATGTCCAACATGTAGCATTTTTGTGCATGAAAACCGGGAGGCGCTGAGAGAGACTGCATAATTTACCATTCCAAATGATAACAAGCTTATAGTGAAACATGATACGCCTCTGATCGAACATGAGCACGCGGTAAGAGCACACACTCACCATCTTTCTCCTTAACCCCAAGGAACATCACCACCGTACAGATGAGAAACAGTCCACTTATCACCCCAGCAGCAATCATATACACTTCCTTCTGTGAGACCGCGAGAGAGATCATTAAAAAAAAAAAAAACATCAAACAAAGAAAATAATTCTACCCCTTTGTTTGATACAGTTATACTTTCGCTCTGTTTTGCAGAATTTAAAGAAGTATGAAAGCTTGTATCTATTGCGGCTCTGCTCTAAGTACGGGGTTAGAGCACTGTTGATTTGTCAGTTGTCAGTTGTCAGTTGTCAGTTCCATGGCTACAATGATTAAAATTATTTGTTTGATTGAATTGCTGTGCCAGACACCATACTGTATTTCACTGTAAACACTGAGCGGCTCAATTTGGTTTTGAACTCCCCCTTAAAAAAAAAGCGGAACGTCTCAACTTATTTACCCCAAACAGGAACTGCACTACCCTAAACAACCTCAGACTTGTTTGCTGTTTTTCCATGCACTGAGGCATAGTGTTTCATTACTTCTTCGGATCAAATAAGGGACAGTTTTTTCAAGGAGCTGGTGGGCACACCCAAACAACCTAACGCCCTCTGCTTTGGGCACGGAGGAATGCACGACGACACAAAAATGGCTAGAAAGGGCAAACGTGTGGTGTGGACCGCCACCCCACTGCAGTTCATCCAGCTCACTCCGGAGTGGCACCAGTCAAGCCTCAAATAGCTACATCCCCTTTGCACAACTGTACAGTCACAATTCATCTCCTCCTAAACCGCTGCCACAGCATCCACACCGGGGCCCTGGGAACACTGGTGTGGTGACATTTCCGGTATGACTGCCACTGGGATATGGTACCTCACTGTTGAAAATAACTCTTTAAACCACTCGCATCCCCCAACCCAAATATCTCTGTTGATTCTGCCAGTTTGATGTTTACATTTGTTGGTCTATCCCTTTAAATCCGTGAATATTTTTCTTTCCGGTCTGAAGTCTAGACTGCGAGTAAACATAAACAAGTTGCAACTAACAGTTTGCTTTTTTGGAGTAATGTCTGAAGTTTCACGTCTTCACTGTAATTTTAAAACTGATCAAATAAGAAACATATAAAAATGCGAGAGATGGCGACAATTGTGTTTGAACTGTCTTTTTACACAAGGCGCAGGGACACGTACTGCGTGAGAGAGGAAGTCCTGTGATTGGGCCAGGCTTTTGATGACCTCAGCACCGCTGGCGTTTCCCAGGTGAGCAGCTGTCACATTGTGATGGGGGCAGTGTTCCTGAGTGTGTGCTTTAGCTACAATCTGGCCTTGGATAGCAGCACCAAGCAGTGTGCCCAGAACTTCCATCGTCATCCCTGACGAAAAGTCCAAACAAATGTAAATACACTGGTCTGTCTCACAATCAACTGCAGATTAATGTTTGTAATGAATAATACAAGCAGAACAGTGTACAAAAACATAATCAGATAATTTATGCTATATACTCAGGGAAGGCTTTCTTCACCCTGAAGGGCCACAGTTCAGCAAAATTCTGATGCAGTCATAATTTAAATTGATTCTAATACTCTAAGGCAGGGGTGGGCAAATCTGGTCCTCGAGGGCCATGGTCCTGCTGTTTTTCTTGTCGACCAACTAAATACAGTCTCTGATTGGCTGAAGAGCATGCACACCTGTTTTCAAAGTGAAAATCAACAGGTAGCTAAGAGGTGAAAACAAAAACCGGCAGGACACCGGCCCTCCAGGACTGGATTTGCCCACCCCTGCTCTAAGGCCTCCAAATACTCTGATTAGCCAACCCCTGGTTTTGTGTTAAAGCAAATGTCTGTGTACACTGCAGCCTCTAAGGATGAGGATTGCCTTCCCCTGCTATCAATCTTTGGAAGACTCACATTAAAAAGGTGCTGTTGGAAAAATAATTGCGGTTTGAGCTTTTTTTTTTTTTTAATTGAT